>NC_090999.1:74175000-74841071 GCF_041146395.1 Eulemur rufifrons | reverse complement strand
AGAAAAAATTAGCTGGGCATGGTGGTGCATGCCTGTAGTCCCAACTACTCGGGAGGCTGAGACAGGAGGATCCCTTGAGCTCAGGAGTTTGAGGTTGCTGTGAGCTAGGCTGACGCCACGGCACTCACTCTAGCCTGGGCAACAGAGTGAGACTCTGTCTCAAAAAAAAAAAAAAAAAAAAAAAGTATAAAGAATTGCCTAGTCAAAATGACCCTTAAAAAAATCCCTTTTATCTCTCATGAAGTGTACTATAGATGGTTTTGTGCATACCCCATGTAGTATATGCATACTATAAGAAAAATTAAATAGCATATAAAAAATGGTACATATGCAAAATGTAATTTTACAGTATTTTGTAATATTCTAAACTGAATCTTCAGCATGAATAGTCAAATTCACTTACGTTAATGCATCTGTTTTGTGTTTCTTGAAACCCTGGTTGGGTCCTGTGCTAACTCTTATCCTCTGGGTACATATTCTACCATTTTTCCTTAGCCCACTTACTTTTTCATGAATATTGACACCTAAAGACTAATGTATTGACACCTAAAGATTAATGTATTTTTTTTAGAAGACAGGTATTTGGTAAAATATGATGTAACACATGGATACTTTGTTCTCCAAGGTTTTCAATATTATATAGAGTTGAGTATCAGTTTTAAGAAAGGTATCATCACTATGGAATTTTATCATAAGATACTAATTTCTTTGTTTCAAGTTTAGTCCTCTTTTGGAGTGATAATACATTAGAATCATCAGTTACAGTGCTAGAGTCAAACTGGATGAACTCTTGTTTCTTCTTTCTGGGTACATGTAAAACTGTATTTCTAACTTCCCTTGCAGTTAGGATGAGATTAAAGAAATGTCAGTGGAAGGGAAGGCTACCACTTCCAAGCCTGCACTGAAAATCTTCTGCTTGGCCTTTTGAGCTCTGCTTTCCTACCTTGGTGATGGAGAAATTTATATTAGAGATGGCATCACTGCAAAATGAAACAAGCGGAATCCTTGAGTCCTCACTTGGGTTACAGCCTCTTAGGAGAGGCTGCCCACTCATATTGACTGTGTATAAATGACAAATATACCTTTTTAGTGTTAAGCATTTGGGATTTTGAGGTAGTTTGTTACAGTATGATAGGTAAGGTTATTTATTCTAATAGAAACATTTATGTCAGAAGTGGAGTACTGCCATGAAAAATCTAAATTAGGTGGTGTTGACTTAACTGTTGAAAGATAAGTAGTGAAAAGACTGATGTTAGAGTCTGCAAAAATGGCCATCCATGTGATGAAATGGCAAAATATTTAGTAAAACTGTCACCTGTCATAAATTGGAGGTTATAACAAGTCCCTACTCAGCCTGCAGCTCTAGGAGAGATGGTTGAAATGAATCAGAGCATTAGTGTTGGTTGCTATTATGGGCTGTATTTTTCACGGTATTACAAAAAGAGATGGGCTCAGGAAAGAATTGACAGATTTAAAGTAGAAATGAAAGGGAATAGATGGAGTCCAGAAATGTTTGTTTGGAAAACTGTTTTGAAATCCTAAACAGCAAAAGTTAGGTTTTAAAAAAAATCATTAGTTGAATTAAGTACAGTAACTCAGGGAAAAGATCAGGTTAAGGGTGCAGTCGTTCCTTACCTGGCTATCAAACTAATTCTTGCTGGTTGCTTATTGATCAGGAAGATTACCTCATCCGTATGTTAAATTGGTCAGAGAATCATAACGGTGAGAAAGCAAAGTAACAAAGCTGTTTTAAGAAGTATATTTCAGAAAGAAAGTTGAAAGTATTTGCCAGCTGAAAGCAAATACATTGGAAGCCTATTAACTCACTGAAAGAATTGTATTGCCAAAGAAACAATGAGTCCAGACTAAAGCACTTTGCCTATTTGAGTTTTATGTAACTCTTGGCTCTTATAGCAGATGCTGTCATTGTACCAGTTATAGCTCTGCCACTTATCCCAGGATATAGCAGACACATGCTATGTCTATGTCTCTGCTCTGGGGGACTTTGCTGGCTACAGGATTGCTTGGAGTTAGTGCCCCAAGAAAGACCTAAGATAGATCCCCTATGGAAGATCCCCAAACTTTTTGGAACGTAATGTGAGGAAAAAAATAAACCTTTATTTTGTTAAGCCACTGAGATTTTGGAATTGGTTATTATAGCAGCTAGCATGACTCAGGAAGGCTCATAGAAACATATATATTAATGTGCTGATCTTTCTCTTATATGAAAGACCTGCTTAGACCATGCTTTGATGGGGGAGAAGGTAGCCAGATTATGATGGGGATCAATGAGGATTAGCAAGGGAGGGGGTGCTTCTGAGAGAAACCAGAGTGTGCTGAAAATAGCTTGTACATTTCTGCCTGGACGTGACTCTGTGTGTGTGCTTGTGTGAGTACTCATAGTCTTTTTTACTATGAGTACCCAATAAGGGAAAGGAGCTTCTGGACATACCTCAGCTTCTGCACCTCTCAGGGAAATTGTGTTCCTCATAGTCTCTTGAAGGGTCTCCAGAGGTTTTGAGCTCCAATTTCTCTAAGTGGGTTGAATGCTCTGCTTACTGGCTTTCCTTCCTTCCATGTCTTACTTCTCCATTACTCATAGTGCTTCTTAAGATCACCTCTCAGACAAAGTGCTTGTGCCTAAATCCTTATACAAGGGTTTAATTTTTAGGGAATGAATACCAAGACAGGTATCCACCTTCCATGAACAGCAGGCAGGGCTTCAAATGCTCTACAGTCTCCGAAGAGGCCATGCTCTGAAACATCTCCATCAGATGTGACTGAGGAGGTTAATGGGCAATAAGGCCACCCAGAAGATGAAGACAGAGGCCATAGAGAACAATTGACAAGGAGTCTTTTCCAGAGAGCAGAATAAAAGCCAAATTAAGGAATTGTCTCCATCTGTCTAGCACAACTTCAGAATTGAAATGGACCATTGCCTACTGTGTGACTCACATTCTTCCTCATTCCAAATGGGAGTGTTTATTGCAGTTATCCTGCTCTTATTCCACCATTGTGTAGGGAATGTGCATGTGGGGGACAGATAACTTGTCTTTTCAGTGCACATGTGGCAGGAACTAGATTTGCCATATTCACTCTGGTGGGGAGAGGATTGTGTTTTGCCCAGAGAGACAGGATTTTGAACTTGATGTAGTGACAAGAAGAGACTTGGAAAGGAAGATTGAAATGAATATATGATGATCAGAAGGGTGAATTGCATAAGAGACTGATTAGATGGTCATCTACCCTGTTTCATTCTTCTGAGTACAAAAGAAAAATGCATTTTTAACCTCCCTTGCAGACAGTAAGGGGCCGAGAAATGTGGGCAAAAATGATGTCAGCAACTTTGAGCCCTGGCTATAAAATCTCTTGTATCATTTCCTGTCCATGCCTTCTCTTCCCTTTCCTTGGGGGAAATGTTGAGGCCATCTGTGGAAGATGGCAGGGTAACAAAGATGAAAGAAACTATTATTCCTGAGCCACTACTTGGAGAAGACCTGCCTAGGGAATATCCCCAACCTTTTTAGAATGTAATGTGAGGAAAAAAATAAACCTTTATTTTGTTAAGCTACTGAGATTTTGGAATTGGTTGTTATAGCAGCTAGCGTGACTCAGGAAGACTTATAGAAAGATGTATATTAATGTATCGATCTTTCTGTTGTATGAAAGACCTGTTTAGACAATGCTTTGATAAGGGGAAGGCAGCCAGATTAGGATGGGGATCAATGAGCATTAGCAAGGGAGGGGGTGCCTCTGAAAGAAACCAGAGTGTGCTGAAAATAGATTGTACATTTTTGCCTGGATGTGACTTTGTGTGTGTGCTTGTGTGAGTACTTAGTCTTCTACATACATGAGGAGGGCACAGGTGGTGCCAGACACACATAGTGCACTAGAGCAGGTGGCCTCCTACTTTCCAGCTCTCCTGAAAGTGACCTCTTCTTCTTCATCTTTGCCACTACCCATCCCTTCTTGTTTCATATTCAAAATTGAGCTGTTTATGACATCCACAGTTCTGAGAATAGCCATAGTTTCTTTGATGAATTTGGCTGAGTAGGCCAGCTTTGCAATGAGGGCAAAATTCACAGATAGGGAAAGAACATTCTGGGTCAAGGATTGCTCTCATTCCCAGCTGGCTATCAGCTAATTCTTGCAAAAATATGCCTCTTTCTCCCGGAGCATTTGTATTTCATTTGCATTTCCATGGGAACTTCCAGAGTACTTCCAAAGTTTCAAGAAAATCTTTTTTTAATTCAAAATTTTTATTTTTAATAGGTAATATGTGATAATACATTCACATGGTTCAAAATAAAAATAATACATACTGAGAAGAATTTGTTTACATTCTATAGTACCTCCTCCACCTCCTATAAATTAGCACTTTTACTAGCTCTTATGTAAATTCAATCTTTAATGATTAAATTTCAGGTACCAACAGCTGATGGAGAAATAAAATTTTAAGACAGGAATGCTTTCTTCAAATGACACACTATAAATGGTCGTCTATTCCAACTATTTATAAATTGGTCCTGAAATTGAGAAATAAACATTGAGAAATTGTCTCAGTTCTACACTCTCCAACCAAAGACCAATCATTTGATTTCCATACCATCTAATTAACATAGATTAATTTTAAACTCTTAGTTGCTGAGCTAAACATCCAACCATTAATTTATAGCAAATTTTAATTCTGAGCAATTTTGATTTTTGTAACAAAGGTTTACATGTTTCTCGTATCCCTTCCTCTCACATATTTCCTATACTTCTGCTGGTATCCGAGAACAAACATACTACAGGTATTATATAGGTAATAATACTACAGCCCCATTGTGTTTCACTAATATGAATGCAATTGGCTATGCAGACATCCTAAACTTCTTTCCTATAGGTTTTCCTATTACTTTTCTCTATTACCATATTACCATACAGCCCACCCAAACTTGACTCCCCTTTTATTTATTAATAGAAAAATCAATTTGATATTAAATTATAAAACCCTAAACAAATTTGGCCTTAAAATGTATTTGATACTATCTTTTTTTAACATTTCATTTCTTGTGACAGTTTCATTCAAAATTATAAATATTAAAAAATGAAAATGAAGTTCGGGATGTTAAATGTTAACCATGTGTTTGGGATTGTCAGAAAGGAGGTAGGGATCTTGGGGCTTTTGAATGTATCCAACAGCAGATGTAAAGATCAAAAAGGGAAAATCAGGAGTATGAATACAGGGAAAATACTTTGAAGTATAAGTGCTTTTTACCAGAGGAAACCAATTTCTCCAATTTACTAACATAAAGTTGGGATGAATAAACCCTCATTGTGGATGAGCTGATGCTGAGATGTTGGTAAACAGACTAACAGATGGGAGAGTGTGCTGCTAGTTTGCCATCTCATTCTCTTTTATTATATGAGGAGAATACAAAAACAAAAAATGAAAACAAAAACAGAGGTTGGAAAGATTACTTGGTACTAAGAATTCTGAGTAAAAGTACACATGGGCCATTTTGAATAACCGAATATGTCTCTATAAGCGTACAATTAGTCAGCATTACTAAAATTCGAAAATCTCTTTGCTTCTTCATGTTTTAAGTATATTATGGAAGTAGATTTATGAGATACTATTCTTTTGGACAAAATAAAAAATTTAAATTCATTTATGGTTTGGCATTTATAACTATTGTCCAAAATTTTAGCAATTTCTTACTGCTCATATTTAACTAGTAATTATTACTATTGGGGGATCTTCAAAGGTTACCTGACCTAAGAAGCCCTAGGGAGTGTTAGAGCAAGAGAACTATGTGGTTTTTAGAACCCTTTACTTTTTGTTTTTTATTATTCTAGGAGGTTTCAAGATCATCTGTTTCCTCTGGCTTCTCGTGAATGACTTTGCGGACGACTTTGCCTCTTCCTTTGGTATATGTGTTACGATGATCTCAACGAACAACATGTTGGACTCTGTGAATTTGCTTCCATATGGAACAAGTTAGCAGCTATTTAATTTCTAAAAATGTTTATGAAGTCTATAGTCCATTGTTATTTTTAGAGAGGCCCATACAGATCTTCGCCAGACGGTTGTTTCAGGACTCCAGAGACTCTTCCTTTTCTTTATGAAACTTCTCCAGAAAACACACTACCTTAAAACTATATACTGAGTTATTGTGAGGATTAAAATGAAGATATTGATTCTTTGTCTTATTCATATTAATTCTTTTTTAATAGAAGTTAGTCTGTATTTAGCCACATGACAAACAGAATTTTTTTTAATGAAAAGATTTACTCATTTGGTTTTATAATCTATGAGAGAATGGTATTCATAACTGACAAAAAATGCATATGATAGTTTTAGGAATCACGTAAGACCTTAAACTCAAAAAAAATCTGATTTAAATTCACGTATTTTTGAAAAGCATGTAACTGTACCTTAAAGACAATAGTGAACTTATCGTTGTTTCCAGGTTTCCAATATCATTATCATGGTCATTAAGTGATTTAATTTTTTTTCTTGGCCTATTAACTCAGAGTTACCCATTTTTTCAAGGATTTGGCACTTTTTAGCATTCAGCCTTCATCACTCCTTCTGAAAGCTTCTTGTGGTTAAATGTTGAACACTCACAAAAACCGAGAGGTATTTAAATGTGAAAATGAATTCTTATAATTAGATTTACTCTTTTTAATCAAGGATGCAAAATACTGTTTCTTGTTCTCGATGAAATTTAGGAGATGAAGTTGAGACAATGTAAACGTATGCATCTGTTTCTGCCTATTTGAAAGTCTGTATCGCTTTTGAATTGTTCTTATTTGATAATGTGCTTCTCATTATGTGATTACTTAGTTGTAGCTGTAAGAGAATATTTGAATTACAAAAATGCCAGTCTGGTGGCATTAGAGAAACATATTGTGGGTGAAGCTTATCTCTGGGTGGCAACTTAAGGTAAAACAATTATGGAAAAAGGAAATGCCATGAGAAAGGAAGTGGGAAAGGAAAATGATTTATGTAAGGATGTATAATTTGGCTCCTTGTAAGTTTGGAGTTGTAGGGACCTTAATAATTTTAACCCAGTACCTGTTTTGAAGAGATCACGGGCAAAATACTAAAATGCAATCTCTTTTTTTTTCTTTTTAAAGCTGATGGGAATTCAATGGAAATTTTTTTCTTAAAACATTAATTTTAAAATAAAATGAATTTGTTAGTCTCAGGAACCTGTCTCTCTCTCTAGATGAAAAATAATTTTGTTTTGATTTATGCATTTAATATTTCACACTAGAAATGTAAAACTACAGCAGTTATTTTATAGTGACTGAGATCAGGAAATATGGGGGTAATTCATTATATTTATTATTTTTCTTTATAAAACTATAAATCAATGTTATTGGAAATTAAATGTATATTCTACTGTAAGGGCATTTTGAGGTATAACAGTACTTTCCATAAGGCTTTCTAGGATCTGACAGAAATCTGAATTATTCATAAGAGTCTCGGATTTTTCTCCAACCTAATCAAATTAATAAAACAATTTCAATTCTAAAAGCTATTAATGCTCTGTGGAAAAGAGCAAAAGGCATGAATTTATCTTTAGTTTCTTTTTGAATTTTGTATACTTCTGGGAATAACCAAAACCAAAAAAGTTGATTTTTTAAAAAATGGTAGAATACTAGATATTATCATCATTACTTTTCTAGTATAATACAGTAGTGTTATAATCTTTGTCTTTCCATTGTCATTGTTCTTCAAAGAAAGATTATTATTTGTGTCCCTTGAAGGGTCTTTTGAACTTCAAGGAAAAAACATAAAATTTTCTTAAAACCTTTTTTTTTTCTGAGACAAGGTCTTGCTCTGCTGCCTGGGCTAGAGTGCCGTGGCGTCATAATAGCTCACTGCAACCTCAAACTCCTGGGCTCAAGTGATCCTCCTGCTTCAGCCTCCGGAGTAGCTGGGACTACAGGCATGCAGTTTTTGTAGAGATGGGGTTTTGGTATGTTGTTCAGGTTGGTTTTGAACTTCTGGCCTCAAACTATCCTCCAGCCTTAGCCTCCCAAAATGCTAAGATCACAGCCACCTCCTCCAGCCTCATTTTTAAAAACTCTTTTATGTTTAATTATTATGGGTAAATAAGAAGCATTTTAAGTTTTTAGGACTAATTACTATGCTACACCCAAAATGTGTGAAGTCCCTAAAAGGGACTCATAACATGAGTGAAATTAAATCATAACTTGTGATAAAATAAATATTAACAGCTATTTAAAACAAATATAAAAAGGAACAGCGATGTTATGTCGCTGGGTATGGTAGATAAGCAGACTACTGAGTTGGTCACTGAACTGGATTGTCTTGAAATTTTTGGCATCTGAGGCGAAAAGGAAGTAAATTGGTTACATAATCTTCATTGTCTAACCCAAAAGCAAGCACATGCATTAGTCTGTGGAGAAAAACTTATTTCAGGATGTAAATTCAAAGAGAATTTTTTATGTGAAATTTTATACAGAGACTTTTAATCATAAAGTAAACAGCGTCTTCAACTCCAGCTTTGTCTTGTAGAAAGATGGTTCAAATTGACCCCTCTTAAATCAGTCCTCTTTGAAGGTTGAGGATGTGATATTAAACCATAGCTCAGCGAAGGGTGCTCAGATAATAAAGTATAAGTGTTGCACTTGTTGAAGATCATGCTTAATACAGGGAGAGAATGGGGAAAATCCTGAAGGTGGAAGTGCTTGCAAATCCCGTAGGCAGTGTCTCTCTAATTCCAGATGCTTTAAGCATGCCTGTGAGTAAGTGCTGGATTACTGCCAATTTCAGGACACAGTTCTGAACCAGAAACCCACAGATGAGAGTAGGGCACAATAGTTCTATTATGAATTATATTCTCAGTCACCCGGAATGCACTATGCTTTACCACAGTCATGAGCAGCTGTAATGCTTGAAGATGGAACCAGTATGTTCTTCAAATCTTCCTATTGCCTAACTGTTGCAACCATAGAGCATGCTGGCTTTGAGTTAGCCAGAAAAATGTTTATGCTACCTGTGGAAAGTAGAACTACATTTTGAGAGCCCTACCAGAAAGAGTTAGCTGCGAAATACACACACCATCCCCAAATCTGTTGAATAGTATTATTTTAAAATGTCCATTTAAGCGTTAGAGGATGACTACCAGATGTTACCAATTTTGATGGAAATGAGATCAAGTGGCCTCTTTTGAATTTATGAACTGATGAGTCCAATGCTTAAAACCTTTATTTGTTTTATTGTCAGAGAAAATTCAACTGTTTGGCCAACATAAGGAAGGATCTTTGGCAATTTGTTTGCTATAGTAGGAGGGAATACATTTTGTTCATGGAATAGCTCTGTCATATTGTGTTGTTGAAGAATTTAAAAAGTGGGGCCAGGCTGCAGCATTCTTGGAGACCAATTTAAATTTGGGAAGTGCTTGCCATGATGTCCATTACGTCCACTCAGACACTCAGAGTCTAGTGGTCACATCGAGTTTGGATTGTTTGTTCCACAGACTGAAGAGAGACAGGTGGTCTAAAAGGGAGGCAGGATTGAGACAGTGGAAATTGAATAATAGTGCTAGAAATCAGCTTGCAGCTTAGAGTTTTAAAAGCATGTGCAAGAAATCAAGCAGTTGAAATTCAGAACATAAAGAGTGTCCATTTGTAAAAGTTGGCTATTCCGAAGGACTTTGATCTCCAAGTTGAAGGGATAAGAACACAGCAAGAATAGATTGGAAAGAATTTTTGGGATGGGAATGGGGTCTTTTAAAATCCTAAGGAATTTATTAAGTACTTTGTCTTGGATACTGTCATTGGCTCCCATCTGGGGAGGTCCATGAACTACATAAAATTTGGAGACAGTTGTGTGAATTTAAATAAAGAGTTATGCTTCTATTAATTCTGTCAAATGTCAAATTATAAATAACCATGTTTCCAAATCTTCATTGTTTTCCCTATGCCTGATCTCAAAGCTTCTCACTGAAGTCTTATTATACATGTTTTTAATAAAATATTTGACATATTTATATTATATAATACATCACATGTATTTATTATGTATATATTTGTATACTGTACACTGAAAAAATTTTGAATGTGGAAATGGGAGGAGAGAGAGGAAAAGAGGAGTACATTAGCTACTCAGGGTTGCCATGAAGAAGCACCACAAGATGGGCGGATTTAAATAATAGAGACGTATTCTTTCACAATTCTGGAGTCTAAAAGTCTGAAATCAAAATATTGGCAGGGCCCTGCTCCTTCTAAAGCCTAGGGGAAGCTCCTCCCCTCTTCTAGCTTTTATAATAGAGGCTCTTGTAGCCCAGGCATTCTTTGGTTTGTGGCAGCGTAACTCCAGTCCCTGCCAGTCTTCGCATGGTCATCTTCCTTCTCTTGTCTCCCATCCTTTTTATAAGGATACTGGTATAATAGATTAAGGGACAACCCTAATCCAGTATGACTTAATCTTAACCTGACTAATTGCATCTGCAACCACCCTGTTTCCAGATAATGTCACATTTTGACTTACTGAGAGTTAGGACTTCCACATATCTTTTGGGGAAACATAATTCAGCCCACAACCAGGGAGTATTTTGTTCTGTTTATTTGTTGTTTGTAGGGAGGGCATCAGTCTTTATAGGATCATGAATCATGTGAAGCCAGATTTGCTTTCTCAGATAACACAGTCAAGACTGGCTTTACTTGTCTATTATCTGTTACTTGAAAAGGAAGTGCAGAGGTTAGTTGAGGAACTGGTGGGCTCCACCTTCTATCTTGGCCTTTTCACTGCACTGTGTCTTCTTCTTATTCTTACCCATCCGGTTGTGGCGTCAGACTCAGAAGCCATGATATTGAAAGTCACAGTACATTTAAAGAAGAAGGAAATAATTTCAGTAGAGGCTACAGTATCAATTTGAAGAGTGAAAATAAAATAAATTATAATATTAATTGATCATTAGTGCTGATGTCCCCCAGATAGCCCAGAGGCTGCCATTTAATGCTATAAAGTCACAGAGAATGAGTTTGACCAGCTATTTTTATTGACGTTTCAAACATTTATCTCTATAGAAATAGCCCATGGGAAAGCAATTTTCTGATCTAAATTTCCTTTTGCATGAAAGAAGATGTGGATTCACCATTCATTAATTTAATGACCTTGGATAAATAAGCCCATTAATCTTTGAATTTTTTTCTGCATTTGTTAAATAGGAATAATAGTAACTTAACCATTAATTTAATAGGGCATTTTAATATGAAAGCTGTTTGTACACTGTGATGTTATATACACAGATGTAAGAATTTATTTCTGGACAGTGTCTTCATGGAGACTTTAAGAGACACTATGGCACAGCAGTTATCAATATAAGTTCTGAGTCAGACTGATTCAGCTTGAATCTCAGCTCCCCTACCTACTAAGGCATGACCCTGACCTCTGTGTGCCTCTGTTTCCTTATCCGTAAACTGAGGATAATAATATTTACTTCCTAGGCTGTTAAGAGGATTATACAAGTTAATAAACATGAAGCAGTTAGGATAGTGCCTGGCACATAGTAAACACTCAATAAATGTAAACTATAAATAAATGTTGTTATGATGATTACCATAAAGTTCGCCATCCAGGTAACCCCAATGAATGCTTGGAATATAGAATATTTAGAAGACAATGAAATTGGTTCCAGACACACAGGATGTAAGTTTATATAAGCAGCATAACTGTAATTACACACATACATGCGCACACACACAAGCACAGAGTCTATATAGGTAGCTATAAAAGTTTGGATGTTTGCAGGTAATGGGGAGTGGAGGGAGGAAACTGAAGAGGTTCACCTGGGATTGGATCAGGATGAGGGTGGCAGTGATGAGTAAAGGCCTAAGAAGGGTAAAAGAGGTTTCAAATAATCACTATGGTGAGGGATTAAGGGTTTAAAGGACAAATAAAAGATTGCTTTAAAAATTACAAGAATATTGTGGGCCTAGCTGAGATGGAAAGCCTCTAGTTCATGGTAGAACTAATTCTTTTTGTTCTGAAACCCACCAAGTGGTTTCAGCACTACTCTTTTGGCATTTTTACAGATTAGGAAACTGAGGCTCAGGTTAATCGAAGGAGCACAACGGGAGAAGGAACAGTCAGCTGGTCACATGAAGATGGTGATCCTAAGGCTTTCAGCTTTAAAGATAATTTCAGGATTTTAAGAGACATTTTAAGAGTCACACTTAACTTGTCAATCTTATTGAGGTTAAGGGCCAATAATCATCTGATTAGTCAGAAATACAGAGTGGTTTAAACAGACCTGCCTCAGTAGGACATTTCCATCTCAAGTGGGACAGAACCAGCTGAAACCAGGATAAGCAGGGAGAAACAACTGAGCCTACAGCTCCAGTCATGCCAGTGGTTTCTCCCCATCCCCCAGCTCTGCCTCCGTTCTCAGTCCTGATGGTGGCAAAAGGGCTGCACTGACTCCAGGGTCTTCATCATCTCAGAATAAATGCACTAGGAAAGACTGTGCTCTATTCTGGTAGCTCCTACACAGATCTAAATGTCACTGAGATAGTAGTTTTGCTCACATCCTATCCTTGAATCAATCCCTGTGGCTAGGGAAGGATGCTGTGCTGATTGGCTTAAAGTGGTGTAGAGATTGAGATTGAGGGAGGGGTGGAAGCCCAAATGAAATCTGGGAGCTGTTGCTTGAAGAAGGGAGGCTGCTGTTGGCAAGGCGAGCTCTGAAAACCCATGAAGGTCAATGCATCTCCGACAGTTGCCTGAAATACCCTTGATTGGTTATGTGTTGAGCTAACTATAAGAAAGTTATATAGTACAGAAGGGTAGAGTTTATTCTTGGCAAGTGCTAGGAGAAAATGTACCTTGAGTTATGAGAAATATACTTTTTGTTAATTTTCAGGTGTCCAAGCTAGAGATTGCTTTATGTTTGGATGAGGCAATGATTGACAATATGGCTGCCTTTATTCTTTTTTATTTCAAAATTTGGATTTAAGCTAGCCACAAAATTGAAAGGCTAATTTAGTTGAGCCACTATGAATGTTTCTTGTCTAAAAAGCAACCGAAGCTTGTTAATTGTTCTTTTCATTTAAATGTGATAGATTAAATGTTTACAATCAATTTTTCAAGTGGCTTAGAGCATTAAAATTGGCTTTGTTCTTTTAACATGTTTTTATTTTAAAATTTGTGTTAGTGCGTTAAAGTAATGAGAGAGATATTTAAAAACTGGACTTGACAGCTAAAGAGGAATAATAATGATTTAAATAAAAACAAAAACCATAGACATATTTTTGTGACTGCAATCCTTATAGAAACTCACTTTAGTGACTATGGACTTTATAAATTATAATTTTAAAAGTGACTACAATTATATTTACATAAACTATAATGAATTCAAAGAAAGAGTATATGGTGCCAAATTTTCCATACTATTCAAAAACAAATTGAGTTTTACTATATTACTTTTCTTTAGAGAGAAAAATAGCCTTAACGTAAAAGTATTAGCTGGTAAAATGTTTTTTTTAAAAAAAGAAAAACCTTAAAATTAGGCTAATATAAATGGCTTTTCCCAGTTCTTCTTTGCAAGGAAAAACCACCAGCAATATTTTGGGAGCAAAAAAGTCTTTGCAGAAATCACAGAGCTAGATACTGCATTGATGTATGGGGAACTTCCGGCAAAAATGTGTACAAAAACACCATGAGAATGATTTAATAATACAACAATTTACTCTGTGTGCCATGGATCTAAATGTTTCATTGTATTTTGATATGTTTATTTATATGAGTTATAAGGTAATCATTTAAAGTCACTTGAAAAGTTCTATGGTTTAAGGATTTTGAAAATGAAAAGTTTTTTTTTTAACTTTTATCAGAAATTTTGTTACTGATTACTTCTAGTAGAGGTATGGGTATTTATAAAAACCCCTTGAGAGAAAGAAATGTGCTTCTTACATGCTATACAAGGTAGATGCTGTGCTGCTTGATGTTCAAGAATAATAACCATGAGGTTACCTAATACAAAACCCTTATTACTAAATTGTTGGCCAACCAACCAACATTCACTGGCAAACTATCCTCTATTGTACTCTAACTCGGTTTCTGCATGAGGACAACAGTCTGGTTCAGGGCTGACCAGACTGAGGTGGGTGGTATTTTCCTAACAGAGCTGGTTTGTCCCAGCCAGCTACTCCAGCAAAAATATATCATAGGAATCAGTCTGTTCTCTCACAGTGAGGGGAATTTTCCAGCCAGTACCTCTGATTGTTCTTAAGTAAACAACCTAAGTATAAGAAAGGGAGAACTGACATAACTTTATGTGAAACCAGCTCCTGCCTGTTTCTGCTGGACACACCCAGTTCAGAAGGCTCTTTCTTCAGTTATGGAGTGTCTGGGAGAGAGGACAATGCAGGCAGCAATATCAGTGTGGCCATAAGAGTTGTTAAAACATTATTCCCTAGGTCCTCCTGGAAGGGTAAAAGAAAGAAAGAACATTGAATTACTGTTGTATTGGTTGATAAATAGCCACAGTTCTGAGTAGCCTTCCCCACCAATTACCCCGGCCAGTATGACTCCTTCCCTGACCCCCAGACCTCTCTAGGGTCGGCCACTCAAGGGAGGCTTCCTGGCAGAGGGAGGACCACACGCTTTTGCTCCAGCGCATACACTGCCTGTTCGGATTGGGCAGCGCTTGTGTGCTTCTGGTTTTTGAGTTTTTTGAGTATCACACCGACAAAGAGCTAGTGAAATGTTATTTCAGCATATTAGCTGAAGACCCAAAACCAAAAACCACTGGACAATGACAGCAGTCAAAACAGAGGAAAGAGACCCCTGGCCCCCCGCCCTCGGCCCCGGAAACCAGGTGGCCTTCGGATCCCCATGCTTCTTTAAGGACAGTCTCAGTGTTGGACGTGATATAGTTTATCCTTCCTCACTCTTCCCTCCTCCGCTTTCCAAACTGATTCTGTTTATAATCCTTCGTAGGGTTTGTAGCAATTGCTCTAAAAAGTTCCATGGTGGAATATCTCTGCTAATGAGCATATTCAGGAAATGTGTGGGTACCATGATAACAACCCACCCACTTTTGCGCTTATTTTAGAAGATGTCAACATGAGAAATTGAAAATTAATTAATGAGCAAATTAAGGCAAATGCCAAATATCTTGGATTAGGGCTTTCCATTTTTCCTTTTTTTCTTTTGCCTTGAATCTTTAAAAAACTGAAATTGTACCTTTAGTGGTATAAAACCCTCTAGTGGTTTCCCATTTGCTCTGAGACTAGAATACTCATCTCTTAGGATGACCCGAGATGTTCTTGTGATCTGGCTGTGGATGGGATCAGAGCACAGGCCAGTGTTCTCTCTGAGCTGATCTCATTCTGTTCTTCCCCGTTCTCTCTGCTTTTGGCACAGGGGCCTCCCACAGACAGACTGAGCTGCTTCCTCGCCGCAGGGCCTTTTGCATTCGCTGTTCCCTCTGTTCCAGTATCTTCCCCTGGTTCCTTCTATTATTCGGTTTTCACCTTCTTACAGAGACGTTTCCTGATTGTTCTATATGACATTCCCCTCCTCGCAGGCACTCTGGTTTACCTGTAGCTCTAATTACTATCTGAAATTATTTTATTATTTAATATTTGTTTATTGTCTGTCTCCCTTCTCCAGAACGTGTTACGTGAGCACAGGGACTTTTTCTGGCTTGTTACCATTGTGGTACAGTACCTAAAAGAATGAGAAGCAGCACAATATAGCAGTATCCTGCTCTATCTAGTAGCAGCCTCCAGAGCTAAACAACCTAGAAATTCAGTCCTACCACCTGCATGACCTGGGGAAACAATAGCACCCATGTTGTAGGGTTCTTGTGAATATTACATGAGTTAACACATGTAAAATTCACTTAGAACAGAGTTTGGCACATGAGAAGCACTATATCAACGTTTGGTAGTTTTATTTTTTATTTTTAAAATTAGAATATAAGCTCCAAGAGAGCAGGATTTTGCAGTTTTGTTTACTGACAAATCCTTAGTACCTAAAACAGTATCTAGCTCATTGCTGGCCCTCAAAAACTAATACTGTGTTAATTGTTAAAAGTGACCTTTATTCAAAAATATATGTTAATTACAGAAATTAGAGAGTCAACTTTTCAAATTTCCTGTCTTATTTTCCCCCACATCTCTAAGCACGTAACATTATGTTAAATGTTGGCTTTAATTATGCCTGAAATTTACCAGTTCTGATCACTATAGTCTGAGTAAATTGCTTCTATGTGTTCATTGATAATAATACTCTTTCTTCCTAAGCTTGGCTGGGCTTTAGAAGTCCTTCTCAAACCAGTGTTTCAGGATGACAATATTAATCGGGGTAGGCACCCAAAGAAAAACTCATTACTATTGTAGGATCTAGGTAATGTATTAATTCTGAGACGAATAGATGAAGTTTCTTTCTTTTCTGGGTTCATCTGTCTCTGCTTTCTACTGGCCACTCAGAAGTAATGTGGAGGAAGGAAACAAGGAATGCTGTTTCTGATTTCTTCTGATACCATGCGACTTAGTTTTATCTTTTAAGGGATGAGGTGTCCTCAGATCACAGATACGAGGATTAGGAGAAATTATTAAATCTTACCACTTTAATTAAATGTTCCTCACCTGACTAACAGCAGCCAAAGTGAGCACTTGAATTCATTTTACACTCCTTAGATGTTAACATTGCCTAAATATGAAAATTAAGTACTAGTGGTTTCTCTCATTTTTTTTTTAAATAAAATAGAACAAAATATTAAACTGACAAGAACAGATACTACACTTGATCTTAGCCAAAAGACCGAGAAGCGATAAAAAAAATAAAATAGAACAAAACAAATGATGTATATATGTGAAACATAAGCAACATGAAGCCATGGGGCAGAATGTTCCAGGAAGAGGGAACAGGAGTCCCAAAGTGGAAAGGAAACTGGCGTATTTGCACAACGACTACAATGACAACCAAAGCCAAAGTGTCTGGAGGTAGAGAGTGAAGAGGAGATGACATGATATGAGCTCAGGGGAGTAGAAAGGGTAGAGATGGAAGAGTGGCTTCTAGACTATGGTAAGGAGTTTTTATTTTATTCTGTAGATCTGTGGGAAGCATTAGGTACTAAGCAGAATTATAATATGCTTTGCTTCACATTAAAAAACCTTTTCCCCCCTGATTGGTGTGTGTCCTGAAGGGGACTCGAGGGAGGTAGAATGTTATTGCAGGACAGACTCGACAGTGGCTTGCCAAGGGGCAGAGCAGTGATGATCGGTAGCAGTGGGCAGACTCAGAATGTGTTTTGGAGATAGAAGTGACAGAACCTGCTGGTAGATTGTTTTTGCAATGGGGAAAAGAAGAATCAAATAGAGTTTTGGCTTGATCAACAAGATGGCTGGTGATACTACTTTCTGAGATTGGGGGAGAATTGGTTTGTTGGTAGAGGGGAAGAGAAATCAAGACTTCTGTTTTAACTGTGATAGCTTCGAGAAGAGCCTATGACACATCTAAATAGAGATCCCAGTAGTGATAGAAACAAGATAAAGCAAGCTGATAACATAAAAATATTAGTTTTAGGTCACTTTTCAAAATGTGAGATATTTAAAATGAAGAAACTGAGGTTATTGAGACTCAGAATTATCTAGCAAGTTGATTCTGGAAAATCACTATGTCTGGTCTCTCAATTCTTATCTTTAATAATAGTCCAATCAGGAATATCATTCTCTATTGATAGAGTGTTATAGAGTAAGACACATTTTAAAGATATATTTTAGGAAATGTTTATAACATACCAGTAGGAAATCACAGAGAAAAAGATTCCTTTCTGTAATAATGGCATTTGAGCCACGGTCTGCAGACCAAAGGGTATTCCAAGCGCTGAATCCAAGATAGCTAAAAAATGATGGACACAAATTGAAATAGATTCTACTCTGGCAAATATTTGCAAGAGTACATGATGCACATAAGTTATTTCCAAAACATGTTAGGCTGTGATTCAGACAGAACATACCATATTTTTTGGCTTTCCTGTAGGTGTATTATATTTTGCTAGTATATAAATATATTTAGATTTCCCTAGAAATAACAACCACAAGGCTCAGTAATCATATCTTGTTTATAATACCAAAAGTATGAAGTATTCAAACTTATGCAAATGGGGTTTTTATTTATATAGTGCCTCAGATGTACAGAAGGCTTTATAATAGATTGAATTGTGCCAAAAAAAAAAAAGAGAAACAAAAAAAGAAGTCAATTGCTATCATTTGGTTTCTGAAGAAAGCAGAGTCTGTCTGCAATTGAGATTCGTGTGCAGGTGGTTTATTGGGAGTGGACTTGGGAATGACAATTTTAATGGGAAGAGGGCAGCCAGATTGTGTAGAAGGAATGTGGAACTGCAGTGCAGTTGCAACAGAGCCCTTAGCCAATCCCCTGTGGAGCTGTCAAGCTGGGATGGCTTTTCTGAGATGTCTTGAATTGAGGCAAAGAGTCCAGGCTTTTGTAACCCCTCACTGACTAGTGATTTAATGTGGGTGTAATCTTGGGCAAAGCGGCTTCCTGCAGCTGAAGGCAATCCTTGAAAAGGGACTCAGCTGTGGGCTGTCATCAGACAATACACCGAGCAGTTGAGAAATGAGTGCCTTAGTCCTGAAAAGGAGTGTTGCTCAGATCCACTTGGCTTGTGTAATAGGTTCGCCCCATCTGAGGATGACTCCTCCAGGATTCCAATTACTACAGTAAGATTTGTAGGATGAACTACAGCCCCAGCTAGAGACCTGTGTCTCAGGGCTGCAATTGATACTTATTATTCCCCACCTCTGCTATCCATTCTAGAGTCCCCTTAGCCTCAGCTGGCATCTCTATTGGCTTACCTGGTGGGATGACTCACACCTTAACCTGGAAGGGTCGCCATGCTCTTTTCAGGTCATAGTTGGTGCACTTGTCCATTTGTTTTCACATGAATGTCTTCTTAAGGAAAGTAATTCCATTCCTTACCAGCTGGTCACTTGGCTCAAGGAGCCCAATATGACAGAGCAGTAGCTTGACTCTTTCTATCTCCCTTCATGGAAGCATTTTATTTTAGTCAATTTCAGGTAGGAAAAATTGCTACCAGCAATAGAGACCAACACTGAACTCCTGATATGGCACCATCCCTTGAGAAGACAAAAAATTCTTTGGTGGAAAGTCTATTACAATGGACCTCTAATATCCTGGAATTAACTCTATTATCTGACCTCTTCTAGAATGGAAGGGATCCATTGTAATTGACTTGCCACCTTGTGATGTATAAGAGATGATGCCACAGTAGGAGCTTGGTTTTGGTCATTGTTGCTGCCAGATTGTCCATTCAGGAGCAGACTGGCTAGATAAACCTTAGTGAATGGAGAGCCCTTCCTGTTGGACCATTGTATCCTCCATCCCTGCCACTGTGGCTACTCTGTTCATACAGATATTATTCAAGCATTGAGGTGGTTGATGACTTAGGTTGTATGTCCTCTGTCCAAGGCATCCTGTCTCCTATGCTCAGTAGTGCCTATTCTAGGGTGGTGGATGATCTCTGGTGGACATTAGTGGACGATACAAAGATTCTTCAGATCTTTGTGCCCACTCCCACATCCGCACACTTCTTTGCCTTATTGTCCCTAATCTTTCAATATTTCTCCTTTCAGTCTCCTGAAGAACCAGCCAAGCCATTTGTCACTGCCCATAATATATGTGCCTCAGGCCACTTCTTTTTCCATACAGAGTGGATGACTAGAAGCACCACCTGAAGCTCCACTGAGAGGATTTCCTTGCTGATGTCTTTCACAGCTACCATAAAAGTGTAGCAGTAGCCCATTTTTGGTTTGTGTCTACACACCAAGCTAAACCATCCATGATTTTCTCATTCCTCAGTAGGTCACAAGGGGACACCCCACCCCACATGCAGCCATAGGACTGGTGCACTAGTGGCAGATGATCTCTAAGGAGGTATGGAAAGTAGGGTTGGGCAGAAGGAGTGTTGAACAGTGACTCAGTTGCAGTGGAGCCTCAGTATACCTTACTGGGGGCTATGAAGCCAGTATGGACCTTTAGTGATGTTTCAAATTGAAGCCGGAGGGCTGGGCCTCTGTGCTCCTGATTAGACCAGTCACTGGACGTGGGCTGCCTCTGGGGAGAGGATGTAACCTTGGGTGAGGCAGTTTCCTGTGTTCAGGGCAATTCCCGTGGTAGGGATAAGCTGCGGGAGCAAGGTCTTGAGTATAGGGTCTCGGTGGCACACCAAAGATTTATTACACCAACCCCAGCCCGTGCAATTTTCCCAGGAAAATTCACCATCTGAAGAAATAAGACCAAAACAAACAAAAAAAAATACTGGACTGGATGGAGCCAAAATAATATATAAACAAGTAGCATTTTGAATTTGGGGGACAACTGGGCATTCCAATAAACCCAATAATTGAGCATCTGACAGGTAGATGTTGACATTTGAATGCAGGAATAGAGGAACAGAGTTTGGGATTGAAATAGAACTTATTATCACATCCATGTCTGTCTGAAACCTGCTCCATCTCTCCTCATTCTTGAACTCAGAGAAAGACACTCAGAGGGGCATCACCGTGCATGCTGCCTCCTGAGACAAATCCTGGTTATCATCCGTGACTCTTCTTTTCCCGCTTCCACATTAGGTCCAATCGCCACGTCCTGTGGATAGGCCACTCCTCTTTGTCTCTGTTGCCTTAGTTCTCTTAGGGCCTAATCTTTTTTTTTACTTGGATTTTAAAAACAGCCTCCCCCTGTTTCCTTCCCTTCAAACTCACAGCTTCCTTGAGCTTTTGTACACTGCAGTATACTTTAACCAGAATGATTTTTCTAGAAGACAAATTAGGCCCTTCTTTAAAATTTACAAATGGCTATTTATCGCTTTCTCCATAAAATCCAGTTCTTTCAACTGGAATACAAAGCTCTTCCTGCCCCAGTCTCTGCCCGCCCCATTGCACCCTCTCTCGTCACTCCTGCCCTGTTCCTTTTGTTTTAGCCTTATCTACTTGGGGTTTCAATCTCTCTTACTGCCCTCTGGGCCTTCTGGGCTGGGCATTGGCTCTTGCCTTTGCTCAGGACTCCCTTGTGGTTGGCTGAACCATGCCTCCCCTCCAAAGATGTCCGTGTCCAGATTTCTGAAACATGTGAATATGTTGCCTTAAATGGCAAGAGGGACTTTATAGATGTGATTACACTAAGGATCTTGAGATGGAGAGATTGTCTTGGATTATCCAGATGGGCCCGATGAAATCACAAGGGTCCTTTCGGGAAGGAGGGTCAGCATCAGAGAAGGTGATGCGATGACACGAGCAGAGGTCAGCCTGATGTCATTGCCAGCAAGGGGCCGTAGACGAGGAATGCTGCAGCCTTGCCGGCCGAGGAGCTGGTTCTCCCTCAGAGCCTGCAGGAGTGCAGCCTGCTGCCACCTTGATTTTAGCCCAGTGAAACCCATTTCGGTGTTCTGACCTCTAGAACTGTAAAATAACAAACTTCTGTTGTTTTAAGCCCCTAAGTTTGTGGTTATGTCATACAGCAGCAATGGAAAACGAATACACCTCCCCTGTGACTAAATTCTAGTAATCATTTAATGCTCGGCTGAAGCAACAATTCTGGTTGAGGAGATTCCCCTCTATGTTCCCACAGCTGTCTCAATATTCCTTAGATTTTGTTATGGAGATCTATTTACTCTCTCTCTTTCTAGCCCCCTCTTTTAAACCTCTTACATCCTGCTTGCGGGCTGTAACTGTGTCTTATGTTCTTTGAGTTCCAGGCAGCAAAGGGCCAGGCACGTGGGCTCGGTGGCTCAGTGAAGTTGGAACTCCTCTTTCACCACCGTCCGTCTCGCCCTGAGGTTTCCCTCTACGTGGTACTCCGAAGCCACCGCTGTTGGCTGAGTGTTGACAGCTCTGCTCTCTGTTTTGAGGCCTTATGCTTATTCGGGGTTTCTGCAAAGAGGAAGGAGAGTAATTCATGCAAGTTGTCTCAGACTAGCTTAGAAAGTTCCAGGCCAGGTGCCGAGGGAGGGGAGTCCTTCTGCTGAGGATTCAGGGGGATGCACAGGCTGTGTGGGGTGGAGCGCCTCGCTCCCCAGCAGCACAAAGAACATTTCTGGTGGCTCTTCTCCTTGCTGTGCTCCTGGAGTCCTGGGCGGGGGAGGGGGGTCTCCAGTCTCCAGCTTTGCCTTGAGGCCCCAGCTGTCTCCAGTCCACAGCGACCCCCACCTTCCGCGGTTCCCAGGCCCCGCCCACCTCAGCCTTTCTCCTCTACTCTTTTACCTGCTCCATTTTTGTGGTCTGAACTTGATCATTGGCTCCCTCTCAGGCCTTCTCTTTTGATTCTCTAGAGACCTTTTTAGATATTAAAAGCAAATATCTCAAATTGACTTCTCCTCAAGGCTATGTGCTTGTCTCTGGCTGACTAGAAGGAAAGTCACAGAAATTTCAGAAAGCAACACATAAATATTTGGAAAAACGATCTTGTTTCATTCCAGTCTTGTTATAAATATTTGTTAAATGAGTGAGTAGTGAGAAGGAATGGAAGGAAGTACCCAGGTTTCTGTAAGAGAGGAATTTTTCCAACTCTAGGCTTTCTTTCTTTCTTTCTTTCTTTTTTTTGATTCCACTAGTGGTCCCCACACCACGAGCTAATAAGCAATATTTTAGAAAACCTCTATGGCTGAACATTTTGGCTAGAAATGGAATAACTTGGAAGATGCTGTCAAAAGGCTGTAGTGAAGACAGCTCCGATTTCTAGGTAAGCAGACAAGAGAAATATAGTGTAGGTGACCCAGGCATCCACCTCCTCCACTATTCCTCTCAGGGATCACACTGTTGGATATAACGGGAAATGGTGGTTTTACCTTGGATCTCTCTGTTCTCCTCTGCACCATGAGCCCCTCTCTGTCACCCCCCTTTCCTATGGGCCAACCTTCCCTTCACTCTGGTTATCCTCTTGAACTCTCGTAATCAGGCCCAACGGTGATGTGAACACAAATAGTCCCCCCTTATCTGCATGTGGGGGATACATTCCAAGGCCCCCAGTGGATGCCTGAAACCTCGGATAGTACCAAACCCTATATATATATATATATATATATATATATACACACACACACACACACACTCACTACGTTTATCCCTATGCATACACACCTATGAGAAAGTTTAATTTATAAATTAGGCACAGTAAGAGATTAACAACAATAATTTGTCATAAAATAGAACAATGATAACGATGTCATAAAAGTTATGTGAATGTGGTCGCTCTCAAAATCTCTTATTGTTACAGTACTCACCCGTCTTATGACGATGGGAGATGATACAGTGCCTATGTGACAAGAGGAAGTCAAGTGAATGACATGGGTATTGCGATGTAGCGTTAGGTCAATAGGCCTTCTCATGGTGAGTCAGAAGGGGGATCATCTGCGTTTCCAGTTAATATTTTTGGACCTCAATTGACTCCGGGTAACTGACACTGCAGAAAGCCAAACTGCTGATGGGGGCACTACTGTACCTTTTACTTTTCGCCAACAGAGCCTGGCTGTGGGAAGTCTACATGTCCCTTAAATACCCTGTCTTTTCATTCTCCACACTACTGTCACTCAGTGAGTAGCTGTGACTGAGAATAAGATGGATCAGGTTTACTAAAGGCAGTGACAAGGTAGTAGGGGAAAATTTGAAGCTAGTGTTTGATATTTCTCATAGTCCCTCAGGGAGGATGTCTTCTTGGTGCCCCCTGGTTTGTAATCTCACTTTTTTTCAGGTCTCTTGGTGAAATCAGATGCGTTATACATCCACCCTGGGTCCCACCACCAGCTTTCAGGCAACCCCCCACTCCGTATCCATAAAGCTTGGTCTGATCTCAGATTCCAGCTACACCCCCAGCCTGGCCCCCTTCCCTTCTGCAATACAAAGCCCCCTTCCTTTGACTTTGAAATGATGGCCTGTCAAGACGTCATTATGTTCTTAACCAGGGGGCCCTCAATGTCTCAGTCTGTTTCTGGGGAAGCACAGAGAAAATTTCAGCCCTCTAGCGGCATTTGTGTCACTTGTAGATGTCAGAAAATGCACAATCATTGCCAAACCTCTGCTAATGGTTTTTGATGGGTGATAGCTGAAGTTTTCAGAGACTCTCTTATCGTTACACTAGAAGGGAGAGAGTGAAGGGGGAACAGAAGGTCGTGTTTCCTCTTTGGTGAAATCCTCATCCTGGGTGGTGACCTTTTCTTTCTATTACTCGGGAAGGACATTTTCATCTTGATGGTTGCCTTGCTTTGTTCCCACAGTGGATTTTTCTTATTCTCTTTAGAGATGTTAGATTAGAGGTAGAGCGACCTACTTCATTCCTCTCTGCTGCATGGCCTAGAGGCTGGGTTTTTTAAGCAAGCTCAGGTATTTTACCAAGTGATGTGTCCCTGGTGGGGAAAAGTCGCAGCTTTATTGATTAAAATCTTGGTATAACATCCATAATTGGAGTTTTCCTGTAATTTGGTGCCAGGTTGCCTCACCACTTTCTCCAGGGACTATATATCAAATGCTATTTTTCATGCTTCTGTTTGCTGATAAGGGCCCGCTAAAACCACTAGTTTGACCTGCTATTCGATTTCCGGAGATGAAAGCACTGGTACAGATTGCCAAATGTCCTCAAATACACTGACAATCCATACCAATATTTTACAAGAAATGTATGACTACAGGGAAGAAATATCTTCAGGTTTGGGTGTGTATTTGTGTTTTCATCCCCTACCTTCGGCATGTATTTTTATCCATTGCAAACAATTTTCAATCAATAATTAAAATTGGTAAACAGATCTACAGGGGGAAAAAATCCTTCAGTTTGAGTTTAATAGATTGCCTCTCAAAGTCATTCCCTGACACAGCAAGTTGCTGAGGGAGTTTGTGCCAGTAAATAGGAAAGAATGGGGTTGATTAAAAAGTAAAACAACACAAAACCTGACATCCTGTTGTGAGTTTGAAAATAAAGCAAAATGACTATTAGCAGCCCATGTTGATTTCTGTCAAACTATCTTTATCTGTGCCGTAAGGACAAAGTGGATTAACACATGGCTTCAGCACAACTTTGTGCTTTATGGGAATTCAAGATTTTTTTTTTTTTACCTTCTAACTTCTGTCTTTTTTGTTTTCTTAGGATGTTTCTTCTCCTGTGGAGACTCAGGAGACACCTAATAGTCAGTCTGGAGCCTACAGGTATCTGAGTTGCTGCAGGAGGAGAAATGGGATGTCTTTTGGCTTTTCTTTCCTAAAGATTTGTTGCATGTTTACCAAGGTGAAAGGATTAGTGCCCTGGAGATCATTTGCTTTCATAAGCTTTAAACTAGAGCAGCAAAAGTTTCATGCCTTGATTCTCTTCCAACAGCTCTTTCTCTCAGCAAGGCTTAGAGGAGCAGGCTGAGACCTACAAATTGCCAACAGACTCTTCCAGCAAAATTGCCCTGTCTCAATCAGTTAAACTGGGCGGGAAGGGAGAGCCGCTGCCAGTTCTCTCCCTTCTCTCCCACCATGTGGCGAGACACCCGGAGCATTCCACAGGGCTTTAGGATCAAGATGAAATACTCCAGATTTCTAAGTCTCAATAATACCCAAACCCCAGACCATATGTACGGATAATTCACATATGTTCTAACCTTTGCATTTTGCATATAACCTCCCTGTCAAACATTAATTTTCTGGAGCTCCATATAGAATAAAAGGTTAAGAAGAAAACAGAAAAAAAAATTTTTTTTTGGTATGCGAAACACTATTTCCACTTAATATTAAAAAAAAAACAGTAGTTAAATAGAGAAACTAAAAATTTTGCTCTGCGGTAATTTATAGTAGGTACTTTTCCATATGACTGGCATCTAAAAGATAATGATTGAAAATGTTGGTTTTGAAATGGAGTATAATAGAAGCTGGGATGACAGCTGCCAAACAAACAATAACCCCAACGCTGGTTTGAAACAAATTCAAAACCAGGTAAATGCAAACAGGTCTCTGTTCCTAAATCACTTTGCTTAAGAAATAAAATAAGAAAAGCAAAGCAAAAAGAAATCTAATTTACTCTTCATACCAACTTTCTTTCTCCCCCTCCCTCTGGAAGTTAGGGTGTGGCTGCCGGAGTGGCTGCACCCTTGCATCGAGGTATTTAAGCCATAATGGGCATCACACTCCCTTTTACAAGGCAATGATCCAATTCTCAAATGAATTTGATTAAATCACCTTCTCCGATTTGAGTACTGGAAATAAGGAAAGTAGGAAAAAGCAAACTAAATTTCCACTGTGAATCCATACACTATTTTTGCCTTTCTATTGTTATGCAAGTACTGTCTTGAAATCTTCAGAATAACCAACACCAGAAACTCTAGATATTAAACTTGAGTTCCATTGATCAATTCTATACTTGGACAATTTAAAATCTGTGAATTATCTACCACTCCACTTATCCTCCAAGAATCATTTCATCTGTTATTTCACCTCAGGGAGAAATAGGTACCATCTCCTTCAAATCTCTGCTGCGAAACTTACAAAGCTATCGTCACTGCCCCGTCCTCTTTCTTTCCCTCTGTTTATTATGAGAGGGAGCCTGATATCGCTAAGGCCTCTCCTTGCCTTTGTGTAACTCCCTTCTTCCTCTGCTTCGTGGCTGCTACTCATTATTCTTTCTCTTTTTAGTCCCATGTCTTAAATCTCTCTCCCTCTCCACCTTCTCTTGCATTTAAAAGCACGACAAACAAACGTAAAAACCACTTTCTTGATCTAGTTCATTCTCCCTCCGTCTACTGCCTACCTGATTTCTTCCTCTCACAGTTACACTTCTCCAGAGAGTTGATATCAAGTGACCTCAACCCAAATTAGCAGTTCAAAAATAGGTTATATTGCTAAACATCAGAAGGCTCTGATCCTCAGGAACAGAGAGGGCTGTATAGCATCTCCGTATAATCTCATTTTCAGGTGCTGTGTCTCAGTTTGAAATCTGCTATTTACATCAATATTTATTAGAAAATGGGCACAAAATTTATACAACCAGTTCCTATAAAATCAACGGCGTCCTTCATCGCTGCCGTTTGGCACTTGCATGAAAGATTTACTCTAAAGCGACACTTGATAGTCTGTGGGACTTGTAGTTGGATCAGGCATCGGAGCCCTGTACGGTGGCGAGCACAGGAGCAAATGAAGCTGTACACCTAGGCTGTAGTTGAAAGGCATTAGGCTCCTAGCTTTGCGGGGTTCTTTAATATCTTTCAGGTGGGGATAGTAGAAGTCATATAATATCTTTTGTCTCCAAATGTCATGAACCCTATTCATTGCACAAGAGAAAATTTATTTCTAACATCCATTATGCTAATTAACTATCTGAGGTAGATTGAAATAATATTTGAAGCACTTGCCTTGGCGCCTCTGTAGTCTGGATTCCTAATGAAGTTCCTTTAAGTGCTAACTACCTTCCCAGTGGGGTCTGATTAAAGTTAACTTACATACACATATAAATCATACAACCTATTCTGAAGAATTTTGAAGTATGTTGCTACCTAGTTGTCTAACAGTCATCTCTTCTCCCTATTTCTGCTCCTTTACCACTCACGGAGCTATTCCCAGCTGGCTTCTGTCCACAGCACTGCAGTGAGTGGGTTCTTTCTAAGGTCATTAATAACCTGCATGGCCAAGATATCCAGTGGACATAGCTCACTCATTTCACATCATTTCTCATTGCATTTAGCACTGTTGCTCATGTCCACTTTCTAAACACCATACTCTACAGATTTTCTTCTTGCCCCACCAACCTGCCTAGACCTCCTTGGCTGACTCCCAGGAAAACAAGATAGAGAATGAACAGAATGGTTTATTTCTCAAGGATGACTTCCTGGGTTCACCTAGTGTATTATTATCCCTCTCTCCCCTTAGAAGATGAGAAAAGAACACAGGACCAAGCCCTGGAGCATTCTAAGATCAGAGCTCAGCTAGATGCCTGGGAACCAATAATGGAGTCTGGGAAGTACTCGCCAGGGAGGTAGGAGGAAAAGCACCACAGAGGGGAGAGCAGGGAGTGTGTTTCAGGAACGGGGAAATTAGACATTATATTAAATGCTACTGAGAACCCGATGAAGATGAGATCAGAAAAGCATTCACAGAATTAATAGTATGGAGCTTGTTGGTGGTAGTTGTGACAACATCAGTGCAGTGGTGGGGACAGAAAACAAATGGGGCAAAGGTGGAATAAATGGGAGATAAGAATGTGAGAATTTCTTTTGCAAAATTTTCCTGTGAATTAGAGCAGAGAAATGGAGTGACAGCTGGAGGGGGATATGGGATCTGTCTTAGTTTGTGTAGCTAGAACAGACTGGGTGGCTTAAACAACAAACATTTATTTCTGACAGTTCTAGAGGCTGAGAAGTCCAAAATCAAGGTGCCTGCAGATTTGGTCTCTGAGGAGAACATTCTCCCTGGTCTGCGGATGGCTGTCCTCTTATTGTGTCTTCACATGGGGAGAGAGAGTCTCTAGTCTCTTTCTCTTATAGAACACTACCCTATCGTGGGAGCTCCACCGTCATGACCTAATTACCTCCAAGGGCCCCATCTCTGAATACCAGCCCATTGGGGTTTAGAATATGAACTTTGGGGTAACACAAACATGCAGCTCATAACAGGATCAAAAGATAATTTTTTAAAATATAAGCAAAACGGGAGCATGCTTGTGTACTGATGGGAAAGATCAGATTACCACATAATGAATTCCTGTACTAATAGACAGAAATAGTACAGAAATTGATTATGTAGTATAGAGGATATGAAATGCTAGGGAGGATGAGCAGGATGAATTTTATCGCACTAGTAAAGGGATTGGCCCTGATAAAAGCAGGACAAGGATAGTCCTGCAGATGAAATAGGAGAGAAGAGAGAAAGTGGCTAAACTTTGTAATTTTATCAGTGGAATGAATAGGAATCTGATAATTTTCAAAACTATTGGGCTCTTCAAATAGCTAGAAGGAAAAACTTTTGTCTTCTGTCAAAACCGGGTGTACATAACCTGGGAGAATGCTGAAGGTACGTTGCTACTTTTGCTCCTAGGGGAAGACTTTTCCTATAATATATAAAATTATGGCAAGGAGTATCAGTCGTTTGTATGCATGTGTGTGTGTGCATGTAAGGATGTGAGATGCACATAGATTCTGGGCTTTCATGTTACTGGGCTAAGATATGTATATTGTCATTACTTTAAAAATTTTACATTTTGTTGTATAATTTGAAAGATACCTGCTTCAATAGAAGATAACAATTAAGAGATGATAGTAACAAATAACTTTTGATCCACTAAAGTCACTTCCTTAACTGATAAGTCAAACAGCAATGATGGTGATACCATGTTGGTTGATTGACAACCTCCCATTCACAGAAGAACCAACTGAGCAATTGTGTGCAGGCTGATTCTCTACAAGAAGGTTATGTCCTGCTCTCCTTGTGAGAATCGCAATTCAAAAAGGTGAAGTACTCTGTTTTGCAAGTTTGTGAACAAGTGGCTTTGCTACAAATTCACCACTGTGCCCACACAGGATGCTCTTGAGGAAATGCTTTTTGAGGCAAAATTAATACCAAGGGTCAATGTCCATTCTGGTGATTAAAGTCTCAGACAGCATCCTGCTCTGAACTTGTAGGATCTTCATTTTCCCTTTAAATAGATAAATGTACTCGTACTTGAATTTTCCAAATACATGAGGTTTTCACTACCATTTGGGAGAAATGGAGCCAGTGTTTTGGTTGTCACGCATGTACTTTCACTAATGTATTTTTCCTCAAAGGCAACTAGATATTCATGTTACTATTGCTTTTCCTTAGAAACAGAAGTCTCCAGATTGTAATTACAGGCTTTGCGCAAAGGCAACAGTAGTGAAGAAACCCAGAGCTCTGTAAACATTACTGAAGAATCATGCCAAATATGTGCATAAATTCTAAATTCAGGTACAGGGAAACTTGGGGTTTAATGTTCTTAAGATGATATTTGAAGAGTGTTTCCAAAAATAAGGTTTTATAAAGGATTTAAAAAATTTGTTTGTTTTTAAAGGAAGTTTTAGCCTGTCTGGTTGTGCAGATAATCTTCCCTTCCTAAATCAGTGCCTCGCTGTTTTGTTCAGTGCATGGCCCAGCAGACTGAAACAAAAGGTGCGAAGTTCTTCTCATCCATCTTAATGGGGTGTTAATGACTGCAGAGGCTGACTGCGACTATTTAAATGTGAGCGCTATTAATCAACTAGAAAAAACACAAACACCCAGCTTGAGCCACTGAAATGTAATTGCAAGGGACAGTTGGGTCCAATTTTGTTTTTGAAGGAAGACTTGTATAAAAAAAGAGAGCTACCCCCAAGCCCGATTGACATATTTAAAGCCAAGCCTATAGGCAACTGCCTTCTAACCTTTTATTGGGATTTAAAGAGCCAGTTTCTCCCATGAACTTGCAGTTTAGCTGTTCTGTATCCAGTGAGTAACTTTTACCACCAGTGTAAATTTCTACTAGGCAGTCATTTGCCAAATTATATTTCCTTAAGAGGACTTTCAACGTGTCCTTTGATTTGGAAGGGTTGTATGTGTGCCCGTGTGTGCGTGTGTATGTTTTTAGTGCTTCAGGGATATTTAAATCAAGGTTTCAAATAATTTCCTATTTCTACAAATTGCTTGCTCTGGCTCTTCTTGCAGTGTGCCTGTCCTGTCTGGAACTGCTGTTTTTCTCAGTTTTTGTGGGTGGGGATCATGGCTGCACCTTGGCAAAGCTGGCAATATTTCTGGAAAACAAAATGAAAGATCTGGAGCTGAACCTCTTTTTACTGTTGTTGCTGTTTTGCAGGGTGGGCTAATGGAAGAGTAGTGATATACTTTATAGAAAATCAGGGGCTCTTAGTGTAACAGTAATAGGTTTGTTGCCTGATGTGGTGGCATGTCAATCAATACACTGAGACATCGGTTTGCAACAGAGAAAGGGGTTTAACCATAGGGCTTCCAAATGAGGAGACAGGAGGAAACCTCAAATCCACCTTCCCTAGGAGTTTGGGGCTAGGGATTTTGAGTGGTTTGGAGGGGGCTGAAGTGTGGAGATGGTTGATTGGGCCAAGAGTGCAGGGTGACGTCATGGGACCCGGTGATGATGAAACTTCATTCTCTTGCTGATTTGCTTCCTCTGTGGGGGTCTTCAAACCGGCTGTTTCCTGCAACTCAGGATCTGAAAAACATCTGAAGCAATTCTTAAACAAAAGCTGTATGATTCCAATGTCAGAAATCCTATCTATAGGAACAATGGAAATGCAAATAGTGTCTGGTGCTATATGACTTTCTGTTACAAGGAAGTGGGCCAAGTGAAGCCTGCTTAATGCTTAATTATAACTGTATTTCCGTCCAGAATTCTTGCTGGCCCAGTGAGCATGGCTTCACTAGCTTCTGAGGTTAGCACTTCTATTAATATATTAAATTAACAGAAGTAGGAGCAAGTGGTGCTAGGTTTCTGCTGAGGAATGTCCAGTTCAGCACGTATTCCCGGCCATCTCCTTCACACATTGCCTGAAATTTGAGATTAGTAATCAAGGGGTGGTTTATTTATTTTTGCTTTTCTGTACATGGCCTAGGCTTATGCCAAAGTGCATGATCTGTCTTCAGGGTATGGAGATGTGGGAAGCAAAGGGCTCTCTCTTGTCCAGTGTTCTTATCTGGGACATTGTTTGTCCAGCGATAATTCCCACTGGGAACAATGACCTGGCTTGGCCTGATCTGACCCTGCTTCATGTACAACATGAGAGCTTGGAGGGTGTTTATCTCAACGGTTGGATATGTTGTTAGTTTTTATTTTTTAACAGGAGCAGCCAAGCCACTTTTGGTTTCACCACTTCTTAAATTCACCCCTTGTGTGTTGCCCAGGGCAGAAGACACTTGGAAAGTTCACAAAGGAAATAAAATACTTCAGTGGCCTCTGAAATTAAATAAAATACTTGTCTAGGGGTAAGGTTTTTCCTTCCCCCCTTTCCCAATGGAGAGAGGCAGAAAAGCTGTGGATTTTAATAAGGCTAACATTCTAAGTTTGGAAAAGGTCAAGTGACCACAAGTGCCTGATAAAGTATTTGCTTTTTTTCAGTATAATATTTAAATTTTAAAATATGATATTTAAAGCAATTATTCTTCAGAAGTTCACTAACTTCAAATGAGTAGGTTCTAAGGGCTAAAAATGCTTAGTGCTGACCAAGAGTTGTCACTGATGTTGCCATTGTGACTTAAGGGAGAATATGAAATGTAGTATGGTTACGATATTGCCAGCCCCTTTCCCAATACTTGCAGAGTGGGGAGAGAAGAGTGGGTTAAAAGGCAGCCTGAGCTTCCATCAAATAGTATCCATGTATCCGAAAAGTACAGGTTACACATTGTTGTTTGTCTTCTTCAATTCTCCATTGTAGAAGTTAGGGGTGAATCTTTGGAAAAGCAATGAATGTGCCACATTTCCTCTTTTTCTTTCTTTCTGTTCTATTATGGGTTATCAGTTAGCCTTTCTCTGGTGTTTCTAAATTGAAGTATTCAGAAGATGTAACATTATTCTACTTCTTCTGAGTTGATTTTTTAAAATTCTGAAGTTTCTTCTTCTAAGGCTACCTGTATGTGAAGACAGCTGTTCAGGAGGAAGAGTAGGGAAAGTGGACTGATTTAGTTTTCCTACTGGAAACCCTGAACTAATAATGCAAGTATTAGTTGGCTTTGATTCTGGCTCTGCAACTGCCTCACTGTGTGGTCTTGGCAAGATGTTATGTTTTTGTGTCAGTTTCCCTACCTGGATATAAGGGGGTAATTACATTAGCTTACTCAGTAAGTTGTAGCCTTGAACAACAAATGAATGATTACAAAGTACTTAAAACTACAAGAGAATGTAGAAATTCTAAGTGTTATAGTTTTATTTCCTTACAGAGGGTAATAAAGTAAGAGTGAGGTTTAATAAGCAAATTGAATTCCTAGATGAAAGGGGCTGGAGGAGTTCAAAGTCATTTTATTATTATTAATAATAGGTGTTGTCCGTCTCTCTCACTCTCCTCCTCTAATCAGCATACATTCCTTGGATTAAAGGGAGTATTCTCTCTCCAAATAACTTTTATCTACAGTGTTGAGACATTCCTTATCCTGTTTTATGGATATGGAGTTTTGAATGACTATAAACAACTCCCTTTTTTGTAAATTCTTTTTTTTTGGAAAGAAGAGGAGGCAAGTTGGCTCTTGGTCACCTTCCTAAACATATGAAAATGTTTATATGAAGCTCCTTTACGAATTCCGTTCCTCTTTGTGAGAATCAAACCTCCTTGCTTGTGGGTCTATAGTAAACAAAGTGTGCAAAATTTATTTGTGCAAAAGAAAAAACAATGAGTTACTGATGTCATCTGGTGGGTAGTTCATTGGCCCTTTTATTCAGAACCTCAATAAGGGTCTTCTTTGTCACATTGAATTATGCTGGGATTATGGGGAACAGAAGCATATTTAAAATTTAACAAATAGACAAGAGACACAGTGATCCTTTAGATAACCAGAGTTAAGTAATGACAGAAGAAGTGTTCCAAAGCAGTAGATAATTAAATGGCAAATGACAGTGGCAGACAGTGACTGCTGTGGGCCTGGCCTGGCACTTTGTATGTATTCAAGAAATACTTTTGAATGAGTTCACAGGAGCGTTGGAGTGGCCGCAAGGTTTGGTGTCAGTTGTAGATTGAGCTGACTCATGGGAATCAGTTCCCGTGTAGGGACGATGTGGAGAAAGGATAAAAAAGGCATTAATATTGGAAGACAGTGGCAAGAGTTATAAGGAGGGATGATCGCCATGTGTTCACGAAAAATGAGTAGACCCGTGACTAGAGCAGAGGACTGGCAACTCTTTAATGGAATCACTGCAGTGTGTAGACTGTCCATGGAACTGTATAGTTTCTAAGTACTTTGTAGTTTTCCATTAGTTGCTCAAGGCTAAAAGCCTGCAGAGTGGGCTGGAATTGTCTCTTGGGAAGCTGAAGCTGTGTGGCCGGGACTTCGGAAGGAGATGCCATTTTGGCACTCCACTTCAGAGAAGTGGTAGCTAATAATATGCAAGTGTTGGCACTTGAACAGAATTTAAAGCCTTAAACTAACTTCATTCCTCTTCTAAGGTAGATTTTTAAGCACTTAAAGAAGGCAAGCAGGTGGGCAAAAGGAAGTCAGGTGATGAGGCAAGAACTTTTAGGAGTCCTTGTCTTTGCTGTGACTAAAATCCTACCAGAGACAACCTCCCACATTTTTGAAGGGTATGGAGCCCTCTCCTAGCGGCCTCTGTGTGAATGAAAGGATATTGGGGAAATAGCGGATCATGAGAATCAGGAACCAGAATGAAGAATGCCTCGTCAGTGACTGACTCAGTATGCGGGGGCTGAGTTGATTTTTACCAACTGCAGTTTTATAGTCTCATTAATGATTGTTAAAAACACCGACAAAGAAAAATACTGCCTTGTTTTCTTTCATTGTTATGTGTGAATGTAGCTGCCATTTAATGAGTGCCTGTTACATTCCAGGCTTTGCATATGTGCTTTGAGATGTTATCGCCAATCCTACCCCAAGCCTCCAAAGTGCTTGCTGCAAGTCTCCTTTTATAGTAGGACAAGAAGGAAAACTGAGCCACAGAAAAGAGTTACCAACTTTTTCATGGTTACCCACTCAAGACTTAAAACCCTGTGTGAGTCCAAAGCCCGCCCTCTTTCTGCTACGCCACACTGAGTCTTCTCTGTGTAAAAATTAATTTAAAAATGTATTATCATTCTAAAATCTGAAAGTAATGTTATCCAGAGTACTCTGAGAGTGTTTATTTTTTTTAAATACCTGTTATTTAATTACCCTGACATAAATCTGGAGGCATTTTCACGCAAGAGGCTCAATGCACTTAGAGGCTGCACATTGTATTTACACATTCTGAAGTTTTTCTCTCTGCAGAGATTTAGTCACGAAGGAAAGTTAGAGCCATGTGTGAAGAACCCCCCTCCCCTCGCCTTGCTGACTCGGCTCCCCGCAGCCTGTTGTTTTGAACAGAGGCTGCCAGAACCCATGTGTGCGTGAAGATATCAGTCCTTAAAGCAGAAGTTGGCAACACTTGAGGAATGGAAACGGCTGCAGATGTTGAGGGCTGGGGAGTTCAAAAGCAGCCCTGCTATGTGGAATCCCACATTTGAGGCTCCCTTTTTCTGGGTCGGGAAACTAACAGCCCTCCAGTGTTGAGTTAAAACATTCTGCTTTTTTTCAGAGGAAATATAAAAGAGCCCTTGCCTTCTCTGCCTAGGCTGACGCGACCCTACCCTTTGTGGCTCATCAACCTCGTGCTTCAGCCTTGGCCCCAGATTCACACCTCCTCCTTGTGACTGGCACTGGTTGAAAGGCAGGATCGTGGCCAAGACGTGATCTGACTGCACAGAAGGGTGTGGTGCCAGCATGGAGCCCCTCTCATCCCCAAACCCCCATCACTTCATCAGACGTAAGCCATTTCTTTGGCTTCCAATTCTTCTGCTTTTTTTTTAGACTTGGCATTTTACAACTCAATAGTATACACATTACTTATTAAGTACAGTTCCCCAAATATAAAAACATCAATAGATTGCCTATTTTCCACCTTTACCGCCACTCCACACTCTCCAGGAAAAATTCACAATCCAAAATCAATTGAACAAAACTTGACCCTGTTGTACTTTCCACAGCACTCACTTGTTCCACTGAAAATTCTTCTCTCTTAATTAGGTGCTGGGTAGGTAGATGTGCTCTTTGTGGAGCTTCATGCCTTGTGCCTGTGTGTGTGTGTGTGTGTGTGTGTGTACATCTCCAGCCAGTCAAGCAGATCAGTCTCTCATCTGTGTGTCAATATGTTAACCACACCACCCACTCATCAATTTTTCATTTGAGTTTCAGTCTTTCATTTCTCAATTTCTCACTTAAGTTCAACTGCTCATATGACCCAATGAATAATTCCTTTTGTCTCTCCTCTCAATCACCTTTTGTCCCAGCAATAAAATTGGAGGCTGTGACTTGGCCCTTGAACAAGCCTTAGGGCCACGTGGTAGAACTGGATGAGAACCATGGGATTAAAAGTTTGGAGGCAAGAGTACCCTTTCTGGTTTAGCAACTTGGGGCTTTGAACAAGTCTGTTTGCCTTTCTGAGCCTCAGTTCCCTCTTCTGAAAAAAGGGCTGATGATTGATCTCTAATGCCCATTATACATTGAAGAAGTAGCGAGTGAGTGCCTACTTTTTGTCTCCCCTGAGCTAGATGCTGTGGATACTGTGGTCTCTGCCACATGGAGCTTATAGTGTCTCGGAGTATTAACTGTCAATGAATAACATACATAACACTTAGTTATCAACCCTTTTAAGGGCAGTGAAGGAGAAGCACAGGGGCCACTGGAACAGACAATAGGAGATACCAACCCAGTAGGAGCAGGAGACTGGGGTGGGTGTCAAGGGAGGAACAAGGGGAGGTATGAGGGATGGTGCAGGAGTAAACTAAGCCGGGGGAGGGGAGAGAAGAACACTTCAGGGAGAGGAAATGGCCCAGGTAAATGCCCTAAGGCTCATGAGAACAAGGTACATGGGAAGAAATGAGTGAAGACCACCAAGGCTGAGAGAGACCAGAGTGGGAAAGTGGGGCTAGAGGTGAAGCTGCACAGGTGGAGAGTGGTCAGATTAGATGAAGTCTTGTAAGCCAATTTAAGAACCTAGAAATGTTTTCTAAGTATAATTAGAGGGGTTGAAAACAGTGGCGTGGCATGAGAGTTGCATTTTAAAAAGGTCATTCTGGCCCCTGAGCGGAGAATTGATAGGAGCAAGTAGAAACAAAAGTGGGACATCTTTAGGATTCTGGGCAAGAGAAGAGATAGCCTAGAAGAGGTGGTGGAAGAGGATGGAGAGAAACTGCTTGTCCTTCCAGACGTATCTCTGTTGGTTTTCTCTGCAAGCCCACCCTTCCAGCCACACAGGAAGTGATCGTGACCCTTCCTGCACTAGGTCTTTGTTTCAACCTGACATAGGGCACATTGTTCACTCCACTTAGTCTTGGTTGTTTGTTGTTCCGTTTTCCTCACTGGACTAGAAGCCTCTTAGAGCAGTTACAATGTCTTGCTCATTTTTTATTTCCTGAAAAACCTAGGCTGACACATAATGGGTGCATAGTGTGTGTTCCAGTGGAGTCTCTGCTTTTCTTCAGGGGCAACTTTATTGGTTGGTGTGATACCCACCCCAGAGACAGAGCTGAATAGTCTCTATTCTATATTGTGGATTATATTAAGTAAATTTCACTCTGCCATCCCTGAGGAAATAAAGGAAAGCTGGTGGGGGGAAGGGAAAAGAAAAAGACTTTGTCCTTTAAAAAGCATAGTTTGGAGTCACACTCTTCCCTGTTTCATGTTCTCCTGCTGTACCCCTGCCCACAGAATTCTCTCTCTCACACACAGGCGCCTAGCTGTTTCAAGTGTTGTATGAGAGTAGGAGAAACTTCTAGACGGTCCGGTCATTGCTGAGGCAGACTAAGCTTACCTGGCACTGGTTAAAGGCTTAATTCCTTCGGGTGGTCACTCCTTACTCTTCCGAGCCCCTCATGGTTCTAGTTCCCATCAGCAATCCATTCACATTGTTCCCATCCTCTCCTCAGAGGCTGAGGTACTTTCTCCAGCTCCCTTGTGGCTTTTGGCAGGGCACTGTCCTTTCCTATTTGGACCCCGGATCTATCCCTTTTTGGTATCTGGTTGATACTCATTTGAGCTGCCAGTTTTTTTCACAAATTAGGAGTCCTATACTGGGTTTTCTTACCATGAATTCTCTTTTCCCTAAGTTTCTTCTCTTTTTTTACTCCTAGAGAATTATTATAGTCATTTCCCAAGTTCTAGGACTTTAGAATAGTTCATTATTGAATTTTCTTCTTTCCCTTACCTGCTTTGTTAAAGAAAAAAAAAATAGAAGAAACTTTAGGTTTCCAGAGCATCCTTCCTGTTTCCTCAGAGCCTGCTTCTAACTCCCTCTACCTCAGTCTCTTAATGGGGCTCTGTAATATTAATAGATGATCATGTGCTAAAGGCAATCTCTGTTAGACTCTGGAAAGTCCTTATTGTCTTCAGTTAGACTCTTTCAGATTCTTAAAATCCCCTAGGCACATTCAAACTTAGAAAGCTAGACCTTTGCCTGGGATCACCCTTCATTCATGTTTATTTTCTGGTGAGAGTGGTATTTTTCTTTGGCTGATAGTTTCTCAATCTAGATTTACAATATAATAGCCCTGGAGTCACCTTAGAGACCACTTCAATTCTTATCCACACTCTTATTCTGTGGTTGAGAAACCTAAAGTCCCCGTGAACCAAGAATTTTTTGCCTAAGTTGTTTAGTTATTTAGTACTAACAACTAGAATCTTTGTCTTTAAAGGTCTAATTCTCTATGCTTTATAATTCTCTAATTCTCTACAGAAAGTCATACAGCAGGACAAAAAGAGTGTGTTCTCACAGGGCATTGCATCATTCATTCCATCAATCATTTCCCAAATATTTATTGAGCACCTATACAAGCAAGGCATTGTGCTGGTGCATAACAAAGGTGCATAAACAGCGTGATTTAAATGCAAACTGAATACGATTAATTTCTGTTAACCATTTATAATTTTAAGTTCTTTCCCTAGGAACTGAAGAAATAAAAATGAAAAGTTTTATAATTCTGTCACGCATAGACAATCGTTTTAGGAAGCACAGGAAGAATACCATCAACTAACAATGCTGAGTTATGGATTTCTTGAGTTTTATGTAAATGTTTTGGTATGAAAAGAAGCAGGTTAAGTTTATGTTTTTGTGAAACAAGTGTTGGAAATTAAGGTCATCCTCAGAATAGCCACGTGGTGGATAAAAATTTTGGAAAATTAACATGTAGAAAGAGATTGCTAAAACGTTAGTTCTCCCCAGAACTGTGATCAGGTTACTTGCTTGTTTGTTTTACAGGTAACCTATTATTATAGCTTGAAAGGAGTGGACATCTGAGTGCTGTCTGAAATTGCTTTTGACTTCACTAGAGGCAATATAGAAAGAGAGAGGTTTTTTTATTTTTTTCTCTCAGCAGTCTCTTTATTAACTGCTACCTTTTGGGTATAGCCATCTGTGGTCATTTTAAATAGCAAGCATCTGAGTCAATAACCAAGTTTGGCAGTAATCACAAAGGTGGGAGTGACTTTGCCAAAACCACAACCCAGGGTCAAAGGAATCTTCATTCTGTTTGGAGACAGGAATCATAATGTGATGTTGAAAGAGCCTTGTGTCAGATGTCAGAGGGCATGGGTCTCTGCCTAGGACCAGCTCTTCTTCACCAGCATGACCTTTGAGCAGGCTGCCTAACCCTGTGAATACTCTTTCCTCACCTCTAAGATATTGATAAAATCTGCTCTACCTATAGCAAATGTCATTTTGGGAAAGCAAATGAGATTGCAAAAGTGCTTTGAGAACTCGAAGACCTTTGGGAATATAAGGCAAAATCCAAATCTAGTTTAATTCCAAAAATCTAGAATTTTGACAAGTAACAGAAGTATTTATCTTGCAAAAATTACCATTTCCCTTGTATGGGTGTTGGAAGTCTGTGTGCATATTTTACTCTGCTGAAAGTTCTTCTGTTACCCTTCCTTTGAAACTGGCAGGAGATAGACAGAGTGCTGGTGGGAAGTAGCAGGCCTCTCTTATCCCTTCAAAGAACTGAAAACGGGACTGAATTTTATTAGAGAGGCTCAGTTTGATGAGGCAGCAGCCACCGTATCACCAGCAGTGATCTCCCTGTTCCTGCAGAGCCATGGGGACACTTCACAGACAACTGACCTGAGGTTCTGAGTCGTGTTTGCAATGTTCGTTGGTGATGGCTAACATGAAATGTTTTTTTTTTTTGCTAGTACTGTAGGTGCTGTTGTATCTTGGTAGAAAGAAGTAAAACTCCCTTTGCAATGCTTGATTGTGAAGAACATTCCATCAGTTTATTTATTAATAATGAGCTCATTGAATGGGCACCATGGTAGGCACTAGGGATACATGCCGATGTGGTCGGGAAGACAGAGTCATGGAACAATTACCTCACATTGTGGTGAAGTTCTGGGCTGAGGTAGTTAAAGCTGGAATGCTTCCTCCATACCTACGTTCCCCTTACCTGGCAACCTCAGAGGGAATGTGTTCTAGAGAGTGCAGCCACAAGATGGCGGAGCCTTGGTTGTCTTGACTTCTGTGGAACATACTTTTTTTCCCCCCACTTCACCCTGCCTCTCATTAGCATTCAGCCTTGTGAATGTAACAGAAGTGAGAAATAAATTTTCAGTTTGTCTGAGGTAGTAGCAGTTATTTATCTCAATACATTTATTTGACAACTATTTAATTAATAAGCGAGATCTTTGCCCTCAATCAACGTAAATTCTAGCTAGGGACACAATGGTCACACAATGCAGAAATTCTTAACATGTTGGGTGTGGATTCATGGCATGGAAGTTTTATTGTAAAGGGCCTATTATAGCACACCAGGCATAGTCCAAACAAATGATATGCTGTTATTTTTTTAAAAAATGCATATAGGAGCTGTTGTGATTAATAAAATACAAATCCAATTAAAGTTACTAAATTCATTGTGTTTCTTTACCATTGCACATGTTACTTTTTGGTCTGTGTGATTATTTTATTATATATTTTCTCCCACTAGAGGGTAGGTTCTATTAAGGCCTCGGGTACTCAAAGAATGTTTATTAAATATTGATTGAGTATATTTTCTCAACCAACAGATTGAGAGATTACAAATACAATGCGCTACCCCTTGAAATTTTGTAAAGTTAAAAAGGTGTCCTCCTTTGGGTTGAAGCTGAGACTCTCTGCGTGTGGGTCAACAAATGAAAAATAAATAAGATACAGTAAAGAGATGCAGATTAGAAGGAGCAGGGCACAAAGACTTTAATTTGGTGGGTTAGAGATCATTAGATAGGAATGTCACCGCTGCCTTCATCTCTCATTAGGTCTTGCCTTGCTTCATGCTGCTTACATTTCTGAGAGTCCTGACATGTCTTGCTTCATATGAGCTGTACAATAACCCATGAGGTAACTAGGTGAGAGAGAAGGAGGCAGCACAGAATGGCTACTGCCTGGTTCTTCTATCCCAAGGCTTTACAAAGCTAGATAGTGGCAGAGACAAGACCCGAACCCAAGAGCTAGTCTGACTCAGACTCTTTTCACCACACTCTGCTAACTATTTGTTGGGGTCAGGTTCAACATTACTCAAATATTTGATTTGGGAGGAGAAAGTGGTGTAACTAATGAATTAAGGAAGTATGGCTTTGAATTTACAGTTTATATCATCAAACCTTTGTTTTCATTCAATCTTTCAAAATATATGCTCCTCCAAACTAGCAACAGCTTAAGAAGCAGCAAAAAATGCAACTTTGTAAACTTGATGTTAATGTTTACCTAAGTCTACTGAAGATCATAATCTTTAAGTCAGCATATATTTATTCTGTGGAGTCATTACAAATATGCTACTTACCTTAATAAGAGTGAGTAAATATATTCTTTCCTCATCATTCAGGCATTCTTTCTACACAATAATTCCCTTCTGAAGCCAATATCAATGCTAATTCTGCATTAAGAAAGATAAAGACATAAAACACAGTGCTGTAATAAATATCTGGCAAGCCACAGAGACACTATTTTAAAGAAAATTGTCTCAAGACACTTTAATGCCTTCTATTGCTATGGTTGCAGAATTACTGAGGGCACATTGCTAAGAGGACCTCTATTACATCTATTAATGAGATTTATAAGAACACTAATAGGTAAATCCAAACCTAACTCCATCAATAGTGATGCAAATTAGTGCAATTCTAACTATTCAACTCAGAGTTATAAATATTCATGCAGATTGTCTGTTGTAAAGAATACAGACTCTGCATGTTCTAAAGATGTGTGCAAAAGAACATGATATATATGTGGACAGCATGACAGAAAAGCAAACTATCATCTGCAGGGTGAATATTCTGATTCCAGTTAAATACATAAGCTCTAGCAATACATCTGCTCATTGCTGAAGAAGAAATGTGTACTACCGTCTAGAGATTTAAGGACAGATGGCTTAAATATTTTCCAACAACTTTCAATGTCATTGACCCATAGTCTTCGTCATCAGCCCAAGTAGTACTTGTAAGACCATCTGCTGGGTCTAGAGGAGCTCCAGTCATTTGGTGAAGAGAAAAGGAGATTAAAAAATGATACTGGAGAACAGCTCAGGCATGGGGAGACCGGAAAAATGTATCATGGCAGCAGGATTAATCAACATTCTGTTCATGTCTGAAGGAAGAGAGAATTCTATGTAGGTGGAAGTGAATGTGAGTCAATGCTATAAAAGTATGTGATCTTGGTAAACTTTGCCATTCAATGATTTAAAGAATCTGAATCATTTCAAATTTTTTTTACTAATGCCTTACTTTATAGCTCTCCTTAGAGATCCTGCTTGATAAATAAGATTGCCTCATTATTAAGTCTCTGTGATCCTTAAATACCAATATTCATTTAGACAGAGATGAATACAAGGCTGATTTTTACTTAATTTCAGTGCCACATGAGGTTTTGAGGTGTTTATTTCAAATACATGTTCTGTTGCGCTATGTGACCTCAAAGAGTTAATATTTTTTTCAAATCATTGAAATTAGGATAATTAGGATAATTAGGAGAATACACTGTATTTTCTAGGTTTATTAGAGAAGTATGTTTATTAATTATATACTTTAAAAATAGTTATTTAAAATTACCTATGGGGTACAGTGTACACTATCTGGGTGATGGGTACACTAAAAGCCCAGACTTCACCACTGAACAATATATACATGTAATGGAATTCAACTTGTACTCCCTAAATCTATTAAAATTTTAAAAAAGGAAAAAAATAATTGTTTACATGGACAAAAATTATTGGATAGCTTATTTTCTTTATGGATTATTGTGCATATAATTGAAGATTTCTATGTGGCATTTTGGTTTCAAAGGTAGCCATTGTTCTTGATGCTGCATAAACACATTCAGGGAAAGCCACATTGGACTTTCCGGCAAACATTCTTAACTATTCACTTGATATGTGATCATCTTGTATGTGTGTGTGTATTTTGTGCGCATGTGTGTGTGTGTGTGTGCAACCATTACTTTCTTTTTATGCTATATATTTTAAATCGCTTGCCTTTTTCATCTCCTTCATGGTTTTTTTTTTTTTTTTTCTGAAAATCGTTTATTCCATCAAATGTTCCATCAGGGGCATCTTGGTTCCATGACGCAATCCGGCTAATGCTATGTGCATGTGTTCTGCTCCAGATGGTTTCCAACACCCAAAAGGCATCTTTCTCTACTCATAAATGACAATATTCCCTGGCATTCCAGTCTACAAATATCTGCAAATCACAATCCTTTATGAGTTTAGCCAAACTACCTAAAGACTAGAAAGAGATCTAACACAATGAAGGATAGCCAACTAGTTAAAACTTTTCTTATCCTAAGATTTTCCACACCTAATAATCACCACCGTCAGCTTAAATAAATTCAGCTGCAAAATCGTATACATAAAAAAATTAGTTTTATGTCTCTCTCCAGAGACATTTCAAAGTATGTCTTTTTAGTTTTAAAAATATATATATCGTGCAGAGGCAACAGCAGCAGCAGCAGCTCCAACCCAGAAAAAGAAAATCATGAAAAAGGAATAATGAGGTATAGTGAAAGAATCCCAAATCAGTACCAGCTGCTGAACAATTAGGTTCAACTGCTAACAGGTGTGGAGAAGAGCCTATGTACAATGTTACCTTTTGTCAATGTGCCTTCTGAAAGGACTTTTGGTCATAAAATTCCCAGAGCATTTGTAGTGTTTGGAGGAAATGTTCTCTGTGTGTGTGTATGTGTGTGTGTGTGTATACACATATCCATCTATATGAAATATATCCATCCAAGAGAAAGTTTATTTTCTTTATAGATCTCTTATAATTAAAAGAAATTAAATATTCATATCATACAGGTCATGGAGTACTTAGGGGTAAAAAGTGGGTTATGGCACTCACAACCTGTTGTCCTTGGATGTAGAGGTTTGTATGGAGGGCTTCTGGGATGATAAACTCTTCCAAGTACATTCAAAAGTTTGGCATATTTGCATTAATTCTTAGGCAAGATTTCAAAGTCTTCATAAGGTTTTCCAAAGAGTTTGTGGATCTCTTCCTTCAATCTTAAAACCGGTGGCCGGGAGTGGTGGCTCACCCCTGTAATCCTAGCACTCACACTGGGGGGCTGAGGCGGGAGGAACACTTAAGCTCAGGAGTTTGAGACCAGCCTGAGCAAGAGTGAGACCCCTGTCTCTACTAAAAATAGAAAAATTAGCCAGGTGTCATGGTGTTTGCCTGTAGTCTCAGCTACTCGGGGGGCTGAGGCAGGAGGATTGCTTGAGCTCAGGGGTCTGAGGTTGCTGTGAGCTAGGCTGTCGCCACAGCACTCTAGCCCGGACAACAAAGTAAGACTCTGTCTCAAACAAAAAAAAAAAAGAAAAGAAAAATTTTAAAACTGGTGTGGTCAAAAGAACATGAACGTTAACTTAATCAGACCTGTGTTAGAATCTCTGCACATTTCTTGACTTTTCTGAACATGTTTCTTTGTTTATAAAATGGAGAAAGTGCCACTGGCCTTGTTTGCTTATTGGGTTGTTTAAAGCAGTTTCTCAAACTCCAATGTTTGTATTAATCACTTGGGAGCTTGCTCAAAGGAACGTTGTCTCTGTAGGCCTGGGGTATGCATGAGATTCTGCATGTCCCAGATGATGCTGATGCTACTGGTGTGTATACCACACTTGAGGGACAAGGATTTCAAACACCGGTTCTGAAATATGACCACCCATTGAAATTACCTGTGGAGTTAAAAAAAATACTGATTCCTGTGTCCCCCTCCCCCCCCCAGGTTTCTGATTTAATTGGTATGGGTTGCAGCCTTTGCATAAGCATTTAAGTAAATTCCCAAATGATTTGAATGTGCAGTAAAATTTGAGAATCACTGATTTAAAGCACAGTGTCTGACACTTCAGGTGCTCAACCAACAATCATTAGTTTCCTCAGGAGGCTTCTCAATTATTGGGATAGGATAATGAAAAATAAAAGACTAAAGTATTCCTGCTGGTAAGTATAAGGGCTGAAAGATTGCGAGGGACTAGAAAGTTGAATTCCATTCTACACTAGACTTGTTCTGAGACCAGATATGTTTTCTTATTGTTTCTGTTTCTTATATTTAAACAAATAGGAGGGAAGGGATAATTATTATGTTTTGACCTCACATATTTGTTGGGAAAATTAATGTTTATAAAATGCTTTGAGACCTTTGGATAAGAGGGTATTTAAGACATTTAAAATACACAAAGGGAAAAGACGGATGGGTTTTCTGTAAAAATTTTCAGTAATTGGCTCAAAGCAAGGACAGCCAACATTGGGACAGTTGAGAATAAAGGTGGTGGTGGTGGGGAAGATGCCATTGGCATGTTTTCTATCGATGCTTGGAGAAACAACACAAAACCAGTTATTTTACTAGCATCGGTAATTTTTAAGGGCTTTCTCATCTAGTGGGAGCCTACATTTCAACTCAGAATATAGGTTTTTGAAGTCTTCTTACCCAGGCACAGGCTGTGGGAGCCACCCTTGACTAAGCTATTATTATCACCGATTCTTGCCAGAAAGAACTCCCAGGCTTTTATGCTCCATCACCGACCCTTTGAGCATGTTTTAAGCAAATGCTTTGAAATTTGTAAGTGTTGATCTCGTTTATGAGGTCCAAATTCTTTGAGAGTGAGGTTCTTTGCCATTACTATAAAACATCAAATATTTGGAAGGGCCATTTATTGAGGTGGGTCCATCATGGTATGCGTAAAAGAGAGTGAGCTCCTCTGTGCACCGGACTGGACTCAAGTAGATGGAATGTAATGATAGGGATGCAAGCCAGGCATCTTCCTTTCCCCCATCTGGAGCCAGCCTTCCCTCTCCTCCAGCCCACTCTCAGCCCGCTCTCAGCCCTGGAGTCGGACCTGCACTGGCTGCAATAGTGGACACGTCTGTCTCCTGGCCTCAGGTTCGGTTTGGTCGATGGGGTACCTTGGCAGGAGACACAGGGAGGGAGGAGAGAGAATTGGGGTTTTTATTCCTCTAGTTCCCTTCTTAACAACCCCCTTGGGCCAGCTGTTCTTGACTAAGTCATAGCTGCTTCGAAGATGGCTCTCTCCGCATGACTCTCCTTCTTGGTTCCAGAAACCAGCCCTTTCCTTACTCCTTCACGTGTATGATGCTAATGGCTCCTACAGTAATGCACTGTACCTTGTAGCTTACTTTCATCCTGACCGTGACTTTGTAAATAGTCCTTCATTAAACCATCTTTAGTGCTTGGTACTTGTGGAAATACTATGAGAGCAGGGGCCTCATCTCTCTCATTTTCTGATATGTTTTCATTGGTCTTTGCTGAATGAACAAATAAATAAATATTTGAGCCTCTTCTTCATTGGCTGCCTTTGAACACCTGACTTAGGCTATTGATTAGTTATCAAGGGAGCAGCTCCGTGAACGATGACAGTCTCCCTGTGATTACATTTATCTAAGAATTACAGTGGCCATATATAGAACTTTTACACGTTCCTTTTGCTTAGATTTATTTTTAAATTCTTAAATGTTACATGGGATTTTCAAAATATAATATAGGTATTGCTAAAACACTTATTTGATTTTAACATTCCTCTTCCCTACCCAATTTAGTAGGTTACCTTCAGATGTCAGCAGAACCTGCAGCACAAGCTGCAAAGCAGTGTTCGGACCCCCGGGTTAGCTGCCCTCTCAGCCTCTCCACCTCTCACTCTCACTTTTCTTCCTCCTTTAGTAATGAAAGTTGCATTCACATTCTGAGATGATGATTGGCATGCCTCACTTTCCCATCTTGGGGTAAAAAAAGTCATTTTATTGGATATTCAATTTGAGCCTCCATTTGCTCTAATTAGTTGGAAATCTAAGCTTTCCCTGGTAACCCTCTTCTCAAATTTTTCCAAGGAGCAACTTAAACAGGTCTGAGTCCGGGCTCCTCAGAAGGGGCTTTGCTGAGCCCATGGGGTCAGGTCTTTGCAGCCACTGGATTTTGGATAGCCCTTTCTCCACTCTTGCTGCCTCCTCCAGCACCTCCTTGCTTCTGTCACTAGGAGAAAGGCCTATTGTCATTGCTAGACCCTGGTCTTGATTTAAAGATAAACCTGGTGTTATGGGATGAATTGTGTGCCCCCAGTTCATATGCTGAAGTCTAACTTCTAGAATGTGAATGTATTTGTAGACAACCCCTTTAAAGAGGTGATGTAAAATGAGGTGTGCCCTAATCCAATGTGACTGGTGTCCTTTTTAAAAGAGGAGATTAGGACACAGACTCACTCAAAGGAAGATCGAGTGAAGACAAAGAGAGAAGCTGGCCATCATCTGCAAGGCGAGGAGAGAGAACTCAGAATGAAACCAACACTGCTGACACCTTGATCTTGGACTTTTATCCCATAGAACTGTGAGGAAATACATTTCTGTGGTTTCAGCCACCCAGTTTGTGGTACTTTGTTATGGCAGTCCCAGCAAACGAATACACCCTGTCTTCCATCTTTAGACTTCCATCAGCGTGGATGCCAATCTTGGCCAATTCACCAAAACTTTGGTAGTACCTGCAGGAACAAACAGGTATGCTACGTTATCCTTGGGCAGAAGACACTAGGCCCTGAGTGTCACAGTTCTGCTGACCAGGTAGATAAGCTTTATAAGGCACTGATGAGAGCTTTTAGCATTAGGCATCTGTTGTGCCCACTCATGACATGACCTTTGTTCTTATGGTGGGAACACAGACCCACTCATGTTCAGAATATCAGTGGAACTAGAATTTGCACGTGTCCCCTCAAAGATGGAGGCTTAATTCACAAAATGGCTCTTTGCTGCTGCCATCGATAGAACTGTCAGGCCACTATTCCTTGGAATCTAGATCCCAAGACAGGAAGTCGCTCCCTCCCCCAACCCTAAGGCCTGCTCCATTTTCTGCCTTAGAATTTACCATTATCCTAGGATAATTGTCAGGGTGGGTGTAATCCACTTTCCTAAGGGAAATCTTCCACCTACCAAGGTATGATTGTTTGATGTCAGTGTATGTCCTAAGGTCTGTACCTTTTTATGGACTTTTACTTCCTTATTAACATTCACATTGAAAAAGAATGAAATATTGCTTTTTGTCCTTGAGAGGAAAATTTTATAATTCACATGTTAAAAACTGATGCTTTTAATGGGCTCCAGATTGACTTAAGTAAGGAAAATTCTTAGTTATTCTATTTTTGAATGCTGCTTTACCATCATGCTCCCTTTTTATCCTGTGGAACTTCCATCAGATGATTTTTAGATTCTAAATTTACACTCTGTAGCTCTAAACTGCTCTTTTTCTTGTTTTGCCATGTTCTGGGTGAATTCCTCAGTACTTTCTTGTAATTCATTAGGTTTTTGACACTTTCCAGTCTAGAGTATACCTAGTCTAGTGAATTGCTTATTTTAATAACTATAAATTTTTCATTTCTAGGAATTTTTTATATCCATTTGCCCTTTTTCATAATTTCTTGTTCATTTTATTTATTTATTTTTTGTTTTTTATAGAGAGGGTCTTGCTCTGTAACCCAAGCTGGAGTGCAGTGGCATAATCATTGCTTACTGCAGCCTCAAACGCTTGGGCTCAAGCAATCCTCCTGCCTCAGCCTCCCAAGTAGCTAGGACTACAGGAATGTGCTACCATGCCCGGCTAATTATATTTTTTGTAAGTGTGGGAGGGTCTTGCTGTGTTGCCCAGGCTGGTCTCCAACTCCAGGTCTCAAGTGATCCTCCCGCCTCAGCCTCCCAAAGTGTGAGCCACCCTGCTCAGCCTCTTGTTCTTTTATCATGGAAAGCGTTCTTTCATTTCTTTGAGGATTCTAAAATACTTTTATTTTAAGATTATTTTCGGATTGTTCTATTAATTTGGTATTGAGTGAATTCACCATCCATTTGGTGATTTGTTTGGTTCCTTGTTTGTTATTAGTTTTTGTTATGTGTTTCACAATTTTGGTGTATAGTCTCATCTGGAGTGGAATTTTTTCTCTCTCTTTTCTCTCTGAACATACCTATTCCTATCTAGTGATTTTGTGGTTGTATCCAACCAGCTTCCTAGGAATACCTTTGCCACAGTTAAGAACCCCATCTTAAATTTTCACCTAGGGGCTCTGGTCCCATGGCAGTGTTAGGGCTACTACATGTCTTTTTTTTTTTTTTTTTTTAAGATAGAGTCTTATTCTGTTGCCCGGGCAAGAGTGCCGTGGTATCAGCCTAGCTCACAGCAACCTCAAACTCCTGGACTCAAGCTATCCTCCTGCCTCAGCCTCCCAAGTAGCTGGGACTACAGGCACCACCACCCAGCTAATTTTTTTCTATTTTTATTAGAGATGGGGTCTCGCTCTTGCTCAGGCTGGTCTTGAACTCCTGACTTCAAGCGATCCTTCCACTTTGGCCTCCCAGAGTGCTAGGATTACAGGCATGAGCTACTGCACCCAGACAGGGCTACTACATGTTTAAGCCATGACTGATTAATGGGCAGCTTGACTCAGGGCCTGACTGGGAGGCTATGTTTGCATCATGTTGCCTCTGTAGGCATTAGTTTGCTAAGGCTGCCATAACAAACTACTACAGACTAGGTAGCTTACAAACAGCAGAACTTTATTTCCTCACAGTTGGGCAGGCTAGAAATTCAAGATCCTAGGACTGGTTTCTTCTGAAGTTCTCTTTCCTTGGTTTGTAAGTGGCTGTCTTCTCCAAATGTGTTCCCATGGTCTTCCCTCTGTGTGTGTGTCTGTGTCCTACTCTCTTTTTGCAAGGACACCTGTCATATTGTGTTATGACCCATTCCAATGACCTCAGTTTAACCTTTATTACCTCTTTAAAGACCTTGTATCCAAACATATTTTGAGGTACTAGGGGTTAAGACTTCAACATACGAATTTGAGGGATACACATTCAGCCCGTAACAGGCGTAACAGTCCATCTAAGCTGTAACCTTAGAAAATGTTCAATTGTAGCTCTTTTCAGTTACTTTTCATGGGCAGGGAATTCTGTCCCAACCCTATTTTCAAGCACTGAGCCAGATTCAGCCCCCATACCATATGGATTTAGTTCCCATTATTGTGTGGGTATCAAACTCCTGGTTGCCTCTGGTTTTTCTAGACATAGAAGCCAGCAATATTACTATTTCTGTGCCACAGAGTTCTTTGTGCTTCTAGTTCATAGAGGTGATTACCTTGTTTTGAGCAGAGCCTTAATTTTTAAACTTTCTCTTGCTGTATTTTATCTATCATTTTTGTGTGTTTGGATCAGGGCAGAGTGTTGTCAGTATATGACTTAACAGTGCCATTTTAGTGTTCCCAGAATTATTTCTTAAAGAGAAAAATAACAAATTTTTTGTTGATACCAAACTTTCACAGGAGGTACCAATGTGACTGTTTGATCAAGGCTACGGTTAGAAGATATTTGGATATCCTAGCAAACTAACATGATTACTAATAGACACAAGAGCTCAACTCCAATCCAACAATGTTCTTCCAAATATTAATATATATCCAGTTTATTTAAATACATAGTAGCACAACAAAACAGAAAAGTTCAAGCATACCCCAATTTTTCAACATTGCATAATGTAGTCAATTATTTTTCAATTTGAACAACCGGAGTACAAATCATTTTTTAAAGTCTGAATTATTTATGCTAATCAAGAGGAACGTTGACAAGGGTAATGCAAGGGTAGTAAACTGCAAATAATTTATATTTTGTTTAGCTCTATATTTCTGTACTCTATTTAAACCAGGTGTTTGATGTGTTAGGGATTTTATACCATATCCACTCAAATGATTAAAAAAATACATTCTGAATATCTGATTTGGAAAGTTCCCAGCTTCCTACTCTGTTTTATCACTTGCCAAAGTCTTTCCTGTTACTGATTCCATGCCCGAGAGAGATCTGGATTGGTTCTGACCGATTCACAGCATCTGGAGCTCACCTTATCTCTTTCTAAGCTCAGCCATGGTCTGACTCACACCTTCCTTCAGGGAGCACGTTGGAAGGTAATGATGTGTTTTGGCTTCCATGGCTTTATCCAATGTTTGAAACTGGGAGGAAGAGAGAGGGAAATGTTCTAAAATCCTGTGGAGGTTATATGTAGACTAAGTAAACAAGACACAGAGCTCATACATTCTCTGTGAGTAACTCACAAAGGGGCTAATTCGTTCATAGATTTGACCGTCATACTGTGGAGACGAATTTACTGTTATGCTTTTGACAAAGAATTCAAATTATCATTCACCTGCTCCAGGTCACTTGAGCAATGAAAGCAAAAAGACAAGTGACCATACTCTGAACTATTAATACTTTGGTGACTGGCAGACATTACACAACGTCTTGACGTCAATTATTTGCCATTGTCTGTTCATGAACCACTGACTGGCATACCTTTGCCTGTGGAAGAATGAGTTCACTTGACTCTCCTAAACATTATAAGATCTTTGACCTTGATCTACAAAAATGTACCAAAATAGTGCTTTCTCCAGCAAATGTGTGTTGAACTACTACTACTTGTCAGAATTATAGGCTTTGGAATTCAGCAATATATAGGACCAGACTCCAGTGTGAGTGATGCTTGGAGCTCAGTTTTCCAATTGAAAAATGACCAAACATTTGAACCTATTATTAAAAGAGCAACCTATGCAGTTTTTTTCCCTATAAAAATGCTTATTAAGTGCTTTGAGATCTAAATTTTTAAATTCTAGCTAAACAATATTAATGCAGATGTAGATAACTTGTGGTTTATTTTTCTGACAGAACTTTATGATTCTGGCATTATTTTTCTGCAACACCAGGTTCAGTCAATGATAAACATAATGGTTGTTTGTACTTAGGTTACACAAACTGGAGAATCAAAGAAATTACTAATACAACTTGGAGGGAAAAGATGTTAAGGAAAATCTGAGGTTTTCTAACTCAGACTCAAGGGGCTATTACTCAAATTCACAGAGTAATTATATAGATTTTCATTTTGTTTTATCTATATAGACAAAACTGTGAGAAAAATGTTAAGAAGACAGAAGAAAATGAGTTTCAACTTTTCGAATATAAATACTTTTTTCCCATAAACCCAGTTTTATTATTCAACACTATGCCAATAATTTACCACAGTAAAAACGTGCTATAAAAACAGTTTACATGGACATTGGCTTCTGCAGTTAAAAATGCACAGCTAAGTTTAAGAATGGGGTGACTAAAGTTCACATGGAAATTTTATGTGGTTCTGAAATTGTGTATGTGGATTTAGGGGCATTGGCTTGAAATTACTAATCTTTTAGGATATTTATACAGAAAAGTTTTGATAAATATCTCATGTAGCTTTGGGCACCCCAAACTATCTCCAGTTATTTGAAATTAAACCTTAACTCCGTATTTCTCAAACTGTGATTTATGAATCTTCTGTTTCAGAATCACTTTGCCAGATGACTGGGTTCCACATCAGACCTTCTGAATCAGAATCTTCATAGATATCCTGAATCCTGGAATCTGCATTTGAACTGAAGGGTCCAGATGATTCTACTATATAATAAAGTTTAGAATCCCTGTCTTAACCTTATCATGTTTTAAGACACTTAATTTGCTGCTTTTTGAAATTGTCTTCTGGCGTATATATAATCTACATTGTTTTATTAATTATGAAAACAATGTTAACTTCATTTTAGGAAATAAAAAAACGCCAAAGAAAACACTGTTTATTGAAGATTTTTTACATCTTAAAGGCTAATTTACATGATGTGAAAAATGGCTGTCTAACCTCATCCATATTTTCTCAGTGTTGATTAATTCTAATAATTAATTCAATTTGGGAAACCTGGTTTTGTAAACTGATGTTAGATTTGAGCTCTTAAAACATGAATCTATTTTTCTTTGACTTGTATATTAAAAGGGACCTCTAATATATATGTTTGACAATACTGAAAAGTTTATAACTCATTTGTTTTTTAGTTAATTATATTCTTTTGTAACCCAAATGAATCTTAGACCCCCAGGTAGCACAATTTCCACACAGAATCAAATTAGAAAAAGAATGTTCCGCCAACGAATACAATTGAAAATGAATCTCAATGTCTGCCTAACTCCTTCATAGTCCATTAAAGGGGGTCCCTAGATTAGGTTTGTCCAAAATCCTTTCTAAATTCTCCAGTTCTTTTGCTACCCTGAAGCTGTTATTGAACATCTCACATCATAAATTCTAGAATCCCTCCTCACCTCCACCTTGGCTATCCTTTTTCCTCTCCCCCCCAATCTTTTCTATTAGATTAATATAGTCTCTAGATATTCCCTTCTTTTTCTCCTGACTTGTATCTCACTAGCCAATCTCTTGACTATTGTAATTCAAAAGATCTGAGAACCAGATCGACAGATGTGCTCCATTACTCATTTCTTTTATTTATTTATTTCCTTATGTATGTATTTCAGCATATCGTTACTCACTTCTAATGTGAATAATTAGGAACTGATCGAAAATATGAGTGTAGAAACTGGAAGGTTTGATGGTTGTTTGAAATTAAAAAAAAAATCATTTCCATCAATATATCCTTAATATTACTGTTACCAAATGAAACTTTAGCTGTGTGAGTTCTACGAAATAAAAAGTATATTAATTTTTATAATCTTGGCACCTATTGACTGATATAAAATTTTGTGGTATATAAGTTCCACATCTACTATGAAATGTGATATGTAATTAAAAACTGAATGCCAAACAGCGCATATTCATTGTTGATTTCAAACTGCAGCAAAAACGTTTTCATGTTAATGTTGGTACTTTCACAGTTAAATATGATCTAAGCACTATAGAACCATATACGGACCTCAGACTTTTGCCACAGGGAAATTTTTATTACATGCTTTGCTTTCAATTTACTTTAATAACACTTAATAATAATGCATTGCATTTATGCAGCACCTTGTATCCAATGATTCCAAAGTACAATATAAACATTAATTCTTAAAACTCTCTAGGATAGAAGCATTTATACTCATTAAAATTTTTAATAAAAATATAAATGCATGCTATAGCTGAAGCTAACATATTAAATGGCTTAATTTGCTAAGAAATAGAAGCTTTACAGATTTTTCTCCAGGATTTTGAAATTCAGTGCTTATTAAAAATAAGACAAAGGATTTTTTTTTTTCCTGAGTACCAAGTAATTCCTTGAAGGTAGGACCATGGCTACTCGATTCACCATGCTTTGTCCATTGCCTAACACACTGTCTGCATGAAGAGGGCATTTGGTCGATATTAAATAGACGGAAGAATGAATATAGACTTAATACATAAGAGCTGCTACTTTTAAAATAATTTTTTTTATTATTTTTGAAATTACAAGATTATAATATAATGTGTTAGTGGCTATAGTGAGTCGACATGGTGATCCCTAAAGAGGTATATCCATGGCCTAAGTCTCAGAACCTATGAATATGCTTCTATATTAAAAAAAGGGTCTTTGCAGATGTAATTAAGACTCTTGAGATGACATCTTCCTGGATTATCCAGGTGGGCCCTAAATCCAAAGATAAGAATCCTCTAAGAGACAGACGAAGGGAAGACCGATAGACACAGGAGAAGGTCGTGTGAAAATGGAGGCAGAGACTGGGGTGATGCAGTCACAGGGAAAGTCAACAGCCACCAGAAGCTGGAAGCAAGGGAGACCTCTCCACTGGAGCCTTCAGAGAAAGCGTGGCCTTGCTGACACCTTGATTTTGGACTTCGCCTTCCAGAACTGTGAGGAAATAAATTTCTGTTATTTTAAGCCATAAACTTTGTGGTAATTTGTTACAGCAACTCTAGGAAATTAACATGGTGGTGAAGATTCTGATATTAAAGACTTCCTTAAAAATTTCTAAGTTCTGGAAGGCCAGCTATTTTGGTGGTGAATTTTTCAGCAACCTGTAAGAATGCTCATGTCATTAAAAACATTAGAAGTGTTATGCGTACAAAATTCTGACATTGCTAATCCAGAATATAGGTCACTGGTTCTAGTACTCATCATTGCCATAAAAATAATTACCACTTATTTGCTGAGAGAAAGGCATGTTTGCACTTTTCTCTGTCCTTTTATATCAGTGATTTTCTACTTTTGGAGAATTTTTCTTCCTTAACATAAATGTATCAAATATCATTATGAAACAGTTCCACTTTTCACTGTGCTTAAGGGGAAGTGTAAATAGATTTAGCCATAGTTATAATGAAACATTAATAAATATCACTATTTAATACTTACAGGAATATAAGGTTAGTGTTTTGCTAATTATACAAGTAAGAAAACTGAGGGTCACAGAGATTAAGTAACCTAAAAAGTCCATGGCACTAGCAGGCAGTAGAGAGCAGCACTTAAATGTGGGCCTAACAACTCCGTAAACCAAGACATTGTAATCGGAATCAAGACACCATAATTCACTTGGTAGATGCTGCTGTGTCCCTCCTTGAACTCACAGGAAAGTAACTGGATAAACTTATTCATTTTAATTGGTCAGAAACTTAATGTAATAGTTTCTCTAAGGAAATATTTTGTTTTCAAAGAATACCTGGGCATGAAGCACTAATAGGAGAACTGATGGGGGAAGATATTTTTAGGATGTTCCTTTTTAATTAAAGCCAATCTAGGATATGAAATTGCTTACTGTGCACTCACATAAGGTTGACCCTGAATCTGTAGGATGTGACTCACTTGAAACAGATGGAAAATTGAAATCTGAGTCACTGATCTGGGCTGACTTTACAGTTTTATTCAACTGGTTAGCCTCATATAAATTTGTATAGAACATCATCTGTGGGGAGAAGGGGCTTAGAGAAATTGTGCTTATCATGAAATGGGGGTTGGCAAAGACTCTTACATGATCTGTGGCTACACTGATCAGTGCTGAGTAGCTCAAAGATGAGAGTGAGCCTTCTATACTTCTAACTATTGCAATTCTCTTATTCAGTATATTTGTCTAACGTGTTGGAAAAGTAAGTCCCCCATGCCAATATTGAAAATCATGCTTGGAGTTAAATTTTTGATCTGTGTTCAAATTCTCAGTTTGTTGTTTACTAGCGATATGACTTGAGCAGGTTAACCAACTTCTTTGAATTTCTTTGAAATTGAATTTCATCTTTAGCATATTGATGAAAAAAAAATCCTGATGCTTTTAAAAAAGGCTCAAACACAGAGTGCACGGACTAGCACCCATTTATGCACTCAATTCCTATTAATATCATTTTTTTAATCATTCGACAAACATTTTTTGACAGCCTCTTATGTGCCACACAGAAAGAAATGTTCATTAATTGACTTGGTGATTGGGTGATATGGAAATCTGATCAAGAACTTTTATGTCTACTCATTCTTCCTTTTGCTGTTTCCAATGACCCAGCTCAGGGGAAGTCTGAGAAAATGAGCGGGAACCCAGTGTTTTCGTGGAAGGCTGTCCTGGTACATTGCCATCAGCAGCTCGGAGCCCTCACTCTCTGCCAAGCCACCAGTGGGCACTGCTCTAGTGAGGGTGCTCTGCTAATAAGGGTGCTCAGTATCATTTTGTGGGTAATGCTTTTTGTCAGCTGTCAATTCTCAGGGAAGCTTAACTGGCTGGGTAAGGCCAGTTAAGTATAGGCCAACTTATGTAGGATCAGGGATAAGGTTGTATATGCCACTTCAGGCACCTAAACATGTCAATGAGATGGAATTGGACATGATAATGGAAAACCTTGGCTGGCTTTATGTTCCAATAGCATTTTTGCCTTAATGTTCTTCTTTGGTCAGTGTGTTGGCTAGCTATAATTCTAACCCTCTATTTTCACTAACCATATGATTATATCTTCTTTAGTTATATACATAACTTAGCCAAAACAAAAATATTTACATAAATTGCTAAAATTGCTCTGTGAACAGGAACTTCAAAATTTATGAAATCCAACTAGGTATATATTACTAGCAGATATAGGTTTGGCTTGTCAAGAATATCAATGGAATGAATAGTGCATATATTTAATGAAAGAAGAAACATAAGGCCTGTCCTCTGGGAGCTTGCAACATAATATTGATGTGAGAAGGATCCTATAAGCATATATATAGCCAATGATAACTTTTCCAAAGGTAACGAGTGTTATTGGAATGATAGGACAAAGGCATTGTGAATCTGGGAAACCTTTATGGAAACTATGAGTTTTGAGTAAGGTTTTGAATGTTTTGAAGGGATAAGGCTTGGCAGAAAGATTGTTTTTTGGGCAATACAGGCAAGGAAAATGTCTTAGGCAATCTCTTCTTCTCATTTTACACTCTTTCTACATCCTGGGTTATATCAAGACTTCAAATACTTCTCATATGTTGGATATTCCCAAATTTGCATAGAAAACCCAGTATGTTCAATAGCCTACTGACTTGTCTTCTCTGGAAGATTCTGAAACTCAACCTATTTAACATAAAACTGATCAATACACTCCCCCATGTTCCTCTTCCACTCTGCCTCTCTTAGTAAGGGGCATTACCATCCATCCATTGCTCAAGGAAGAAATTTATGATTCATTTTTTTTTTTCTTTTCATTTTTTTTTTTTTATTTAATTTTACAGAATCAAAGAGTCTAACAGTATATCTTGTTAGATACAGTATGTCCTCATAATGTATACATTATTTCTTGTACAATGATATGAAATAATATGGGAAATGTTCATGATAAATTATTAAGTGAACAGTGCAAGTTAAAAACAATAGTTTCATATTTTTTTCCCCACCCCCCCTTTCCCGAGTCAGCACCTTCAAGTGTTACCACTCCCCAAACGGTGCGCAATGCACTCATTGTGTAGGCATACCCCCATCCCCTCCCCCACCCCCACCTCAGTCTGATGTCCAATTGGTGTCGTTTCCAGATTTGTATTTAGGTGATGATCAAGGAAACCAATTTTCTGGTGAGTACATGTGATGCTTGTTTTTCCATTCTTGGGATACTTCACTTAATATAATGGGTTCCAACTCTCTCCAGGAGAACCATAGAGATGTTGTATCTTCATCATTCCTTATAGCTGAGTAGTATTCCATGGTATACATATACCACAGTTTACTAATCCAATCATGTATTGATGGGCATTTGGGTTGTTTCTACATCTTTGCTATTGTGAATTGTGCTGCTATAAACATTAGAATCCCTATTCAACAAATGGTGCTGGGAGAATTGGTTAGCCACTTGTAGAAGACTGAAACAGGACCCACAGCTTTCACCTCTCACAAAAATCAAATCACGGTGGATAACAGACTTAAACCTTAGGCGTGATACAATCAGAATTCTAGAAGAAAATGTAGGAAAGACTCTTACAGACATTGGCCTAGGCAAAGAATTTATGAAGAAGACCCCCAAGGCAATCACAGCAGCAACAAAAATAAATGAATGGGACATGATTAAATTAAAAAGCTTCTGCACAGCCAAAGAAACAGTCCAGAGAATAAACAGACCACCTACAGAATGGGAAAAAATTTTTGCATACTACACATCAGATAAAGGACTGATAACAAGAATCTATTTAGAACTCAGGAAAATCAGCAAGAAAAAATCAAGCAACCCTATCAAAAAGTGGGCAAAGGACATGAATAGAAATTTTTCAAAAGAAGATATAAAAATGGCTAACAAACATATGAAAAAGTGTTCAACATCTCTAATCATCAGGGAAATGCAAATCAAAACCACAATGAGATATCACTTAACCCCAGTGAGAATGGCCTTTATCAAAAAAACCCAAAACAACACATGTTGGCGTGGGTGTGGAGAGACAGGAACACTAATACACTGCTGGTGGGACTGCAAACTAGTGCAACCTCTGTGGAAAGCATTATGGAGGTATCTTAAACAGATTCAAGTAGACCTGCCATTTGACCCAGCAATCCCATTACTGGGCATATACCCAAAGGAAAAAAGGTCATTCTGTAACAAAGGCACGTGTACCCAAATGTTTATGATTCATTTTTAACACCCCCACACACTCACTCCTACTTCTGATGAATAGGTAAGTCCTATCAATTTTACTGCAGAAATACTTTTGTTAACTATCTGCCTTTCTCCACCCTCACAGCTATGTTCCTGGTCAAACCACCTGCAAGAATCTCCAAATTTGTCTTTCTGTCATCATTCTTGTCCTCTTCAGTCCAATTTTTTATCTTTTATTTAGAATGATCTCCCACAAATGCAAGTCTGATCATGTTACTTCCCTTTCCACTGTTGGTGGGTTAACACCCAAACTTCTTACCATGGCTTGTGGGTTGCTCCACAATGTGGCCTCACCTGCCTCTTCACTCCTGAGTGCCATGGTACCTCTTACTCTCTCTATCTCAGCTATACGGGACTATTTCCAGTGTCACAAATGGGCCACTGTCTTTCTCATCTCTGCACCATTACAAATGCTCTTCCATTTACTTAAAGGAACAACTGGGAGTATTCATTTATTCAGATACCTATAGACCACAGTAAGGGCGATGAAAGATGAGTGCAAGGTACAATAAGGGAAGCTTACTAGAATGAAGGCTGGAGGAAGCTGCTGAGTGGATATTGGCCAGTGTGGGGCAGAGAACATTCCAGGAAAAGTGACAGAATGTTCAAAGGCTCTGAAGTAGAAAGAGAATGTCAAGTTAGAAGATATAAAAGGAAGAAAAAGAATGGTGACCAAGAGGGCAAGGACTGGAGAAGTAGATGGATGCCAGGCAATGAAGGGTCTCTTGATCATGTTGAAGGTTTTGTGTGAGGAAACAGCAGTTGTTCCTGTGGGTAGATGAGCTCAGGAGAATCTGAAAATAGAGACACTTGTTTGTAGGTTTCCAGTATGAATGCTGGTGGTTATGGTTTAGCTGTGGGAACAAGAGGAGGAGGTATGAACACATGGACCCCAGATTAGAAAGGATGAACTGGTAGAAATGGTGTTGGGCCTTGGGGATAGGAGAGGGAGGACTGAATATGACTCCACAGTTCTATTGCTGGGTGCCCAGATGGGTAATGGTGCTCCTGACCATAGGAGACAAGTTGAAAGGGGGCAAGGGTTGTGGGAGAGGACACTGGGCTCATTTTTTTTCATAGTCAGTTTTAGATCTTGGCAGATCACCAAGGAGATTATTTTGTACACAGCACAAAATATGTCATAAGAAAGAGGATGAGGGGTTGAGACCTGAGATATTGATCTGAGGGCCTCTGTGGTCAGGGAGGAGTAGTTATGTTGCTTTGCAGTAAGCAGGGCAGTGTGACAATATAGAATTTATTAGACCAGGTCAGCTGGGTTCCTGGATTTTCATTAACAGTGCTTAGCTACATCAGCATGGGGCAGAAGCAGCGTGGGCAGTAGTGCTTGCAAGGAAAGGGGGAAGCTGAAGGAAGAGGGGGTTAAAGAGAATGAGAAACTCACATGAGCCTAGTATCCATCAGCAGGGTCAGCTTTAGGAAACCACTAACCAATCCAGGGTGATGTTCTAATGAGAAAATCAGGTTCACATGGACATTTAGGAAAGGCTTGACTGGTAAAAGGAAGAATGGTGGTTCCTGAAATAGGACAACACATAGTTGAAAAGTGCATGCAGATGGGAAGAATGGGCTGATAATCAGACTCTGAATCCTGCTAATGTGTTGATTTTATATGAGGTGTGTGTGTGTGTGTGTGTGTGTGTGTATTTGTGTGTGTTTGAAGCATTAAGGGCAACCGTCTCTTCCTTCTCAGTTCCTTTTTTTTTTAAGATTAATATATATTAATACCATAAATTTTATTGGTTTATTTTGAAAATGTTGGCTGTACAATTACTGCTATATTTATTTTAAATTGTTTTCAAATAGTTGCAGATTTGAAAATGTGCTTTTCCTACAAAGTTTTGTGATGGATGTTATAACTGTTATATATACATAAATTTAATTTTATTTCTATTTTTGAGAGGTTTTTATCTTTTTACCTATTTATTAAATACATAATATATCTATTATATTTATAGCAGGGTGGTAACTTCCTCACATTCTTGTAAATATAAATTGCTTTTTGCTGTTTGATTTTCATTATTGGATGGTGAGAATTTAGTTGTTGTGCTATCCTGGATGGTGTTGGAGCTCATTCTGCTAAGCGATGCATCACAAGAATGGAAAACAAGCACCACAGGTACTCGCCATTACATTGATACTAACTGATCAACATGTATATGCACATATAGTAGTAACATTCACAGGGTGTCCGGCAGGTGGGAGGTGGGAAGAGGAGATGGGGAAATTCACACCTAATGGGTGCGGTGCATGATGTCTGGGGGTTGGGCATGCTTATAGCTCAGACTTGGGCGGTGCAAAGACAATATATGTAACCAAATCATTGTGCCCCCATAATGTTCTGAAATAAAAAACAAACAAAAATAAAAACACATAACAGGTCCTATTTAAAATAACATACACCTATGTCAAGACAAGTTTAAAAATTACAGCTAAATTCTCAGGCCCTTTTTGAATGAGACTCTTGCTATGGTCTTTGTGAACTTTGTGATCTTGGTCAAGTCTCTTAACCATTTTTTGGCATTTAAGCTTCCTCAGCTTTAAATCAGAGAAAAGAATGGCATCCTGTTAGGTGGCTCTGAGCTTTCAGTGAGCTAATGCATGAGTAAGTGCCAGCAGAGCGTCTGCCACATTTTGTCCCTCCAACTTCCAGCAAGTCATCCAGGGAGTGAGGGTTGTTGCCCCTACTTTCTGCCCCTGCCACCCCCTGCTGTCGGAGCCCTTTTGCTACTGTACAGGGCCTCCTCTCTTCGGAGGCAATCAGACTCCATCTGCTTGACAGCCTCATAGATCTATTTCCATAAAAGAGATTATTGCCACGAATTTTGAATTCATGAAGATTTCATCGATGCAGCAATGAGCATCAGTGTCCTTGATAACTCTTTCATCTCTAGGTTACACAGAATAAGACTGCACCTGTAAACTCATTGTAATTTGCAGAGCTGTACATACCTTTGAAAAATGATTTGTAATTCTCATGGCTAGCTCTCAAAGTATTTTTTAAATGACTCTGAGCTGAACAAGGACAAGCCAACCATGTAAGGCTTTAAAGAGGCACCTGACAGACACAGATACCACACATCTGTTTTGATAGTCGCTGGAACACTAGGAAGAGGTCTAATTCCACTGATCACAAATATGTTTCACAAGGACTTATACTTGAATTTTTTTCATGTCCCTCATATAGTCTATGGAAATATGTTAATTTCAGAATTTTGCTTTCCTTGATTTAGGAAAAAAAAATAAACAAAAAAAAGATCCTGGATCTCTTAAGAGAAGACTACTAGCGTGGATTCCAAAAGCACTTACAAGCATAATAACAATGCAAACAGAGATAATGTCGCAAGGATTGCTTTGAATGGATGCTCACTTATTTCTGACGACAGCCAAAAGATGCCAACTAATAATCCCCAAATGGCCTTGCCAGAACAAGTGTATTTTTATTCTGGAGGCGTTTATAGTTTCTACATCAGGCTGCGGCAAAATACACTTTATTTTTTTGAACTTGAGATCAGGGCAAAACCATATGCAAATGACAAAACCTACATCCTTGAATGATCAGAATATGTGTAGCATTTAAGTAGGAGTTACTGGAGGATTTGTTCTTTCAGAAGCTGATGAACAGGGTGCTTAGGGATGCGTAGTGTCAGGGCCAGGGGCTCTACCTGACCTGGAGAGTTGGGCTGGGGTAGGGGGTGGGGGTGAAACCTCATCTACCTACAAATAATTACTCTCGAATTGGCCCAAGGCAAAAGTGTTGTGTTTATGCACTTCTCCTCCAGAGAAGCCTCAGGCTGCAGATTTCTGCTCTGTACCTGTTCTCTTTGAGCTGGTCCCCCACCAGCATTTCTCTCTGAGTTCTCTTAAGTAAAAATGTTGGAAGGATGATGAGGATTAGCAATAATTAATTGCCATTTTTAAAATAAGCACAATTTTGACTTTGAATGCTGTATTCTTTTTTAGTAATAAAATGTAACAGTCTGACCTGAAAAACATGGATTTTTCACTGTTGTGTCTCACTCTCAAAGTGACAACTTCAGACTCACTGATAAGTAACAGCAATAGCCCTCACAACAAAATCATCCAAAGCACAAAAGGTCACCCACATAAAAACTTCTTTAGTATTAGTTTACAGTTTTAGTCCATTGCAAGTCATTTTTGTTCCTAAAGATTCTTTTGACTAGCTCTGTTCTTCCATTGTCTTCTTTTGGATTCTGTTTTCCTGTTGCTAGCTAAGTAACGTTATTTAAAACCTCTGATATTAGCATGATTTGCTCTGAGGGTGTTAACCTAATTTAAAAAAATGTAAATTTAGTTTTAATATCTCAGTGGTATTATGCTTTGTTAAAATTGTGTTTCTGGAAAAACTCACTCATCTGTAACAGTTTAAACATGAACCTTTTACCCATATACTATATTAGCTGAGTAAAAAATGAATTTTCTTTTTACTGTTTTCCTTTTCAATACATCTTGTGAAATCATAAGAGAGTTCTGTAATTTATACAGGGAAATTTGGCTGCCATTTGCTTGGACTGTGACATATGACTATAATTTGTAACTTTCCTTCCAACATTTGGTTATTTGTTATCTGAATATCTGAGTTTCAGAAGTATGAATTAGTGTATGAACAATGGAAAAAAAGGTATTCTGTATTTCTCAGGGGCATGGTGTGCTACTGTCCTTAGAAATATGGGTTGGGAAACACATTTAAGTACAGAATTTGTATTCTGCTTATATTAGTGATTTACATGAGTCTGTGTGACTTGCATCCTCATTTTACTTTTGCATCTTTATTTGTATGTTTGTCATTCTGTTTTGTGTTTGGGGTTATGCATGTCTTTGGCTGTTTTCAATTGTCTTTGAAATTTTGTCAACATCACAACATTATTCTCTGGGTGCATTTTGAAGAAAAATATATGAAAAGTATATAGGTCTTGCAGAGTAAGGCATTTATTCTCTTAGCAAATATTTATCAAGTAACTGCTATGTGTCAATTACTGTGTTGGGCACCAGGAACACAGAATATTTTTTAATCTTTTCACTTTTAATTTTTTATTTCTCTTAATTTCAAAATGTTAAAGAGTGCAGATTTAAAGAAGGCAGTTGTGGTCCCTGTCTCAGAAAGCAAATAGTGCCATTGGGGATACAGAGGAGACAACAGGTAGCTCCAAACGCCATGTTCTAAGAAATAGGATGGAAGGGTTGAGGCACACAGGAGGGGTACCTGCCCCAGAACTGGGCCAGTGAGGGCTTCCTGGAGGAAGTGACCCTAACCTGAGGCTTGAAGGGTGCATAGGAATTAGCCAGACAAAAGGAGTTTAGGGTTTGGATGGAGGCTAACAAATAGAAGGATAGTGTTCTAGTCAGAGGGAATAGCTTTGTTATACAAAAGACTAGAAGTGACAAAGAACATTGCTTCTGAGGAATCAACAGCAATTCACTCTGGCAGTGAAGGTGGAGCAGTAGAGACAAAGTTAAGAGGTATGTGGGAAGTAATTTTCAGTAAGAATGGCAATTTTTTTAATTTAACATTTTTTTTCCTGTAGACACAGGGTCTCACTATATTGCCCAGGCCAGTCTCAAACTCCTGGCCTCAAGTGATCCTTCTGCCTTGGCCTCCCAAAGTGGTAGGATTATAGGCATGAGCCACTGGGTCAGGCCAGGAATGGTAATTGTTGATTAGATATGGATCTGGGAGAGGCAAAAGTAAAGGGTGACATCCACATTTATTATTCAAGCAACTGGGTGGTTGCAGAAGAGTCAGTTAATTGGGGAAAAGGCAGATAAAATTAGTTTGCACCTGATGAGTTTTGGTGACATTGAAGAAATAGAAAATGATTATGGGATATTTATTTTGGTGGAGATGGTCTGGGCTTATACTGTTGGGATTCATTAACACAGGTGGTATTTAAAACCATGGAAATGGACTTGATGAACAGGTTTGGGGGTCAATATAATTCACTGGAATTTAAGCCTAGGTAATAACGTGTAAAAAGAGTGAGTTGAAATGTACAGCAACCAATTGAGGTCCATGCATGTGAAGGATTATCTTATCTAATGACAGTAAGTTGTCACCAAAGAACATGAACAAACTGTAGAGGTCCTTTGAGGTCTCCTGCTTAAAGGCCCACGTGAACAGGAACATTATAGCAATATAGTAGTAGTAGCTTTGGTTTATGTTTCAGAGGGAAACCACCCTTAAAGATGGAGACACTGGCATGACTTGAAGTGAAGTCCAAAGGTCCATCACGTCGCCTGCCATGCCAGTAGCCTGCAATTCCAGAGAAAGTGCCTTACCCACAAGTGGGCTGTGGGAGCTGCCCTGGGTGGCCCTGGGCCCCCTTCTTCCAGACCTATCAAACTGGACCAGGGTGGTCCTATCCCTAACTGATCCTTAGGCTGACCAGCGTCTTATGAGATGGTTTGGCATGAAAAACTGCCCAAATAGGAAAAATGGTGATTAGTTGGATCAGATGTCCTCATTCAGGAATTTGAACTAGGCCAAGTGGAGAAGGAGTCAATTAGTTGGTTTTGGAAGGGAGTATAAGCTAAAAAGAACCACAAGAGGAGGCCTTGTGGCAGCAAGAAAGATGAATAAACTGACAGGGTAAGTAACCAGACTTTATGAGTAAGCAGAAACTGAAACAGGAATGGCAGTGAGTAGAGCGTAAGATGGCGAACTGGTGCCAGTGGGAGGAATAGGCGCAGTCTGATAGGAGCTGAGTCACCACAAAGGCAAGAGATCCATAGAGTCCTGCCAATAAAGGGCCAGTAAGGTTAGTGGTCACTGGAGCGATGTTGGATTTTTCTTATTCCCAGATATACCAGACTCTGAGGGGTTTAAGATGTCCCATGGTACTTCTGTTTGTCTGGTGTCCTTGAATATCCTTATAATAATCTCTAATTAATCAAGGTAACTAGAGTGAGCCTTTATTTATTGGAAACAAATTGCTTTACTAACAGAATCCTTTTATTTATCTATTGTTTTGAGACAGGGTCTTGCTCTGTTGCCCAGGCTAGAATGCAGTGGCATCATCACCGCTCACTGAAACCTCCAACTCCTGGACTCAAAACGATCCTTCTATCTCAGCCTCCCAAGTAGCTGGGACTACAGGTGTGCACCACCATGCCTGGCTAATTTTTTCTTTTTAATTTTTTGTAGAGATAGGGTCATTCTATGTTGCTCAGGTTGGTCTCCAACTATTGGCCTCAAGTGATCTTCCTGCCAAAATGCCAGGATTACAGGCATGAGCTGCCGAGCCCGGCCATAGAATCACTCTACCCCCATATTTCTTCCAGGCTTGCCTGACACACTGTAAGGTGAAATATATCATTAGAAATGCATCAGTTCATGAATGGATTAGTAAATTGTGGTATATGTATACCATGGAGTATTACTCAGCTATAAGAAACAACGGTGATATGGCATCTCTTTGGTTCTCCTGGAGAGAGTTGGAACCCATTCTATTAAGTGAAGTATCCCAAGAAGGGAAAAACAAGCACCACATGTACTCACCAGCAAATCGGTTTCCCTGATCACCACCGAAATGCACATTTGGGAATGACAGCAATTGAGTATCAGACTGAGGTGGGGAGTGGGGGGAGGGGATGGGTGTATACCTACATGATGAGTGCATAGTGCACTGTCTGGGGAATGGTCACGCTTGAATGTGCTGACTGGGGGGGGGAGGGGATGGGGTATAACTACATGATGAGTGCAATGCGCACTGTCTGGGGAATGGACGCGCTTGAAGCTCTGACTCGGGGGGATGGGCGGTACATGGGTAATATATATAACCTGAACTTTTGTACCCCCATAATAAGCTGAAATAAAAAAAAAAGAGAAATGCATTCTTTTGGGCTGAGAAATTGGGGGCTCAAGATTCTTCTATAAAATGTAAATAAATCCTGAGTGGCATAATATAGAAATCCATTTTCCAACATAAAGAGCAGTTATGGAACCTCTATTATGTATTGAACATTTTTCGGTTGTGTGTGCTCCCGCTAAGATGGGAGCAGAGATGAAGGGGAGAGAGGTAGGAAGCTCTGAGGAATATTGAGTATGCATAAAGCAAAGTCTTTAGAAGTTTACAGTTCAGTTGGGGTTACATTCAGGATGAGGAGCGAATGTCAAGATAATCTAGACTAGGGATTGTTAACTCAAATATCTACAGGGGTCAGGTGAGGTTAGCGTTGAAGGCAGTGGGCTGGGTGGGAGCTTTGGTAAGCTGCAGGATGCACGGACCATCTAGAGCAGCAATCTCCAACCTTTTTGGCACCAGGGACCGGTTTCATGGAAGACAATTTTTCCACAGACAGGGGTAGGGGGTGGGAGAGGAGTGAAAGTGAAGCTCTGTGGCCTGGTCCATAACAGGGTCCGAGGCCCAAGGGGTGGTGGTGGGGGTTTGGGGGGTTGGGGACCACACATCTAGAGAGCTATTCACAGTCACACAATGGTTGCTAGGTGGAAAGGCTACCCAGTGTTCACACAACTAATTTTTCAGGAGAGGCTCAATTTTTATGTAAAATATCCTAAACGTTAAATGCTGCTATGTAATTCAAATTAAAACAAAGCAAAATAAAACAAAACTCTTTGGGGCCATACAAAAAAATCTGCAGGCCGTATTTGGACCAAGGGTCAGCAGTTTATGATCTCTCTTCTAGATGAGTAGATTTCAAAGTGTTTGAAGGTTTTGAAATATCCTGCCAAAGAAATTTTATGCCCAAATATAATATATGAAAAGATAGAAGCAGGAGTACTGGGGTTGAAATTGAACTGAGGAAACAGAGCCTTGCTATTCTCAATCTCCACTTCTACCCCAAATAGGCCCAAAAGGAGCTTGACCAAATCTTGAAAACTATTAAGGAGTTTAACCCCTTAGTTTTACAGATGAGGGACAAGGAGGATCCAAGGGCCACTGCCCAAGATAAAGATATTTAGAGAATAATGCAGATATTGTCCATTTGTACACTACAGATTTGAGCTGCTATATGGAAGACAGTTAGGTGTGCCAGTTGTAGAGCCACACTGCTTGGGTTTAAATCCACTTCTTAAGAACAAACTTAAGAAAGTGGCATTCAACCTCCCCGCCTAAATTTCCATACTTGTCAGATGGGAATGATCAATAACACTGAAGATGAAATGAAATAACACATACGCAGCAGTCCCTGGCACACAGTAGGTGTTCAGTAAATGCTAGCTATTTTTATCACAGGACATCTTTGTCAGTCATTAACATTATGGCAAGATTTATGTCATGTGAGAACTAGCTCTCACCTATGAAATAGTCCTGGGGAGGGGACAGAAGTTTTGATGGGGGTACCTTATATCTGAGTATGAAGATCATAGGAAAGGCAGGCAATGGTGAGTGGGAGTCTGGAGTTTTCTCTCTGCAGTCCTGGGCTTTGCAACTCCCGAGATTTGACGATTTTATAGGTTACTGGCAGGCTTCCAATCTTCACTCATGCACAGAACCCACCATTGTGACCTAGAGGGCTACAAAGGTCCCCAGAATCAGAGTTGCTAAGCTGATCAAAGAGTTGAAATAATTTGGGATTAATCCTTCATAATAGGAACAATGTGTAGAGATAATTTAATTTGTGGGAATACTCCCTTCCTCCACCCACAATGGCACCCACGTTATCCCTCATCGAGCACTGGAGGAAGGAAGCTGTTCTTGTCTGGGCGTCCAGTTTAGAAGCCTTGCTTCAGTAGAGGCTGTCTCTCTCGGCTGCCTCCCTGGAATCATATCCAGTGTGGACATTCAATAAGTCATTCCTGAGCATCTACCACGTGCCCAAGTTTAGGACGCCTGACTATTTCCCCATCAGGATGGCTTTATTGGCTCTTTGTTGGTCTGCCTGGTGATTCCGGGGCCCGGTCAGTGCCTGCCTGGCACCAGACCCTCTCTGCAGCACATGCTCCTTTACAACGCAGACACTTCAGGGCCAGCTGGTCAAAGGAGAGATTGGAGCCTCTTGGCAAAAGGAAAGTTAACAAACAACCATAAAAGGATTTTCTAAATATGTCCACAATCCAATATAACCCTCAGTAATTTGATTTGTAGGAAATGGAGAGCAGAACATTACACACAGAGTGCTTATCTATAATTCATAATAATTACTGTAATGGGGAATCTATCGTATAGATGTAGGAACACAAATTACACCCCCTGCTTGAAGAATACACTTTAGGCTGAAATAGCCTCACAGGCCCTCCTAGGCTACCTACCCCTTTAGCATGTGCCACTTAGTTGCCCAGTAGACTGAAGGTTTTTTTGGGCCACCTGTTGAAAGCTCAAGAGTGAGGAGTTTCTCCTTTCGAGGAGAGAGAACACTGCTCTATTTTGCAGAAGGAACTCGAGCACTTTCTTAGCCTAGTTGTTCTCTAGTAGTTTGGGCTTTGGGCAATCACAATATAACATTTGGGAATGTTTTGATTTATTTATTTGTGATATCTGTGATCGAGTGATATGACAGGAACATATTCTCTTCAACAAAAATGATAAGGCGTCTTTAACTGTTTGTGCCCCTGAAGGTCCAAGTTCAACTGGGCTAAAGGCTCATATTGCAATGAGGGGATGTGACCTGTGGAAAGGGGCTAGAGGAATCAACAGATGTGTGAGGAGGAATAAAAAAAAAATGGAGATAGGTAACCTTTTAACCTTTATAGGATTTTAATATAAATATGTGTATATATACATAAATATATAAGTATATATGTGTGTGTATAAATATATATACCCCCCCCCCACTTAGGATGTAAGGGTAGTAGAGGGTAATAGTTGCTATATATTTCGCAAGAAAGAAAGTAATTGTGAGCTCTTTATCTTTTCCTTTTAAGCACTATTTTCATAACTGACATCCCTCTTTCCCAGCTGCCCCTCTGACCCTCACATTGCACCCCGAGAGAGCTCTTTGCCCCTGAAGCTTCAAACACTGATCATAGTCTCTTTTAGTTGCTCTTTTTACGGTTTATAATTGCCCAACGTCATTTACTTTCGGTCCGTCTGGGAGACATTGAGAATCAAGCCACTGCTTTATTTTTAGTGGCAGAGCGTGTCTACCCTTCAGCTGTTGGGAATGCTGGTCCTGGCTGCGAATCTTGTTTGCTTTAAGTTGCGATGCTTTGGGCCCCATGTGTTTTAGTTTTTGGAAGCAGCTGTATTGGTAAAGCTTCTGGCTGAATTACCGGACAAAGCCCGCATTATAAAAATCCTCAACTTGTTTGCTCTTCACTTCAAAAAGACTGCGGGCTGCCAGCATGTCCTGCTCATGTTACCCACATGCTTGCTTCAGTTTGCACCAGCGGGAATGAGTCTCTTGGTCTCCAGGTTTTTTTTTTTTTTTTTTTAAATTGCTTGGCCTATAGCTATTTGGTTTGATACTGATCTGTTGAAGACAGCTGGCAGCCTCTGGCCCTCCCATTAGCGAGGATAGGGTTTGAATGGAGGAATTTACTTTTCCCCTGCTCAGCACGTTCAGAATAGAGCTGAGACTGGCATAGAAGACGTCTATCTATAGGCTTTTGGAAAGCCGATTGCTCCGTCCTTGAGCTCAGAATGCGTGTGGGGTGAGGGGGTGCGTGTATGTGTTGGCATTGGGGACCCTAAGACAGTAAAGCAGGATATAGGAGGAAACACAAACACACTGTCGTTCATAAACAGAGTCGTATATGCCTCGGCATCAAGAGGAGGAGGAAGTTTCAGTTGGTCGGTGGCCCACGAAAGCACTGTAACACCATCAGTGCTACTCAGTTGTTCGATGGCTTAAATTGCCAGCATGTCACTGCTTTTTCTTGTCTCTAGATTAATCCTTCTGTTCCTCTAATCTTCAGAATGCTTGCTGGGCCTTCCCTGCCATTTTTGGTTTTTATTGTCATCTTTCATCTTTCGTTATGATTTGTTCTCTGTCTTGAAGAACTTCTGGATAGTTGAAGAGAATAGTGGATGGAAGTTGAACCGATCTGTAGTTGGTTATTGCTGTTTACACTGAATATCATGGATTCCATCCTCCAGCATTCAAGATAAATGATAACTGACAAGAGAATTCACTTCCTTTAGACTTTTACAGAATCTGGCTCTGACAGGAGACATCAGGGCAGAATTGAATAGCAGAAGAACTCCAGGTTTAGTTTTCTGAGGCTTCTCAGCATCAAAACCTTAGTTTAAGTTGTAGTGCATCTCATATTTGAATTAAAATCAGAAAAATGAAACATACCTTTTTTGAGCATTGTCAAGACTAGAGGTGCAAACTCTTAGCCTTTGGCCCTGATCTGGGCCACAGATTGGATTTTGTTTGTCCTGAATATATGTAACCCACCAAGTAGCTAGTTTTTTTTTTTCTTTCAATTGACTTAATTGTCATTACTTATACATTGAAAATATTACATAAAAATCTTGATTTCCAGCTCCTGGGGAAACTGAAAAGTCTGGCAATTCTAAACTTGTATGCTTACTTGCAAAATATTTGCATGGAACTCAGTAACTACCGGCCCTTTTAGACTGGACGGGTTCACCACAGTCTCCAAGACACTGAGGCCAGTGTGAGTTGCCACTCGTCATCTTTGCAATTTTGCTTGTTTAAAGGTAACATTAGGAACCTTTAACATTGTCACCTTGTCATCTTGTTTCTTCTCCCATTAGTTAACTGCTTGGTGCCCAAGAATACTTGCATATTTGCATTTGTGTTGCCTGCCTTCATGTCTATGTGAGGCGCAGGAAGCTACATTGTCCTCTTAGCAAGGAACTCAGGCAATAGGGCCTGTTGGATTTATTGGGTGTGGTTTATTTTTGTAAAATTCTGGTGTCTGCATATTTGTGGTATCAGGAATAATGTCTAAGGCAGATGCAAAAGAAACTTTGTTATCTCCGTTAAAAATGAGTGATTGGGGATGGCAGCAATGCTCCAGGGTCAGGGGAGGGGCTGAGTGGTCATAGGACTGTGGAAAGCTTAAGTATAATGAACTGTGAATTCTTTGGAGAAAAAAACAAGCCCTTAATATCCTTTCCTATGTTAGAAATTACAAAAGAAAACCCAGGCTTGAACCCTACCTCCTTTTGCGATTGCATCCAATAAGGAAATGTGAGAGCCATTGAGTGTTGTCTAGGAGGTCACTGGAGGACAGATTCTCAAATGAGTTCTATGTGTGTTTGTCAGGAGAGGACCACGGGTGGAAAAGTCTGCTGAGAAGTCATTCATTTTACTCCCTGTCCCTTAGATTTGGGGCATTCTATGCCCATCTAGTCTCTTTGTGGGAAGAGTCACATCACGGGGAAACCATATAAAATATCCTCTGAGTGTTTGATAAATATTTCTAGATGAATTTGTAGCACAATGCTTGTTTGTTTTTAACAAGGAAATCTGGGGCAAAAAGTAATCGGTTCCTGGCTTTTTAAAGATTGGCTCTCCAGGAAGATATTGCCATTTGAAATTACTTAACATTTTCCCCCCAATATAAATGCTTAAGGCAAGAACTGGATTTTATACCTAGCAAATAGCAATGTAAATGTCAAAGAACATATTCAAAAGCATTACACTTACAGCTCTTAAAATGGTATCTTAGAATGGTATTAATCACTGTCAGTTTTGTGTACAACATTTCATCAATTAAATAGCAAGAGGACCTGTCCTTTCATGGAAAGCAAATAACACATATGGATTTCCTCTTAGCAATTAGCTGAACATTCTGCATTTCCTTCTTGCTTGCAAAAAGGGTTTGGATTGAAATCATCAACATGTTTGTGTTCCTCATTGGTAAAGCAAAGCAGATGTGTAACAGCTTTCAGCAGAATCCAGAGTCATTTATAAAGTACCTTGTGAAACATCTTGATATGGAAGCATTTCTGTATCGTTAGATCTTTTAGAGTTGGATAGAGAGTGACACTCCACGAAAGTTATGAAGTGTTTTAAACTTTGTCATTTCTTGAGCCGAGGTTTTCAAACTGTGTCACTATGTGTATGTACAGGAGAGTTTAAAACTTTCAAGCATAATGTGAAAAATTTGTTTCCAGCAGGGACTAGTCTCAACTAGGTCTATGGATTTATAAAATGATGAGGCAATTTTATGCAGCAAAGACTGATGATAGAAATGCAGTTTACATAAATGGCAATGGATTAGCACTTAAACCACTCTCCATGTATGTTTAAACAATCCTCCATGACCCTCAGAGATCTCCTTTTATAAACTTCATCATTTATCTGGGATTAAAAGGGCAATGTTTTGACAACACTGTTGATTTACATGTAACTCATCATTTGTTTATCATTTATCTGAGATGATTAGTGCCTGAACTTCATATGCCTGGAATGTGTATTACGCTTGTTTACATTTTTGGTAGATGATGCCCTTTATAATGTACTTTTTAGGACTCAGGACAGCTTGGTGACTTTGATAATCTTTCTAGTATCAGTCCCATCTAAGCCTGAGGAAAGTTGATGATTTATAACTTTTCAGCACAGTTCAGTGTTAGTGACAATCCATCAAAGTCCTTAGTATTCTTCTCATAACCTAGTCTCTCAGACCTAGTCCAACAAGATGCATTGGTCTCTGAAAATTGGTCCTCAGGGCCGTGAAATCCTCTACAGAGTCAGGAATACAGCACCTGGCATAGGTATTCTCAAATGTGTAGAAGTAAGTGAACAAATCGCAATATGTATACCAAAAGAGCAGGAGAATCTCTGCCTTGGTAAAATACACACACACACACACACACACACACACATCGCTTAAGCAAGATATAATTATCATTACTCCAGTATTGTCTATGCATTTAAATAGCTTTTGCATTCATTCATATTTCCAATGATAAGAACATGGCTGTTGTCCACTATTCCGTATGATTTTTTTCCCTCCATCCAGGGCCATCTTATTTAATACATTGATTTTGTAGTTTAAAATCAGAAAGGGAAGTCCAGAGGAAGTGATTGAAAATAATTTCTATTTGCAGAACAATTTCAGTAGTTGGGTGGTAGGTGAATGATTGTACACTATGTAAATTGGAAGTTTAACAAGGTGGGGAATTTGTATTTGTATGCAAAAGAATTCCTTTGAGAGCTCATTGTTGTGAGAAAAGTGTTTTGAGCAGAAGGAAAACTCTGTTCCTTGGGGGGTGCAGATAGTGTGGTGATTCACTTGCCCGGAGCCCCGGGTGTGCAAGCCATGTGGGTGGAAGGGAGGGAGAGAAGCATGGCAGGAAGTGAGCATGCAGATAGTGAGAGGCAACATCCACAGGGTTAACGAGAGATGGCCAAGAATAATTTTGAGAAAGATTTCTGTGAAGCTTTGTGTAAATTCTCCATATTACCCATTAAAAGCAATTCATAATCAAATCTACATACTACTTCAGGCCTTCTGTGGTCAGACTGCTGTTTCATTGAGTGCAATGCTATAGGAAGACTGGTCCAGTGAGATTCAGCTATATTTGGAATGCATTTAGGGATGCTCATCTGGGACTCAGGTTCAAATCATTACCCTAGCCCTAAGCTAAAAGTGCACCTTCACTGTGATCATCCATATTTTGGAATTGTATGGCCATGAAGTTTGGACTGCATGGTTCTTTCAACTGAAGAAAAGGAAGTGGCATTATGCAATTTCATAAAATATGGACACAAAGGAGTGTTCCTTGTATTATATGGATCTTTCCATAGAATATATCCATTAGTAGGAAAGGATAGATGCAGAGGTTTGGGAGATATTTAGGGGTAAGCCACATAGTTCTACAACTGGATCAAAAATGGGAAGAACTGATTGGTATCAATGTTCACACACGATGTCCAGGCAGAACTTGGAGTCAACAGTATGTTGTTAGAAGGTGGATTTGCCAAAATTATCCAGAGAAGAAGAGCTGACTGAATGAACTCAATCTTTTTTCTCCTATGGAATCAGGCCTCAGGATGGTCTCACTTACTATAGTAAGAAGGTCATGAGACATCAATAAGAAAACAATAAAGTAAGGAATGGTAACCAACGGCTAGGAGTTAAGGTCATGGGGATAGAGCAGTGAGTTTCTACGGGAGAAATTGGAGGTGAAAAGAGGAGGAGAGAACAATTTTCTTGTATTATGTATAATTCAGATCACTCCCTGTGTTGTTATTTCTTGGCCAGACTACAACTGGTTAAGGATTGCTTTTAAAGACAAAGCTCTCAGGTGAGAAAAAGTTAAGGTAGTCCTTGTAACAGCTCTATTTTTATCAGGAAAGATGGTGGCTGCACCTGGCTTACTAGGAAACAGTTCTCTGGTTGGGGTAGATCTGGTGCTATCAGTTTGTGTTCTGTGGCATCATGTTGATTGGTTTGAAATTAATGGCTGAGGGTCAACAGAGGAAGTCTTAAAAATTCCCTTGTGAATAAACGGGCTGAAAATTGATTTTTAACAGACTCCATGGACACCAATTTACTGAGGAAATTGGAGTTGTTCTTGGAAAGGGAGAAGAGGTCAGTGACAGCCATGCTTGGGCTAGTTCAATGCTTTTGCCTTACCTCACTGGACAAGAACAAATCTCTGGGGACTTGGCTGCAACTGTGGGACTGGAATTAGCAGGCTTTGAGCCCAAGGGTAGAGGCCAGCTCTCCTAGAAACTTGAGAAATTAGTAGGAGATATTATGCCAGGGATTGGAGTAAAGGTCTATAAAAGCAGTTAGAAATGCCACTGAAATGGAACAAAGATAAATAGCCTCAGAGCAGGGAAGTGCCACCAACTAAGTGAGGGTCTACAGGCATTCAGGTCGTTCATAGATTCAAACTCACCAGGAACTGCCAGGGAGAATGGCTTAGTTTTGAATTGACAACTATGAATCAATGAGAAGAAAATAGACCTCAGTGTTCAGATGAAAGCAACTGCAACTGCGCTCCATCCACCAGGGGGCAGTAGATCGAAGCGTGGTCAATCAGAATTGGTTGAAGCAGAGTTACTATGCATAGGCAACGTTTTGGATTTTATTTCCAGACCAAGCAGCCATCATGATTCTTTTTGGAGGAAAAAGAGGCAACTCTTGCAAACCTCCAGGCACACAAACAACTAAAGCCTGAGGTGCTGGCATGACATGGGCAGCTCGAGTGATTTGGGGATGCTTCAGTTTCACGGACTCTGACCCGTCAACAAATAAGGTCTCCAGGTTGCAAACCCTGAAGAGGCTGGTTTTGATCAGGTTGGAGACTTTGCCCTCTTGTTTGTTTCAAGGGTGGCATGGTGATCATTAGGCACTCATTCCTCGGTGTTTTGACGATCTTAGGACACGAGGCTGCTCAGAAATTTGGGGGTGGGGTAGGGTTGCGGGCAAGAGACAACCCTGCCTTTGCTTTAGTTGTTTTAGTTAGGGGTTTCTAGTGGTTGTTGGCTCCTTGTGGGAAAAAATTGAGTGAATACTCCTTTTAAATTGATGTCACCAGAGACAGACATGCTGGAGGAGGCTGGTAGCATGTCAGGAAACATAACAAGTTTTGCCCCTGGACTTGCCAAGAGGAGCTTCAAGGGGTCCCAGTGCCCAGGGAATCCTGCTCAGCTCAGTAAAGGATGGGGAAGTGACCTGAGTGTGAGGTACTGTAGCGTGAGTAGGAAGAGCCCCTGGGAAGCACATACAGGGATAATGCTAGTCTTCGTGGAATACTGCCAAGATATAACCAGAGAGATGCTGTCACAATACATAATAGCTAACACTTATTTTGCACCTGCCACATGTCAGGCACTGTTCTAAATGCTTAAATACAAAAACTTATTTAACCCATACAGTAACCCTAGGGTGAAATACTATAATTATTTCATTTTGTAAATGGGGAAACCAAGGCACAGAGCAGTTAAGATCCCACAGTAGAATTGGGCATCTCAGCCTGGCACCAGAGTTTTAACTTTTGACTATGCTATTCTGCTTATTCGTCAGAGTTTTAGAGAACAGAGTATCACAGTGGATTGTTATGAGTAAGGCAGTTGTAAATTTTGGGGTGAGGAAAATACATCAAATAAAATATTTGGAAAATATTTTATGTTGAATGCTATGTATCCCCTGTCCTTGTCACTTCCATACTTTATTTTTAAGAAACTGTGAGGAAGATCTACATTGTTCTCAAGATTTCTGAAATTGCATTTTTATATCTTTGAATGCAACACATTGTAGAAAATGGTCTGTGAGGGTGACCAGTTATATTTGGTTACAGTAGTTAGTATAATTTTGAGGAAATTTTATCATTAAGTATGCATTTGTTATTTTTCTTGTCTTTTAGATAAGATCCTTTCTCAAAGTTATTAAAGCTCTTTAAAAGTTAGAAATTCAGAATAATGAAGACTACAATGTGGTGAAATGTCATCACTATGGCGTAATGGTTATAAGCACAGGGTATAGTGTTAATCTGTTCCATTTCTCAGTTCCTTTTTTTAATTTCAAAATATTAAGGGGGTACAAATGTGTTAGATTAGATGGATCACTTTTGTAATGCTTGAGTCCTGGCCATAGGTGTGCCCATCACCTAAATAGTGTTCACTCTACCCATTAGGTAGGTTTTTGCCCCTCTTTCCTCCCTCCAACCCCCTGCTTGATTTCCACTGAGTTTTATTTCCCTCTCTGCATGTGTGTTCATTGGTTGGTTCCAATTTAATAGCGAGTACATGTGTTGTTTGTTTTTCCATTCTTGAGATACTTCAATTAGGAGAAGGGTCTCCAGTTCCATCCAGATTGTTGTAAAAGGTATTCATCTTTTTATAGCTGAGTAGAACTCCATGGTATACATACATCACATTTTATTAATCCACTCATGAGCTGATAGACACTTGGGTTGATTCCATGTCTTTGCAGTTGTGAATTGTGTTGCAATAAACATTCGAGTGCATGTGTTTTTTTGATGCAAAGTCTTCTTTTCCTTTGTGTAGATACCCAATAGTAGGATTGCTGGATCGAGTGGTAGGTTGCTTTTAGTTCTTTGAGGAATCTCCATACTGGTTTTCATAAGGGTTGTACTAATTTGCAGTTCCCACCAACAGTGTCTAAGCCTTCCTTTCTCTGTGCATCCATGTCAGCATCTATTGTTTCTGGACTTTTTAACAAAAGCTATTCTAACAGGGGTGAGGTGATATCTCATTGTGGTTTTAATTTGCATTTCCCTGATGGTTAGTAACAGTGAGCATTTTTCATATGTTTATTGTCCATTTGTCTATCTTATTTTGAGAAGCTTCTGTTCACGTCTTTTGCCAACTTTTTAATAGGGTTGTTTGTTTTTTTCTTGCTGATTTGCTCAAGTTTTTTGTAAATTCTGGATATTAGCCCTTTAATGGGTGAGTAGCTTGCGAACATTTTCTCCCATTCTGTAGGTTGTCTATTTGCTCTGTTGATTATTTCCTAGTTCCTTTTTTTAAGACTTGTGTGAACTCATGGAAATCACACAAATTTTCTGAGCCTTAGGGTGTCTTTTAAATGGGGGAAGTCTTTATTTACTGGGGTTTTTGAGAGTATTAATGATTGTAAATTTCTTAGTAAAATGCCTGGCACATAGTAAGAATATAATGTAACATATTATTATTGTCTTTATTATTACTTGCATTCCTGGGCACTTCTATTTTCTGGTTGCTAATATCAGCTATAGTATGAATTGCAGACTACATCAAGTTATACTGGATACTAACCAAGTAATTTGCCTGTAGTAATCTGTTGTAGTCATTAATAGCTATCAACAGCATTGGACATAGAGATGACTCTCCTTTTTTGAAATAAGTTTTTCACTTAGCTTCTGATGTTCCTCCTGCCACACTGGCCACTTCTCTTAGTTTCTCTCTTTCCAGTTCCTGTTTATCTTCCCATCCCCTTAATATTGAAGTGTTCCAAGGCCCATTTCTTAGGATTTTCCTCTTCTTTATCTGAACTCATTTTCTTGGGATCTCTTTTCAAAATCACATTTACATTCAGTCCAAATGTATTTCTACAGACTAGACCTCAATTATAGATACATATATTCAATTGCCTATTAACATCTCCACTTAGATGCCTAATAGACGCATCAAATGAATCATGCCAAAAAATGAACAGTTAGTTTTTCTCTTAAAACTTGCTTTACCCACAGTTTTCCCTATCTTTAGTTGCTGAAAAAGCAAAAAGAAAAACAAAAAGGTACAATATAACCTTAGAAAACCTGAAATCATTCTTAGTTCTTCTTTTTTTCTCATGTACCACATCTATTCCATCTTCAAATTATTTTCACATCTTATCACTTCTCACTACCCACTCTGCTACCATCCAGGTCCAGGTGACCATAATCTCTTGTCTTCATTCTTGCAACTGCCTCCTAAATGGCTTTACTGCTCCTGGTTTGCTCCCTCAGGTCTATTCTCAACATAGCACTCAGGATGATCCACTTAAAACATAACTTAGGTCACATCATGCCTCTGTTTATATCCAGCAGCCCCCATCTCACTCACACCAAAGACAAGTTAAAAAAAAAATTGCCTACAAAACTGCACAATCTTGGCCACTTTCCTTCCTACTCTTCTGACTGCTCTCCATTGCTCACTCTTTCTCCAGCTTTCTTGCTTTCCCTTGAGTGTATCAGGCACACTCCTTTCTCAGGGCATTTGCACTGGTTTTTCTCTCTGCCTTAAATACATTGCTCCCAAATATTGGTAAAATTCAACCATCTCACTTTAAAGTCTTTGACTATCCTCTTTACAGTTGTAACCCCCTACACCATCTTCTTATATTGAGTGAAACTGGACTAATAAATTTGACTGCGTTACTTTTCTGCAGAGCAATTATCATTTATTAGTATACTCTATGTTTTATTATTTCTTTTGTCTATTGTCTGCTCCCCTAACTTGAGTATTTAAGCTCCATTAGGGTAGCAATTTTGCTGTTATGGGCACCACTATCTTCCCACTGTTAGAGTAATGCCTAGTTTGGGTAAATGGTAAAAACTGCCCACAAGCAACATGATAGACATTCAGTAAAGCACTTGTTGAATAAAGGAATGATTTATTTGTGCTTTATGAATCAGACATAGTGTTTCTGGCACCTCACTTAGCGCAACCTTGGGAGCTTTAGTCAACAGGTATGAGTGCAGGCTGTGTGTGAATTTCAGTTTATTTGCAAGGCTAATTTCAAATTTTTGGCATGTATATGCATCTACAGTATCTACATAGATCTTGGACTATGCATCCTAAATGTTGAGCATCACATTTCCTTCTGGAATGTATAATTAGGGAAATCACCTTGGTTCTTAACCCTCTGCCCCTGCCAAAAAATAATAGAAAATGCCTCAGCAAAGCAAAGAAATACTAATGTATTTGTTTTTCTTCTCTTTAGTGCTTGTAATTATTTTCTTTTCATTCTCATTCGTGACACCACACAAACCACAGAACTCAATACGAAAATGTTCCTGCTATTTGGAATTCAGGCGATAGCTGACTTTACCACCTGCTCTTTTCTTGCTAACAATTGGAGGAGCTATTAAATTACATGCAAGGACTGTCCAATGAGCAAAAGGGCAGGTGTCACTTTGGGTGACAACCTTCTAGTTTGTAAAAACTGTAACTCTGTTTGTTCAATTGAGTGATTGTGTGGCTGTATGTCACTTCAACTTCAGAATGCCTCCTCTCAACTTCCATTGTTCTGGCTGCTTTCTGGAGTTGGCGTGGCAAGGAGAGGGTGGGGCAAGGCAGAGAGCACTGACAGGATGAAGCACCTACAGGCTGGGGCACATCCCCTGCTGCACTATGTATGTCTTTGGCTAATAGTGATATATTTCCTCCTTTTTATAAGTGATGGATAGATGGAATTTGTGCTTTTGTTTTTCTGTGAAAGGGAAAGCAGACTCATGAAGTCTGTAAGAGTAGGATTTATCTAGTTTTAAAATTTGGACCTAATTCCTCAACAACATTCCTATATTAACTTAGTTGATTGGAAATAATAAAACTATGGCTGTGCTAACCTGATTATATCTGTCATCTCACTCAGGGTGAAAATAACATTGCATGGCTGATTTGGGGGCCGTTGGTCTTACTGGATGTTACTGAGTGTCAAGGCAGCTACAATGAGGAACTTGGAAGTGAAAGGTCTGGTTAATTGGCTACAGGTAATAGTCAATAGACTGGTGTTTTTCTCAGGAGCATTGAGCAGGGAAGGCTGTTTTTCCTTCGGTGTCCCGTGATGTTGAATGAAAATATCTACATTGCCACTGACCCAGATAGTAGTATAGTAGCTCTCATCAGCTCAACAAGCTCTTAAAAATTGGGAAGACTTACCGTTCTTCAGGGTCAGATCTGGAAATAGAAAACTCATCTCTCTTCACAGCATAAACTGGGTGGGACTCCAGGATTTATCCTTCTCCCAAACACCAGTGGCATCATAATATGACAAGGGCCTGACACTTAGATCGCGACTTCCCTTTTTCAAAACTTGTCCTTGGGCAAGGGTCTGAGTCCTGATTTAGAAAGATGAATGTGGCAGAGACTGCTCTGCATTTACTAAAATTCGTTTTCTGCTCTTCCTGGGAACGTGGCTAGGCTAATTTTTCAGTCTTTCATTTGGTTATGTGAGGCTATGTGATTGAGCTTTAGGTGGTGAAATCTGAGTGGAAGTGATGTGTGTCACCTCATTGCCACTGTGATCGAGAAGAGGGTACCTGCTGGCTGAATGCAGGCACCCTGAGGACACAGAGGTGAGTGGAACCACGAGGTAGAAAGAGACTGAATTTCTGAATGGAGATTGTTTGACTAGTAACACCTGTATTGAAGTGTAACCTGAATGTGTCTGTGTTAAACCATTGAGTCTTAGAATTTACCTGCAAGCAGCAGCTAGCATTATCACGCGAATTAGTTTTTCAGCCATAGGCAAGATGGATAGGAGGGGCAAGATTCCGGGGTCAATGGGGCCAGCGGGGCTGCTCCTGCCCGGAGAGAGTGATGACAGCTGATTCTGGAGTTGATGCAATAAAGAACACAAGAATTCTGAAGAAATATTTATTACTTTAGATATAAAGGAAGAATTAAAAGAAAGAGACAAAGATAGCCTCAATATTTTAAGCTGAGAAACTAGAATGGTAGATACCTCAGACTGAAAGGGATAATTGAAAGAGGAACTGAAGCTGTAACGAGGATGAAGTGGACACGGTGGATGTCGTTGGCATATGAGCGACGTGGGGGCTGGAAATACAGAGTAGGAGACCAGGTGAGAGCTCAGGGTGCAGCTTTAGGTGTTTGAGTCATTAACGTCTGCAAAGAAACTGATAGTAGTGGCGGATGAGAAGTGTGCTAGTAGTGTATGAGGATCCTACTGTTAAGAGAGAAACAGGAATAGTAAAGAAGGCAGAAAAATAACCATTAAATAAAAGGAAGAGGAATGTGATGGCAATTTAGGGAAGAGAGTTTGTTAAGTAATTTGTTTAATGCTGACAAATGATTCAGGTTATCAAAAATGATAAGGAATGAGAAAGGACCATTTGCACAGACCTTTTTAGGCTCCTTCCTGGGGGCATCCCTGTGTGTGGCTATTGTAGATTTATATAGGTAGATACTGCTGCCATCTAATTTTAAAGGGGTAATCACTGGGCTGGCCTAGTGTGAGCCCTGGGCAAAGGAAACTTGGAAAGACATAAGGCTCATTTTGGATTTAGCATATCTTTTGACATCTGTCATATGTGTTCAGCATCCTTTATGTACCAAGCATTATATAAAGTGGATAGAATGGGAGATGATCATACCACGGCCACAATACAGAGTCATAGCTGCCCTGATGTGTTTGTAAACAAGTGTCATAGGTAGACAGGGCTGGGGTTCATGGAGTTTTTTCCAGACCAGTGTGGATGAGTCTGAAAGGAAGTGCTCTTAAAGCAGGTGAATGTCAGAGGGTACAGAATGAGCAAAGGCAAATGCACATTTAGGCAGAGAAGGTTTGTGGAATGAATAGAGGCCATTTTGGCTGGATTTCTCGGTGGTGAGGCTGGAAAGGTAGGGCCTCGGGGACTTGTTCTGTAGCAGTGTGGCTCCAGTGAAGATTTTAAACAAAGGAGGGACACAGTCAGGTCTGTGATTTGGAAAGACAATTCTGGTAGCCTGTAGGAGGATGGATTAGAGATGGGAGAAACCGGAAACCTGGAGACCCATTAAAAGATTATAGCAATTGTTGGGGAAGAAATAATGAGGGTCATTAAGTAGAGTGGTCAGCATGGCAGGAGGGAATGGATTTGCAAATGTCTTAGAGTTGGACTAGGTAGAACTTTGTGACAGACTGGTCGTAAAAATGAGTGGAAGATTTAAGAAAGATTCAATAATGCTGTATAAATTGTCATTATAGATGCTGGGGTTAGGAAGCTGGTATTATATATCTAGATTATTGTATATCACATCTAATCTGGGAAAAAATTGCCTTCACCCTCAAAGAATATCCGGAATCCAACTGCTTCTCATTGATATCCTCTCTGCTACTCTAGACCAAGCCCGCATCTTCTCTTGCCTGGGTTATTACAATGCTCTCTGATTTCCCTGTTTCCACCTGCTTTTCTACAGGCTGTTCTTAATGCAGCAGCCCAAATTTTCCTGCTAAAACAGAAGGACAAGCCTCTCTTCTTCTCCATATCTTTCAATAGCTTCCCAACTTTCTCAGAGTAAAGCTAAAATTCTCACATGATCTCCAATCTGTCATCTCCCCTGTTCTCCTCACCCCATACACACACCCCTAACCCCTCAAACCCATTACCTGCCACCTGTCTCCCTTAGCTCCAGCTTCATTGGCTTCCTTGTATGTCCTCTAATATACCGGGCATACTTCTGCCTCAGGCCCTTTGCACTTGCTTTTCTCTTTGTTGAGAATACTGTCTTTCAGATATCTGCATGGTTCACTCCCTTACTTTTTTCAGGTCTTGACTCAAATGCATATTTGCAGAGAGGTCTTCCCTGGTTACCGTATCTAAAATGTAAGCACGTCCCCTCTTCTTCCCTTTCTTTCCTAACTTTGATGCTCAGCACTTTTCATTGTTTAATCTACTTGCTTTTTTCTTAAGTACTTTGTTTATTGTTTGTCTTACTCACTGGACTTTAAGCTTCATGAGGGTGAGATTTTTTTAAAAAATATTTTTTACTGCTGTATCAAACGGTGTTGGTGTGTACCCATTATGCAATATTTATTGAATGAATAACAGTTGCAGGGAACTGCAACCTATAAAGAAATGGCTAAAATTGAGGAAACTATTTTCATAAGATTGTAAATCACTGAGAGATTGTTCCAGATCTCCATAGCCAAAAATTTTATTTGTTAACATTCTCCCCAAATGCTCTAAATGATGCTTAAAATACATTACCTAAATAATTGGTAGTAACAAGCACATTATATGAATATTGTTAAATCTTAAACATCAAAACTGGGGTTACAGGAAGAATTTTGAGGACATGCAGAATCAAAAGCAGCAGCCTAGAAACATATCTCTTGGGTGGGATGAGGAAAGGAATCAGAAGGCTCAATCATGTCATCTCTGTGAATTCCACACCTACACTGGGAGGCTGGATGCCAAGAGTTCGTGGGAGGTTGCAGCTTGTTGAAGGGCTCAAACACCTTATATTTTTGCTTGCTTGAGACAGTAACAAAAAATTAATCAGTGGCTGTTCTGTACTCTTAACCATGACATTGAGCTTCTTATGACAACACACATCATCAGCCTCCCAAAGCCACTGAACGAAATTCACCAGTGATAAAACCTGCACTATAAGCTTTAGAGACATGTGTCTTATACATGGAATGAAGCATAAGTGGGGAAGATTATAATTGTGTATCTTTTTAATGAAAGAATTGTAACAGTAAAAAAGGTGAAGATAATAAAGTCAGCCTTATGAATTGTGTAATTGATTCATCCATTTGTCAACACTGAGGAAATTTTTCCTTTGTGCTACATACTCTTCTAGTGATGCAACATCAATAAAAAAAGGTTCATTGCGAGATGGCAGTGATGGTAGTGATGCAAGATTAATTAAAAATAAAAGCTCATTGCACTTAAAATTCTCCTTGTAATGGGGGACATATGTAGGTAAATGAATAATTACTGTATAAAAATAATATAATATATAACAAAACATATATATTATAAAATGTAAGTTCACACTATTTTTAATTAATCTAATTGATAGCTGAATTCATGAATAATGGGGCATCTTTGTAGATGACTGTTCAGCAGTTACAAATTTGAGTCTGAGGTTCAGGACAGAGGTTAGGGCTAGAAAGCAGCATTTTGATATTATTGATTTATAGGTGATAGTTAAAGCTATGGAAGTGAATGAGATTACTCAGAGTCAGAGCAAGAAGAGGGTAAAATAAAATTTTTTATTAAAAGGCAGGTAGAGGAAGACAGACATGGCGGAAGAGTATCAGGGGAGTCTGGAGTTGAACCAGGAGACCCATTTTGAATGTCAAGAAAGGCAAAATTTAGAAAGAAATTCTCTACCCTGTCAAATGCTTCATAGCATCAAATAAAATGACTGAAATGAAACATTGTTAATAAAAGGAAATATTGCCAATAGCTTCTTTAATTGATGAGTGGACTCAAAGTTTTAAAATGGTTTTGCTGTTCTTTAGAGTATTAGGCACCTTTAATACCTACAAAAAAGTAATTTAGGAGCTAGAGAAAAAAAATCATCAAATATAAAATTTCCAATGTGGCCTTTCTGTTGTGTCAGCAAGCATATTACCTGGTTTTTATTAGTCCAATAAAGCTACTTTTTTTTAAAAAAAAAATTTAGGTTTGGATAAAGTGCACATGATTCTGGATTTTCAAAATCTACCCTATGAGACCATAAGGAGGGTATAGCATGGATCCAATTTTATAGGATCTATGTTTTCTTCCCCAGGTCACTTCTTTCTTGCCCTCTTCTTTCCTAATAAATCCTATAGAGTTTCCCTGTGGTTTCCAAAATTCCACTGGCATATTTTTGTCTTACCCAACATTCATCGTGTTGTGGGTTCAGCTATTTCTGAAAGATCAAATCACAGAGCCTAATAGAATGCAGATAATGGCATTTTTGCCTATGTGGCGCATCTATTTCATGATGAGTTTAGGGGCCATACTGTACAGTAAATGAAAGAGCTGGCACTAAGGAAGTTAAGGACGTTGGCGGGCAGCAATGTGATTACTGGCTGGAAGAAATGTGGATGAGTTGGTCTATGTCTAATCCTTTTGTGGCTTCCTGTGTGACACACTGTAATGAAAACATCACCGCAAATTATAAGAATTGTCAAAATAGGCGACCAGAAGATTTTTTTGCTCTGGAGTTTGCTAACCAAAAATGTTCAGTGCTTTGCATTATACATATAGGCTGCTCTCTCTCAGTGGATAGTCACAGGAGCTGAGCAATTAACATGCAATAAGAAAGTTAAACCTTCTTGGAAGTCAATGGATTGGGGATCTAGAGGATAGTTGTTTCATAAATTGGAATATAGAAATAGGTTGAAAGTCAAGTTTCACTCACGGGGCTAAAAATCATATTTGCTTTTGAATGCTGTGTATTTTGAGTATTGAAGATAGACGTACCTTTTTCACACTTAACCATTATTTAAAGAGATTCTGGGTGTATGACGTAACAGTTAAATATACACAGACAGATCCTTTTCTAGAAAATGGTTTAAGCGCTTAGGTTCTTCTAGGAAATTTATATATTAATCGTTTGCTTGGGCCGTGTGATATAGATTAAAGTTCTTTGAGAAATTAAAAGGTCTTAACAAATTCATTATCGAAACCATAGCATTAGAGGAATAATAGACCTACTGCTAAGTGCTTTTCAATGATTTTCTTGTTCACTCCCCTCAAGAGCTCTACAGATATGTTCTGTTATCCTCCCATTTTACAGATGAGGTCTAGGTGCTCGGGGAGCAAGGGGCTGCATCATGATTCGAAGCAGGAAGTCTGATACCACAGCCCGTGTCCTGAACCACTTATCTTCCCCCTGCCCCACCAATTCTGTGTAGTTCCTGGTGACCTGCCACAACCCTCTCATTTGAGACTCACAATGCTGTAAAGCAGGCAAGTGCTGCAGGTGATTGAAACTATTCCTAGCTGGAAGATGAGGTTCACGGACAATTAAATGGCTTGTACAGGGCCTGACAACAAATCTGTAATAGACTGGACTAAATTTCAGTTTTCTCAATTCTATTTTATGTTTGTCATCTATTAATTAACTTACCTCTTTTAGAGAGACTAGATTTTTTCCTTAGAAAAAACAATGAAATGTCCTAATGTAGTGTGCTTGTGTGCATGTGTTAAATTTCATGAACATCTCTCTTAAAGACAAAGAAATATGAAAGCAAATTAACTTTTCTCTGATGCATTAATTCAACAGGTAGTTGCAAGGCAATCTTTAGAGGCCAGCAATAAAGATTTGGAAGTAATTGGTTTATAGGTAGTAGCTGAGGTCATCAGGGAGAAGTAGTGTGACAGTATCATGCCATGGTTGGCAAGGAAATGAAACATACAAACAAAAAGATTTTGATGTATATGATTAAGAGTTTGAAATTATTCAGGACTATTTTTGTATTTTAAATGTCTCTTCCCCCCAAAACCTAAAAGACCAAGTTGGTTAAACACATAGTTGATGCTTGCTTAATATGTCCAAAGCACTAAGTAAAGAAGGCCAAAGATAACTGTGACCCCACCCCAGCTTTCAAAGAAGGTCTTTTTAGTAAGGAACAGGCAATATGGCAATAGCATTAATATGAGACAGAATGTGAGAAGTGCCATAAGAAAAGTTAAAAGTATCATGGGGTTCAGGAAAGAGTGAGACCACATCTGCTTGGGGGCAATCCAGAAAGTTTTGTAGGGAAGTTTTCACAGGATGGCTAGAGTTTCAATAGGGGAGAGATTGTGGATAGTGGGGGACATGAGCATGGTGGGGGGATTTCAACAGAGTGGCTTTCAATCCTCAAATTGAGAAAGAGAATGAGAGGAAGTTTCTATTTTCCCCTAATTTCTTAAAACTGCTAATATCTTAAGAGTTTTCTACAAAGAAGAAAAACATGAACTATACTATGATGAAATCTAAAACTGTATTGATAGAGATTTTCTCCCAGGGAAGTTAAAGAACTGTATGGTTAAGATAATCTAGATGATTACAATGTCCTTTGCAGTAAATGGAAACTAAAAAATAAAAAAAAAAAAACCCAAAAAACAAAATTTGAGTGTGGAATTAATTGAGTTCATATGTAATTGGCCTTTCAAGAAAAAGCACTGGCAAGTTAAAAATAGAGTTAGGGCCACCTTTGGAGTTTCTTCTAGTACAAAATGACAGAAATTATAAAAGCTTAATTCTGACATTGGTACTTTGAGATGAGAGTCTGCCAACCTCCTCATTGCCGGCAAATTGATAAACTTCTCTTTCCTTCTCCTCAAAAAAAAAAAAAAAAAAAAAAAGCTTAATTCTGGAAACTGGAATTGAAAACTGGATGGATATTAATGAGGTGAATAGAGAAATGCTTTATAATGTAGTTACAATCTACCACTTTTTATAACAATGTCTTCTTAAATATGATCAAGTTTACAAAGGTCCTCTGCTTTTCAGCTCATCATGCTAGAATGTCTGAGACTCATCAGAGAATACCAAATACATTCCACTTATCAAATGAGTGAAAGCACCAGAAAGTTGCTATACTGAGCACAGCCTATAAATAGACATGCGTGGCAACTCCCTTAGGACCTATTGGATTTCGGTGGTAACAGACAGTGAACTCAGACCCTCCCTTGTCTCAGTGTAGAAAGCATTAGTTCCCAGGAATTCTGACCCCAAAGTGTTGAATTTGTTAGCACTTAATTATATTTTAGCTAAAACAGGCAGCATTAAGGTTCAGAGTGAGAGAAATTGGGGTAGCGTGGGGTGGTATCTGCACTGAGGAAATTTGAATCTGAGAATGGCAAAGTAGTTTTTATACAATATTGTTAGGCTGATTTAGGTGGATCGTGAAGCTGTTTTAATAAACCCAAACTTCAACTCCTGAGAAGGAAGAATGGAATTTTCTTTGAACGAAAATAATGTTTTAATCATGTGATTTAGGGCCCTCCTAATCTGGTTGCTGTCACTTTGATAACAGAAATTATTCTAGGCTGAGAAAGAACTAACTGATTAATCCATGTTAACTGAATACTTGGAAAGTCCTATGTTTAAATGTCTCAAGTGCCTTATTTTAGGAGTTTAAGAAAATCATTTAAAGAAGATTCTGGGTTTTTTTTTTTCCTTTCCATATTCAGTCCCTACTTTGCCTCTTAAAAAAATAGACTCTATTTTTTTTTAGAGCTGTTTTAGGTTCACAGAAAAATTGAGATGAAAGTACAGCGATTTCCCTTATACCCCCTGTCCCCACACCCGTGCAACCTCCCCACTGTCTACATCCCCCACTAGAGTGGTGCATTTATGACAATTGTTGAACCTATATCTATACATCATTATCACCCAAAGTCCATAGTTTACATCAGGGTTCACTCTTGGTGTTGCACATTCTATGGGTTTAGACAAATGTATAATGATATTATATCCACCATTATGATATAATTAGATACTATACCAAATATCATAGAATATTTGCATTGCCCTAAAAACCCCCTGTACCCTGCCTATTCATCCTGCCCTCTCCCTTAACTCCTGGTAATTCACTGATCTTTTTAATGTCTCTATAGCTTTGCCTTTTCCAGAATATCATATAGTTGGAATTACTAATATGTATTAATAGTGTGTAGCCTTTTCAGATTGGCGTCTTCCACTTAGTAATATGCATTTAAGTTTCCTCCATATCTTTTCATGGCTTGATAACTTACTTCTTTTTAGCACTGAGTAATATTCAATTTTCTGGATGTACCATGGTTTATTTATCCATACACCTACTAAAAGACTTCTTGGTTGCTTCCAGGTTTTGGCAATTATAAATAAAGCTAGTGTAAACATCCACGGGCAGGTTTTGGTGTGAATATAAATTTTCAGCTCCTTTGGGTAAATGCCAAGCAGCATGATTGCTGGATTGTATGGTGATAGTTTGTTTAGTTTTGTAATATAAGAAACCACCAAACTGTTCTTCAAAGTAGCTGTACAATATTGCATTGCCATGAGCAATGAATGAGAGCTCCTGTTGTTCCACATCCTTGCCAGCATTTGATATGGTCAGCATTTTAGATTTTGGCCATTCTAATAGGTATGTAGTGGTATCTCATTGTTTTGATTGGCAAGTCCCTAATGACATATATGTTTAACATCTTTTCATATCCTTATCTGCCATCCTTATATTGTCTTTTTTTTTTTTTTGACAGAGGGTCTCACTCTATTGACTGGGCTAGAGTGCAATAGCATCATCATAGCTCATTGCAGCCTCAAATTCCTGGGTTTAAGCAATCCTCCTGCCTCAGCCTCCCAAGTAGCTGGGACTATGGGCATGTACCACCACATCTGGCTAATTTTTTTATTTTTTTAAGCAACAGAGTGTTGCTCTTGCTCAGGCTGGTCTTGAACTCCTGGCTTGAAGCAATCCTCTGCCTCGTCCTCCCAAAGTGCTAGGATTACAGGTGTGAGCCACCTTACCTGGCCTCTTATATCTTTCTTGATGAGGTCTTTTTTTCAAGTCCTTTTGCCCTTTTTAAAATGAGGTTTTTGCTTTCTTATTTTTGAGTTTTAAGAGTTCTTTGTATGTTTTGGATAACAGACTTTTATCAGATGTATGTTTTGCAAATATTTGCTTCCATTCTGTGGTTTGTTTTCTCATTCTTTTCACATAGTGTTTTGCAGAGCAGAAGTTTTTAATTTTTGTGACGTACAGCTTATCAGTTATTTATTTCATAGATCATGCCTTTGGTGGTGTATGTGAACGATTCTTGCCATACCCAAGGTCACGTAGATTTTTCTGTTACGTTGTGCTCTAGGAGTTTTATAGTTTTGCATTTTACATCTAGGTCTATGGTCCATTTTGAGTTAAATTTTGTGATTGGTGAAAGATCTGTGTCTAGATTCACTTGTGTGTGTGTGTGTGTGTGTGAATGTTCAGTTATTCCAGCACCATTTGTTGAAAAGACTATCTTTTCTCTATTGTATTGCCTTTACTCCTTTTTCAAAAATCAGTTGACTTTATTTCTGTGGGTTTATGTCTGGGCTCTCTATTCTGGTGCATTGATCTATTTGTCTATTCTTTAGCCAATATGGGATGATTTTTTGTGACAGTTTACTAATTGTATTGAGTTATCATTCTAGATTTATGAAAACAAAGGAGAAAGCTCATATGTGTTCTTCAAAGAGGACAAAATATTTCAAAGTTATACTAATTAATTTTTTTTTAAGCCTGTGCAACACCATGGGCAGAACTAAACTTAATTCTCTTGCCACTGGATTGTAAAATGGGATACTTAAATTTCCAGAGAAAGGTCCGGAATTTAGGTGTTGAAAGGATGCTTCTTGGTCTTTTCTTTCCACTGCTGACATCTGGTTTCTGCTGTTGACTGGCTGGCTGCTTTCTCATACTCCACCTGCTCCAGGCTGGGGCAGAAGAGACTGCACCTAGCAGCTAGTACTCCCAAGGTGAATTCACATATGAAAGAACCAATCCCACTGGAAAGAGAGGTGTGGTGGGAAGGATTTCTGTGCCCCTGAAGTTTGCCTGAGGGCAGAATCAAGTGCTCCAATCTCCCTTCCTTTTCCACCGTCTTCTCTCCTAGCTCTCCCTCTTCCCTTTAGCTAAAGATTCTTTTGCACATGTACTTAGTCACTGCAAATGCAGTGGTTCTTAGATTTAGATGTTCATGAAACATCTTTTTCAAAATACAAATTGCTAGGTTTCACCTCCCAGAAGCAATGATTCTGGAGGTCTGATTGGGTCACAAGAATATGCTTTTTGAGCAAGCTCCTGACTGCAGATGGTTGGCAGAATGCACTTTGAGAAACATTGGCATACAGGTAGTTTAATACTAATAAATCAAGTGCTAGAGCTTAGCAACAAGTAAGTAAAAATAAGCAGCATCAGATGTGCTAAATACAATGTAAAAATTCAAGATCTTACCAATTAAAAATGCACATAATCAAATCAAACAGCAGTAATGCTTCTGAGAAATTACACTTCTAAGATTCTCCATTAGAAACAAGGGAAATACAAAGATTTATATGCCCTGATACATAACTAATGGATCAGGAAAATTATAAATAGGTTCATGAGAAGGAGCTGCAAATAGTGTTTTGACATGATTTGAGCATGACTTTTTTCTCCTTGAAACTGCTTACTCCCCAAATTTATGTTTTCCAAGGGAACACATCACGAGGAGGCCTAAAACAAGAATTTACTTTTCAGATAATTTGTTTCCAAATGCTGGTACTTTCTAGGAAAAGCTTTATGTTAAAGTCAAAATTGATAGAACATGAAGGTGGAGTTCATTTCAATACTCCATGGGCTCATTTTGTGATTGCTGAATGTTTTTTATGATTTCATTTTTTTCCCTGTTTCTCCAACTTAACATACAAGCTGGCTCTTCGCTGTGATAGCATTCACGAGAAGCCTTCTCCGTTTAACAGCACACTGCTTTTTCTTTGACAATTTATTTGAAAGATGTTAAGATGGTAGATTGAAACCTTTTTTAATGTGTCAAATTGAATGGGATTGGATATCCTCCATTTTTAAAACCTTCAGATCTTTAGTATTTTTCAAGGAATGTAAAAAAAAAAAATCCCTCCACCAATGATTAAATATATAATTAAACCTATTTTGGCAATAGCTAATTTAATTTTATTATTAGCCTTTCAAGAACAATATGAACAAAGCTCTTTTATGATTTGTTCCTGGAAAGCAACTGTCAGCTGTCAATTCTATCACAACTCAGATCTCTTTGTGCGTGAAATCTAACATTAGTAACTCCTCCTTTATCTCACGGACCAATATGCTCTGAATGTAATAACTTGATTTATTCGCTTAACAACTGTTTACTGAGAGCCTACCTCAGACAGGGCATTATTCAAGGCACTTAATGCAAATGAAGCCGTTCCAGATTCCATCATTCGGTTTTAACAACTTTCTCTATTAAAAACATTTACAAGAGTGAATCATTCACAGAGTTACAAAAATTACACAATATGCTATTGTAGGAAGGAAAAAAAGACTTCTCCTTATCTTAACCTCTGTTTGTATCCAATTTCCCATAGTAAACCATTTTTCAGGTATTTGAAGGTATCCTTCTAAATAGTTTTCTATGCATATACAAGAATACAAATATACATATAGAAACATTTGCCTAAATTGTTTATAACAAAATGGAACAATATTGGAAGTACTGTTAGCAATTCGCTAAAGGGATAAATATGGAATAATTAAAGGGAAAACAATGGTTTCTGTCAGTGTCCTAGTGGTAAACCTAGAACACATCAATATTGTTTGTTATACCCTACATTTCAAAGCTAGTTTGGATTTATTTCTTTTAAGTTCACATGCAGCAGCAACCTGTTGTATCTATACACAATAAGTGCGTAACACCCACAAAAATGCTGTATATCCATACCCCTACATCATCAATAATTCAAAGGCTAAAAACAAAGCCTAGTGGCAATCATTGCTGTTATTAGGTTGGTGCAAAAGTGATCGAAGTTTTGGACCATGAATTTTAAATCATTATAACTAGGCTCAAACACATCTTTATTAATCAAAATAGGAATCATTACAATCAACATATTTTTGCCAATGAGAGATAAGTGTTTATTCCTGGAGCATAAAAATCTGTGCTTGGGGATTCGACAACTCTTGGAAAGCTTTTTCTGTACCCTGCTGGCTGTGGAAGTATTTTTCCTGCAAAAAGTTGTCAAGATGCTTGAAGAAGTGGTAGTTGGTTGGTGAGAGGTCAGGTGAATATGGTGGATGAGGCAAAACATCGTAGCCCAGTTGATTCAACTTTTAAAGTGTTGATTGTGCAACATGCGGTCGGGTGTTGTCATGAAGAAGAATTGGGCCCTTCCTGTTGACCAATGCCAACTGCAGGCATTGCAGTTTTTGGTGCATCTCATCGATTTGCTGAGCAGACTTCTCAGATGTAATGGTTTTGCCAGGATTCAGAAAGCTGTAGTGGATCAGACCGGCAGCAGATCACTAAACTGTGACCATGACCTCTTTTTGGTGCAAGCTTGGCTTTGGGAAGTGCTTTGGAGCTTCTTCTCAGGCCAATCCAACCACTAATCTGGTTGTGGTTGTCGTATAAAATCCACTTTTTGTGGCACATGACAATCCCATTGAGAAATGGTTTATTGTTGTTGCATACAGGAAGAGAAGATGACATTTCAAAACGACGATTTTTTTTATTTTTGGTCAGCTCATGAGGCACCCACTTATTGAGCTTTTTCATCTTTCCAATTTGCTTCAAATGCCGATGTAGAATGGTCTACGTTGAGGTCTTTGGCTTTGGTCTTCTCCTGTAGTTGTAAGAGGATCAGCTTCGATGATTGTTCTCAATTGGTCATTGTCAACTTCCCATGGCCAGCCACTGCACTCCTCATCTTCAAGGCTCTTGTCTCCTTTGCAAAACTTCTTTTTTTTTTTTTGTTTAATTTTTGTTTCAGCATATTACAGAGGTACAAATGTTTAGATTACATATATTGCCTTTGCCCTACCCAAATCAGAGCTTCAAGCGTGTCCATCCCCCAGACAGTGCGTGCCGCATCCATTAGGTGTGTATATACCCATCCCCTCCTCCTGCCTCTCACCCGCCTGACACCTGATGAACATTACTACTATATGTGCACATTAAGTGTTGATCAGATAATACCAATTTGATGGTGAGTACATGTGGTGCTTGTTTTTCCATTCTTGTGATACTTCACTTAGTAGAATGGGTGCTGGCTCTATCCAAGATAACACAAGAGGTGCTAGATCACCATTATTTTTTGTGGCTGAGTAGAACTCCATGGTATACATATACCATATTTTATTAATCCACTCATGTATTGATGGGCACTTGGGTTGTTTCCACATCTTTGCAATTGTGAATTGTGCTGCTATAAACATTCAAGTGCAGATGTCTTTTTTATAGAATGTCTTTTTTTCTTTTGCAAAACTTCTTGAACTGTATGTTTGTTAGCAGTTCCTGGGCCAAATGCAATGTTGATGTTGAGAGTTGTCTCTGTTGCTTTACGACCCATTTTGAACTTGAATAAGAAAATCACTCGAATTTGCTTTTTGTCTAACATCATTTCCATAGTCTAAAATAAATATAAAATAAATAGCAAGTTATAAGTCATTAGCAAAGAAAAAAGCAAAAAATGCACATTAAAATGATTTATAACGTAACCATATTTATTGAACAATATATTCCAATATCAAATGGCAAATGTCAACAATGCTAAAACCGCAATTACTTTTGCACCAACCTAAATTAAAAAATCATTATGTTCAATCTTTACATGCTGATCAATCTTGGAAAGCATATATTGATATTTGTTTCATGTGACTTTTTTGTTTCATATATGGTTTAAGCTCATTTTAGCTATTAAATTTTATATGTTGTATACTATCAAACTTTGTTTTTATTTTAGGAATATCTATTATGATTCCTTTTTTATTTGATCAACAGAAAACTAAGTGAACAGCAAATACATTCCATTTCTTGGCAATCCCAGTTACAATGAATTTTTATTTCGTTCATTAGTGAATGCCTTACCTATACGCTACAAAAATACTATCTCAGTTGCTATCCATTGAATTTTAAATAAATGAAGACAATTTCACCCATTATATCAATAAAATATAATCATATTTTTGAAATATTTCTGAATAGTTGATTGTATAAGTTGGGCAATTGCCAGCTGCAAGAAGAAATAAACCTTTAAATTTCAATGGCTAAATACAAAAGAAGTTAATTCTTACTCATGGAGTGGTCTGATGCAGGTTTTTCTTATACGTAGGCAGCTTTCTTCCATGTGGTGGCTGAGGGATCTAGGCTTCTATCATCTTGTGGATCCATAATCCCATAGGTCGTGAGAGTCCTCTGTATCCAGCCTGTGGTGGTCAAATCCCCAGTAAAGTCTTTCTACTGATTAAATTGACGCTAGGAGAATATCAGACTAGGTGTATGGCCTGCAGTCTCAAAGAGTACCATTTAAATTGGAAGAGAAATAAGAGGGAGGGTGGGTGGTGGTGTTGAGAAAGGAAAAAAGGGAAAGAAAGCAATGAGACCAGGTCTTGAAATGACCTGTGGTCATCTCATCAAAGAAACCTATCAATTTTTTGATGAAATCCCACTGCTAAAGAATTCATGAACCTAGGCTGAAGGTCTCAAGATTTGAAACAAGTCTTGAGACTCCATTCTTTTCATGTGGAGGTGAGTGAGGAATCTTTGTAGCTCCCATGAGGCTTATTCTGATGACCAGTTCAGTTGCAGCCAAAGAGGACTGAAAAAACTATTAAAGAATGGAGCCAGGGAGATCTTCCCAAGGTGTGGAATTAGGGCCTAATCAAGGAATATCTCATACCCATGACTGAAAGCTTTCATAATGGCTGCCTAGTGGGATTTCAGAATTGCCGTAGGCCAGTGGGTTTCACGTGTCTCTCAAGCGTGCTATTTTTCAATAGGACTTTTACTGTGGCTACTATTCTATCAGTGTGCACTGAACGAGTGTGGGGCAGATGGATTCACGTTTGACAGTGATTCAGAGATAATCCAGCACCCCTCACAGATAAAGGGCTTTGATGAGGATGCCAAGCAGATGGGCTTTTGGCTTTTTCCCTTGAGGAGGGCTCAAATGGAACCCATGTGTGGACGGAAGGTAACAAAGGGAGAAGGGAGAATGTTTGGAGCCCAGAAGGGCAGACTGTGATAAACATATTGATACTCACCCGTTTGCTTGCCTGTGTCTTCCAACCAGAGTCCCCGATCGTGTGAAACAGTCCCTTGCCAACTCTGGTGGCGCATGTAGCATGGAAGGTAAGGGATGGGAAAAAAATAGAAAAGTTAAAAAGTTTAAGAGAAGTTATGATTATTTAACAATTTACCTAAGAATGACACAGAATCCATCATCCACATAGATAAAAATAGTAGTAGCTGATATCTATTAAGCATTTACCTGTGTCAGCTACTGTATCAACTCATTTGTTGATCCAGTTCTTGCAATAGCTTTATGATGGTACTACTATTATTATTAATATTCCTATTTTATAAATGAGGAAACTGACAAGGAGCGAAGTTAAGCAGCTTTCAAATGGTGCACAGCTAGTAAGTGGCAAAGTTGTTTTGAGTGACCTTAAGCAGATTTATAAACAGTGGAGAAGGAAAAGTCATAAAAGGTTCAAGGACTAAGGTTAGAATGCGAGGAATCCTCTGTCTTTATAATAATTGATATGTTTGACAGAAAGAGTAAGTGAAGGACAGGAAGCATCGGAGACTGATTATTTCCAACTCTACTTTGTGAATTTGTCTAACTACGTGGCAGTTGATTGAAGGAAGAATTTTATGATAAAATTTTACTTAGAGGTATTTCTTTCTCTTTTCTTTCATTCTTTTTGTATTTCAATCACGAACCTGTTTGAAATATGTTTAGCTGAAGTACAGGATAGGTACTTTATAAATCAAATTTCAAATTCCAAATACTAGTTTAACACTATATAAAATTAGGACTACAAATTGTACTAAAAATTATTGTATAAATGATATATTATTCTTTGAAACATTTTTTAAGGAACAAGGAAACAAAATATAGTAGTTTACATTGAACTGTTGGTGTTTGGTAATTTTTTTCTTTAAATTGAGTTTAATGTATTCTTCTTGAATTGATTTGCTCTTAGTGCTACCAAACTATAGCTGTCATCAAAAATAATGAGCTGTTATTATTGCTATATTTTGTTAGAAGAACTACCAAATTTGAGTGTGTCATGGATGATATTTTCCTTTTCACTAGGCACTGTTAATTGGATGTCAGACCCTTATTTTATTTTTTATTACAGTAGTAATTACCCCTTAAGTTACTGTTCTGAATTCTTTCCTGCATTTTTATAATTTTAAATTCTAATATTCACATTACTAGGAATTTGAAAGGTGAAAAAGGAAAAGTAAATAAACTATAATAACTGTATGGTCATGTTACACTTTTGTCTGATCCTTTTAATTTTTAAAGATATGTATAATTTATGTTGCTGTGATAATATTGCTAGTTTTCTACTACTTTTCTCAGTGAAAGAGGACTCATGAAAATAGAACATAGAACTGAACCTATGTGATGGCTTAAGATAAACATGTGAGTTTGAAGCAGTCCTCCCTGAAATCATCCTCAACTTAATAAGAAGAGATTCCCCAAATATTACCAGGCACAGATTCTCTTGTGATGGATGAAAACACTCCCATCCTTTTAGCTATCATAAGAAATGCTCACTATAAGATTCAAGTTCAGAATTTACAATGCCAGTTAAGAATAACACCTATTTTAGTTCAAACAAATACCTCTTGTTTCAGAAATGACTTAATTGATGTGACATAATAGGTATACCATGCCCAATGGAGCAGTCTCATCTTAGCATGTTTTTTTCCACAGTTCTCATCACTGTTGCACAAGGGTTGACTTGTGTAATATTAATAATGTTTTCAAAACCTAAGCAACGATGTAATGAACTCAGAGAAAGCTGCACTGGCATATAAAGTGCTGAGCAAGCACACTCCACTTAACATGGGAATCTTTTGTGATTCACATCAGTACTTCAAAAGCAAATTATATGTGTCATTATTTTGCATTTTATTCCTTGGGATAAATCTAACAGTACTAAAGAAGTATCCAAGGAATTCGCTGAAATTCTCAAAGATAAATAAAATATCTTGCTTTTCTGCATATAAATGTTGTTGCGCCTATCTGGAGAAGTTGTGGCTCTAATGAGTGAAGCACTTTTTAAAAAAGAATTTCAGAACTGCATTTTGGACCTGAAATTACAACTTGGTATCAGGTGAATGGTAACCCTCATAAAAACATGTGAGTTTAAACATTACCCATCTGACTCTATTCAGATAGCTTAAAATGTTAAGACATACATTTTCATGTTTCCTATGGCCTTTAAACAGTCGTTATATAAAATGACTATTAAAGAGAAAAGATCTTGATTAGTTTTTACTTTTTTAAACTGTAAAGCTAATTAAAAATAATAGCGTTTTAAAAAATATCTTATTATTGGATCTGTAATCATTTTTAAGTTTTGTATTTTAAACAATTAAACAGGAGATAATACTGGTAAACTTGATGAACAAAATATCACGATGTGTTTAATTTATCTAATCAAAATTAATGAAAAAATTATGATTCCATCTAGGTAAATATTCCAGGTAGACTGTAAACGTAAGCTATAAAGAGATTTAAAAAAATTATTTAAAGAAGTTTGGGTGTGGTGGCTCATGCCTGTTATCCCAGTGCTTTGGCAGGCCAAGGCAGGGGAATCACTTGAAGCCAGGAGTTCAAGATCAGCCTGGACAATGTAGCAAGACCCATCTCTAAAAAAAAAAAATTAGCCAGGTGTGATGGTGCATGACTGTGGTCCTAGCTACTCAGGAGGCTGAGGCGGGACGATTGCTTGAGCCCAGGAGTTGGAGCTGCTACTGCATTCCTGCCTGAGTGCAAGAGTGAGACCCTGTCTCTAAAAAAGAAAAAAAAAAAAATACACACACACAAATATATACCTAAAGAAAAAACTAAAGGGAATGAAATGTTACAATAAAGATAGTTTGGGACCATTAACTGCTTGAGTAGTCAGTTCCAGAAATAATAAAGCAGACAACAAGATTTACTCGTAGTGTCTAGAATATTGAAAAGGTACTTGATGACACAGAAAAGAACACTTGAACTTGTGAGAAGGTACCTGGTTATTGGTTTTATATACATATTTTAAAATATGTATATTTTGACCACACAGACATATATATTTCAAACAATTCGATAGTCTTTTTAATGTCTCCACTCATTTTATGAGAATAAGCTCTAATCGTGGCTCCATGCACAGGGGTTGACCCTCCCAGAGGGTCAGGTTTCCAAGGCACGAAGCTTATGATCAATGCTTCAGCAAACTCTATTAAGGGAATGATTACTAAGAATGCTGGCTGGAATGTGCATTTTGGCGAAATTTATTATAGATAACGTTGTATTTCTGGTGGCATTACAAGGGATGAAAGCTCCATTAACCTGTTAAGCACAGAGGGTATAAAAATGCTAATAGGTAGAAAATCATGGAGACTAGGAGGAAAGATTTTGCTGCAGTGTCATGTGCTAAATGGATGAGAAGGAGAGATTCAGATAGCTGTTCTTACATGGAGCTAGGTCTTAATCTCTTTGTCAGAGAAGGGGAGGGACTTTTCCAAAACGAACACCTGCTCAATCTCCTCCCTACTTAGGAAGCCCTCTGGCAGCAGCACAAGTCCTGCGACTCCAGCGTGAGCATGTAGATGCAGACCTTGGCTACACTTTCCAGCACATATTGCTCTCTGCAGAAGTCTATGCAGTCGTATGGCTGTCCCCGGGGGGGTCATCTGTGGCCATTCTGCAGCATGTCAGTACTCACAGGGTGCCTCGATGCTATTCTAGAGAACTGGCTATTTTTATTCCCATTCATGCACTTTTGGATGTAAATATGGAGAGCTATCTAATAGGGACAAGAGCTGCCCCTAAGCACACATGCAGAAGTAAGTCTGTGTGGTGAGATTTGCGGGCAAACAAGCGCTCACAAGCATCTCGTTTTGCTTTAAGGGTGCTGTGAAGAGCAAGAAGGAATAAACATAGTCTTTAAATTTGCTGATGTGAAAAGGCAAATTAAGCTGGCTGATTTCAGGGTAGCAAGGAATATTCACTGATCCAAAATACTTCCTTTTCCTTCCTTTTCCTTGTCTTCGAAATTCTACCAATCAATTATTTTTTTCCTTAGGAGTAAGGCTTTGCCCTTTCTAGGAATAATCTTTGGAAATCTACTTATTGCAGTGAGGGGTAGTGCTTTTATATTAATGGATATTTTTCTTCAGAAAATACAGGAACCTTAAGGAAAGACAATTTGAGATGGTGAAAATGGAAGAGATGAGTTCATTTTTTTATTTGTTTTATGCATTCATTCAACAATGAAAACTGAATTAAGGAAACTTTGTAATTTTGTAAAAATTAAAAAAAAAGCTGCAATTTTGTATCCATGAGCCAACTTCTCCCTATCTTCCCCTCCCACCCTTCCCAGCCTCTAGTACCCACAATTCTACTCTCTACTTCCATGAGCTCAAATGTTTTTAGCTCCCACAAATGGTATTTATCTTTCTGTGCCTGGCTTATTTTGCTTAACATAATGTCCTCCAGGCTCATCCATGTTGCCGTGAATGACAGGATTTCATTCTTTTTTATGGTTGAATAGTATTTCATGATGTATATATACCACATTTTCTTTATCCATTTGTCTGTTGATGGACATTTAGGTTGATTTCATAGCTTAGCTATTGTGAATAGTGCTGCAATAAACATGTGGGTGTAGGTATCCTATTGATATACTAATTTCCTTTCCTTTGGATAAATACCTGGTAGTGGGATTGCTGGATTGTATGGTAGTTCTATTTTTGTTTTTTTTTGAGAGATCTCCACACTGTTTTCCATAATGGCTGTACTAATTTACATTCCCAACAGTAGTGTATCAGTCCCCTTTTCTCTGCATCCTTGCCAGCATTTGTTATTTTTTTGTCTTTTTGATTGTAAACATTTTAACTGGGGTGAGGTGATATCTTGTGGTTATGAGTAGCATTTCCCTGATGATTACTGATATTGAGCATTTTTCATATATTTGTTGGCTATTTGTCTTCTTTGAGAAATGTCTATTCGGATCTTTTGCTCTCTTTATAATGGAATTATTTGTGTTTTTGCTGTTCAGTTGTTTGAGTTCCTTGTAGATTCTGGGTATTAGTCACTTGTTGGATGAATAGTTTACAAATATTTTCTCCCATTCTACCAGTTGTCTCTTTACTCTGTTGATAGTGAAGAAACTTTTCAAACTACAAATTAGCAGTTAATTTACAGAATGCTAGGTTTTGTCAGGGGAGATACAAAGATTAATGTTTTTCATGACCTCAAGTTCTTACCAAATAGAAGAGTTATCGATAAAATATTTGAATAAATGTAATCCAAGGCAAAATCTAAATATTGCCATAACTCAATGGCTGCCCTAAACAGGTCTAGTACCAAGTTGTTTGGTAAATATCACCAAGGATGCTTTTAAAATAATTATAATAGTTACCATGCCTATTATGTGGCAGCCGTTATCCTAAGTGTTCTTTTAAAATTAGCTCACCTACTTCTCACAACTTTAGGAGATAGTTCTGTTTTCCTATCTCTATTTTACAAAGAGGTTAAATTAAATAACTTTTCCAGGTCATACTACTATCTAGGGACAAAATGAATGTATGGCCATGCCCCCCCAAAATGCTATGGACAAAGAAATAGAAATAGAAAAAAAATAATTGCAGCATATCTTAGTCTGTTTGTGTTGCTATAAAGGAATACCTGAGGCTGGTTAATTTGTAAAGAAAAGAGGTTTATTTGACTCATGGTTTTGTAGGCTGTACAAGAAGGATGGTGCCAGCATCTGCTCAGCTTTCTGGTGAGGGCTTCAGGCTGCTTCCGCTCATGGTGGAAGGTGAAGGGGAGCCAGGCCTGTGCCCAAATCACATGGCAAGAGTGGAGGAAAGAGAGAGGGGAGGCAGGCACCAGAGTCTTTTAAACAACCAGCTCTCTCAGGAACTCATTCATTACCACAAGGACAGCACCAAGCCATTCGTGAGGGATCTGCCCCCATAACCCAAATACCCCACCTCCAACACTGGGGATCAAATTTCAACATGAGATTTGGGTACAAACATTTGAAGGAATAGCAGAGCACTTGCCCAAAAGGACCTAGTAATTGTGGTTTTCAAAGCATCTGAATATTTGATTGAATTGAACTTTTCTTCTGTTTCCCAAATTAAAATTATAATGATGATATTAATCAAAAGACCCCTACAAACACTTCTGTTGAGGTCAGTTTGATCCTTCTAGTGGGATTCAGTTTGTTAGGGCCACCCAAGACCTATTTTTCCATGTGAAAGGGCTATTCTTCTGCATAAATGAAATAATAGTAGCCTATTTCATGATATTTGAAAAAAATAAAATATTTATTCCATTTCTCTCCCTACCTTTTCCCCCTCCCTCCATTTTTCTCCTTTTAGTACTAGATTTTTTTCTAGAATTGCTACTCTAGATTAGGATATTGTCTTAAAGTCCCTATTAAATTACTTTAATGTACATCTACTGCTTTCATCTGCCCAGAATCTATTTCTGATGCTAGTATCCTGTTTTGACTTTGGGGAAGCATCTCTTGCTAACCTCCAGTCCAGGCAGTTTGGGTGGGGCCAAACTCCTTTTCTAGGGGCCTCTGACCTAAACCTCACCAAAGGGCTATTAATATATTTTTATGTGACCAGGCCAAGTCAATGACACTCAAGCCTGGGACTCTTGTTGAAACTTCTGGAAAGGAGAAAGTCTTTCCTTTGTATTTGAAATAGGGTAGGAGGTGAAGTTTAAGCTGCTGGCATCTATCCTATTACTGTGCTAGAAGAATCCACAAAGAAAAAAAGCTGATATACAAAAGCAGAAGCCAGAAATGATGAGATAGCTCCTGGCAACATTGCTTGACTACCCCAATCCAGATGTACCTAGAAAATGTCTAGAGTTTTTTAGTTAATGAGTCAAAAATGTTCTCTTTATTTGTGTAAGAAAATTTATGTCGGGTTTTCTGTTTTGCAGCTGAAAAAGTCTTGACTGATACGATGATCTTAGTCCATTGTGAATGTAGCACCTGAGCCCACCAGGAGCCGTTAGCAACGAGGGAATCAGATTTGCCAAAACTTGCCAGGAGAGAGATTGACCAAGGTCAAGAGAGTAGGAACATCAGGATACTTTATTTACAAAGATGGAGAAATGGGGAAATCTCTAGATCAGTTCTTGTCAGTGGATATAGGACCTAATGTGAAAAGGTATAGCTCTAGATTTACACCATGGTGTAAATGCCATGAGAGCAGGAACCACAGCTTCGTTTTACTCATGCTTGTATTTCCATTACCAAGCACAATGTATCTCACTGAATAGGAATTCAAAACATTGCTAATGAATGAATGTACAGGGCCACAGTGCTGAAGAAATCATCAAGAAATTCATTTACTTCATCTGAGTGTGCTGGTTATTGAGAGAAAGGGAGGCCAGGTTTAATCTTTGAACAATAGTGTAACATTGCGGGTAGATTGAATGAGTCATACCAAGGAGGCTTGTAGAGCAAAGAGGTTAGCGTACCTGCTTTAAAATCAGGCAGAACACGATTGGATGTAGGCACCAATAATTACTTGCTCTATGATCTTAGGCAATCTAATTTTCTGGAGTCTTAATTTCCTCAATTGTAAAACTGGAAGTATAATATCTTACGTGTTGTTATGGAGATTAAATGTGGTAACGAATGTAAAATCTTAGTACAATGTTTGGCACATAGGAAGGCTGCTATCATTTTTATTCCCTTTATTGTTAGTCATGTCATAATTATTATGACTATGAGTCAGAACAATAGAGTGGAAAGAGCTCTAGACATCATTAAAATATCTTTGCTCTATTCTTGATCTTTTTTTTTTTTTTTTTCTGTATTTCTAATCTTGGGCAACTCAGATCTCCTAGGTATTGTCTTTTCTGTAAAATATAGTTGTGCAGAAATGAGGTTACATATAAAAGTACTTGGTAAATTGCAAAGCGTGATAAGAATGCAAGGTGATATTATCTTCCCCTACTTTACATAGTTTTGTAATTTGTACTTTTGGTATCTCTTACTTGACTTGTGTAACCTAAGCTCTCAAACCTGTGCTCATAAGAAAACCAGGGGAAATTTCAAAATGCGGATTCCTGGGCCTTGCCCTCAGAGATTCTGATTCAGTAGGTCTGGGTAGCAGATGAAACTGCATTTTATAGGAAGCTTTTCTGTTTATGCCAAGGCAGGTGAACTGCGGATATCCTTTGAGTGGTGCCGCTCTGTGATGTGTAACTAATTTGAAGACTGCCATGACCGCTCTGAATTCTAGCTGCCGCTTGGTCCTGGAGCAGTGGCTGGTGAAGGCTATACGAGAGCTGTGGCCCACTGTGCATCGTCATTTCTATTTGTAGCTGAGTGGAATTGGCAGCAGGCACAGGCTGGCAGTCGCTTCCAACACACTCCTTGTCAAAGCACATACTGTTTCTGCAGCTGGCATCTATTCCCTGTACATCCCAATTATAACAGTATTACTAAGTCTTGTGACAGTCACACATTTCATCACCTTGGGGGACTGGGCTGAGCAGGTTTGCGGTGGCGAGGGTGCCCTGTTCCCCTCTTTCCTCGTATTCATCATTGCTCAGGAATCTTGTTGGTCTTGCTTGGCACTGAGTGTGTGCTGTTCCTAACTGAGGGTGTTTAGAGCCCAGAACAGGTCAGAGATTATGTATAAGCTGCAGGTTGTAGAGCTGCGGGTTGTGCCTGCTGTAAAACACTAATTTTTGAAGCATTTCTTCTATTAAAATTGTCACTATTATGGTGATCATCATGCTTTGCCCTCGTCTGCTGGGCCTGAATGCCTCAGCAAACCATCCCTACTCCTGGATGCACACGGCTGATCTCCTATAATTTGATGGAACTAGAGGGTGCATTTCACATTACCTGCATAACGGAGAGTTTCGACTTCTGCAGAGTTTTTCCTTTTAAGAGAAGTAAAGGGGCTTAATAAAATAGATGCTGAACTATCGTAATAAAATATCTTGATATGAGATACATACTCAATGTGTCTCTACTTAGTAACCTGATTAAAAAAATGAATAGCGAGTTGATAACACAGAAAAACATGTATCGAGAGTATCTATCATTTTGCATAATTATTGGCAGTATATTACTTTTAAAAGTTACAATTAATCAAGATATTAAGATACATCAGCATCTTTCTTTTTTCTCTTTTTAGAAAAGCTATCCTTACATGCACGTGGGATCAGTAAATGTTATTGCCAGCGTCTTCTTCTTTGAGAGCAGTGTCATGTTTATAAGTTAGTTGGTATCAGCTGGAAAAGGACGATTCTTGATGGTAAAATTAGGGAGAATAGGCTGAATATAATCAATACAAATGAGAAGAATGACTGGCAAATGTAAATACTGACAGCAGATGTAGTAGTGGTGATCTCAGAGACACAGTGAGTCTTAAGCTATATATGTCTGTAGCAGACTTTCTTATAAAATAAAGATAGCATGGTCTAGAATGTCGAAAATTGTAAAAATTAATAAAATACCTTATTTGAGTGCTCTTCCCTCTATAACTGAAGGGAAATTTAAGGAATTTGGAAGATAATTAAACATGGTCACAAACTTTATTAAAAGAGTGGAAATCCAACCTTACGCGGGGAAGCTCCAAGAGTAAGGGTGATTTTGCTCTGGAGGAGACAGCTGGGATCTGATTTTGATTTAGTAATGGCCTTCAAAAAGTGGATGTAAAAAGTTAGTGTAGAAGGTGATTGATTTTTTCCACTTTAGGAAGTGCAAGGGGAAATATGTGTGTGTGTGTATATATATATTTTATTTTTATTATTTCAAAATATTATGGGGGTACAAATGTTTTTGGTTACACAGAACAATTTTGTTATGCTTGAGCCAGGGTTATAAGTGTGCCCATCACCCAGATAGTGCTCACTGTACCCGTTGGGTAGGTTTTCACCCATCCCCTCTTTCACCCAGGAAATGTATATTAACACAAAGGTTGATAGATTTAGATTTGAAGTTGGTGTTTTTAGGAGGAGAAAATCCCAAAGGATGGAATTGTGGGAGGGAGCTTTAAAAGGCAACACAACCTCTGTGGTTTGCTGGGATGGTTTGTGAGTGGCTGCGGCCAGTGTGGGAGAGGTCACAGTGCTTTTGAAGGTTCCTCAACCCTAGATTTCTATGATTAAGCCTAGTTATAGCACGGCGCCCAGGAGGAACAAGAAATTGCTGTGAGAGTTCTCAGAATTGCCTCACACTCAAAGGTTAAAAGAAATGACAGGGCCGTTTTCAGTTTAACTTGGAGCAGAGAAGCTGGAGCTGTAGCAAGACTGGTGGCACGAACTGATCTGAGGTGAATTTCCTGTTGGAGAAGTGCCACTCGGACTGTGACAAAGTGGCATGACTGAAAGCATCAGTCGAGACTGTCACAGACCAGGAACTTATAAGGCAAGTTTCTCATCCTAAATTTTATCTAAGAAGATGAACAGTCATTTCCTTGAATACAATAGGCACTACTGGTTTCCTTATTCTTTTAAAACATGGATAAAGTTACTTTTTCCCCTAAAGTGAAAACATTTTTTTATTATGACATAAATACGCATAACATAAAACTTGCCAATTTAACCATTTAAGTGTGCATATTAAGTACATTCACACTGTTGGGTAACCGTCACCACCACCCATCTCCAGAGCTGTTTTATCATTGCCAAAAAAACAACAACTCTTTCCTCCTCCCAATAAAGTTACTTTAATAATTAGTCATATTAAGAAACTATTCATTAGTGGGTGCATAGTAGTTTTTTCAAGAGGAGAACTTTAATCACGGTTATCCTATCTTAGGGAAGAAATTATGAAGCATCTATTACCAGCTGTAGAGTGTGGTTGTTCACGGTTACAAGTTCTAGAACTGGGGAAGTAAGGGCCATCGTAATTTTTAAAAAACTAACTTTAAAACAGGGAGCGTTCAAATCTAAAGTGGTAATTCTCCTCATCTTCCAAATTTATACGGATCTGAATATTTGGTTGGAAATAGTTTCTTATCTCTAACTATACTGTTATTAGGCTGTAGCTCTAATACAGTCCATGGTTGGCTTGTAGTAGTGAATCAGTAATATTGTTAATTTTATATCACACAAGCTCACCTGCAGACTGCTGTGCACTCTAAACTGTTATATTTTGGGTTTCTAATGACCATAGTTCAGATATAGACTTAAAATGTTACTAACTTTGAGGAAGAATATTCAGCATTCTTTATTCAACTCTAAATTGCTATAGCTGTTGTGAAACATTTGTTGTTAATGTTTGTAAAAATATCAATGCTATTCTTACCTGTGTTTATTAGCTACAAAATCGAAACAAAACTAGCTTCATTAACATATACAATTGTCTGTAGGATGTGCACAAAAATTAACTAAAAACCTGAAAGGGATATTTAACCATCCTATGTACTTGTTCAGATAAAGGCTATGTCAATTTTCATTCTTTTTAAAGTTATCTGTCTTTTCTTGTTGAATTGTTAGTATTTCTCTTTATCTTTACTGTTCTGCCATTTCACTATGCTGTGTCTAGGTTGGAACTATTTTTTATGTATGCTTTTTTTTGCATTTTAAATTGTGGAAAGTTCTCAGCTATTATCTTTTCAAATGCACTTTATCTTCCATTCGCATTTGGTAGACCACATCAATCTTCTCCTGCATTCTGAGCGGCCTGGTTAGTCCTATCTTCTAATTAATCCACTCTCTGTTTGTGTTAATACAAAAGTTTTAACAAAATTTAGTCAGACACTTTTTTTCTTAACTTTCTAAATGTTTCTATTCTTTATTCATCTGTTCTTGGTTTGTTTATGTCTATTTTGGTTTCATTCATTCATTTTCAGTTTTAAAAGCTAAAATTATTTTTATAAGGAGCTCAAAGAATTTTATTACAGTAATTTCGAATTTGTTTAAAAAATTCTATTTTCTTGGTAGTGAATGAGTCTCTCAATTATTGATTGTGTCACTTTCTTTCCCAGTGCTGATCCCTAGGGGCTTTGGAGTGATTCTTCCTAAATTTATCTTGGGCCACCATCTTCCCTGCCTGCCTTACCTGCTTTCTCTCTTCTCTATTGTCATTACTCCAGGTTCTGCAGTTTTGGGGTGACTTTCCCTGCCCTGGGGTCTGACCTAGGTCCAACACTGAGCTGGTGAGCAGCACAGCCCAAGTCCTAACAGGGAGAAGTCCTTTGGTTTTCCAGCCTCTGAAAGTTCACAGCTTTAAGTGTAGCCTCATGCAGTGGAGAGTTCTGTCAGCATCCGTTCACTGGCCAGCATCCCAGTCTAACGATGCCTCTCCTTGTTTCATTACTGAAAATGGAGCAGGCCCTTAGATTCAGCCTCTACTTCTGAACTTGTTTCTGGTGTATGAATCCTTGTCATCATTTTCAGCCAGATTGCATCTTTTAATTTATTTATTTAAAATATTATTGCTTTCTTCGGAGTGGAGGAAAAGCTTCAAGGTGTGAACTGACAGTTTCAATTTGCCAATGAGTGCCCAGGTCTCTATGCACAGACTATTAGGATAATTAATGCTAAAATCTGTTTATCCATTTACTAATTCAACTAGTCTCTTTGACCTCAACATTTAATAACTTCTTTGCCTATGCGCTAGCTTGAAACCTGGAACATGGATCAACTGATTTAGAGCAAAACCCCTCCAGTTATTAAATGATTATTTCAATGAAAAGGGTGAGAGAGACATGACCGATATGGGGCAGTCTGGCCTCTAATAGCTAGATGATTCATAATTGTAGATCCAGAGTTCATTATTTTGGTATTTGTGTATATTTTATGCAAAAGCAATTTTTGGCTTGAATGACTTGGATAATTATCTCAGTTTTGCACTTTAATTTGCCTATGTAGAAAAAAATGAAAGTTGGGGAAAAACGCTTGGTGACACATATTATGATAAGGGTCAAAAATGGAAATAGCGACAATAATCTGTGATGTTAATACTGCAGGAAAAATTGAAACTAGTTAGTTTAAAATTTCAAGGGATGAGTGCTCTGAGTCACTAACTTTGCAAAGCTTCCTTGGGTATATTTCTTTTTCTAACGAGTTGTCACGAGTGCTTAATGTCAACAACCAAGAAGGTAGTTCTTTGTGAGATTCAAAAATGGTTGCATTTGCCTGAAATATTGAGCCTGTGAGTCCTTTACTCATTATAGTACAATAATTAAATTGGAGTAAGAGTAATGAGGTATAAAGATCACACTCACTAACTAAATTTAAGAGGGATGCTTTGTTCAGCTGCCAAGAAAATTAAAATAAAAATATTCCCACATAACTTTATGAATGGTATAGAGATTTTTGACAACAGTATAAGGTTGTTACCCCATTTTTAAATTAAATGTTCAGCCAGATGTCAGCAAATTTGATGAAATGGAATTGAAAAAGGCACGTGTCTTCATTATTTTTTTCTTTCAAGTTTTTAAAGACTCAGTTTTGCTAAGACATGATTTACCCAAATCTTGTCTAAGGGAAAACGAGTACGTGTAGAGCAAAAGACAAATGAAACACATAATGCTTTTTAGTTGATTTGCACATAAAGAATATCTGATCTAGGAGAGGGCAGAAAAATAGGGTTTATGTAAACGTGTCTTTTTCCATCCTAGAAGAGGCTGGGCAACTGAAAAAAAATCCTTAAGCATACTGCTGGCAGAGAGATTCTAACAGTACTGTAAGCCTGATTTGGCACACCACGTCACTCTTCCAAGCACAACGCACAATTTTCATAAACAGATTGAACTGAAAGATTCCCTGTCATTGTTCTGCCATTCAGCTGACCCCGACTGTAACTATACAGGATATTTTAGCCTAGGTTCTATGCAATTTTCTTTTTCAAAAAAAAAAAAAGGTAATTAGGGATTCACAAAGGGATTATGGATATGATTTTCAAAAGCAATGATATATTTTTTATTTTTAAGTGTAAGTGGAAAAAATTGCTGAATATGTTTCTTTGTTAATTTCTATGATCCCATGTGGCTCATGTCATCAAACCAATATCATCTATTTTTTTAAAAATCCATTAAGATATTCAGAAAATCCAGTGACTGTGTGTAAACATGATTTGTGAACTCCCTATCTTCTCTAGTAAATGGCACCTCAAACTCTCTGATCAGCACTCTTATGTTTGCTCTGGAAATGTTCACTTGTGTTTCATTATTTTTTTTTTTATTACTTCACAAGATTTTGTTTTCTGAGACCAGAATATTGATATTTTCAAAAATCATAGTTTCTGACTCTATGTCAGGCACATGAATGTACTCAAACAGTAAATAAAAATAATAATCAACTTTACATTTTTTATTAGCAAAATTAAGTCTGCTGACACTCCTGTATTTCAGCAGAAATTCGAGAACTTGGTGAGCAAGTTGAAAGATGGAAACTTCAGTAGAGATTGGCTCAGTTTGCTCATTTAAGGCATGGGGGCAATCAGGATCTCTTTGACTAATAATATATTCATAATAATATTAGCTAAATGGTTCAGTTCAAAACCTCAGCCCATGATACCGAGGTTCTTCTATTCTCTATTCTTTTTCATAGGATATTGAACTTTGACTAGGAACATCAGAGTATTAGTAGCATTTCCCTAAATGTCCTTGGTTGACTGAAGAGATTGAATAAGAATTTTTAAACTAGGGAGAGCTGCACAAATCAGTGATTACACTGAATAATGAGCATAACATAATACGTATTTTTATAACAATAAAAATGTTACCAACAGCACAATCAAATTTTCAGCTTGCCAACAGATTGCATTGCAGTCAAATGCCAATAGATTTTTTTTTTTTTTTTTTTTTTTTTTGAGACAGAGTCTCACTCTGTTGCCCAGGCTAGAGTGAGTGCCGTGGCGTCAGCCTAGCTCACAGCAACCTCAAACTCCTGAGCTCAAGGGATCCTCCTGTCTCAGCCTCCCGAGTAGCTGGGACTACAGGCATGCGCCACCATGCCCGGCTAATTTTTTTCTATATATATTTTTAGCTGTCCATATAATTTCTTTCTATTTTTAGTAGAGATGGGGTCTCGCTCTTGCTCAGGCTGGACTCGAACTCCTGAGCTCAAACGATCTGCCCACCTCGGCCTCCCAGAGTGCTAGGATTACAGGCGTGAGCCACCGCGCCCGGCCAGCCAATAGATTTTAATTCGCAATCATTCTATTCTAAAACTATTTTCATATAGATCATAGAAAATAATGTGGATAGAAAGTTTCAATCTCCTGATCTGAGATTTATATCGAAAATGCAAGAACCCATTTTAATATTTATATTTAAAAAAATTTAATTAGAAATAGTTAAGACATTCATAAATGAATAAAATTGGTATACCAAATGCACCAACCACACAATTTAAGAAATAATACATTATCTAAACAATAAAGCTACAAAGATTCCCCTTTGATTACACCTACTTCAACCTATATCCTCCTCTGAGGAAACCACTCTCCTGAACTGGGATTTAAAATTTCCATGCACTTCTCCTTAATTTTACATCATAAATATGGTTTAAGTTTTGGGCATATGGTACTAAATTGGATGTATATTTCTGTTCATTGGTTAGTATAAATATTTTAGATTCATCTATGTTGGCATATGTATTTCAGTACCTTGAATAAATAAACTATCATTCATTTATCTCTTCTCTTGCACATGGACATAAGCTATTTCAATTTTTTTAGTATTATGAACAGTGCATCCATAAGCAGTCTTGTATTAGTACCTGTTATCATTCATGCACTTTTTTTAGGATATACAATTAAAAGTGGAATTGCTGGGTCATAGGATTTTCCTTCCTCAACTTTGCTAGCAGTTGTTGAATTGTTTTTCCAATTGATTGTATTAATACCAATTTACATCCTCTCTAGCTGTGAAAAAGTTGCCACTTTTCTATATTGTTGTCAACTCTTGATATTGTCAGATAATTTTTTTCCTCAATCTGATTAGTGTGCAATGTGATTTCACTGATGTTTTAAGTGGTACTTTTCATATTCCATAAAAGGATGAACCTATTTTTTATGTACTGATTGATTATTCATACTTCCTTTTCTGTGAATTGATTATCTCATAATTTTTGCTCAGTTTTCTTTGTAGTATTTACCTTTTTCTTGTTATAATAATTTGGAAAAATTTTGAATTATGAATACTGATAATTTGTTAGTTATATGCGTTCCCTATACCTTCTCCTCATCTGTGTCTTATTATTTGATGCTTTTGGTCTTATTTTTTTTTAAAATGATCTTTTCTACTGGAAAAACAAGTGTATGCCTATGTATATATACACACATACATATGCATGTATGCATACATACATACACATACACACAGAAAAAGACTTGAGATGATACACACCAAAATGATATCTCTGGGTGCTGGAATTAACAATTTTTTCTTTTAAAAATCTTATCTGTAATTCCCAGTTTTGTACTATATACATACACTGATTATAGAAAAAACAGTAAAAATGATTTTCAATTTTTAAAAAACCATAATGTTTCCTTATATAGATGAACCATATTTATTTGAGCATTCTTCCTTTACCCTTATGGTGGTTCTCTGGTTTTTTGATAATATAAACAGTGCTGCCTCAGGCATTCTCACGTACAGATCATTAATTTCTGGTACTATTATTTCTGCGGAGTGAATCCCCAAAAGTGAGATTGCTTTGTGTAATAGCATGTGTGGTTTAATCTTTTTTTAAAAAAAAATTGAGATAGAATTCACATACTATATAGTCACACTCCCCCACCACTCCCCTTTTCTTTTTGAGACAAATTCTCACTCTGTTGCCTGGGCTTGAGTGCAGTGGTGTCATCATATCTCACAGCAACCTCAAACTCCTAGGCTCAAGCGATCCTCCTGCCTCAGCCTCCCAAGTAGGAATGGAGGTGTGTACCACCACACCTGGCTACGTTTTCTATTTTTTTGTAGAGATGGGTTCTCACTCTTGCTCAGGCTGGTCTCAAACTCCTGACCTCAAGCAATCCTCCTGCCTTGGCCTCCCAGAGTGCCAGGATTACAGGTGTGAGCCACTGCGTCTGGCCTATAAAGTGACCTTTTTAAAGTGTACGATTCAATACAATTTTTTCTGTCAACTAAAAAAATAAAGTGTACATTTCAGTGGTGTTTAGTTTATCAACAAATTTGTACAACCATCATCACTAACTCCAGAAAATTTTTATCACTCTAAAAATAATCTTTATGTCACTAGCAGCTACTCCCCATTTCCCCCCTTCCCTTACCCCAGGCACCACTAATCTATTAATACTTTCGTCTCTATGGATTTGCCTGTTCTGGACATTTCATATAAAAGATATTACACAATATGCAGCAGTTTGTGTTTGGCTTCTCTCACTTAGCAAGATGTTTTTAAGGTTCACCCAAATTGTGGCATGTATTGGTACTTCATTCCTTTTTGCAGCTAAATAATATTCCATGGTATAGATATACTACATTTGTTTATCCACTCATCAAATGATGGACATTTGAGTTTTTTCTGCTTTTTAAAAAAATTACATGCAAATTTTTGTGTGGAGGTACATGTTCAATTCTCTTGGATACATACTTAGCGAAATTATTATGGTAACTTTATGTTGAACTTTTTGAGGAACTGTTAAATTGTTTTCCAAAGTGTATACACCATTTGAGATTCCTAACAATAATGTATGAGGGTTGTAATTTCATGACTTTCTAGCCAATATTTGTTACTGTCTGTCTTTTTAATCATAGTTATCTTAGTGGGTGTGAAGTGGTATCTCATTGTAGTTTTGTCTTGTATTTCGTTAATAATTAATGTTGTTTATCATCCTTTCAGGTACTTTTTGGCCATTTGCATATCTTCTTTAGAGAAATGTCTATTCAGATCTTTTGGCCAATTTTTAATTGGGTTATTTGTCTTTTTATTGTTGAATTTTAAGTGTTTCTCATATGTATTGGATGCAAGTCCCTTACTGGGTATTTAGTTTGCTAAAGTGTGTTTTCCCCTCATTCTGTGGGTTGTTTGTTCACCTTCTTCATGATGCCTTTTTTTTTTTTTTTTTGTTGAGACAGAGTCTCACTTTGTTGCCCAGGCTAGAGTGAGTGCCGTGGCATCAGCTTAGCTCACAGCAACCTCAGACTCCTCGGCTTAAGTGATCCTACTGCCTCAGCCTCCCGAGTAGCTGGGACTACAGGCATGCGCCACTATGCCCGGCTAATTTTTTTCTATATATAGATTTTTAGTTGTCCATATAATGCCTTTCTATTTTTAGTAGAGACGGGGTCTCGCTCTTGCTCAGGCTGGTCTCGAACAGCTGACCTCGAGCGATCCACCCACCTCGGCCTCCCAGAGTGCTAGGATTACAGGCGTGAGCCACTGCGCCCGGCCCATGATGCCTTTTGAAGCACAAAATTTTTTAATTTTGATGACATCCAATGTATCGATTTTTTCTTTTGTCCTAAGAAACCATTGTTTAATTCACAAAGATTTATGCTTATGTTTTCTTCTAAGACTTTTATAGTTGTAGCTCTTCCATTTTGGTCTTTGATCCATTTTGAGGTTTTTTTTTTTTTTTTTTTTGGTATAAGACATAAGTTAGGGGGTCTAACTTCATTCTTTTGTTTATGGATATCCAGTTGTCCCAACACCAATTGTTGAAAAAAATATTTTTTTTCTCCATCGACTTGTCATGACAGTCTTATCAAAAATCAATTGACCAAAATGTATTTAATGGTATCTTTTGATGAACAGACCTTTATAATATTTTCTTTGTCCATTTGTATATGTATCATGTTAAAAATATCCCATCTTATACCCTATTTCCCACTGATCATACATTTTTTTCCAAGTTTTCTTTTTATCCAGGTCTTTATCCATCTTGACTGTGTGTGTGTTTTTAAAATTTTTCTTAAAAAGATAATTTTTTAAAATGGAGATGGAGTCTCCTTATATTTCCCTGGCTGGTCTTAAACTCTTAGCCTCAAGTGATCCTCCCACATTGGCCTCCCAAAGTGCTGGGATTATAGGCATGAGCCTCCATGCTTGGCCTTTTTTTTTTTTTTGGTATTATTATTTTTATTAGAGACATGGTCTTGCTGTGGTGCCCAGGCTAGTCTCGAACTCCTGGCCTCAATTGACCCTCCTGCCTCAGCATCCTGAGTCACTGGGATTATGGGCATAGCCACCGCACCTGGCCATATGTGTTTTTAAGTAGAGATTCATTGTTAAAAATTACATATGAATAGCTAATTGTCTGAAGACCATATATTAAATAATCCATTCCATTGCCATTGATCTGAAACGTCATCTCTGTTGTATTTCAAGTTTCCACACATTAAAAAATCTGTTTCTGTGTGTTCTCTTCTTTTGTCTTGCCCTATCTTTGCCCCCCAAAACTAGAGTGTCTTAATTCCCATAGCTTTGTAATATGTCTTGATACTTGGAAAGGTAATCACTAACTGTTCTGGCTACTCTTGAGCTTCTATTCATGTATATATATTCTATAATTAAACTTTCAAGTCCCAGAAAAAAAATTTTTGGAATTGGAATTGCACTAAATTTATGGGTTAGTTTGTGAGGGATTTGACATCTTAATGATACCCTGTTATTGATATCTATGATAATATTATCACTTCTCTTTTATTAATTTCTTCTCTACTTTAGTTGAATAGTTTCATAATATATTCCATAAACCAAAGGCATATTTTGTCCTACACATCTTTACTTTTTTTTTGTGGCATTTATAAATAGTGTGTTTTTAAAATATTACATTTTGTTTGTTATTATTATGTGGGAATGAACATTTTAGTTTAGTAATCTTAAATCCAATGACTTGATAAATTCAATAATTATGATAACTTGTTTTATTGAACTGTACATAGTCTAGAAGGTAATCATATCATCTGTAAATATTGAAAGTTAATTTCTCCCTTCCTAACCCTTGTACTTCTAATTTTTCCTTGTCATATTTCCCTGATTATAAACTCTAAATGCAATGTTGAATTCCAACAGTGATAATGAGCATTCTTGTTTTATTCCTGAATTTAATAGAAATTTTGCTAAAGTTTCACTATTAAGTATGATATGATATGTGCTGCAAATTTTCATTAGCTACATTTTATCCAACTAGAAATGCTTCATTATGAGTTTTTTTGGTAATTGAGAACGAAATTTTATTAAATAAAATACTTTTATTAATTAAATACCTTTCCGTATCAGTTAAGATAAACATATGGCTTTCAGATTTAAATTGTGAATATGAGTAAATTTTAATAAAATATTTTCTGATGTTAAACCATCCTTGAATTCCTGGAATAAACCCAGGTAAGCATGACCTAATTTTTTTTACACTTTGGAGGATTCATTTTCCTAATATTTTGTGTAGGATTTCCGCATCTGTGTTCACCAGTGATTTCTTTCACTTTCTACCTGTATATTTATTTTGTTAGCAGTCTGATCTAAATGTTCTCTCCAATCAAAGAGTTTTTTCTTCTGTAGTTTATTTTTTAAGACCTCTTAAAGAGAAAGATGGTAAGAATTGTGGTCTCTGAACTTTGGGGAACACTTTTTTTTAAAAGGAATTCACCAAAATTTTATATATATTTCTTTTTTTTTTTTGCCTTTTCTCAAATTCTAAAGCATTTTCTGCCTTACATTTTATAGCTTTCTTTTCCGTCTCAATTTCTCTTGTATTTATTTTTGAATTCATATATTATTTATACATAATTTCTGATTTTTTTTCTATTGTTTAAAATGTTACTTATTTTGTGTTTCTCATGTCTTCCTCAAATATATTGTAAACTCTTGTACTCGCATCTTCTAGTACAGAGTTTTGTTTTACGATTTTTAGGAACTCAATAGATATTTGAGTTTTGATTTGAATTTTATTGCAAAAAATGTTATTTTAGGTAATAGTCTGGTGATATAAGTATTTTGGGAAATTCTAAATATCTTTTTAGTCTATCAGTCTTAAAAATTTTATTTTTCATTTTTTATCTGCTACTTTTATTTTTGATCAACTCTACCTCCCCAGCACCCTTTCCTATCTCCCAGGAGAAAGCAGGTTGACACTTCTTAGTGGTCAGCTTTTCTAGGTCATTGACTGGGTCAGTGAGGTAAATGCCAGAGGAATAAAAGATGTTTTTGACTCTCTTTTGGCTATACCTGATTATTCTAGTCTATGCTATATTCACTTGTTCCTCAAAGCATGATTGTCAACAACATTTCAATAAACCCTAAACAGCTTCTAAAGGTATATCGAGTTCTTTCACTTTAAAAGGCTGCACAAATCTTCTCAGTGGGAAAATAAATGATTGAATCTCATCTCATTCCAAATAAATTAGAGTTGGCAGGCTTGTGTGTCTGGAGCTGACTTACAGTACTTGATGCTAAAATGTAGCTCCTTGTAGTAGTTATAATAAATTAAGGCTCTGTCAGAGGCCAAAGTCATGAAAGTTAAAGGGAAAAAAATATATTGATACTCTTTATATTTTGGGCTCTGAGAGGAATTTTGGTCTTCAGCAGGTTGACAGCACAAAATAGACAAACTCAATATTGTAGGAAACTGTGCCAAATTTCATGTGTAGAAGCCTGTGAGTGTCTTGCATTAAGCTGTGAGTTATAGCAGGGAAGGCCTAGAAAGTGAGAAATGATGTATTTCTTGAAGCCTGTGGGGCACGCAAGTTCCATAGTTCTCTCTTTTGAATGACAACATGATCCAGCTTCCCAGTGAGAAGCATGCTGGTGTGTTTCTCTTCCTGTGCTCCTTTCTGAATAGCGTGAAGGTGTTGTTAATTTAAAAACTGTCACTCACAGGGCATGAAAATGTTTTCAGTTAAAAGTCCAGTGACTGGCAGAAGACAACAATGGCAGTGGGTACTCTGAGCCAGGTGATACTTTCCTATAGCTGATTATCATTATTTTTTCTAGCTGGAACAATGTCAAAAAACATACAGAATAATAAATGCTTTGATAAGGTGTGCTTGTAGAAAGCAGCATTCCATATTATTACAACTCTACCAAATAACTCTCATTCAATGAAAAAAAGAAGGTCGTGACTGGGTTATTGCTTGTCCCATTCACAGTTGGAACACCTTTGCTGGGATTATTTTTTGTCTGTTTATCTATTTTATCTTCGCTATTGTGACCACATTGAAAAAATGGGGGGAAACCTAAGGGTAAGCTGGGAGTAGTTTCGAGGTATCAGTGTTCTGAAATGGAATCGATTTTGACTCCCCACTCTTTTCCTTCTGTGCTAGATTTCATGGTGACCCAGGACACTTGCTGCTACAGAAAAGCAGCAACAGGAAACCGCCCAGACATCTTCCCAGTGTCATCAGCAGTCAATTTGTCAGTGTACTGAAGATAATTTAAATGACGTGACTCACTTGTCTTTTACGTTATTATTTTTAAAATTGTGATAAATTAAGTGGGCATCCTTAGGCTTCAAATGGAGAGCCTGAAATATTAGCAGTGGAAACAATCTAAAATATTAAAAAAAAAAAAATCTGAGAATGGCTCAGATTACCTGATTTTATAATTACCACAAAACCAGTAGCAATAGAAAACAGTAAGAATTCGTACAGCTTCTGGTGTGAGTATTAAAGGGCATGAAAACAGAGACTAATTTCCTGACTTCTGAAGATAATCCAAGTATTGTTGATGTACAAAAAAACAATGTATTAATATGGAGCCAGAAAGTGAAAAGATCTATTCCAAATGTGATTTAAAATCTCATTATATTTTGAATATTTAGTGGGAATCTCCCAAAGTTTCAGTTTCTCTTTGGGAGTAAGATGGGTTCTTAAATGTGCATTCATCTATGCTGCTAGAGTATCGTTTACTAACAAATGATTGCAGCTTTACCCCAGTGGCCTCAAAGAGTTTTAATGTTTCTTCCAGATGTGGTTAATTTATTTCCAGGGTATAATGTTTGCCATGGGAGGCTTGGGTGATTTTCTCACTTATCAATGCCAATTTCTTGGAGGTAGGTAAAATTTTAGTCCTCTTCTAGATGAAGAGATAGAACAGGAAGATATGACGGCTTCATTAATATCAACTGAGAAGCTCTTAACAATCCTGGGTAAAATATTAAATCTAATGTGTACTTCATACGTCTACACACCTGGACTTAGGTTTCTGCAGAGGTTTCCTAGGACTCTTATTGCCAACATTCAATTTTACAAAAATAATGATGTTTATCAGGAATTTTAAAAATCTAGAATTTTAAAAATTGCCCTCTAAGCTAAGCTTTCAAGAATGCCAGTGGTTGATTTGTTATAAAATATCAAGAGGATGAAATGAATCTGATTTTCAACTACTCAAAAGACTACTGAATTACAGCTATTAACATTCTCTGAATATTGAATATGAATAATAATATAAGGTATTTATTATAGAGTAATAATATAAATTTTATTTTGGAGCACATTAAAATGAAGACCAGTTTAAATGTAAAATTCATAATGTATCTAGAACAATTGTGAGTAGTCATTATTAAAGCTACTTAGGTGATACGCAAACTATGCAATGAAGTTTTAAGAGATTTTTCACTAATATAAGTCAAATTGTTGAAGATATTTAAGTATGTTCTATTGAGCTTACTTACTGAAATAGATAATCTAAATTAACGTATCAAAATCATAGAAATCATCATCTTGTGAATGGTCACTTAGTGTCAATACTGGAACTTAAACTTTGGTATCATGTCCTACACTTTTAGTACTCTTTGTAATATGGCATATTGATCCTTAAAAACAGTGAAAGTTATTTGCCCAATTTCCAAGTAACTCTATTTTGTAAGAGCTTGTAAACTTAATTCCTTATTTCTAATACCAAAGTTACAGGAGAGTATCTTTCCCAAAAGGGTAAATAGTTAAATTATGACTAAGACAAGAATTGGAAAGTTGCCTATTGTCAAAATTACCCTTGAAAATCTTTTATTGTCCTTGAAAAAAATAACACATTTTACTTCTTTTACATTGGTCAGTACTTACATAAATACTTATAATCACCCATACATTCTTTACATAGATTTGCCAAACATAAGCACTGTTTCACCATTTTTTGCATCTAATATCTGATTAATACAAATAATTATTTGAAATTCAAAAGTTTCTTGTTTTTGGAAATAAAATTCTCATGTGATACAACTAGAGTATCTTGGTAGAATGGAAGATGATGAAGGCTCAGAATTTTGTCAGTTTTGTTGACTGAAGTAATTTAATCACTGCCTAGAACAATGCTAGCCATATTGTAGGGACTCAATAAATATGTGAATAAATATATTGAATAAATGAATAAAGTGTGAATTAGATATACTGGATAAATGAATAAATGAAAAGTGAATATGTCTCCTAAACCTAGCTCACAGGGGTTTTATGTTAACACCAAAATATCTAAATAAAATACTGGTTATATGGAGTTAGAATAAATAATTTGCCTAGGCTTTTTGGCTTTTTAAATATTTCTTTTGGCTTGATAATAATCTTGTATTATTTGGATACAGTGATCAATGGCAATAGTTTTTAGATTCTATAGACAATTTCATTCACATTTAGGTAACTCACAGAATTAACCAGAGATTTTGACATCAGGACTTCACCTTGAAGCTAATTAAGCTCAAGGTATTTCCAAGGTAATAGGAAGGCCCTAGCAATGTGCCCACAGGGTCGTATAATTTTCTAAAATTTGCTAAAGTAACATTTTAATTCCAATTGATCCATACTGATGTTTCTGTCCATTGTTGCTTCTCTTCAGTCACAACTTCTTCTTTTTTTTTTTTTTTTGGTCAGATGGTCTTAGAGAGGTGGGGGTCATGTCTTAGATCAGGCCAAGGGGAAGCTGAATTGTGGGTACACTAAACTTGGGTTTAGTGATATATATTTACATGGTTTCGATCTCCTCTCAGTTAAGTTATTAGGTGTCAGGTGGCATACTCCAAATATCCATTGCATTAATTCATCCAAGTGCATAGGCCCAGATGCTCTATCATGCATGATAAGAATGTGTCTTACAGCATTCAGCACCAGAAATATACGGGTAGAGGACGAGAAATAAAGTTTGAAGAATATAAATTCAGAAGCAAGTTTGTAGAAAATATTTCCAATCATCAGATGTTTAAAATTGTCAGTGGAGGATTCAATTAACATCAATATCCTGTTAAAATGGAAGCTCTTTCCTAACATGAATCCACTCAGTAATGCATTTTATAAAATTCAAGATGTATTCTATGTTATTTTTGTTTTCTTGATGAAAATTTTGCAAAAAAGAATTCAGAATTTCTGTGTTATTGTATAAATCTTCTTTTACAAATGGCAATTATATCTGTGTTAAAGTTTTATGTTTTTAAACTATTCTCCAACATCAAGAAGGATGGAATTCTCCCCAACACATTTTACCAAGCCAACATAACATTGATACCAAAACCAGGAAAAGATGCAACAAAAAAAGAAAACTACAGACCAATATCCCTTATGAATATAGATGCAAAAATTTTCAATAAAATCCTAGCAAATTGAAACCAAGTGCTTATCAAAAAAATAATCCTTCACGACCAAGTGGGCTTCATCCCAGAGATGCAGGGATGGTTTAACATACGCAAATCTATATATAGAAGCAAAAATAAAGACCATATGATCCTTTCAATAGATGCAGAAAAAGCATTTGACAAAATTCAACACCCTTTTGTGATAAGAACGCTTAACAAAATAGGCATAGATGGGGCCTATCTAAAAATGATACAAGCCTTATATGACAAACCCATAGCCAACATCATACTGAATGGGGAAAAATTGAAAGCATTCCCACTTAGAACTGGAACCAGACAAGGCTTCCCACTGTCCCCATTACTTTTCAACATAGTATTGGAAGTCCTTATAAGAGCTATCAGGCAAGAGAGCAGAATCAAGGGAGTCCAAATAGGGAAAGAAGAGATCAAACTCTCACTCTTTGCTGATGATATGATGTTATATCTAGAAATCCCCAAGGATTCAACCAAGAGACTCCTGGAATTGATCAATGAATTCAGTAGAGTCTCAGGATACAAAATCAATACACACAAATCAGAGGCATTCATATATGCCAATAACAGTCAAATGGAGAACCAAATTAAGGACTCAATATCCTTCAAAATAGCAACAAAGGAAATAAAATACCTAGGAATATATTTAACTAAGGAGGTAAAGGACCTCTATAGGGAGAACTATGAAACACTGAGGAAGGAAATCACAGAACATGTAAATAGGTGGAAAACCATACCATGCTCGTGGATCAGAAGAATCAACATTGTTAAAATGTCTATACTACCCAAAGTGATCTACAGATTCAATACAATCCCTATTAAATTACCAACATCATTTTTCACAGACATAGAAAAAATAATTTTACACTTTGTATGGAACCAGAGAAAACCCCGCATAGCAAAAACAATTTTAAGCAATAAAAAAAAAATGGGAGGTATTAATTTGCAGACTTCAAACTATACTACAAGGCTGTGGTTATTAAAACTTCTTAGTATTGGCACAAGTGCAGGGACACAGAGCAGTGGAACAGAACAGAAAATCCAAATATAAAACCATCCTCATATAGCCATCTAATCTTTGACAAAGCAGACAAAAACATACTCTGGGGAAAAGAATCCTTATTCAATAAATGGTGCTGGGAAAACTGGATATCCACATGTAGAAGACTGAAACAGGACCCACAGCTTTCACCTCTCACAAAAATCAAATCACGGTGGATAACAGACTTAAACCTTAGGTGTGAAACGATTAGAATTCTAGAAGAAGATGTAGGAAAGACTCTTACAGACATTGGCCTAGGCAAAGAATTTATGAAGAAGACCCCTAAGGCAATCACAGCAACAACACAAATAAATAAATGGGTCCTGATTAAATTAAAAAGCTTCTGCACAGCCAAAGAAACAGTCACGAGAATAAACAGACCACCTACAGAATGGGAAAAAATTTTCGCATGCTACACATCAGATAAAGAACTGATAACAAGAATCTATTTAGAACTCAGGAAAATCAGTAAGAAAAAATCAAACAACCCTATCAAAAAGTGGGCAAAGGACATGAATAGAAAATTTTCAAAAGAAGATATAAGAATGGCTAACAAACGTATGAAAAAATGCTCAACATCTCTAATCATCAGGGAAATGAAAATCAAAACCACAGTGAGATATCACTTAACTCCAGTGAGAATGGCCTTTATCAAAAAGTCCCAAAACAATACATGTTGGCATGGATGCAGAGAGACAGAAACACTCATACACTGCTGGTGGGACTGCAAACTAGTGCAACCCCTGTGGAAAGCAATATGGAGATACCTTAAACAGATACAAGTAGACCTACCATTTGATCCAGCAATCCCATTAGTGGGCATCTACCCAAAAGAACAAAAAACAGTCTATGACAAAGATACCTGCACCCAAATGTTTATAGCAGCACAATTCACAATTGCAAAGATGTGGAAACAACCCAAATTCCCATCAATACATGAGTGGATTAGTAAAATGTGGTATATGTATACCATGGAGTATTACTCAGCTATAAGAAATAGCTGTGATATAGAATCTCTTTTGTTCTCCTGGATAGAGTTGGAACTCATTCTATTAAGTGAAGTATCCCAAGAATGGAAAAATAAGCACCACATGTACTCACCAGCAAATTGGTTTCCATGATCATCACCTAAGTGCACATTTGGGAATAACACCAATTGGGTATTGGACAGATGTGGGGGGTTGGGGGAGGGGCTAGGTGTATACCTACATGATGAGTGCAATGCGCACTGCTGGGGAATGGACACGCTTGAAGCTCTGACTCAGGGGATGGGGGGGCATGGGCAATATACATAACCTGAACTTTTGTACCCCCATAATAAGCTGAAATAAAAAAAGGAAGTAAATAAATTGTTCTGAATGTGGAAACAAGTTTTATGTTTTATGCATCTCAACTATTATGAATAAAATCCAAATTCTAACAGCTAGGTTAGAAAGATTGAATTATCTTTGTATTCTTTTTTTTTTTTTTTTTTTTTGAGACAGAGTCTCACTTTGTTGCCCAGGCTAGAGTGAGTGCCGTGGCGTCAGCCTAGCTCACAGCAACCTCAAACTCCTGGGCTCAAGGGATCCTCCTGTCTCAGCCTCCCGAGTAGTTGGGACTACAGGCATGCACCACCATGCCCGGCTAATTTTTTCTATATATATTTTTAGCTGTCCATATAATTTCTTTCTATTTTTTAGTAGAGATGGGGTCTCGCTCTTGCTCAGGCTGGTCTCGAACTCCTGAGCTCAAACGATCCGCCCACCTCGGCCTCCCAGAGTGCTAGGATTACAGGCGTGAGCCACCGCGCCCAGCCTGTATTCTTTTTATAAAATAAATTACAAAATTGTCATATGAAGAGATGATCAAAGAAAATGAAGCCAAAAATGGAAGAAAAGTATTATAGGGGTGGGTCAGAGAGTTTATTAAACAAGAGTCTTATGTATTATTTTTATGGATTTTGTAATGTTTGTGATATTTTTCAGCTATTTAAGATTGATTTTGCTGTGATTCTTCTTCTCATCCTCCAAACAAATATTCATGTTCATGCCTAATTTTGTATTCATTATACTGTAACCTTTTCTTCTGACATAGAGCTACCCAAATGATATATGGTTCAGTCTCCACAAAACCTGGATCCACCCTTGTAACTAAATCTAGAACAACTGTAGATGTGCATAAGTAGGGAGTGGAGGTGTAGAGGATGGGTAGGGTAAAGGGTGGTGTAGCCATGAGGCCATCAGTTCATCCTGTTGTCCTTATTCTCTCTTTGTCTGTAGACGTAATGGAAAAATGAGGTCTATGCACAATTTTCAGATGAGAATTGGTACCTCCAAATGCATCTGGAAGCTAATAAATGAAAGATAGAGTATCTCAAGTGTAACTTTTTCTTTGAAATATGGCTGATTGAAATATGCTTCCATTTGCCGTGAAAGATTTTCAGTTTTGGAAACTTCTCCAATTTTCCCTGTTGTTCACTGGAGCAGGTTTATGCTTCTTACATACAGCCTTTGATAGCGTCCTGATTTTTTTGTGGCTCAGAACACCCGGACCCTGAAGAACCCTAATCATGCTGCCTAAACCAGTCCTGATGCCATCCATCCATTCCAAGGCCCCATTTCACGGCTGGCCCTGACATTTAGCAGTAATCCCCTATGGTTGTTAAGGACCAGCACTTTCCTCTGCAGGATTTGCCCCCTAGAGTTTGGAAAACGCTTTAAAGTTCTGCTAGAAAGCTAGTGCAAATGTTTCATCTGCTTTTGGTTTGTGGGTTCTGAACACATGGTCTCCAAATGTCACATTTAGAATCTGGAATTCAGTTATTCTCAAGCATTTTGATCAAGTCATTGATTTTATCCATTGTCTTTTGTGAATGAACAATAACACAGTGTCTGGCTCTTTTTCAAGCATCCCTCTTCCTTCCCCTTATGTATTATATAATCTTATTTAGCTGACATGTTCTTTTCAAAGGTTAGGAACATTTGTGTTTTGAGAAGAAAGGTGAACTCATTAGCTTCACTTTCTAAATATTTTAATAATGTTACTGAAGCCTAGGATGCCATCTTTATTCAGCTATCTCTTTGTTTTTCTGCCACAACTTAACACTTACAGTGAATGGCAATACATATTAATAAGCAGGCAGCTTAATAAGACTCAGGTTAATGATGATAATTATTCCTACATGTGTGCTGACAGTGTGTGCAAAGATATTCACTCTTCAAAAAAGCCCCAAGGCATTACAGATAATTCTGACATCTCATACATTATTTGAGAAAAAGGTTAACAATGCTATGTGATACTTGGATTTTTTTTTTTTAAGTGAACATTTTAATTACCTGGGGATAATGTCCATGGTTGGAATTCAGAGATTGGGCACAGGGCCAATAACTTTTCAGGAGAACCCTGAGAGAGGCTTAGAATTCAACCATTATGCTTACAGGCTTGTAAACATGGAAAGTAGAAATAAATCCGCACAGTCAAAAATTAAGGTCAGTGTTCCAACTTAGTGTTTGAGCTAAAATGGCTTTCTAGTTTGATGTGAATATTTATTTTTTGATTGCCCATAGTAAAAGTACGTAATTGTGAAGTTCTGCTTCCTTTATTCCTTCTTCTTTCTAAGTCTACCGAACCCTCCACAAAACTGAACACTTAATGACCTTGTGTTCTGTTTTCCATTCCTCTAATCCAAGCTTCTCTCCAGTCCTTTCTCCTCACCTGAAGTATTAATGACAAATGACTGATTAACAGTTTAGAGCTACATTCCACTTTTTTCCTCCCAGGGTTGATTGCCTTTTCCTAAGTATTAAAACCTTAAATCAGGTGTCTCAAATAAAACACCAGCCTGGGCCTGTCAGGTAACATTAATGAGTGAAAATGCCCAGGTGAGGATTGTAGTAAAATGGAAAGTACAGGCTTCTAGAAGCAAAGCAATCATTGCTCATCTCCAGGAGATTATTTCTACTTAGACATTCTGGCCCAGATTTACTAAACACTGACTTTTACAAAAGAAGATCAAAAGCTGAATTTTTGTGAATTCTTCCCATGTTGAAATATTGTCTGTGAATTCAAACATTGCCTAGGTCAAGTATAACGTGTCCAGGGTGGAAAATGATCCCAGGGGCATAAGTTTGTGACTTCTGCTTTGAACAGAAGGAAAGAAGTTGCAATGAATTTAATTCAAGCACTTCTTCTGCTCCAAAATTCAAGTAAGTGGAGAACCCACACTCCTCTAATGCATTTTCAGCCCTGTGTCCTTCATGCTGTTCCATTTGCTCCTATTTCTCCTACTGCCCTTCCTACCTTGGGATCTATTCGCTTTTGATGATCTTGGTTAAATGTCGCCCTCTTTATAAAGCTTTCTAAGCCCCTTGTCTTCTTATAAACCATTTCTCCACTACCTCCCTTCCTTGTGGGATGAATGCATTTCCCCACTCCGTTGTTGGGGTATCTGGCACATACTATACGGGTAGAGTCTTCTTTTTATTCCTTTATCAACGTCATGTATTATCTGCCTCCTAATGCAATAAATGTTTGCTGAATGTATGAATGGATCAGTGAATGGATATTAGAACAATACTCTTAATGAAGCCTTAAATATTCTTATAAACCTTTCTACCCTTACCAAGGGCTGTGAAGATGTAAGTTACTCAGTACATGTATATTAAATGGGAAATGCATGTCAACCAATGGGGGGTGGTTATTATTTCTAGAGTTAGTAAGGAGTGTGTAGGACATTTTCAGTGTTTATGTTCCCTAAACCATTTCCCACTGGGAGATAATAGGTTCTTAAATTTTTTCTGATCCTAAAATTCAGTTAAAAATCAATAAAATTCTCAAATATATGTATGTATATATAAATATATTTTATTAAAACAAAACTAATACAATTATCAAATATATATTCTGTTATGAATATATATGTATGACAGAGATGTATTCAGTGCTTTTCATTTGATCTTTTAATATTTCTTTGAGAGCATCACTTGATTGAGGCAACTCTGTAAAAGCTTCAACATCACAACTGAGTAGATACTACTGAGGCAATACCTTACATGAGGTCTAGTGGTTATAAAGTAATTTTTTCAGAAAAAAGTCAGGATAAATTTGAATAAAAAAGCCACCTAGAAGTACTATATCCAATTACTATTTATTATAAATACACACCCAGTCATTTAAAATACATTTGTTTCTATCAGAGATGTCTAATCTGTTTGTCACATTAAGGAAAATCTTCTGCTTCAGTCCTGCTGTCCCGAGTTTTCTGCTGAGTCTTCCTTCTAGGAAATTACCTTATTGGAATCTGATTTTAACTAGGAAATCTGGATAATGTGGAAACATTGAAATTAACTAATGATTAAGTTAATGATCTGGTATTATAAAAGTATCACCGAAGAACTCTATCCTACATGTGGACCAAGGAAGGCATATAAAGGCACTTCCTCTAGAATAGACTTCTACCATAGTTATCATCATCTCTTCATTTTTGCATGGGTAGCATCAGTAGAACACTAGGTAATTGTTTTGTAGATGAGTCTAGTTAGCTGAACAGTTTGGAGACAAAATCAAATGATCCAGGCTAGCTTATTCAACTGTACATTCTAATAATAATTAACTGGCTAATCAATTGTGTGAGAATAAGCCAATGAATTAGAGATCTAAGTTTGCAGACAGCTGTGACCATTGCTATGCTTTTAAGAGAAAAATAAACGTTACTTGTTACTAACTTCGTTTCTGTTAGCATGCTGCATACGCTGCATATCATACTATTTGGGAGCTTGTGCCATTTTTATCTCACATCAGATACTTCAACAACGAGCAGTTATGAATCGTGCACATTTTTCCCATTTGAGGCAATGCAGACAATTCAACTAAATTTAAATGAACAGATTTTCAGAGTGTATTTGAATCTCTTCCTGGGGCTAAGATAGACCTGCCCCTGGTCCCTCCATTTCCTTTGGTAAGCCCTTATATATTAAGCAGTGGAAAATAAAACAACAAATGGTATTCAGTAGAAACATAAAAGCCCAATCTATGTAAAGTGAGACAGAAGAAATGGAAACATAGCATGTATATTTTGCATGCTGAGCCTCATAAAATGCAAGCGTGAATTTCCTGTCCTAGTGAGTGTGGTCCAACATTAAACAAAGCATGGGGCATGATTATGAGAGATAAGATCAGTAGTTGGAGAACATACAACAAGCTGTTTTACCCACGTTGAGCATAATTTCACTCTTCTGATCTATTAGGCCCTCTGGGTGCACATCTTTGTAGATTTTTGCTAGTTCTCAGGAATGCATTAAAAAACCCTACAGGCTATAACTAAAATTACTGAATATTTTTTAATATCTCACATGTTGACAGTCCTGATTTTCGTTATATAAGAAATAACTGTCGATAGTGTCATTTAAATCCCTACTCTTTAGACTTGTGAATGCTAATAGCTGGGCTGTCGAATTTCAGCTTTTCCTGGAATCGTTATTCCTGGTTTCTTGTGGTGGATATGTATCGAACATAAGAAATTAGCTGCAGAGAGAATTAGAGGGTGTAAGTCTGAGTCATGTAAATGCCAAAAGCTTTTTGTGACATTTTTCAGACTTTAAAAATGGAAATATGTTATTTGCGCAGTAGCTCCTGATGGAATATGACATACTGCAGCGATGTGGTGAGTTTAAGATTGGGCTGCAGGCCATTAGGAACCCTCTGTGTGAGAGCCTGGGGCCTGAGCAGAGGAATGGGAGTGAGCTACTTAGCAGAAGCATGGCATTTGCTGAGGAGCTGAGCAATCCTCGTTAGATCAAGAACTGCTAATGAGAATTAAGAACTTGCTTGAACCTGTTATCATAAGTATGGTTTAGGAATATAATTTTCAAGCTTGATGTAACTTTTGTCTTTATTCCAGATGATCTTACATCATCATCATTATATCAGCTTATAAAAAAATCATAGGGCTCACTCAGCACATACGCTAACTCTTATATTTCAATTAAGATTGAGCCCTTTAATTTAGCTGAAATAAGAAATCCTTCTAAATAGATTCTGAACCTTCATTGTGTCCTGAGAGGCATGGAGGATGGGTGTGAGGGTGCATAGCTGACCCTTCTCTAGAGGAAAGTGGAGAACTCCCACCATTCACACTGTCCCCGCCACCTCCTGTTCCAACCCTTTTTAGATTTGCAGAAGAGCCTCTTGGGGGCAGAAACTGTCTCTGGTTTCAACTGGGGCTCACACGGTGGATCTCCTCAGAGGTATTATTTCCACTTCAGAGGATAGTCCTGGAACTCACTGAGCCCATACTTCTTGTAAACATGGGAGCATGGAGACGTATCCTTTTTTCTCCCTTTTCTGGGGGTAAAGTAACTCAGCAATTCCATACTGATATTTTTACATATAATTTTTCAAATTTATTAAATTCCAGTCACACAAAGATCTACATAAGACAGATACTTTTAAAAAATCGGAATTCCTATTCTCTGCCTCAGCTGTGGTAAATATAATTTTTGTAGTTACTTTTATTTTAGAATATTCCAAGGGTATAAATGTCTTGGTTACATGGATTGCTTTTGTACTGCTTGAGACAATGTTTTAAGTGTGTCCATCACACAGATAATGTATACTCTACCCGTTATATTTCATTTCACCCATCCCCTTCACCTAATCCCAACTGCTTAATTTCTGTTTAGTTTTATTTTCATCTGTGCACATGAGTGCTATTTGGTTAGTTCCAATTTAATAGTGAGTATGTGTGGCATCTGTTTTTCCATTCTTGCAATACTTCACTAAGGAGAATGATCTCCAGTTCCATCCAGATTGTTACAAAGGGTATTAATTCATTATATTATGGCTGAGTAGAATTCCATGGTACACATATACCATATTTTATTAATCCAATAAGGAACTGATGGGCACTTGGGTTGATTCCACATCTTTACCATAAGTGAATTGTGCTTCAGTAAACATTTGAGTGCAAGTGTCTTTTTGATAAAATGATTTTTGTTTCCCTTGGATAAATGCCCAGTAGTGGTATTGCTAGATCAAATGGTAGTTCTACTTTTAGTTCTTTGAGGAATCTCTATACTATTTTCCATAGAGTTTGTACTAGTTTGCAGTCCCACCAACAGTGTATAAGTGTTCTTTTCTACATCCATGCCAGAATCTGTTGTTTTAGGACTCTTTAATAAAAGAAATTCTCACTGGGGTTAGCTGATATCTCATTGTGGTTTTGATTTGCATTTCCCTGATGATTAGTAACGTTGAGCATTTTTTTCATGTTTATTGGCCATTAGTCTATCTATTTTTGAAAAGCTTCTGTTCATGTCTTTTGCCCAGTTTTTAATGGGGTTGTTTGATTTTTTCTTGATGTTTGGCTTGAGTTTTTTGTAGATTCTGGTTATTAGCCCTTTATCACAGGTATATCACATTAATGTTGTCTCCCATTCTGTAGGTTGACTATTGGCTCTGTTGATTGTTTCTGTGGCTGTACAGAAGCTTTCTAATTTAATCAAGTCCCATTTATTTATTTTTGCTGTTGCTGTCATTGCCCTTGAGGTATTCTTCATAAATTCTTTGCCTAGGCCAATATCTATAAGAGGAGTTTTTCCAAAATTTTATTCTAGAATTCTTATGATTTCATGTCTTAGGTTTAAGTCAGTTATCCATCTTGAATTAATTTTAGTGAGTTGTGAGAGATATGGATCCTGTTTCAATCTTCTACATGTGACTATCTAATATTTCCCAGCAGCATTTATTGAATAGCAATTCTTTTCCCCAGTGTATATTTTTGTTTGCTTTGTCAAAAATCAGATGGCTATATGGGGTGGTTTTATATCTGGGTTCTTAGTTCTATTCCATTGGTCTATGTCTCTGTTCTTGTGCCAGTACCATGCTCTTTTAGTTACTATAGCTTTGTAATATAGCTTGAAGTCTGGTAAATTGATGCCTCTCAATTTGTTCTTTTTGCTTAAGGTTGCTTTGGCTACATGGGGTCTTTTCTGGTTCTATATGAGAGATAGAATTATTTTTTATAGATCTGCAAAAAATGATGTTCATCTTTTCATAGGGATTGCATTGAATCTGTAGATCACTTTGGGTAGTATAGACATTTTAACAATGTTTATTCTGCCAACCCATGAGTATGGTATAGTTTTTCATCTGTTTCTGTCTTCTGCTGTTTCCTTCCTCAGTGTTTCATAGTTCTCCCTGTAGAAGTCTTTCACTTCCTTAGTTAAATACATTCTTAAGTATTTTATTTTGTTTGTTGCTATTGTGAAGGGTACTGAGTCTTTTATTTGGTTCTCAGTTTGACTGTTCTTGGCATATATGAATGCTACTGGTTTGTGTACATTGATTTTGTATTCTGAGACTTTGCTGAATTTATTTATCAATTCCACTAGTCTCATGGCAGAATCTTTAGAGTTTTCTAGATATAAGATCCTATCGTCAGCAAAGAGTGATAGTTTGACCTCTTCTTTTCCTATTTGTTTTTTTTTTTAATTGTTTTAATTTAAATGATTTTGTGTTTTCATTTCTAATGTAATACCATGGAAGGTGGTTTACAATTAGCTTTCTCTCTCTTTTTTTTTTTTTTTTGATATTTTGTATTTCTTTTTTTTTTTTTTTTATTTCATCTTGTTATGGGGGATACTGAATGCAGGTTACATACGTTGCTCCTGTACCGCCTTTCCCCCCAAGTCAGAGCTCCAGGCGTGTCTGTTCCCCAGGTAGTGCGCGTTGCACCCATCATGTAGGTATATATCCCTCCCTTCCCCACCCCCCCCCTTCCCGAGTCAGCACCTTCAAGCGTTACCAATCCCCAAACGGTGCGCAATGCACTCTCTTTCCCTATTTGGATATGCTTGATTTCCTTCTCTTGCCTGATTATTTTGGCTAGGACTTCTAGCACTATGTTGAATAGAATTGGTGATAGAGGGCAATCTTGTCTGGATCCAGTTCTAAGTTGGAATGCTTTTAATTTTTCCCCATTCACTATGATATTGGCTGTGGGTTTGTCAATATGGCTTTTATAATTTGAGGTTAGTCCCATCTATGCCTATTTTGTTAAGCATTCTTATCATAAAAGGATGCTGACTTTTGTTGAATGCTTTTTCTGTCTCTATTGAGAGAATCATATGATCTTTGTTTTTACTTCTATGTATGCGGTGAATTACATTTATAGATTTGTGTGTGTTGAACTATCTCTGCATTTCTGGGAAGAAGTCCACTTTATCATGATGGATTATTTTTTTGATTAGTGGCTAAATTTGGTTTGCTAGGATTTTGTTGAGATTTTTTGCATCTATATTCATAAGGGATATTAGTCTGTAGTTTTCGTTTTTTTTGTTACATCTTTTCCTAGTTTTGGTATCAGGGTGATGTTGGCTTCATAGAACGTGTTGGGAAGATTCCTTCCTTCTTGCTGTTGTGTGATAATTTCTGAGGATTAGGCACCAGTTCTTTGTAGGTCTGGTAAAATTCAGGTGTGAAACATCTGGCCCAGGACTTTTTTTTTGGGAAAGTTTTTTATTGCTCCTTCAGTTTGGTACTTGATATTCGTTTGTTGAGGAATCCTGTTTCTTCCTGATTGAGCCTAGGGAGGCTGTGTGTTTCTAAGAATTTGTTCATTTCCTCCATGTTTTCAAGTTTATGTGCATGGAGATTTTTATAGTATTCATAAATGGTACTTTGTATTTCCATGGTATCAGTTGTAATTTCTCCTTTTTCATTTCTGATTGAGCTTGTTAGAGTCCTTTCTTTTCTGCTTCTGGTTAATCTACTGAAACACATGTCAATTTTGTTTCTTTTCAAATAATCAAGTTTTTGTTTCATTTATCTTCTATGTAGTTCTTTTGTTATTGGTTTCATTTAGTTATACTCTTATCATGGTTATTTCTTTTCTTTTGCTGGGGTTGTTGGATGCCATAGATTTTGATAAGTTTTGTCCCTCTGTCATTTAGTTTGAAGATTCTTTTGATTTCCACCTTAATTTCCTCCTTGTTCCAATAATCATTTAGCATGGATTTGTGTAGAACTTAGTGTTTCTGTTGAAGTTTATTTCTAATTTTATTCTACTGTGGTCTGAGAAGATACATGGTATAATTTCTATTTTTTAAAATTTGTTAAGACACGTTTTGTGGCCTCACGTGACTGATCTTAGAGCATGTTCCATATGCTGATGTATATTCAGTATTTTGGGAGTAAAATGTTCTGCAAATGACTGTTAGGCCCATTTGCTCTAGATTCCCACTTTATGGCCAATGTTTCTTTGTTTGCTTGGAGGATTTGTACAGTTCTGGTAGCAGGGTGTTGATTTTCCCAGCTATCATGTTGCTGTTGTTTATTAATTTGTTTACATGTTGTAGAGTTTGCTTTATGAATCTGGGCACACCTGTGTTAGGTGCAATAATATTTAGGATTGTTGTGTGTTTTTGTTTAACTGGTCCCTTTACCGTTATATAATGATCATCTTTGTCTTTCTTTACTCTTGTTGATTTGATGTCTATGTTATCTACTATGAGAGTGCCTACACCAACTTTCTTTTGATTTCCATTTACATCGAATTTTTTTTCCCATCTCTTCACCTTGAATCTGAATGAGTCCTTGTGGGTTAGATGTGTTTCCTGGAGACAGCAGATACTTGGCTTGTATATTTTTGTTCATTCGGCCAGCCTATTTCTCTTGAGTACAGAATTGAAGTCGTTCACATTTATTGAAAGAATTGATAAGCAGGATGTGTTTCTGTTCATCCTTTTGGGTAGAACCTTATTGCTTTTTTTTTTTTTTTTTATCTGTTGAGCTGTTATTATATACGGTTGCTGATCTTTTGATTTGGGTGGTTTTACACTAGTGGATTTCTATTGTGCTGATCAGTGTATAATGCAGATCTGAATGCTTTCTGCAGGGCAAGTCTGGTCTTGAAAAATTCCCCAGTGTTTGCTTGTCTAAAAAAGTCTTTATTTCTCTCTCATATAAGAAACTTAGTTTTGTAGCATACAAAATTCTAGGCTGGCCATTACTCTGTTTAAGAGGACTGAGGATGGAACCCTAATCCCTTCTGGCTTGTAAGGTCTCAGTTGAGAAGTCTGCAGTTAGTCTGATGTGTTTTCCTTTGTAAGTTACCTGATATTTTCACCTTATGGCTTGCAGGAGTTCCTCCTTCATGTTAGCTTTGGACAGTATGATGACTGTGTTTCTTGGTGATTACTTATTTGCGATGAATCTGTCAGGTGTTTGTTGAGCTTCTTGTACCTGGATATTTAAATTTCTAGCAAGACCAGGGAAGTTTTCCTCCATCATTCCCTCAAATAGGTTTTCAAAACCTTGTGTGTTTTCTTCTTCATCCTCAGGGATGCTTATGATTCTTATGTTTGGCTTATATATAGAATCCCATATTTCTTGTAGGCTTTATTCATTCCTCATATTTCTTTGTTTTTTACCTTTGACTGACTTATTTAATTCAAAGGGTTGTCTTGAAGCTCTGAGATTCTTTCTTCTGCCTGGTCTAGCCTATTCTTAAAACTTTCCACTGTGCTTTGGATTTCCTTGAATGAATTTTTCCTTTCCAGAAATTGTGTTTGATTTTTTAAATAATTCAATTTCTTTAGTGAGTTTTTTATTCATTTTCTGTATTGGTTTTGTGGTTTCTTTTGTTGGTTTTCTATTTTCTCTTGTATTTCATTGAACTTCCTTATAATCCAAATTTAAAATTACTTATTTGTCATTTTGATATTTTTGTTTTGGTTGATATCCATTGATAGAGAGTTGTTCTTTTCCTTTTGGGTGTGGGTGACCTTTCACTTTGATTTTTTTCATACTTCTGGAGTTTTTTTTGCTGATTACTTCTCATCTGGCCTCTCTTGTGTCCTGGTGGTACTAGGCCTGGCTTTTGGGCCTGTTTCCGGGTTCCTAAAGATCAATCCCAGACCATGCCAGAGAGAAGAGTGCTGGTCCTGAGTTGCCTATGGTGTGTTCAAGCATGTTTTGTGATCCTCTCAGGTTGCTGCTGTCCTGCTGTCTTCACCTCTTTCCAACAGTGTGAATTGTGTTGGATCCCCCAGCTTAATCTCCAACATGGGGTGTGGTACTTGTGAGTATGAATCAGCCATGCCCTGTTTGCTTGAGTTGGACAATGCTATGATGAGGTATAGAGTTGTGTTCCCTATCATTGTTTCATGTTTGTGTGAAAGAGCCAGCTACCGAGATGTTCTTTTGTGCTTGTGGTAAAGTTTATCACCCTGGTAGGTACTTGAGTGCCCTACGCTTTAGGAAAGACCCTATAGCTTGTAGGTGGTTGCTTGATCTCCACCACCATGCAGGTCAGGAGAGGAACAAGGCAGTTTGTGGCGAGGTCACAGGATCCTGAGAGGCTTTGAAAAGCCTCAGTTGGGCTCAAAAGTTGCTTTTCCAGCCACTAGCGGGAGACGCCGATATGAGGGTCAGGACAAGCTGTCGAAACTTGGCGGGCTGTTCACAGGGGAGGGGCCTAAAAGCTTGAGTGCTAAGAACCCCAAGCTGGGATCTTTCTGCCCTTATCCAATAGCAGAGTTTTTGTGTGGGGAGGGGTGGGTGCTCCTTGGACCCCCACAGCACATTCCCATCAGTTCAGTCCATGTTGTGCTTTCTCACCACCTAAGCCCAGCTCTCAAACCTCCCCCATCCGTGTTTCTGACCCACTAGCATGTCTCTGTGAAATGCTGGAGGGTAGAGACTTCCAAAATTGTGTCTGTTTTACAAGTTCTCAGAGGGAGAGGAGCGGTTCCCACTATTTGTGGGGACCTCTGCCAGTAGCACGCCCCCCCCCCCCCCCAAATAGCTGCTTGCGAACTTCTCGGCTGTAGTTGCACTTCCTATTGTAATGAGTGGGGGAGGGGCTGGAGCACCTGCTCAGTCAGCTTGGCAAAGTGTGAGGATTTTGGTTGCTATGGAACCAGGGGCTGGGTTATTCCTCTCCAAATGCCACTCCCTTATCTAATATGGTGGTTCTCTAGTGGGCGGGGTGGGGGGGATTGTGCACTCCCACATCCCTGTTCCTCAGCACCCCACCACACTCTCCTGTGAAATATGTCCATGAATCCAGCTCCCAGACTTCTCCCCTGGGTCCCCATGCACCACTCGCTAGTCCGGCGTGCACCAGGATGGGCTTGCTTACCTGAGCCACTGGCATGCGGCCCTGTGAAATGCCAGAAGGAAGGAAGTTCCCAAATTGTACATATCTGTTCCACTACAATGCCTCAAGGGGAAGAGATGTGGATCTCACTGTGTGTTGAGACCTCAGCCTGGGATGTGTGCCCGCAGGGAGAGAAATGGCCCTTTGGAAACTTCTCAGCTCTGAAGACGCTCACAATTGTAATGGTTGGGGGAGGGGCTGCAGCCCCTGGTCAGGCCGAGCTCAATCTGTTTTCTTGGTTGCAGTGGAGAGGGCAGGAGCAAGGGAGGAAGTGTCTGGATGGGAGAAAGCTGGCACTCCAGTGTCTCATGGCACTCTTCTGGCGGGTGCCCCTCATGGAGTGCCCAATCTCCTGGGGCTTGCTAGTTCACCCCACTATTCCATATTTGCCACCATGCCTGGGTTTGTGGAGGGTGGAATAGTCTTCAGTAAACTTGGTGTCCTGCTGTTCACCAAAGGTGTAATCCCCCCTCGTCTCTCAGCCTCTCATCTCACCCCACCTCTCCATCTTCAATGTTTATATAAATATTTCTAGTTCTTTTCCCTCCCCCATTGGTGAGAAGCACCATTACATATAATGTAGGGCCCAGTAATTACTACTAAATTTTGTGATTGTGAAGTATTAATATATTTTTTCCTTCTCTGCTGATACCCTGGAACCTTGCAATTACATGTGAGTCTGAAAAAAGTCGTTCATTGTCTCCTGAAAGCCATGAAAACCTGCAATCATGTCCTTCTGCTCATTTGAGGATCTTTCTGTTGCCCACAGGAAAAAGTCTTCATGAAAATCAAAGACATTTATAAGTTGGTCCTTCCTTACCTGCCTGGTTGACTTGTCATTACCCCCCTCCCCATTCCCCCATTCCACTGCCCAAAGGCCAAACTGATGGTCTTATGGCTTCATGAGTTGTCGTTCATTTTCATGACTCCATATGTTTTTCACATTTAGTTCTCTCTGCCTGAGATGTCTTTCCTCATTTGACAAACATCTAGTAATTCTTCAAGACTCCTCCTCAATGTCATCTCTTCCATATATTTCTGACTCTTTTAGGCTGAGTTAAGGTTCTGCTCCCTGAAGGCCATTACACTCTGATATGTATTTATGTCTTTATATGTATGGCTTGTCTGTAATATTATAAGTCCCTTCATGATAGAGATGTGTTTTAGTCATCCTTAGATTTCTAGCTTTTAGCACTTTATCCACAAAACAAAACAAAACAAATTATTGAAATGAATGAACAAATGAATTGGAGATACGGCTCCTAACACCTCTCTGCATCAGTTGTGAAAAGTAGTAGGAGTCCAGTACATTGTAGTAATACGAGTATCTATACATTGCCTGTATAGAATATGATCCAGGAAACAGTAAATTCATTAAATGAGTATCTGCATTTTCCCCTGATCAGAATCTCTGCTCACTTTGAGGTTAACCCATCAATGCCATTTGAAGAAACATTGTTCTGCTAACAATGTGCCACTTTATTGAATCCTTTCGGAGAATTTCACTACAGGTTTAATTATTGCTCACCTTGGTGTCAGGCTGCTTTCCCTTTATTAACTAATCATCTATTGGCCCAGTGGGGTTCCTGTAGCCTCCAGGTTTCTCAAGATATGTCACATCAGATTATCTGCCCTTATTTTACATAGATTAAAATTTAAGTTTTTTCTAAATTCAGTGAAGAAACAATCACCCACTGCTTAATATATGCAAACTATACCAGGGTATGCATTTATATAACCTGAGCTGAGTGACTTATTTGAGCTTTGTTAATTAGCTTTGGAAAAGAAAGTTAGCTTAACTAGAGGAGTAAATAGATATATTTGATGAAATTTTTATTTTACCTTACAACACAGAGTATTTTAGTGTTGTTAAAATTATTTCTAAATATCAGTTATCGAACAGCGATTATGGACCAGCCTTTGCACACACTGTCATGACAACATCATAGTTCAGAATTTATTTTTGCCTCACCAGCTTTCAAATAGGAAGATTCTATGAATTGAGTTCACCTTGAAGTAAAGTTATTTGTAAACCATTTTTGTTGATTCCAAATCAATATGCTGAGAATTATTTTTATAAAGCCTAGCTTTCTAGAAGACTTTCATGTTGAAATCTTCTGGAACTTAAAGGTAAGTTATTTTCAAATATCGCAAAGTACCACATGGCATAAAATAGGTTAAAATTATCTTGATTTTTAACCAGTTCAAAAAAACTAGAGTTCAGTGTTTTACGATCTTTTGGAGTCTTCATGAGTCCTTCTAAGTTTATATTCTATGAAGCCTAGACATTTATGCGTCATAGATAATAAAGTTTACCAGCATTTTTGAAAATCTTGGGAAATAAGTTTTTATATGCAGATACAATATGTGGTTAATAAAGAGTTAGATCTTTTCTGTTAAGTCTATATAATTAGTAAAGTTCTTTGCATGATAGATCAAGAAATCTAAAAGTTATATAATTTACCCTCATAAATGATATAAGTTGGCACAAATATGAGAGAATTTATGATTTCTCTCTAGCCCCAGGATATTTCATTGCATTTAACAATAATTCATAATTTAATCCACAATTAATGGATAATCGGAAAATATTCACTTGTCTCCACAGTGATAGTAGTTACTATATCTTTTCTGACAGTTTTAGTATTACTATTTGTACTTTAAATGATGAGATGGGAATTTTTGATATAATTTCAGTTTTATAGCAAACTTATATAGGAGGGCCAACCTAATTAGAAAATATACCTGAGTTATAAATCCACTTCAATTTTATTTGTATATTGCTTGGCTTGATTTTCTCTTGAATTACCATGGATTTATGAATGAGAGATGATTTGAAGTCTATGTTTTCTTCTTCATTTTGCTATTTTGTTATTAAAAATTTGCAGTCTAAAACTAAAAAAAAAAAACCTTCCACGTCTCACTGATGTGTGAATTCCCTTTTTCAGTTCTCTCTCTCTCTGTCTTCTTTGTCACTGATTGCTAATTTATTTGTACATATTTGTGTTTTAAAGTCTTTTAAATGAAGATTTGATCCCTATGTCTCCTTTTCTTGTACTCTTGAATCAATACATGTTTTTACAAAAGTCCTGAGTTCACACTATTATTAGTTTTTTTAAAAAGTCAAACTTATTAAGATATAATTTTATACAATAAATGTACACACTTTAAAATAAATTGCAATAAAGATTCAAAAATATGTACATCCATGCAACTCATCATTCCAATCAATACATAGAACTTTTCCATCACCCTAAAAGTTCTTTCCTGCTTCTTTGCAGTTCATTTTCACACCACTTTTCACTCCAGGCAACAAAGGATCTGATTTACATCCCATCAATTAATTTTGTCTCCGTTTGAACCCCATATAAATGGATTCGGAAGATGTTCTGATAGTCTTTTGTTTCTGCCTTGTTTTGCTCTATGGAATTCTCCCAAGTTGTATCAGTAGTTTTTTTTTTTTTTTATTGATGAGTAGTATCTCATTGTGAGATTATCCCACAATTTATGTATCTATTCAGCTTCTCATGGGCAATTTGAGCTGATATATTTGACTGCTTGATATTTTCCCACGGGTCATTGAAGAGCTGTTGATTTTTCTTCTATTTTTTTCTCTTTGTTATTCAGACTGGATGATTTTAATCAATCAAAATCAAGGTTACTGACTTTTTCTTCTGCCATCTCCAACCTGCTGTCAAACTCATTAAAGTGAAATTTTCATTTCAGATTTTATACTTTTAAATTCCAGATTTCAATGTGCTCCTCCTGCTCCTTCTCCTTCTAGTTTTCTTTTTCTTCTGAGATTCCCCATCTCTTCACTCATTAAGATGACATTTTCTTGTAAGTCTTTGAATGTCTTTGTACTATCTAAAGAAATTGTCTGTTAATTTTAATATTTGATTCATCCTGGAGTCTTTTTCTTTTTTTTTTTTTTTTTTTTTTTTTTTGAGACAGAGTCTCACTCTGTTGCCCAGGCTAGAGTGAGTGCCGTGGCGTCAGCCTAGCTCACAGCAACCTCAAACTCCTGAGCTCAAGCGATCCTCCTGTCTCAGCCTCCCGAGTAGCTGGGACTACAGGCATGTGCCACCATGCCCGGCTAATTTTTTCTATATATATTTTTAGCTGTCCATATAATTTCTTTCTATTTTTAGTAGAGGTGGGGTCTCGCTCTTGCTCAGGCTGGTCTCGAACTCCTGAGCTCAAACGATCCGCCCACCTCGGCCTCCCAGAGTGCTAGGATTACAGGCGTGAGCCACCGCGCCCGGCCTCTGGAGTCTTTTTCTATTCACTGATTCATTTCTTTATCATGGGTCATCTTTTTCTGATTTTTCACATTTTAAAAAATTTAGATTGCTTTTGGACCTCTGTGGGTGATATATCATAAATAATATGAATTATGTATTCTTTCTTAAATAGTATTGAGTTTTACTTTGACAATTTAGTAACTTACCAGGAGTCTTTTAGATCCTATCAGGGCTTGGCTTAAGCTTTGTTAGGGCATGGTAGTTACTGTTAAGATATGGATTTTCTAGTAGTTAAGCTGAAGGCCCAGGATCATGATGGGTTATTTCATTTCTGGCTGGACTAGAATTAAAGTATTTTCCATACTATGTAACCTCTATTATCTTTGTTTCTCCCAATCTTGTAAGAAATACTATTTGTTAGACCTCTCAGAGTCTTACAAACAAATGTACAATGCAGCCCTTGATCCAAAGACCCCACACAGTTTTCTGAGACTACTCTTCTCCTACCTCTATTTTCTCTACTACCTTGTCCTGTAAATTCCACCTGTTTCAGCAGCCCTAAACTCTGAACTTGCCTCCTCAGCTAAGTGGGCCTGCTTTGTTTCTGTTTGTTTCCAATTCCTTATGCTGCATTAGGGAATTGCCTCTAGACAGTAAGCCTAGGTGATCATGGAGCTCACCTCTTGTGGTTTTTTCTTTCAAAGATTACTGTCCTGTTCTACCTATCCTCCAATGTCAGATAACAGTCCCTTCATGTATTTTACTCAGTTTTATAGTTGTATACCATGTGTGGGCAAATCTGATAGAAGTTAATCTTTCATATTTGGAAGCGGAAATCCCATATTATCTTTTAAAGAAGGGAATAACTTCTCACTCAGTGGAATCTGGAACTCATAGGTTGATTCCAATTGTATACAGATTGGATTCACAGATATTATAGATATTACTCATAAGCATTACAACACTTGAGACAGCTAAAAATGATACTTTCCTCAGATAAAGGTACAGGGAGAAGTAGGGTATGCTTTATTTGGCACTATAATATGCATTGTCTTCAAAAGTGGTCCCTGACTTTGATATCTATTGTCTCATTTTGTTGGCTATAGCATCCAAATACAAAATCCAGCAGTGAGGAGCTAAAACCAAAATGCAAATCTGACAGGTTAGTAAATATATGTAATTAATTTTTCTTAATATTAAAAAATTTGAAGGTATAAATTACATGGTATAGCATGACATCATATATTTCAACATACAATAGGAGACTATGTCATGTGATATTAACAATTACTGGATTTTAAAGCTTATCACATTTCACAGCATAATCATTGAAAATATATGATTAAATTAATGTATGAGAATTTTAAATGTTGTGTTTCTTTCTTTTGTGAGTTTCTAACTTTCAGATTTAGTGTTACCTAACTGAATATTTTCAACAGTAAAATATTTCATAGTAGTAGGTGTGTAATTAACAAAGAAAAATAGACATGTGTTAAACAGAGAATTTTACATGGCAAAGAATTTGGCATGGTTCAAATTACAGTGGCTATTTTTTGAAAATAACAAAGCCCACGTTTCCTCTTTTGATCTTAAGTGAACACCTAAACAGCTGGGCCTTATCTTCTTCTGGTCATCCTGCAGATCCAAGACTTCTGTTTTTTAACTGCCACTCCTAGAATTTCTGTTTTTTTTTTTTTTTTTAATATTCACTCCACTCCTTCAAAATATTTCCACATATTTTCCTCTTCTTACTAATTGCTTTTGATCTATATTGGAAACTGAAAATTCTCTTTTCTTTTTGCCTAGTATTTTATATGAAAAAAATTGACTTTAGATTAAATTTTTATTTGGCATCTCATTTTAAAAGAATATCTCTCCATTTCTGTGTCCTGTGAAATTATCTGCTGAACCAATTCCTCCTCAGTCTTGAGACTTCTGTTTCTAAAAATCCCTGTGGTTGGAGATGAAGTTCTCTGGGCCTATGTAAAACTTTGAGGTACATATGTTTTGAGTGAAACTATGAAAGCGCATATTAATAGTTTTCACTTTCACCAAAGTAAAGCAGTAAAGATGTCAGGTTTCATTGTATATTACTTAGTAATAAGTGTCCTGTACTATTAATACCTATAAATCATCTGTTTGCTGAAAACAATGGATGCCACTCTTCTTTAATCAGATCATTTGTAATTGTGTATTTCTTTGTTCCAGTTAATATGCACATTAAGAAGTGTTTCTTTTTATGTTTGATACTTCATACAAGTGGCTGATCAGCCTTTATGACTATGACTCAAGCTGGTTGACTCCCTGTTCAAGTCCTTTGTGGCTCCAGGGAGTTGGAATGACTCATAATTACCAGAGTTGAAAAAAGCTTTTCATGTATTCAACATGATCTTCCACTCATTTTTACATCCTATTTCTCTCCTCCACCCTCTGTACCCTCCCTCTTATATTCTCTCCAGGAAAAATGACTCATGATTCACATCTACTTACTTGATTTTCATGTAAGGAGAATTTGAGTTTGAGAAGGATTTGATATATCTATTTTTTGCTATTGTTGAAAGGATTTAGGAAACATTCCATTTTGGAATAACTCTTCAGATTTATTGTTACAGTGAACATATCATAGATGATAGATGATCAATTAGTTCTTGTTTTATGAGTGAGTAGTCTTAAAGTTTTAGGCAGCCATGTACACTATCCATTTCCTTCCAGTTGTGTTTTAGTAATTGCTGTTATCTTCCCTAGTTCATGCCCAAATATTGGCTTTTGTAGAGATTTTTCGTATGTAGAATTCATTTGTTCTTGAGATTGAGAAAACTTCAATAGAGAGAGCCAAGTAATGTGGCAAAATGTGAATAAAATATATTATAATGGGATTTCTATAATTTTGTTTACAATTGATTGTTATTAATCTTCTGAAACAGAAATTACTAAATGACATATTATTGTACTTGGAGGTTTCTCAGAATATAGAGACAAGTCAAACAATTTTCCTACCTTGAGTTGGTTCTAACAAAAGATTAAAAAAACAAAACAAAACAATTGAGATCAGTTATTTGTGCAGTCTTCATAGAAAATGTCTCATCCATTTACAAACATGGGCTGATTTTTCCTAGGAAGTCTACCGAAACTTCCAAACTGAGGATTTATCTCTAGTATATGGTGGCTTTATTAAAGTTCAGCCACCCTGTGAAGCTAGCTTAACATAACCTAATAGCTTTTCAAATCACTTTAGGGGTAATATATTTGTAATTTTTTAACTCTGGTAATCTTTATGATAATCTGAATGCCTGTCAGTAAGAGGTTGACACTGGTTATTACTGCAAAATCATCTACATAATTGAGATGATATTGAGCAACTTTTGAGACCTTAATTAAATATTAAAGTATTGACTCTCAACTCCAAACTTACATTTTTAATAGCTTACTCCACATGTGTATCTACCTTTACATATTCAAGATTTACATATCCAAAACAAACTCCCCATCATATCCCCCCTTGCCCAAATTTATACCTCCTATAGTCTTCTTCACCTCTTATTCTCAAACATTGACATCATCCACGACTATTCTCTTTCTCGACTGATTATAAATCCTCTCACCTCTGCCTTCTATATGCTGGAATCTGGCCTCTCCTCTGCTACTACCATGGTCTAAATTATATCAGCTTTTTCTGGATTATTGAAATAATCTCCTGAGTGATCTCCCTGCTTCTGCTCTTCTTCCCCTTTATTAGCCTGAGTGATTGTGTTAAAAGAGGTATCACTTTATGCTCCTTCTCTACCAAAACCCTTCTATAGCTTCCCAAGTTCACTGAAAGTAAAAACCAAAACTTTGTTATGACTGGACTTTTCTTCTGTCATCTCAATTCTGCTTTTGAGCCCATCTAGTAAGGGGAACAGGAGCAGCTCCAGGCAGGAAGATTTCAGATTCCCACCATTCTGACCTAGAGGTTCAACAATTCTTCATAAGAAAAAAATAATCTCTCAGGATGTTGTTTGGTCACTTTTCAGCGTCCTGAATGGGTTGCTTTTGAAAATATTTTCCTGTTTTATTATTTTTTTTTGTGAGGAGGGGTATTAGCTCATTTGCATTGCTATACAGGAATATCTGAGGTTGGGTAATTTATAAGGAAAAGAGATTCATTTGGCTCATGGTTCTGCAGGCTGTACAGGAAGCATGGCACCAGCATCTGGGGAGGGCTTCTGGGAGCCTCCAATCAAGGTGGAAGGCAAAAGGGGAGCAGGTGTGTCACATGGTGAGAAGAGGGACCAAGAGACAGAGGGAAAGTGCCAGACTCTTTTTAACAACCAGCTCTCATGTGAACTAATAGAGCAAGAACTCACTCATTACCATGGGGAAGACACCAAACCATTTATAAGGGATTCGCCCTCTTGAAGCAAACTCTAGGCTCCATCTCCAACATTGGAGCTCAAATTTCAACGTGAGATTTGGTGGGTACAAATATTCAAACTATCAGGAGGATTCATTGATCACTTCTCATTACCATAGCCAGAAGTCCTGCCCCACCCCCAAATCATTAAATATAATTGTTTAACACATATTTTTAAAGTAGTTCAGTTCCAAAATCTAAGACAGGTAAATTAAAATGTTAGTGAGGTATTGTTTGGCCTATAAAATTAGCAAAAATTGATAACTTGTGAATTTTAGATGCTGGCAAGAATTCAGAAATGTTAGTGTCCCCAGGAGTTTCTGGGTGTATTAGAGTGCATTGTAATGTCAGTAAAATTTATTTATTTTATCTTTTATTTATTATGTTTTTTCTCTGAACCTAACTTCATAAAATGTTTAAAATTGTTCCTTGACTTTATGAAAACAGTTAATATGAGCCCATTATAATATTCAAAGAATAATTTAATAGGGTATACAGTGAAAAGTAAGCCTGTCTCCCAGGCTTTCACGTTTTCTCCTTGAAAGTAATGATGGTTGTCTCTTTTTTATGAATATTTCCAGAGATTTTCTATGTATGTACAAACTTGAGTCTGCACAATATAACCTCTTTAAAAAAATACAGACACTTAAATTTTCAATTTAATTTTATCCAGCTTGTTTTTATTATTAGCAAAATTTCTTAAGGATGGTATCTTATCAATATATAGAAATATTTTGCAGCCCAAATATTTACAATTTGAATATCACAAAAAGTATAGAATTTTCATTTTTTTCTTTACCACTTTCTACTTTTTGTACTTTAAGACATTTCTATAATGGAATTTATTGATTTTGTGATTATAAAATAGATGTTATTATTAAAATGTATATAACTTTTAACTCATTAATTTTACTTCTGTAAATGGTTTCTATGAACTGATTTCAAATGTGCAAAACATTATTCAAAAAAAAGTTTACGGCTGAATACATATCAAAATAGGGTTTTATCAAAACATCTAAATAAATTGACTAAGTACAATATAGCTCATTCATTTGAAAGACTTAAGTATCCATCAAAATGATAATAATGTCTAATATTTTACTGAATGCTGTTATTACATGCTAGATGCTATTCTAAAATCTTTAAATGTATTATCACTTTCATTATAAGGATAATTCTGTGAGGTAGGCACTTTTAGTTTTCTTCATTTTATAGATGAGAAAACAGAAGCATTCAAATGTTAAGTAACTCGCCCAGTGAAAAGTTGGTAATGATATGCCAAAATACTTATTTTGTCTTAGTTCAGGTTCCCCAGGAAAGAGATTTTGAAGATGTTCAGGAAAAGGAGGCTCTCAGAAGATCAACACCAGAGGGGAGGCAGAGGAAGTAGGGTTGGGATGAGAGAAAACAAAGTGTGGTGCAGGTGTGATGTAGTCACAGTGAAGATCTCAGCAGACCATGCAGGGAGATCTGGAGCTGGGCTGGTCCTTCTAAAATGTCTTGAATTGCAGTAAGGAGACTGGCCTTTGTGTTAAACAGCCATTGGTGGAGGGTTGTGATAGGAGAGGAAGGGGTGTGATTTTTGTAAGCTACCTCTCTCTGGCTGCGAGCAGTTCTGTGAGACTGTCTTAGTTGAGAGAACCACCTGCCAACCCTCCTGGCATTTGAGGAGGTGAGTGCCTGAGACCCGAAGGCCACATGGCCACCCAGATCCCATATAACAAATAATAAAGCATAGTAAATCCATATAAGGTAAATTTACAAATATTTATATATGTGTGTGTATATATATAGTTTTTCCCTATATGGATGAATGTGTCATCCATCCATACATATACAAACACACACACATTTGTGTGTGTGTGCATATATATATATATGGTAAGAATGAAAAAATATGCCTTCATTGTAGGAAACAAGTAATTCTTTTCTTTTTCAATTTAAGTCACCTCTTTAATAAATGTAAATACTTTATTAAAAAAGATTACTCTCAAAACTTTCTTTGACCAAGTGAATTGAAAAAATTTCAAGTGCGTAAGATTTTTCCAATGCACATATTGGAGTATATAAAACAAAAGTTATATAAATGGAAAGAAGCTCATGGTTTAAAAAGACTATTAATTCCATATTTGAATAAGAAGAATAACAACAGTCGTGTCAGGTACTTATAATGTATGTACTTATGAAAGTTTTATATAATAAAATATAACTTTCTTATCACTGTTAGGAAGTTCTGTGATTAGAAGAACCTCTTTCAGTGAAAAACTTCAAAGACAAAATCCATTCACACTTAAGTAATGTGGAGTATTTGACCATATGTAATTTGTTTCTTGAGTTAATCCAATAGACTATTTAAATTTCAGCTTTCATCTTCTCATTTTTTACATTCTCTTTTCTATTAAAAAAGTGGAGAGCGTCAAGAAAAGGAATTAAAAAACAAAACAAAACAAACCTGGAGAACCAGAGGGGGATAAAAATCATCTGGATTGATGATGAGAATGAGAATGACTGCTTCTGGGCGTGTCAAGAGTACAATTTAGCTCGGCCTCTGGGCAGCTTTCAATATTCTTGAGCAGCACCAAGGTGCAAGTTGCAGATTGCCTCTGGCCATTGCAGAGATCATTTCCACAAATATAAACTGGCCTTTTATAATTTTCTCATCTTTGCTCTGAGCCCTCTCTCAGGTGCTCTGTTCTTAGGAGACCCAATATCAATTTGACACAGTCACTTTAGGCCCTCTTTTCCTTTATTCTTCTTGGTGTTTTAAAAGCCAATGCCTCTTTCCCACGCACTTTATTTTCTCCTTGTCATTGCTGTGCCGGGCATCTTTGACTGGGGATCCAGAAAGGTAGGCTAGGACTTATTGATCTGATTTATCAAGACAATACATAAGCAGTAGCTTGAAGGGACATAGTTGGTGAGAACATGAATATCTCAAAAGTCACTTTCCTGGGTGGGAATTTATTACATTTTTGTATACCCAGTATCTAAATTTTTATGGAATTTTTATATTTAGGAATGGCTCCAGTTTAGTAGTCTGAAGTGGCCAGTCTTAGCCTATGGGAGCTGGAAATACTACAGCATACACATCTGACCCGAGCTCTGGCAGACCCACCTATGCCAGACCAGGAGTTAGGGTCACATGAAAAAAGGGACAGTGATCTCTCTCTCTCTCTCTTCGCCGGTGACAGTAATTAGTGTAGGCTGAATGTGGTTCCAGGGCAGAGGGGCATCGGGTTGGAGTCGAGGTGCATGTTGTGGTCATTATTACTTTGCCTTGCAGACGCGGTAGGTACACTTCCCGGCCTCCTTATATTAGGTGGCTAATCCTGACTAGTAAGTTGTGAGGGAAAGTGATGGTGTTGCTGCTGGCTCGGAGCGTTTCATGGCTGGTGTGAGACCCTGTGGAACTCTTTCTTCCTACCTCAGTGAACAGTAAAATTCCAGATCCTGGCTTCTATCAGCCTTGGTCCCACAGTGGAGACACTGCAGCCCAGAATTTCTGCAACCTGTGATGGGCAAGTGGCGTCACTGAGAAGCAGCCTTCTCTGCTTTGAAGTCACAGCCCTACCTCACTTACCGTGCCTGACCTGGTGGCCAGGCAGCAGCGCTCCCGGTGGAAAAGTGGCCGCAGATCTGATCAGTGCTGGGCTAGTCTCCTTGGCCACTCAGTCTTGAAGCACGGTTCTGTCCTATTTCCCGAAGATAGTCTTTAGCCTGGTTCTTCGTTCTTGTCATCATTTCTGTGAACCACATGGTTTTAGTAGACTCTATTTTGGCTTTAACTCCCAGAACCAGCCCGATACAATTCCAAATAGCCTGGTTTCCTTAGGGATGCTGCTGTGAATTTCTCTTCCATAAATTTGTACAGAATCTTTGGAAGCCATTAATTTTTAAAATCTAAGCCCCCTCTTGAGAGCAACAAATTTCATAAATTTGCTATATGTATAAAAGAGGTATAGGATATTTTTCCCTAAGTTTATTACTTTCAAGCTCTAAGGGTTTATCTTAATTCTTGTACAATAATATTTGATGAATAAATGTATGTTCACCACTGTTTCCTTAATTGTGCTATTAGATTACCCTCAGTAATATACTTTCCTACCCTTTGCTGTCCAGATCGGACCATCTTGATCTCATTAAACTGACCATGTAAGACAACAGTTCTTCATGGCCCCCATGGGGTTCTTGGGCAGTGTCAACTGCTAAAAATCAAGTCCATCCACTGTTCTCCCCCATTCTCCCACTGTCAGCCAGGACTTTGCAGACTGTGGGGAAGCACACAGCTTACCTTCTCAGCTGGGACAAGCCCTGTTCAGTGAAGTTTAGATTAGATAACCTCTCATGTCCTTTCCATCTCTAAAGTTGTAGAATATCCTTCCCTAAGTAACAACCGGTAGCTCCGAACTTACTGTAAATACAGTTTTGTGGATTTTTATTTTCTCATTTTATCTTTGTTCATTTTAAAGTGAAGACACCTCCTTGGGCCTTGGATGCTTTCTTCTTAGAGCAGAGTTGCTCAATCTTGGCACAATTGTCATTTGGGGCTTGACAATTCTTTGTTGCAGGGAGACGGACTGTCCTGTTCAATGGTAGGATATTTAACAGTATCCCTGGTCTTTCCTCACTAGATACTAGTCACATCCTCCAAATTGCAATGAACAAAAATGTCTCTAGATATTGCCAATATCACCTGAGGGCAAAATTATCCCCAGATGAGAATCACTGCATTAGCGTATCTCCATTTGGATGGAATTTTACTTATTGAAATAGCTGTTCTGTTTTCAAACTTGAGCATTTCACTCTGTAATGCCTCTTTTAGATAATTCATAAAGATATTAATGTTAATTCCAAGTACAGGAAATAGCAACATAATCTCTCAATTCAATTACCATCAAATTTTTATCACTATGGGGATGTAGTCATGGGCTACATATAAACATTTACAGTTTTTAAGACTGGAGTATCATGTCATTCTGTCTCAATTTCAAACATTAGCAGTCAACACTTTTATGGAATTTTAACACTTCCAAACTACTTTAAATTCTAAATAACGAAGGTGAGCTAATTCTTTTTTTTTTCTTTTTCTTCTTTCAAAGAAAATACAGTATTCTGCTTGAGAGCTTTAAAATGTTTTAGAGTGTTATTTCTGCATAGTGTAAGAAGAATTAAGCTTTTATTATTTTGTGTCTTTAGTGATCACACTGCTGTTGGTGATAACATCTCTGTGGTCAGAAGAACTTATTTATTACCTTTTTCTGATGCTATTCTTGTACCCTTTGACCTGGAGGCCACTGGTTTTCAAAGTTAAATGGCTAGCAGGGGTCCAGAGTGACAGCCGACAGATTTGTTTGGGTAGTAGTGCGTGTGTGTGTGTGTGTGTGTGTGTGTGTGTAATATGTCCCTATACATCTAATCAGCTAGTGCTTTTTTTTTTTTTTTTGGTATGGGAGACAGATGTCCACCCTGATAATCTTTACTGATAACCCCGTGACTAAAAATTGACTTGCTACCTATGATAAAGTGAAAATGAGGCTGAGTTAGATAAAGAGGAAATGAAATAGAGTCTGTAGAGAAGAAAATGAGCACGAAGTCGATAGGTGAGAAAGAAGGCTGCTGCACAGTGATTCAGGATTATTTGATCAATGCAGGGGAAAATGCAGGGGGAAATAGCAGGCGACCCAGTTGTTTAGTCCTCTATCTACAGATCAGTCCAGATAGCTGTCTGTGAAATGATTAGCTATTTCAGTGTTGAGTGGGTAATGCTGTAGCGAGAAACGCAGGAGATGTGAATGAACCAAAACAACTCAGGTTGAGAGACAGTTGTGTGGATAGATGCTATTTGGACCAGCCGTCTATTTATAACAAAAAGAGCGTGAGACTATGATTTTAACATTTTTTTTGGTATCAGCACAACTCTTCAATATTATATGCACATTTTGCATTACTTTTAGAATAAACAGTCAACTGAAGGGAAAACAAAGGCCAAAGACAAAAAAGACAAGATTTCCTTAAAAGTGTAAGCAGAGGTTTGAAAATGAATGGGCAGGCGGATGTCAGAAGAGAAGAAGCTGCTTGACCAGGGCAGTTACTCTGAAGCAGACAGACCACTGTGATTCCTTTGCAGCCTGAGTTTCAGCAGGAGTTGCCCCTTTTAGGCTTCTTGGGGTCTCCTCACTATAATCTTTTGCAAGTGGTACTGGCTTGTTTTCAGGTCCATCTCAGGAAGACATTTTAACTAACTTTATTATTTTGCTGTGTCAGACTTAAAAAGAGCTGCTTTGTTTTGGTTTCTCATGAGTTTTGAAATATTTTCATCATATGCCTGAAGATATGTTTTACACAGCAGGTGTTAAGGATCCACTGAGGTCTGTTGGACAAATGATTCATAAATATGTGTTCCATGCTGTACAATAGTTGAATAGAATCACACAGATGGAGCCACCCTATTCTATTGAGGAAGTGGTATGTGTTTTTGTAAAAACTGTGATACACATGGTTTTTAGCCAAGGAGCCAGACTCTGAGAAAGTTTTTGGAATAATTTACTTATGTTGTACTGATTTGTGCAGTGGGAGTGTGATGTAAATATACCCTTATTGCATATTACAGAAAGGCCTAGGAGGGTCTTAATAAAATAAATTTGAGACATCTCAGGGGAACTATGACAAGAATACAGATAAAATGGATGCTACTGATGAAAAGCTGTTATCTTGTATTTTTAAAGTGATGGAGATTAAGAAGTAAGCTTGAGTTCTTTGGTGAAGAATATGTTTTAAATCAAATAGAGGGTGATTAAAGACTAGCTTTTCTTTCCAACATATTCTGTTTTGTTAAAAATGTCATACTGGTGAGCAGGAAACATAACTGTTTCCTGAAAGCCTGGGAGATGGGGATTTCTAGGACTTTTCCCACTCACATTTTAGCTGAAAATTAGTAACTGAAATGACAAGGTTTTAAAACCCATGCCTTGCATCTCATGAAACATCTTTCTGACATTTTGATAGTGTATTCAGAAAGCATGAAAGAGCTCCCTCACCATTCACTTGAAAACACCCTTTTATTTGTCCCCACATGTCCCTGGGCATTTCATCTCCATGCAGCTATTCACAGCGAGGGGAGATTAGTGAAGAGACCCAAAGCAGTTGAATTGTGAAAGACTTTGAATTTTAGAAGGAGAAGTTCAGATCTTATTCTACATGCATAGAGCACCTACCGACTGTACTTGAGTTTTGTACACACTTAATTGGTTATCCTAGGGACAGAAATCAACAAAGAAATTCAAAGAGAGTTCAAAGAGGCAGGAGGATTGGCAAGAGTAGGGAGGGAAAGAAAGAAGAGTGCTGTACATCCTTGTTCTTCTTAATAGAAAGGCTATGAAATCATCTGCTATACAGGGAGCCAAGCATGAAATACATTGGCATGGCATTTGCCCGAATAACTTATTGTTTGATGGCTTTTGCTGGTTAATTGTGCTTCGTCTTGGTTAATTGTGTTCTGTTAGCTTGCAAGTAAAGGCCAATAAAGGAAGAAAGCACAGTGCCTGCTGAGCCCAGGTGAAGGTATGCCTTTGATTAGTGACTATAACTCTAGCTTAAGTGTTCGTCACTACTTTTGATTTGCTTGCTGGATTCATAATTTACATGAAAATGGCTAATAGATGTGCAGCTGCTGGGTTCTTAGCTGGCCACTTGGCGTTTTTGGAAGCTTCATTTCAGTAACTTCTGGAAATGTTTCCTCTATCCTCCCCATTTCTGACTTCCTACTTCAACTGTCTGTATTTGCTTAGAACCATGTTGCTCAGTGTGGCTTAAATGATCCAGAGTGGTAGACTCATTTTGATTGGTATTGGTGGGATTTTACTTATAGGTGATATTTATTTCTGCTCAGTAGGTCTTCTTGTGAAAGTGAGGACATTTCATAAGCAGTTGTTCATATGCTCATCTGTACATGAAGGAAATATGTATGCAAAGGTGTGTGTCTGTGAGGGAGAGAGAGAAAGAGAGAGAGAGAGTGAGTGAGAGAGCAGAGAGTACTTTGATGAATTTTCTTGTCGGTCTATAGACAAACTGATCAACCACTTGAGTGTTCTGTTGACATTGCAATCAGATTTCTCTTTATTTCTTCATGCTCAGTTTTATACATTTCTCTGGACTGGTTAATACTTTTTCCGGAGGGCTCTGATTTAGAAAACTGATGCATATTAGACTATCTGGGTATTAGACTCAATAGGAGATAGCCCCTTACCCCCTTAATATTTTTTCTTTATATATGAGAATAGGAAGCAATGTTTGCTATTATAAACAACAAAACATTTGTGGTTAGCTGTCACTCCTATTATTCAAAAAAGCATCTTCAGATTTGCCTGACATACAATTGTTGAACTAAAGCTAGTACTAACATTGCCTTAAGTACTAAGAGATTTGATGTGGATGAAAATTATGTACCCATAAAACCATTTATTGATCAGCCATCTTTCCCTCTGTGATTAGTTATCAGGCTAGATGCATATCACTAATATTTTAAAATTGAATATAATATGAATAATTTCAACACATATAGAGAAGGCAAATATCATATTCATATCTTACTAATTGTACTGTTGGCTCTGTATAGTGTGGGATAGGAGGTAAGGGGAAAGGTGGAGTCAAGGATGAAAAACAGAGTATTTGTCTGAGTAACTGGAAAAATGGCAATTCCACTTAATGCAATGAGGAAATATAGAGAGGAGAGGTTGGTGTGAGAACAGTCAGGAGTTCAGTGTTGGACATTTTAATTTTGTTATGCTTATTAAGTGACTATGTGAAATGTATAGTGAAATGTATGAAGTTCAGCTTGATAAAGGCCAGGATGATTATTTTATTTACCAGTGAATTTTTACTACTTTGATTCTGTATTTCTTGAATAAACAACTGAACAAGATTCAGGGTAGAAGGTCAGTTTGAGACTTCAATTTGCCATTGTCAGCATATAGTTGTATTTGAAGTCAAGAGTCTGGATGAGATAATTAAGGATGAGACCGTAAGGAGCAAAGAAATGCAAAAACATCAAGGGTATGAGTACTGGAACGTGCTGATCTTCAGAATTCTGGAAAATGAAGATGATCTCTGTCTCTGTATCTGTATATATATACACATCTGTATCTATGGGCGTATCCATATTCTTTGCCATATCTCTATATGTATAGCTACATCTACATTGATATTCATATCAATTTCCGTATCTATATCTATATGGATACAGATAGACACATCTGTACCTTTTACATCATAATGAATATAAAAGAAAGTATATTAAACTAAATCTTTGGCTATTTGTGTTTTCAATTTAATAGTACTCCTTGGAGAGCTTTTCGTGTCACCATATTCAGCTCCACCTCATTCTTTTCTAGTGGCTACATGGTGTGCTATTTTGAAACTCAATAGTTTGAGTAAACAGTTCCCCACTGACTGACATTTAATTTATTTCTATTTAGATTATTCGCCGTTACCAACTGCGTTCCAGGGAACATCCTTGTCATTACATTAGTGTGCCCTTTTAGATGTGTATCTTTAGAATGTATTCTAATAAATGCATTTCTGGGTCAAAAATATATGCATGTTTAAGTTTGATAGACATCACTGAAATGCTTTGCCAAAAGGTTTCTCTCTCATTAATAGGATATGAATTTTTTAATGGTTATTCATAAGTTGAGTGATTATTGTGCCAACTGATACATTTGTGTAAAATCAAAATAGTGATTGACACAAATCAGAGAGAATAAAGTGTCGACTGGTACCAGAAGAAGGGGCAGGGGAGTCTTCCATAGCTACAAAGCACAGGGATACCTGTGTTGTTAGGCTTCTGGCTCCATGAATGCCCAAACCAGGGCAGAGCTTTACATTTGATGTGGTAACCTCTTCATTCTGAAATTTCTCATTGCAATAAATATAAGCCAAGCCTGCATGCAATCATTTAGAATTTAATTGCATGATGGACTTGTGACAATTGATTAGCTATTTGGAGAAAAGTCAATTTATACATTCAACTTATCACCTAAAATAACTTCAAGTGAATTGGAGTGTTAAATATTAAAAATCAAATAATCAAAAGGCCAAACATCCACCATCACCATCACTACCACAGCAGTAGCAGTAACAACAACAAAAAATCCATCTAGAAGTGATTACTTAATTACAATCTTAAGAGGAAAGAACTTTCAAAAGCTACACAAGGTAGAGAAAGCTGGTAAATTTTGGTAAAGATGAATATTTTCCCATAAAATAATCTATTTAAAAGACAACACTTTTTGAAAGCATATGAGAGAGATTTTAAAAAAGCAAAGTTAATATTGGTTATAAAAGATCTCAAATTAAACATATTAATTTATTAAAATGATATTATTATATTAAACTATACAAAATAACATTATGACTTAAGAAAATGGACCAATGCATGAAAAACTACATTAAAGAGAAATTAGAACCATAAATACATATCTGGAATAATGATGCTCAATTTCACTAGAAATAAACACAAATTAAAATGATATGCCACATTTAATCTATTGACTGAAAAAAATTCTTAAAGATACGGAGAAAACCATGTGATTGCCAAGAGTGAAATGGACAGTTTTACACATCATTGGTGGCAATTTTAGAAAGCAATATAATAATATATACCAAACTTATAGATGTTATTATCTTTTGATCCACATGTAAATTATATTCTCTCTCCTAAGAAAATAATGTATATATGAAATAAACATTCCATCAATAAAAGTATTAATAGTAGCAATATTTATGAAGGAAAATATTTTATTCTATGCAAATATTCAATAATAAGGAAGTAGATACCTATGAATGTACTTATGTAATAGATTATTATGTAGAACTTATCATTGCTTAAGAGGAATAGGTGATAATAATGGCATGATTATTATATAATAAGGGGGAAAACACAAATTCCAATGAGCATTATGATTAAAGCTTTGGGGAAAAACACTCACCATTAGATTAAAAAAAAGAAAATATATCAAAATATTCACAGTGGTTATGTTTGGCTGATGTGTCTCAGGTAATTATTTTCTAAATATACACTTCTGTATATTTGAAATGTTTTTTAGCTAGAATATAAAATTTTTATGGTGAAACAAATGTTTTAAAACTAATTTCATGAACATGAAAATTTTTTTGTTTTGTCTCATAAAAATTCACTCTGATTTTTGTTTTTTGGCTCTAGAGTGATAAATAATTTTTAACTAGATTCTGAGGCTTTTCCTTAAATTCCACGTGATAGAAATTCAAGCATTACTTGAGTGAAGAATTATATACCTGAAAAAAAATAGTCTCTGTATCGTTAATTTTGCCTCAAAGAATATAGAGCGTTGCCTAGTCTTCACAGCGCTCCCTGCCATCCTACTTGAGAAATACAAATTGTGTCTGTATTCTGTAAGTGCCAACTTTGAGAACAGGCAGTGACAACTTGAACCTGTGTAAGCGCATCTGCTTTTTAAGGTTCTGAGAGTGTAAATCATGCTCGATGCTTTGAATTTGTGAAGAATCTATCACCGGGACTGGCAAACTGCCAGGTACTGTGCCCCACTGAATGGAACAGAGAAAGAAAATTGAGGTGTTAAGTAAGTTGCCCACTATAAGGTAGTTGAAAAGAAAATTGATACTCGGAATTCCCACTAAGTAATTTCCGAGTCTTTTAGATTTTTCAAACTACTGGGATACACTGAAGTGTTTAAATTTGTTCTATCCTATGACCACTGAGTTAGCCGAATTAAAACTTGGGCATGTGGATAACAGTATGACTGACAGCAAAATTTCCCTTGAGAGCAACTCAAAGTAGGAGTTGATGTGCATGCTAAAGAGGAAGACTTTGCAATATACCTTTTCTTCATCTAGTTCCCTGAAGATCAAAGTCTTCATGTTTTTCAATAGACTTTGTCAGTATAAAGATTAATCAATAAACTAAATGTGCATGTGCATAAGTATGTATTTATATAGGTCACAAAACATATATTTGCACACATATATATTATATGTGAGGCATGCTACACACTCCTTTTACTAAGTTTTAAAGATTTCACGCCTGTAATCCTAGCACTCTGGGAGGCCGAGGCGGGTGGATCGCTCGAGGTCAGGAGTTCGAGACCAGCCTGAGCAAGAGTGAGACCCCGTCTCTACTAAAAATAGAAAGAAATTATATGGACAACTAAAATATATATATACAAAAAATTAGCCGGGCATGGTGGCGCATGCCTGTAGTCCCAGCTACTCGGGAGGCTGAGGCAGGAGGATCGCTTAAGCCCAGGAGTTTGAGGTTGCTGTGAGCTAGGCTGACGCCACGGCACTCACTCTAGCCCGGGCAACAGAGTGAGACTCTGTCTCAAAAAAAAAAAAAAAAAAAAAAAAATAAAGATGATATTTAGCTTGTTAAATACTGGAATGTGGTGGGTTGTTTTCTGTCTCAACATAGCAAATCTCTCAATAGTTATCTAATTAAACAAATTAGGAAATACAGTATTTGCTCATTTAGAAAACACAAAGTCAGTCTTTAATCTCCAAAGTAGTTTACTATGTTAATTAATTTATTCTTCTATGCAGATGCATATTTATTATTATTATACTAACCTCTGAAGTGTTTTCTACATGTCTCATTGTGAGGAATAAATTAGTATGCATATTGCACATTTTGACACTGATTCTTCAAGGTAACAGCAGAAGTCTCACAAAATATATTCATTTGCCATCATTTGGAGTAGTGAACAGCTTATAAATACATTTCCCTGGAGACCTCATTGGATTATACATTTTTTAAGAGACACCTAGCACCACTACTAAGTTAAAGGCAGTCTCTCCAGCATCGCAGCTCTTCCATCTGGCCTGACTTTCCCTGCCTCAATTTGCACATCTCCACATGAGGAACACTCTAAGAACTAAAAACTGTTCTCTCCTTCATTATGCATGTGGCGCGCGATGCAATTTACCACCTAACAGATGTCATAGCTAAGTACCCAGGATCGTGTCATGATTCATTCATCTTAAGACAATCTGCTTCAGAAATGCAATGCTTTTTATAAATTGGGAGAATTTGGCTTTTGAGTAATTTTATAAAATGATATCTGTTTGTAACTTTAATTTTTTTCTCAAAACTCAATTATGAACTTCAGATTGTTGATTTTCAAGTTAACAGTCTCTTTTTAGTTCCACCTTGAATAACTCTGCCACTGAAAAAATAATAAAGGGAACCATGTTTTTTTTTTTTTTACCAGAATGATTATTCAGGTAATTCTGGATATTATCCTAAAATTGAGATTTTAATGTCTAGGCAAATCTGGTGAAACATTATATCTCTGCCTTCCTAACGCAAGCAAGAATTTTCTGCCGGGTGGTATTTTACATAATATTGTCATTAAACATGGTCTATCTTTAGCGGAAGAAACAGAAGGTAATAAGTCAAATAGGGATGAAGAATTATCTGAATCTGAGGAGGTACAAATGAGTAACTGAAATTATTATTAAAGGTAGAAATATGACATCCAGATTAATAGAGTAAAAGGTTGAAAGAAATGTTTAACCATTGCGAGTAATTATCAAAGGCTTTTTCATAAAGAACATGTTAGTAGTCTACTATTTTTGCAAGCTTATATTTCTATGCTAGAATAAAGAACCCATAGATTCTTTGCTGCAGCTGTTTTGGTCTTGATTAATCTAAGTACTGTAACCATAAAAGGAAAAGTAGCTTAATTAAAAAATGTTAGAGCAGAATAGAATACATTTACAATAATTTCCCTTCTCTTTTTGGCTAAATGCAAGAAAGAACATCATCTTTTCTTTTAAAGGGAGCAAATCAATATCTGTGCCTTTGCAATTACCCCTGAGGCACAATGTTATACGGGTGGGTGCACAAACAAAGGAATCATAGGTTAAAAACCATATCTCTCATCATTAAAAAGAAAAAAAAACAGGAATGGTTTAAGTCTTGCTACCTTTATTTCCCTTTATTTCTGTTCCCCTCCCCCAGTCAAATGCTAGCATTGAAACTTCCAACTTTAATCCCATAAAAATATTTCTCCCAAATGTATAAGCATGTTCTTTATTACTTAATTCTGTTTTTAATTCCCCCCAAAGGGATCCAAATTGATTTCCTTATTAACTTGAGGTGAATATGTCTTACTGGGTTGATGATAAGATTGTTTGTAAAATGAATTTGTCCTTTTAGTATTTACACAACTCTTGAGAAGTATGAGGCAAAACCACAGCAGGATAGTTTCCCAGTCAGGATGTCTGTGTTTTTCTCTCCTGTGACTATAGAAATTGATTTCCTATGTGCATTTGTAGAAGCCCTATGGGAAATGGTTTCCTTATGATTGTGCTGTCAATTGCTTTCAGTAAGTATCTGTAATGATAGGCCATCATGGGAGAGAATTCATAGTTTCAGCTAGAACAGGTGGATATTTAAAATTTTGATTGTACATTGGTAAAAGTTTTCTTTTTGATAAGTTTAGAAAGACATCTAAAATTTTTCAATAGTCACAACAGGAAAAGCCACTATATCAGGCAGAGTGCTTTGTAGTATTAATCATGATGATCTACAATTCTAATATTATTGTCTTGCCTTCCCCAGCAATTATCTCCATTGATTTAGCATATAACTAACCCAGTTCCACGATGGTTACTTTGCATCATGTCTGAGATGGATTACAATCCAGACATCATTTATATCAATGGGAATTTCCCATGAAAAATTAAGTTGTTATCTTAAATTCTACCATATATTTGGTTTAATTTTAAATAATTTTTTACTACTTCATGTGAAAATAATAAAACATTTCATAATGCCTAATAATACTGTATACAGAATAAAACCAAGTACCACCCACTGTTTAGCTCCCTAGAGTCCATATTAAAGGCAGAACAAAATATACCATGCAAAATTAGGGGAAGGAATAGGAGATCGTTTTATTTCTTTGGCTTAACTTACATACTATGGGAATATAAAGCCGTCCGTACTCCTTATGTAAAATTGAAGATAATACTTTGTTTTGCAGATCCTTCAGGAATTCATAGAAGAGAGCAATTTGCTTATAATATGTTCTAATTCTTTTCCTTTGGCTAAATTCAAATCTATAAACTGAGTATGTTTGAAATAAAAATTCTTTCCTTATTTTTAGAAACATATGAAGGAAATCTCAATTCTTTTTATATCATGAAGCCAGTTTCTCAGTTCTGTGTTTCTTCTATATAGAAAATGTGCTTGCTATTTAGTTGGCTCCCTTGGAATAAGGAGCTTCCAGGTGCAGAAAAAAGTACTAAGAAGATGCAATTCTCAAGTTCTCTTGAGTTGCCTTTGAAATGACTGGAAAAGTAAGAGATTTGTTGTCAGGAACCTAGAAAGTAAGCTAAGCTATCTTTTACGGGACATGTCTTCCAAAATTTGCAATATAGAATAGCTGCCCTTGAGGCATTTGCTAAGGGAGGTGAATCTAAAACCTCCACGGAGTTAGCAAAATACTTGGCTAGGGAGAAACTATGCCTGTGAGGTTTGTGCATCCCACGCTTTCCATTAGATCAGTGGGTCTCTAGCCTCAAATTCACCTTCCTTCAGAGTATAAGCAAGTAACATAAGTGAAGCAGAGCAGGTGAGACACGTAGAGGTGAGGAATTAATAATTGAGTTTCTAATGAAAAAAGGGAGGGTATGTACACACTTGTTTTTGTGTGAATGCACGTGCCAGACACACACACAGAACGCTCTGGCTCTCCAGATTGGCCCCAGTAGGTGGCAAGCCCCTTCTCTTCCACCTACTATCTGGGCAAGTTCCTTAAACTCTCCATATTTCAGCTTCCTCATCAGGAAAGTGGAATTATAATAGTACCTACTTCATGAGGTTGCTGTGGGGATAAATGAGTTGATACATTAAAAAGTGCTTCAAACAGTGCCTGGCACATAGCAGGGGATATGTAAGTATTTATTGTTGTGCATGTTTGTTCTGTGCCCCTATCTCAATTTCTCTCCCTGTCTTTAGGCATACTCACGAATATACTCATTCATAAAAATATTATAAAAAATAGATTAGGAGTCTAACAGAGAAGCGCCAAAGGCTGGATAATTTATGTTTGTCCTTTAAGATCCAGTCTCTACCCTCCTTGCCTTCTTGGTGTCCCAGGAGGCTGACCTCTACAATGACACAAAGTGCCTTCGGGCTTCCGGGTCAGATTTGTTTAAGGGCAGTCAACAAGTGGTGATCGCAAAGGTTAAGGATAATGAGGCGAAGGCATTTATTTCTTCACCTTCTCCCTGTTGGGATGTCGCTGGTTGACTGGGTTCTTTTGCTGAAAGCCATAGCTCCTTTCATAGCTCTTTCAACTACAGCTCCTTTCTCCCTTTCAGCCCAGGAGGTGAAGGTGACGGCTCCTACTCTTGCCCCAGGAGTGTAATCACCCCTTACTACACATACTCTCGTTGTTTGTAGTTAAGCTTCCTCAATCCCCCTGTTTGAACGTGTTCTTCTTGCCTGGACCCCGACTGAGGTAGGTTCTCAATTAAAATGGTTTAATATCTTCTCTCCTCTTTCCCTAAATTCACTTAAACAATAGAAGACGCAGTAAAATAACAATGAATCCATAGAAAGCCTGGATATCAAATGGGGGCAACAGCAGCAGGAAAATATAATGAGTAAATTCCACATTGATAGTGAAAAATCAGCTGAACTGAGGACCCTACACCCCTACACAGGTAACCTTCAAAATAATTAATTCCCCCCAGACAAAGCCCAGAATAATCTATATAGTACTCAGAGCAGAAGCTGGTTGAAGCAGTCACCAGTAAGATTGGCCCCAAGTTTAACAGGATAAAACATTTGAGGCAGTTGTATCCTTGGGGTGAGTTCCCCAAGAATAAGCGGTGAGTGTAGCCCTCGGAAGACAATGTTTGACATAAGCGACATGCAGAATGCCTTCCGCAGGCCGGAGAAACAGAGCCGTTCCCTAGGTTACAAGTGGAATAAAGAGACATCTGCCTGGAACAGTTCTGATGAAGTTGTGCCTACAGGTGGATTTGTAGACAGCCTTTGAAAATACCCAGACAACATGAAAATTATAGCTTATTCTCAGCTATCAGGAAACCTAAATTCATATAGTTATTACAGGGTAAAAAAAAGAATAAAAATTGAAAATACATCTTTTGGATATTAATAAATATAAAGCAATCTGGTAATTTGGTTATTTGAAACTGAATTTTTCCCTGTTCAAGCATTATATGGATATCCATGCATACCTGAAAACAAAATACAGGAAAACGTGATTTTCTAGATTCACTGAAACTTTACAGCACCATCTGAAGTCAAGAATGGTTTTCTTACTGTAAGCATACAATGCTTGAAGTAAGGATAATTAAAAAGCGTGTGTGTGTGTGTGTGTGTGTGTGTGTGCCCGTGTATGAGTGCTACACAAGGCAAGTCTACAATGCTGAAAAGCATGGTGGCCACATGGTATTTGCCTTCCCATCGTTCCCGATTCGCTTTTCATTGTACTTTTCTCTCGAGAGAATGTACACAATATAAATTTTCAGTTTTATAGTTGCTTACATTCTAAGGAGATGAAACAAGGAAAAATAAAAAAATTCCTTTTCCCTTTCTTACGAAGTGAATGTAAGGAGTATTTATTGTAATGAAAATGAATTTCTTTCCTATAATGGGAACAACAGCAACTTATAACCACCACAGATAGAACCAAAAAACACCCTGGGACATGTGGTCATTTTAAAATAGCTTAGATACCACTTATTTTTGCGGTTTATGACTATCAATTCATTATAAATAGCTGAAAACTTCTGCACATTTAAACATGGTTTAAACATGGTTTGAAGTGGCAGAATTTATTTTTTTGAGATCAATTTTAAACCAACTTAACATTATGGTTTCCTAACTTCTTCCCCAAACAAAGCAAAATAAAACAAAGCAAAACAAAACCAAAAATAAACAAGGGGTGTAAAAAGAAAAGAAAGAGAAGAATCCATAGTGGTAAAGAGAAGTAAATAAGCTAGACAAAATGTTTTGATGTCTGAGTTATGTGGTTCAGCTCAGTCACACAAATGCATTTTGGAAAAGTAGGCTACATACACATTTAAGAGAAGTTTCTAAAATATCTTGGTTAGGGGGGTATTTACCTCCTTGTAAAACAGAGGCTTTAATTCTTGTCTGAACCCCTGTAAATGAGCCTCAGAGCTTCAACAATAATAGTCCCTAGTCTTTCTCCAGACATGAAGATAAGCATCCTATTATTTATCTATCCTTGATGGAGATAATTCTACAAGATCCAAAATGGGGTTTTGGTGTCAGGTTTCCTGAGCCGCCTTTGGAGTGCCTGACTCATTAAGAGCTTTAGCTTTTAAAGATTGTTGCTCTGGCACAGGCATCGGATAAAGTTCCGATTTATTAGGTCCCAAGTATCCACTAATGCTTTCAAGCCCAGAATAGAACATTGGAATTTTGTTAACATCTTAGATTATGAGGTTAATTAACTTGCTAACTTCCTGGGCTAAATGGACAAAATAATTTCAAAATAATGTGAATATTTGATATTTAACCCAATATTTGTTAAGAAACGAATCTATTTATTTTTGAAAAGAAAATAATTTTTTATTGTGGTAAAATATACAAAAAAATTACCATTTTACCCATTTTTTAAATGGTTACAGTTCAGTGGCCTTAAATACATTCCCGTGGCTGTACAGCCATTTCCACCAACCAGCTCAGGACCTTTTTCATCTTCTCAAACTGAAACTTCATACCCATCAAACAACTGTTCCCTTCCCTCTCTCCCCAGCGCCTGGCAACCACCATTCTACTTTTCATCTCGATAAATGACCACACAAGGTACCTCACATAAGTGGAATCATACTATTTGTCCTTTTGTGCCTGGCTTATTTCACTTAGAATAATGTCTTCAAGTTTCATCCATGTTAGAGCATATATCAGAATTCCATTCCTTTTTAAGGCTGAATAATATTATTTGTATGTATTTGTTACATTTTGTTTAACCATTCATCTGTTGATGGATATTTCCTTTTGGTTTTTGTGAATGATGCTGCTATGAACACTGGTGTACAAATATCTGTTTGAGTCTCCACTTCCAATACTTTTGTGTATATACCCAGAAATGGAATTGCTAGATCATATGGTAATTCTGTATTTAATTTTTGGAGGAACCACCATGCAGAGGCTATACTCCACAGAGGTGGTACCATTTTACATTCCCACCAGCAATATGCCAGGGATCCAACCTCCATCTGCAGCCAATTACTTTCTTTCTTTCTCTCTCTTTCTTTTTTTCTTCTTTCTTTCTTTTCTCTTTCGTTTTCTTTCTCTCTTTCTCCTTCTTTCTTTCCTTCTTTTCTTTCTTTTCTTTCTTCTTTCCCCTCCCTTCCTTCCTTCCTTCCTTTCTTCCTTCTTTCTTTCCTTTTTTTTATAATAGTCATCCTAATGGGTGTGAAGTGGCATCTCATTGTGGTTTAGATTTGTATTTCCCTAATGACTCTTGAAGTTGAGCATCTGAAAATAATTTTAAAGTTTGTTTTTAATTCCATCCAATACTAGAATGAGAGAGTTAAAATTTCTTTTTAAAAATCCTTTGGGTTAATCTAACATTATTTTACTTTTAAAGGAATACTTTTAAAAATCAATGCACATTAAATTAAAAATTTAATTAAATTCACTGTATAGATAAAAGAGCATCACAACTGCTCCTTTGATTGAAACAATGGAAAAATGTTTTGTATACCCCATAAATTGCTTATTTACTATCTCATTTCCAGGCTATGGAAGCAGCAGATTCTCATTAGGTAAAAATATATTCTAAAATATGAAAAAAAATGTGAACACCAAAAACAAAAGGACAAGCTATCAAACAAGCAAACTATGATGTTATCTAAAGCAGTAGTTGAGTATCAAGAAATGCCAAAAAAAGTAGAGTATAAATTTTTAAATCTTAAATTTTTAAATAAGAAGAGACAATATGACAGCGAGGAGAGGCTGTGAAGTGAGTTAGTGTTCTCATTTCAGAGATCTTTATTAATCATGTAGGTAAATAATGGGGAATACGTTTGGAAGGAGCATGAAGAGGGATGTTTAAGGCAAAAAATGTGGTCTATTGGGAAACAGATGGCTTGTAAAAATCAAGCTTGATGAAGAAGGGTTCTGGGGGAATTTTGCTGGTTGAATTTAAGAAGGTTACTTTTTTTTCCCCTCTGAGTATTTCCATTTGATCAGAGAAAGCTTTGTGGTGATATTTCTGATGCTGCCAGCCAAGGAGTTTCAATGGTTTTCTCTGAAAAGTAGTTTCATACTTCCTCTTCCAAGACAGTAAATTACCCAAACAAAAGTAACATGTGTAGTTTGCTGGAGGCCATATAAAGAAAGAGAGAAATGTGTTTGTGCAGCAACAAAAGACTGTGGCTTTATTGGCAACACCATCAAAGCTAATCCATTTGCTTGCCAAGGCAGTGTGAATCCATTGCAAGATGTGTCAAATCTGTTAGAGAAATAATTTTCCTGGAGCACCCACTTGCGGACTGTAGCTCTTTCTCCAAGCCTCTGGTTGAGAGGGAAGACTTTCTACAATAGTGGAGAGCTGCTTTCCCTTTCAGTTTTTCTTCTTTCAGAAACTACATATGTAAGTAACAATTTTGATTCTCACCGGTCAGCGTTTTTTTCTATCAAATCACTGAAAAGATTTACTCCGGAAGCCCTCTCCTAGCTGTCTGATTAACAACTACTTCTCATCTTAATGAGTTGGAATCACTTAAGATGTGATTCCAAAGAGCTATTTTGAACCATTTTAAACTGACTAGAAATGTTCATCTACTGTTGTAAAGGCATTTGGGAGAATTAATCAGGAATATTCCAAGTTAGAGAAATTCTACTTCTGTTTTATGGTAATATATGCTAAATCTGTGAATATAGGGCAATACAAATCCACAAAATCTTATTTAGCTTTAGTCTAAAGATTCTGCTGTATTTCTTAAGCTCTTATTTAAAGACAATGAGAGGTTTTAGCTAAAGCCCTTTTGCTTGTGAAGATAAACTTTTACACTGCAAACCACCGAACATTTTGTCATCTGGTTGAGCCTGCAGCCAACTCAAGTGACACAAACAAGCAAGGAAAATAAAATCACAGAACCCTGACTCATGTTTTAAAGGTCTTGACTTTGAAGCCTAATATAGTGGTTTGAAGACTATAAACTATTCTGTGCTGTAATTTGTGCAATGTAATTCAGTACCTTCTACTTTTTTTTTTTTTTAAAAAAAAAACATTATTCACTTTATCTTAAGTATTACAGAAATGGTCAGTGTTAAATGGAATTCACAAAACTAATATACTCTTAGGTTTAGGGACTAATAACAGATTTCAGTTTGCATATAATTTCTTCATAATGTATTTGATATGGAAATATTTTAAGATATACTAGGATAATTTTTATAATTTGATATCTTTATATTTGCTGTCAGGTAATAACCTACCATATTTGCCAGCATATAATAGTATCAGCTTATATGTTGCAATTCATTTGTAAAATCTGGATAGAATCTGGACAGAACAGAAAGCTTTTTTTTTCCCCATGATGTTTAGTGTTGCTACATTCTATCTCTGGGAGATGACATCTTGAAACAGTTGAGGAAAATGCTCTTAAAGGCAGAAAGACAAAGAACTCTTTGGCCAGAAAGTATATCAGATGTTCACTTAGTCCTTTTTCCTTATCTAGGTCTCTGGCCTACAAGGCCTGGAAGGCAGAAGATGAACCATAGAAGTACAGGAAAATGTTAGCTTTATTTATATTTATTTTATTTCATCATTTAAAAACACATTTATATTACCTTAAACATATACACAATATAGTATTACATTTGTATCTGTATCAACTTATTAAACTATACATGTCTTGCAAAAGTACTATATAAAGATGTTTGGAGACCACTTCTTTAAGCAATACTGAAATTATATCATCCTGGAAAAATACTGAGGACATATCGAGGGTTTGTTTTATAGTTCATAAACCATTTTTCACAGCTTACATGAAGTGGGTACTTAATAAATAGAATTGAATAGCTTTCCAGGGCTTAAATTATTCTTCTTGATTATCTACTTTTCAAATGAGTTGGACAACTGTAAAATATTCTCTTCATGTTTTCAATTATTTGTTTTGAAAAAAATCATTCAGTTTTATGAGAAGGTAAGCAAGCTTATCTTTGAGAGGAAGCAATTGAAAAAGAGAGAGAATGAGTGTGTGTGTTTAGGAAGAAAATATTCATCAAATTAAAAGATATTCTATCCAGGATTTTTTGTGGCAATTTTTAATGTCTGATGGAGATTTTCACATTTAAACATGTTCAGAGAAGTGGTAAATATTTTGTAATCTATGTAAAGATTATGAAAGTTAAAGATATATGTGTGATTCTAGATCACCTAATTACATGCAAACAATATGGCTAAATTAATTTTCTCCTGATGTTTGCCTTGATAATAAGCAAAATCTGTGCATTCTTGTCATCAAAATTTAGCACAATAGATTATTATTGTTTTATTTTAAGTTCTCCAGTTCGATAATTCACTTTGCTTTTTTCATTATCCCAGAATTATTTCCAATGCAATTCCTGGCTCAATATTATTGGCTTTTACTCTAAATAGAAGATTGGTTAATTAATCTTAATTCTATCTTAATTAATCTTGATTAATATCTAGTAATATTAATAACTAGAGTAAAAACAAGCAACATATTAATAATCAACATCAAATACTTTGATTGGCTATCACATTTGACCCTTATGAGAACCTTGTAAGGTGGATAGTATTAATCACATCTTATATATAAAGAAACTGAAATTCAGAGACTTAAATAACTTTCTCAAATCCACATTGCTGGTAATGAGAAAATCAGATGTGAGCCCCATTGTGCGTGATTCCAAAGTCCATCAGACAAAAATCCTTTCCAATGGCTACAGCATAGGCCTTGGCATTAGCTATTTGTTTTCCAATACATACTCCTGTTGATAAAGTTGAGGTTATAAAATCACTCTTTCTGGAAAAATTTTTTTAATCAGACATTGAAGTTGGTGATTTAGTTTATCATTTATGTATTTAAAAAGGCAGGTTTTGTGGTTTAACCAGTCCATTGCTCTAAATTAAGGAAAAATTAATTCAAGTAACATTTTTGATAATATATTGTTATTTTTCTTTTTTAATTTATTTTTTTATTTCAGCATATTACAGGGGTACAAATGCTTAGGTTACATATATTGCCTTTGCCCCACCCGAGTCAGAGGTTCAAGCGTGTCCATCCCCCAGACGGTTCCCACTGCACCCATTAGGTGTGAATATATCCATCCCCTTCTCCTCCTCCAACCTGCCCAACACCCGATGAATGTTATTGCTATATGTGAACATAAGTGTTGATCAGCTAATGCCACTTTGATGGTGAGTACATGTGGTGCTTGTTTTTCCATTCTTGTGATGCTTCACTTAGTAGAATGGGCTCTAGCTCTATCCAGGATAATACAAGAGGTGCTAGATCACCATTGTTTTTTTTTTTTTTTTTTTTTCTTTGAGACAGAGTCTCACTCTGTTGCCCAGGCTAGAGTGAGTGCCGTGGCGTCAGCCTAGCTCACAGCAACCTCAAACTCCTGGGCTTAAGCGATCCTACTGCCTCAGCCTCCCGAGTGGCTGGGACTACAGACATGTGCCACCATGCCTGGCTAATTTTTTGTATATATATATTTTAGTTGTCCGTATAATTTCTTTCTATTTTTAGTAGAGATGGGGGTCTCACTCTTGCTCAGGCTGGTCTCGAACTCCTGACCTCGAGCGATCCACCCGCCTCGGCCTCCCAGAGTGCACCATTGTTTTTTGTGACTGAGTAGAACTCCATGGTATGCATAGACCACATTTTATTAATCCACTAATGTATTGATGGTCACTTGGGTTGTTTCCACATCTTTGCAATTGTGATTGTGCTGCTATAAACATTCTACTGCAGATGTCTTTTTTATAGAATGTCTTTTGTTCCTTTGGGTATATGCCCAGTAATGTGATTGCTGGACCAACTGTACTTCTACTTGTAGCTCTTTGAGGTATCTCCATATTACATTCCACAGAGGTTGTACTAGTTTGCAGTCCCACCAACAGTGTTCCTATTTCTCCGCATCCACGCCAACATTTATTGTTTTGGGACTTTTTGGTAAAGGCCATTCTCACTGGAATTAAGTGATATCACGTTGTGGTTTTGATTTGCATTTAAAGGCAATCACAGCAACAACAACAAAAAAATAAATAAATGGAATCTGATCAAATTAAAAAAACCAATGAAACTACCATGAGAGTAAACAGACAACCTACAGAATGGGAGAAAGTATTCACATGCTACATATCCGATAAAGGGCTGATAACTAGAATCTGTATAGAACTCAGGAAAATCAGCAAGAAAAACATCAAACAACCCCATTAAAAAGTGGGCAAAGGACATGAACAGAAACTTTTCAAAAGAAGACAGACTAATGGTCAACAAACATAGGAAAAAATGCTCAACATCTCTATTATTGTTGTTATTAATTGATGTGGAATACAGTTACTAGTTTCTTTCCTTTTGGAAAATGCTTCTTCCTCCCTCAAATATGATTTCCTAGCACTGTAGATAATATTTTTCAAAGCTAAATTTTAAACTTTTCTAAAGAAAATATTTTTCAAAGCTAGATTTTTAAGGTATGAGTCTTTCATAGCAAATGCAACTAACCAATTCAACAATTTGTTGCATACTTAAACTCTAAGTGCTGCAATAACTGCTTTGGGTTTAGGGATGAATGACACTTTCCTCTATCTCAAAGACAGATATGTGCATAATTCATTATGATAACCTGATAAATGCTACAGCAATCGAGGATGTACTAAGAAAGAAGTGATGGAGAATTCTGGGGAAAATGAGGGAGGGAGGCAGGTGAATTTGTTTGAAAGAATTTTTCCAAGTGTAAAAGACAAGGAGAAAAGACATTGATAATCACATTTTTATGTGATTTATTTCTAATATTATATGATGAAATGAATACAGAATAAGCTTATTTACTATTTTGACCTCTGAAGAGGATCTGGAAATATAGCTGTCTGCATGCACATCATCTGTCTTTCTTGCCCAGCTTCAATCTGTCTGTCTCTTGGGGAAGTAGTTTCTGGGATCATAGGCAGGTGAGTATGAATCAGACAGAGGAGACTCGAGGGGTAGAATCAGCATAGAACTACTTTCTTTCCTGTGTGTCGGCAACAACCTGGAGACTAGAATCAGAAAGCCTCAGGTCAAGGATTGGTACACAGTAGATGCTGGGAAGAGCTTGACCTTCAGAGAGTTTAGAAGACATAAAGGCTAGAATTGTCATCAGACCACGGAAGTTGGCTTGGTCTTGTTGGCCAACAAGAACATGAGGAGTTATTGAGTGGTAAACTGTTATCACCTTATTTTCGAGATAAGGAACATGTGAGGAGACAGGAGATGAGGGGGATTCCATCCCAGTGCTTAGTGGGGGAATGGCAACCTACTTGCTGCTCTCCTCCCTGCCCATGGTGGTAGAAAATGGTTTGCCTTTCATTTCTTTTGGGACTGATATAACTTAGGATATGAACAACCATATCTGAGTCATAGTGAACTGAAAAATGTTGCCCAGAAATCACAGAGAAGATAAGCAAAAGAAGTAGCCAATGAAAAGACTTATACAACAAAAATTGAGAATATGTATGAAGACATGTACACAGCATAAAAGACTTTCTGGAAATAAAAGACCTCATTTTAAAACCAAAATGAAAGCTAGTAGATAAACTGGAGATGAATTTAATCACTGCTGAAACCTGAATTAGCCACCTAGAAAAAAAGTGAAAGAAATATTTTAAAGCACAGACAGAAATATAAAGAGATGAAAAGCATAAGAAAACTGGACGATAGATTTGGAGGATATATACTAAATATTTAATATGTCAATATTACAAATTCCAGAAGGAATCAAAGCAGCAGGTGAAGGAAAGACAATAACAAACAACATAAAATTTTCTTAAAGCTAAGGAAGGATAAGTTATTGCATGCTGAAAGGGCACATTGGGTTTCAGCCAGATCTGCTGAGAAAAAATATATATAGGTGTATTATAATAAAATTTCCAAGACCCCAAAATAAAGAAAAATAAATTTGTAAGATGCTTCAAATAAATAACATATTATCTGAAAAAAGCTAAAAAAAGGTTCTTTTTTAATAGGATATTTTTATTGTTAATGGACATATAATAATTGTACACATTTATGGGATACATAGTGATATTTTGATACATATAATGTAGTTAATGTATCCATAATCTCAAATATTTATCATTTCTTTGTATTGGGAGCATCCAATCCTCCTTCAAGCTATTTGAAAACATATATTATTATTAACTATAGTCATCCCACAGTAGCAGCACTAGAACTTATTTCTCCTATCTAACTGTAATTTTGTATCTTTTAACAAATCTCTTCTTATTGCTCCCTTTCCCCTACCCTTCCCAGTTTCTACTATCCTCTGTTTTACTTTTTACTTCTATGAAATCAACTTTTTTAGTTTCCACATATGAGTGGAAACACATGGTGCTTAATTTTCTGTTCCTGGCTTATTTTAGTTAAGATAATGTCCTCAAATTGTACTTTTTATAGGCATCACTATGAGAGCAAAGAACTGTAATCCTAAAATCTTATACCTAGTAAAAATAGCATTCACTTTTTGGAGTAAAAGACAGATATTTATATTTATGAAAGAATAAAAGTATTTTATGGTTTCATCTTGTTGATATTTGTGGGAATTATTTGTACAGAGAATAGATTGTCTTGGCTGGAAAAGTAATTCACATTTCTTTTTTTAATTATAGTAGAGAAAAATACATCTTAACATAAGTACCAGGAAAGAAAAGGTAACAATTAAAATATTGAAAAGGTAGAACTTCCAAATTAACTATGAGGAAAAAGGGAATAATTGGATCAAGAGAAAAGAGGGAATAACATAAACATATACACAAAGTAAAATGGAAGGAAAAAAATCAAATGTAGTCCTTGTTTTATCAAATGTGAACAGGCTAAATGTTCTTATTAAAATGGTGACTCTAATATCAGTTTTAAAAGAAAGTCCTATAAGAAATACTCTTAAAATAATGAAGGAAAGGTATAAAATAAAAGGATACATTTAAAAAATCATGCAAATGTATTCAAAGGAATATAGAAGGGACAATACCATCAGATAACTTGGAATTTAATGGACTAAAATTTAAATAGACTAAGAATAGATAAAATGTAATGAAATATCTCTTTCCAACTGAACAGATATAGTCAACAAAAATACAGGATGTTATAGAGAATTTGAAATCTATGACAAATATCCTTGTTTTAGTAGAAGAGTACATTTTTCAAAAGAAAATATCAGTTTTCGTTTATTTATCTATGAAATATTTATAAAGATTGACTAGATACTGGGTTTTTAAAGAAAACCTCAACAAGTAAAAACAAACTAGAGTATTTAAGGATCATATCCCTTAATAAAATAAATTAAATGCTAAATACAAAAACCCAATTTAATTACTTGGTAATTAAGAAACACATGGCTAGTTGATTCTTACAACAAAGAGGAAATAAAAATTGACATTACTAACTGTAGAAAGCAGGGAGTATAGAACCTCATATCACTGCCTACAAAATTAGAAGAAAATGTATATTCTTTATTATATTCCATATTATAAATCGCAATAATGAACAATAAAATAACCAATACTCACCTTAAGAAATTGACAAAAGAATGGAATAATTAGCCAAAAGGAAGCAGAGAGATAAAAGATAAATCTGAAATTGCTGAATAAGCAGAAAAAATAGTAGTAGTGATAAAATTCATCAAAAAAGCTGGTTTTATGAAATAACCAATAAAAGAGATCTACTAGAGTTTTAATTATGAAATTGATGAAAAAAGAGATAGAGGAAAATTATACAAAATTAGCTATGGGAAAGAAATAGAATGAGAGGAAAGATAAAAGAAATTGTAGAGAAACTATAATTTTTGGGGAAAACTTTTTGAAAACTTAGAGGAAACAAATGGCTTTCTATAAAAATGCAGACTATAGCAACCCAAAAAATAGCAATCCACAAAGAATACTCAGACCTTTTACCATAAAAGATCTTAAATAGTGGTTATAGAGCCACCTTTGAAAAAGTCACCAATATCAGATAGACTTATAGATCAATTCTATCCAGTTTTTATAAGTTTAACTTTCTCATGCTATTTAAACTGTTTCATTCCATGGAAAAAATAAGACACTTTCATAGTAATTTTTTGGAGTTGGTATAATTTTAGTAATAAATCTCAGAAAGATGATATAGAAAAGGTATATAGTCTAATTTCATTTTAAAAAATAGAGACACAAATATGCTAAATTACATATTGGCAAGGAGAATTCAACAATATGTAAAAAGAATAATGCATTTATATGAGACAAGGTCTATTCCAGAAATGCAAATGTGATTAAATATTAGAAATTAGAATAATGACTTATGACAACAAATTAAAGAAACAACATGATTACAGAAATAGAAAATAAAAATGACGTGCTTGAATTTGTCAGCTAGTTTTTGAAAACCACTAGTTTAAATATTAATGAAAGAAACTCCTTAAAGATAAAAAAGATTATTTATTAAAAATAAAAATCTATTTTTTTCTAAGTGGCAAAAACCATTATAATAAAATTAAGAATGAAACAAAGATATCTGCCATTGCTGTTATTATTAATCAGGGTCTTTGGTTGTTCTGGGTAAAACTTTGAGACAATAAAATTAAATAATTGATGTAAGCATTGAAAAAGTAGAAATAAATGTAGATACACCTAAGAAACTCTGGTGAAAAAAAATCCAATAGAATTAATGAGACTATGTGGTAAACTGTTTGGATAAAAGATAGAAGTACAAAATTATGAGTGTTTTCTATATTAACAATAAGATCTTGGAAATGGATATAACAAAAATATATTATTAGCAATACTATGAAAAAAAGATAAAATTCTTAGGAAGTAATTTAATAACAAAGGAACCAGACCTCTAGAGGGAAAACCATGAAATAACACTGAAGGACATATGTAGGATATGTAGGGCATAAAGCACATCTCCATAGATGGAAGATTATTTACTTGGATGGAAATAACCTGATATCATAAAAAATAAATTTAACAAATTACAAATTAAAATCTCAACAGATTTTTTTTGAACTGAGTCAATTGTACTAAAATTTACATGGAAGAAGAAATACCTGAAGATAATCAAGAAAATTATAAATGAAAATAATATTTTCCTGCCCTATAAAGAGAGTAGGGTAAGAAGGCAACTGACCTTATAAAATAATAGATCATAGCATAACATACCTTAGCTCAAATTGATATGGTATTGGTATAGGTATAAATAAGCACATCATAAAACAGAAAAATGAATTCAAAAAAAGATTCCAATATATATAAAAATTAAACATAGGCTATAATGACATTTTAATTCATAGTGAAAAGTGGTTCTTGCTCAGTAACCCATCTATCTGGTAGACAAAAAAATAAATTAGGCTCCCCATCTCACAGCATGGGGTAAAAACTTCAATGTCAAGAATAAAGCAAGAGCAACATTACAAAAAATCTAGGGAAAATATTTTCATCTGGGAAACATGGGGAAAAGAAGGGAAAAACTTTTAACCCAAATAAGAAGAAAAGAAATTACGAAACAAAAGATGGATATTACTGATGATATAAAATTACATAGAGATACAAGCATACCTCATTTTATAGCATTTCACTTTATTTCACTTCATATATTGCATTTTTTACAAATTGAAGATTTATGGCAACCCTGCATTGAGGAAGTCTATCAGCGCTATTTTTCCAACAGCATGTACTTACTTTGTGCCTCTGTTTCACATTTTGCTAATTCTTGCAATATTTCAAACTTTTTCATTATTATTATATCTGTTATAATGATCTGTGACCACTGATCTTTGATGTTACTGTTGTAATTGTTTTGCCACAAACCATGCCTATGTAAGATGGAGAACTTAATCGATAAATGTGTATGTTTTGACTGCTCCACTGATCAGCCTTTCCTTCATCTCTCTTCCTCTCTCTGGCCTCCTTATTCTCTAAGACATAACAATATTAAAATTGGGCCAATGAATAACCCTACAATTGTCCCGAAGTGTTCAAGTGAAAGGAAGTGTTCCATGTCTCCTACTATTTTTTTTTTTTTTTTGAGACAGAGTCACGCTTTGTTGCCCAGGCTAGAGTGCTGTGGTGTTAGCCTAGCTCACAGCAACCTCAAAGTCCTGGGCTTAAGCGATCCTACTGCCTCAGCCTCCCAAGTAGCTGGGACTACAAGCATGCGCCACCATGCCCAGCTAATTTTTTCTATATACATTTTTAGTTGTCCATATAATTTCTTTCTATTTTTAGTAGAGACAGGGGTCTCGCTCTTGCTCAGGCTGGTCTCGAACTCTTGACCTCAAGCAATCCACCCACCTCAGCCTCCCAGAGTGCTAGGATTACAGGCGTGAGCCACTGCGCCCGGCCCCATGTCTCCTACTTTAAACCAAAAGCTAGAAATGATTAAGCTTAATAGGGAAGGCATGTTGAAAGCTGAGATAGGCTGAGAGCTAAGCCTCTTGTGCCAAATAGCCAAGTTGTAAATGCAAAGGAAAAATTCTTGAAAAAAATTTAAAGTGCTGCTTCAGTGAACACACAGATGATAAGGAAGCGGAAACTGCCTTATTGCTGATATGGAGGAAATTTGAGTGGTCTGGATAGAAGAGGAAACCAGCCACAACATTCTCTTAAGCCAAAGGCTAACTCAGAGGAAGGCCCTAACTCTCTTCAAATTCTGTGAAAGCTGAGAGAGTTGAGGAAGCTGTAGAAGAAAAGTTAGAAGCTAGTAGAACTTGGTTCAGGAAGTTTAAGGAAAGAAGCCATCTCTATACCATAGAAGAACAAGGTGAAGCAGCAAGTGCTGATGGAGAAGCTGCAGCAAGTTATCCAGAAAATCTAGCTGAGATAATTGTTGAAGATGGCTACACTTAACAACAGATTGTTTTTTTTTTTTTTTTTTTTTGAGACAGAGTCTCACTCTGTTACTCAGGCTAGAGTGAGTGCCGTGGCATCAGCCTAGCTCACAGCAACCTCAAACTCCTGAGCTCAAGCGATCCTCCTGTCTCAGCCTCCCGAGTAGCTGGGACTACAGGCATGCACCACCATGCCCGGCTAATTTTTTTTTTTCTATATATATTTTTAGCTGTCCATATAATTTCTTTCTATTTTTTTTTTAGTAGAGGTGGGGTCTCGCTCTTGCTCAGGCTGGTCTCGAACTCCTGAGCTCAAACGATCCGCCCACCTCGGCCTCCCAGAGTGCTAGGATTACAGGCGTGAGCCACCGCGCCCGGCCAACAGATTGTTAATGTAGACAAAACAGCCTTCTGTTGGAAGAAGATGCCATCCAGAACTTTCATAGCTAGAGAGAAGTCAATGCCTGGCTTCGAAGCTTCAGAGAGCAGGCTGGCTTTTTTTGTTAAGGACTAATGTAGCCTGTAAATTTAAGTTCAAGCCAATGCTTATTTACCATTCCAAAAATCCTAGACCCTGGAAGAATTATATAATATCTACACTGCCTGTGCTCTATAAATGGAACAATAAAATCTGGATGATAGTACATCTATTTGCAACATGGTTTACTAAATATTTTAAGCCCACTGTTGAGATCTACTGCTTAGACAAAAGATTTCTTTCAAAATATTACTGCTCATTGACAATGCAGCTAGTCACCCAAAAGTTCTGATGGAGATGTATAAGGGGATTAATGTTGTTTTCACATCTGCTAACACCACACCCATTCTGCAGCCCATGGGTCAAGGAGTAATTTTGACTCCAAGTCTTATTATTTAAGAAATAAAATTTTATAAGGCCACAGCTGCCATAGATAGTAATTCTTCTCATGGATCTGGGCAAAGTGAATTGAAAACCTTCTGGAAAAGACTCATCCTTCTAGATGCTATTAAGAACAATCATGATTCACAGGAGGAGATCACAATGTCAACATTAACAGGCGTTTGGAAGAAGTTGATGTCAACCTTCATGGATGACTTTGAGGGAGTCAAGACTTCAGTGGAGAAGGTAACTGCAGATGTATTGGATATAGCAAGAGAAATATAGTCAGAAGTGGAGCCTGAAGATTTGACTGAGATGCTGCTATCTGGTGACAAAACTTGAATTAATGAGGACTTGTTTCTTATAGATGAGAAAAGAAAATGGTTTCCTGAGATAGAATATACTCATGGTAGCGACACTGTGAACACTGTTGCAATGACAAAAAAGGATTTAGAATATTACATAAACTTAGTTGATAAAGCAGTGGCAAAGTTGGAGAGGATTAACTCTGACTTTGAAATAAGTTCTCTTGTGGATAAAATGCTATCAAATAGCATTGCATGCTATGGAGAAATCTTTTGTGAAAGGAAGAGACAATTGATGCAGCAAACTCTATTGTCTTGTTTTAAGAAATTGTCACAACCACTCCAATGTTCAGCAACCACCACCTTATTCAGTCAGCAGCCATCAACCTATCAACACTGAGGCAAGACCCTCATAAGCACAAAGATTATTGTGCTATGAAGGGTCAGATTATCCTTAGCAATTTTTACCAATAAAATATTTTTAAATTAAGGTGTGAACACTTTTTTTATAGACATAATGTTATTGCACACTTAATACACTATGATAAAGTGTAAACATAATTTTATGTGCACTGGGAAATGAAAAAATTTGTGTGATTCATTTTATTACTATACTCACTCTATTGCTGTGGTCTAGAACCAAAACCACAATATCTGTCAAGTACGCCTGTATTTATTTTTGGTCATTGGTTTGGAAGAAATACCTTTTAGAATATTTTAATTTACTTTTATGGATATTTAAAGGAAATTAGCATGTACTGAAGCTTTGCTAATTCATGCTGCAGGAATAACCCTCTAGAGGGTTTGAAGCCCAGGCCCATTAATAATGGGAGATGAAAATTGAAGAAAATGTTTTTATTCTTTACTTCAGTAAATGGTCAGGAATGCACTACGATTGTCCAGTCACTGTCATTTGGTGAATAGGGTCTTTGTAGAGACTGGGTCTGCACAAGACTTGAAAGAAGCGAGGAAGTTATATAGCCCCCCGAGGATGCAAGAAAACAATTTTTTTTAGAAGAACCAGAAGGAATTTTAATCTGAGATCTCATTGGCAACTGGGTTTCCAAAGGGCACAGAAGTTTGTCCTCTAATTTGAAATATGCTTCTGATCCCCCAGCTCCGATTATTTGTCTGCATGTAAATCCAGTATTATTTTCTTACCTAGATCAATGGAACTTGTATCCATTGCTTGTGTCTGTTGGTGTCTTACTCTTGTGTCATAACTGCACATGTTAGAAAACTGCCTTCATTTATTCAACAAATATCTCTTGAATGCCTACCATTGCACTGTGCTAGGTGCAATTTATGTGCAAACTTGTATTAGGACAGCTTTTTTGTTACTTCAGTAAACTACTCTCTGGAAAAACTTCAAGACATTCTTGCCTACCTTTGTAATATTAATAGCTTCCTATAAAGAGTTCCTACAATGGATGTGCTAGAGAAAGTGCTACTTATTGTAGTGTGCTGGAGTGCCTTACACTGCATTCTGTACAACAATAAATACTATAGAAAGGTTCTAGTGCATTAGATCATATCTGGCCAGCTTACCTATAATAACTCTGACTTCATTGTGGAAGAAGGGCCTTCTATGCAAGGCATAAAATCCAATTGATTTTTATGAAATAAGATGCTATGAAGAAGAAATGCATTAAGTGTACTGTATCACAATAATTCCACTTTGTAAGCTAAATGGCTTTTGGAACACTGTTGAAAATGCTGTCACTATTCTGAGCATACATAAAAGAGCAAGATAAGGCCAATAATTTAAAAGTCAATGCTATTCCTATTCAAAGATTTCTTTCCTCAATTAATAAAGCATTTTCTCGTCTGTGTCAGTTAAAAATAAAATTCAAAATAGCTTTATATGATATGATCAGACACAAAGCAATATGTAAGTTATGTGGATTCTACATATTTTCCTTATTGAATTGTGGGGTGTAACTATCTTTAACTTCTATTAAGGTACCTTAGCAAATCTGTTATCTGTATTTTAAGTGATACATTTTAGTTTGGGCTGCATTTACCAATTGTTTTAAAGTTAGTTTATTTTAGAAAGCCTGGTTAGCTAAATTTAGTAAACATTTCTAAAATAATGGTATGAATATAGACAGGAAACCACATCATATTATTTCTGGGACAAAACCACTCTGTAGCTCTTTAAATTAGACAATAACTTACAGTGAATTTGGTTAGGTAGAGTAATGGTGGCAGCATTAGCTTTTTATCTTTTTTCTGCTCCAACACACCTGAAGAATATAGTCTTTGCCCATTAATAATAGGGATGCATGGTGACAGTGATTCTGTGAATTGGGGAAGTAGAGCAGACTGAAAATTAACCAGTCAACCAACTAACCATTCCACATGAAAAAGGTGATTCTCAAACACCCTCTGGGGGAAAATTTTGGGAGTCTCTGCAAAGTAGTTATTAAAATTATGCGGAAGATTCATGGATCTATCAATTTTAATTTTTATTGCTAGTGATCAAAATGAAGTGATAGACTGGTTTTGTATCTGGCATCTAGGTACTCATTGACTACATGATTGAATGAAAGAAAGCTGCTTTTTAATATCCTTTACTTTCTATTATGGCAAAGCAATATATATTGCATTGTCATTTAACATATATATGTTAAATGGAGACTTTTACAGGCTTTAAAAAATCTTTCAGGTAAAATCTAGTATAGTTAACATATGTACATATCTTTTGACTCTGTAATCTACTTCTGAAAACCTACCCTATTAATATTAAAGTAAGGACTAGCCAAAGCAGTCCTCAGAACAATGTTGTAGGCATCACACTTCCTAGTTTAGAATTACATTGCAAAGCTATAGTAATCAAAACAGTATGGTACTAACATAATAAAAAATACATAGATCAGTGGAACAGAATAGAGAGCCCAGAAATAAAACCAAACATATATGGTCAACTAATTTTTGACAAGGACACCAAAAAGACATAATGGCAAAAAGATGGTGCTGGGAAAATGGTTTCCACATGAAAAAGAATGAAATTGGACCCTTATCTTATACTATATACAAAAATCAACTCAAACTGGATAAAAGACCTAGACATAAGACCTGAAACCATAAAACTCCTAGAAGAAAACATAGGAGGAAATCTCCCTGACACCTTGACAATGATTTCTTGGATATCACACCAGAGCCTCAGGCTACAAAAGCAAAAATAAATAAATGGGATTAAATCAATCTAAAAACTTCTTCACAGCAAAGAAAACAATCAACAAAATGAAAAGCCAACTTACATATTGGGAAAAAATATTTGTAATCATTTGTCAGCTTAGGGATTAATAACCAAGATTTATAAAGAACTCATACAACACAATAGCAAGAAAACATGGAACCTGATTAAAAAAATGGGCAAAGGACTTGAATAGACATTTTCCAAAGATGACATAAAAATGGCTAACATGTACATGAAACGGTGCTCAACATCATTAATGATCAGAGAAATGCAAATCAAAACCATTATGATATATCACATCACACCTATAAGAGTAGCTATTATCAAAAGACAAGAGAAAACAAGTGTGGACAGGGGTGTGGAGAAAAGGGAACTCTTGTACACTGTTGGTAGGAATGTAGATTGGTGTAGCCATTATGGAAAACAGTGTGACAATTCCTAAAGAAATTAAAAATAGAACCGCCATATGACCCAGCAATCCCTATTCTGGGCAGATACCCAGAGAGAATGAAATCACCATCTTGTAAAGATATCTGCACTTCCATATTCATTGCATCGCTGTTCACAATAGCCAAGATATGGAAACAACTTAAGTGTCCAACAGTGGACAAATAGATAAAGAAACGGTAGTGTGTGTATACACATACACACACACACACACACACACACACGCAATGGAATATTATTCAGCCTTCAAACGGAGATCCTGCCATTTGCCACAACATGGATAGACCTAGAGGACATTATGCTAAGTGAAATAAGCCAGACATAGGAAGGAAAATATTGCATGATCTCATAAATGTGGACTCTAACAAAATAATAGGTTCAATATATAGAAATAGAGAATAAAATAGTGATTAGCAAGGCCAGGGTAAAGGGGAGGGAAGGGGGAGAGATAGGTCAAAGAATAGCAAATATGTAGGATGAACAAATTGAAAGATATAAAACCTGAGGACTATAGTTAATAATAAAGTGTATTCAGGATTTTGTTAAGTGAGTAGAGCTCTTGTCACAGGGCGGAAAATGGGTAACTATGTGAAATGACAGATATGTTCATTTGTTCCACTGTAGTAATCATTTTACTACATATATGTATCTTACAACATCATGTTGTATTCCTTAAATATATGCAGTAAGATTTAAAAAATAAAGTAAGATCTTATGTATCTAACATAGAGATGTACAAGGATATTCCTTTTAATACTACTTGCAAAAAATGATCACCACATGAGGTGATGATCATTTGGAAACAAAATTTTATACTTCTAACACTGTAGTACATTACTCAGCTATTACTATTAAGAAAGATAAATTATGTTTAAGACAACTGACTTGAAGAGGATTCCTAGATATTTTTAAGGGGAAAAAGCAATGACACAAAATAATCTGATTTGATTTTTGTAAAACAGTTGCAAAATCCCCACGTATTATTGCAAATGATTTTATAAGAATGGGGAAAATATGGAAAAGGTAAACAAGTTCCTAATACAAATTATCTAGAGATGGCAGTGAGAGGCAGTTTTGTGGATATCAGTGGAAGGTCAACAAAAGTAAATAGTAATGATTATTAAAAATAAAACTACTACATCCTTGCTATGATTCCATTTATGTAAAATTGTGTCTATTTATCTACCTACTTATCTATCTTTATGCATAAAGTAATACATGGAAGTTTGGTCACTAGAATGTTAATAATGGTTATCTTAGAGTTACAGAAGCATAAAGTATGTATTACTTTCTTTTACTTTTATGTATCGCCCTGTTTAACTTGTTTACACTGTTTGAATTTTTTAAATTATACAGGAAGAATAATAAAACTGTAATTTATTGTGAAAATTAAATGCTTAGGATGAATTTCCTCCAGGCTCTTCGGGATAATAAAAATCCCCAATCTATTGACAAACCAAACACTCTCAAGAGAGCTAAACCAATCAATCTACCCATTAACCAACCAATTGAAAAAATATGTATATGTGTTTGTGAGAAATATATGTCTATTGAAAACATATTTCCCCCCTAATGCTCTCTTTTTCCATTGAAGGTCAATTTTTTTTTTTAAATGGTAGAGAGGTAGAAATAATTAAATAATAGTACCTTAAGCTATTTTCTAATAGCTGATCTCAAAATTGAAAGAGGGTGCTGGCCAAAATGTTCTCAATAGCTCCCTTTCTCTAGATATGAAGATTTCCTGAGGTGGCTTGGCCTCAGTCTATAGTGACTCAAAGCTTAGGGAAGAAATTTGCTTCTTTCTCTTCAAAATCTCTTGAAGAAATCCCTGCCAGTCAACCTGTAGGGTATACCCCATTTTATTCAACCTCTACCCATTGACAAACATTCAGTTTTCTTTTACTTAGGGAAGATTTTTCTCTTCAAACTTGCTGCGCTATAGAACAAATGAACATCTCAGTGATGATAACAAGATTGTTTGAAGGCTCTGACCCAGGCCTGCCACTTAATCCAGGCCGTGAGTAGCCCCTTTTAGCAATATGAAGGTGGCACCACAGCATGGCAGAAAGCCCTGGGACCTGAAATCAGGCAGGACACATTTCAAATCCCCAGACCACCTCTCTTGGGCTGTGAAATTTGGTAAGTTCTGGAGTGAGTCTCAGTTTCTTCATCTATTAAGTGGGCACAGAAACTCCTATTCTCAGAGATGTAGAAAAACCACAATGAATTGTATTTATAAGCACCTGGCCCAATAGATGATAATGAATATTGTTAGTATTTTACATATTTCTATGTTCTCACGTGTGTTCACATTCTTAGAATGTGTTGGTTTATGGAAAATTATTGCTTCTATGGGTATGTACATGAACGTTATTTATGCCAGCTGAGGGGTTATCCTTATTTTTTAGCTACTTAAAAAAGTGCCGTGCATATCAGGATGTAGTAATGTAATATTCTACTTTCCATGAATTGGGGGGAGTGGGGGAAAAAGAGTTGATTCAAGATGATGAGTTACTTACATTGAAATGCATTCTCTTCTCTATACCATGTAATCTTAACTGGATGTTTTTCTTTTACATATATGAATTTGCAGAAGGAAAATATAAATATATATATTTAAACCAGGGAACCAGTGAAAATGATCATGATGCTGTTGAGCACTGAATCATTAATCATCACTTGCATAGCTGAGAAAATGCTCCAGTTCTTGCCAAATGCACTGTTTACTGAAAAGAGGCCAACATTTACCGCTGAAAAGATAACATACTTGGAGAAATAAATTGAAACACAGAATTAATCTTGTGTATATTAAATATGTTTCTGGAAGCCATTTAATTTGTGATTTGAACCTTAGAACTCCTAAATTAAGGCAGTGTACATGAGGAATTGTCTTCCTTATTAATCTGCACTTGTTAAACACTTGCATTTTTTCTGCAGAAACAAAACATCAGTTTAAGGTGGTTCTCACATTTCTTGAAAAGCATTGGTAAAAATTGAAATTATTTCTGATGTAAGAAGCAGTTTCTTATATTTATAACATACTTGTCCTTTAAAATAATTCATATTTATTAAGTATTGAGAAGTAAAACAAAAGAAGAGAAACAAAATCACTGATATTCTCATTACTCAACACACAGTAATTTGATGTATTTTTTTCTATTCTTTGGTGTATTTTTTCCAAGGTTAAATTATTTGCTTATGTTGTAGTAATCTTGCTGTATGTGCGTGTTGTGTTTGTAACCATCTTAAATTTTTCAAGTAGTTAATTAAAATAGACATAGCGTTAACTCAGAGAACTGATATTTCTTCTTTCCAGACGTAATGAGTTAAGCTTTACTCTTTCTGATCCAATGTTCTGTTTTCTGTTAGCTTTCAAAAACAATGTCTGTGTCTAAAAAATCATATAGTCAGATGAGAAAATAACTTACCCATACTATGCAAACTAATTTGACCTTTTATCTGTAAATTTGACAACCTTTCAGGCAATTCCTGAATTGGATATTGAATTTGATTCATAAGAATATTTAAAATCCAATATTTTATGTAGGAAATTTCCCATCATCGTGCTTTTAAAGAAGATTAGAGAACTACTGTGTTAAATCTGTTTATTCTGTGGCAACATGAAAGGTTACAGGGGAAAAAGTTCAGGTTAATTCTCATATGTTCCCCTTCAGCTATGGCTTCTTTTCATTTACTATCCTGTAATGAAACATTTGGTCACTGTCACCAGTAGGCATTAATTGCCAGGAAATACATATTTAAATAGCTCATATTTTAGAGCACTTTAGTGATCACAGGATTTTAAACAGTATCTACTTTAGATTAAGATGTCAGAAGTATCAAAACTTGTGAAGTGTGATGTGAAATAGTCCACATGCTTGCCAAGAATAATCTTAATAGAAAGCTATTACATAATCATCACTGTTTTCCCCACACTTGAGTGATAGTTCTTAATATTCAATTAAGAAGCCTAGTTTCAAGCCTCAGATGCTAGTCCAAATCTTGAAGAAAGCTAAATTTGTTTGACCCTGTAAACTGCTAATTTTGACTTTTTTTTTTTTTTTTGAGTTTGTGGCTAATCTAGTTGCTATAACTGGGAAATCCAGGCTACATTATTATTATTATTTATTATTATATTACTATTGAGAGATGATCCAGTTCCTCCAAAAGCCATGATATGTTTCCTTGAGATATTGATTTTTTTAAAAAGGGAAACAAGCTCAGAGAACCTTTGACCTACATTAAATCTTTTTTATTTGCTAACGTAAACAGGAACTAATCATAAGTGCAAAGGATTAACAGACACAGGAGACTAGATTATACATTTTAAACTTTACTTTGGAGACCTGAGGGAGTGTTTTAGTGTAGAATTGGATTAACCTTTTTGACACTTTCTTTAAAATACCTCAAAGTTATATGGCTTTGTTTCCTGACTCTGTGGGTACTCATGTAATGGTGGTATAGGTTTTGAGGTTGTAAATGAAACACTCTTAAGTTTTACTAAGAATATGACATAAAAAATATTTTCATCATTTGCCAGTCTCCAGTTCCGTTCCTGCAGCTTTGTTCAATAAAGAAGACAGCACAACTTCAATAGCTTCGGTCAGGGGCTCTCTGTATGTTTCCTTGCATCTGAGCATGTCTTGAGAAATGGTTTTTGCCAAGAATGTTTCATAACGGATCAATATGTCTCCTTTTAGTGAATTATATTTAAAACATTTTCCAAGTCTTTTTATCAATTACAAATAGTTTTAGGTGTGCTACATTTATGAAGACTGGATGAAGAGACAATACGTCTGATATTGCTCAGGTATTTTTTTCTTTGCCTCATTTACTATTTACCTCATCTTTTAACATAAAGAGATTATTCTTTGCATTAGTATTGATCTACATTTATTCACTTATTGGATAAACGTAAGGAAAATATCATGATCAGTTATAAGGCTTTTGAAGCAAAAAATCATCAAACTTCTGATATAAACGAACAGAGTCCTTTAAATTATTTTACTTAGAAAATTATATAGAACTAACTTGTTCTTTTTCTTCTTTTGTGTCAGCTCATCCTCTTATTTTTTCTTTAATGTTAGATATTCTATACAAATCATTATCAGTACAAATACTATTTTGAATTGCTAGTACTTGAGTACAAATTTTTCAATTTAGTTTAGATATCATTTTACAATTTCAACACCACTTAAACATTCAAATATATTTTTCCTCAAGTGAAAGAAATTTTCTCTAGGCACAGTAAACTATTTTTACAATATTTTCCATCTTGATACTGACTTCTCGGTTACTTCTTTACCATTAAAATTATTCTTTTGTGAGTTTTTTTTTTCCAAACATTTTCGCATTGGCCTTAAATTTGTGATCACACCATGAAATGTTTATCCAGATTCCACTCAGCCTTTTCCTCCTTTGTCTAAAGTTCTTCTAGGTGTAAGTCAAAAAGTGTTTGAGTGCCTTCTGTTTAGTGTTTGCTGAGCACCAAACACTATCAAGAACACAGAAAAGACATTGATACATGGTTCCTAAATTTAATCCACAGTTAAAGTATGCCAAAAGTAGCACCATTGGACTACTGAAGTATTAATCATTCTTTCTTCAGACTAATTTGCTGATGGTATTTAATTTAGGTCTTGGGAAGACCCTTTCAGTGATTGGGTTAATAATGAAGTTTTATGTGCTCAGAGACCATATCTCAGTGAAACTGACCAAAGCCACAAGATCCAATTAATTGACATCCAGTTTTCTGGATGTCACCCTCAAGTAAAATGGGGCAAACTTTGGCCTCTCTTTTAATATAGTGTGATTCTACTACTAATGCTTAGCTCCATAATTGGTGTTCTCTTTGGTTAGGTATAGTGCTCACATTTCAGTTTTGTATATGTTATTCCTTCAACCTTTTTCCTTATTTTCACATTTCCCTTCAATTGTTTCTATTCTACATTATAACATACTAGTCAAAACTTAATGATTTGTGTAATGCCTTCTTTGTACATCTGATAATCTGTTTTTGTGGTTCAGTTTCAAAAAGAAATTGATGATCCTGTTTTGTTCATTGAGGTTAGAGACATTGTGAAGAGGACAGATACTAAGCAACAAGAGAAAACAGTGCAATATACATGGTCTTTCAGATTATTTCCCTGGCTTTTTCTCTTTATTTTCGGATTTAAAAAAAATCTGTGAAATCTTGCATCTTTCCATTACATTGACATTTTTCATTCTTATCATACTTCCATTTCAGGGAAAATATTCAACATTATAATGTCGTATAAAAGTGAAATTCTTGCCTTGGCTCTGACAATGCTGTTCAAAATACAGGACAATGTTTAGAATCAACTGTTTTTTCATCTTTCAAAAGAGAATGACAACATAAACATGACTCCAACAAAAACAGACACAAAAGAATTTTTAAAAAGTCAGTGTATCAGTAATGACATCATCTCCATTTGTGTTTAATTTTCACACCTACAGCCTTGCTATGCTGTCTGATTTCAAAATAATTTTTTCAAAAACTTCTGGGGTGATTATCTGGAATACCAATACGTATTGCAACATACCAATATGTTTGCAAGTGAGCTCATGTACCAGACTATTTACAGATGTTCTCCTAATAGAGTACTCAAAATTCTAAGTACAGTTTAGAAATTCCCAGGGGTATAATTTAGGTGCTATTTGACAATTTACCAAGTAACAGAGCAATTCTTGCCTAAACAAACACTGCCCCCATCACGTTTCAATGTTAAGAACAAAGGAACTAAAGTTATCTTACAAAATATTACATATATATTTTATAAATTATTCTTTTCATTTTAGTATGACTAACAAGCAAATGAGAAAAATTCAGGAATTGATGTATGTATATAAAGTCAATATTATATATTTTTAAACTTATACATACATACATATATCAGTTATATATACATAATATTATATACATATATGTATATAGATACATGTATATTATGGTTATATACAGATAAATTATATAATATACATATTCAATTATTTTTCCATTAAACACAGTGGGACAAGCATCCCTTTTCACATAATTTCGATGTATACAAGAATCAGGGAAGGTATTGTAACTTTGGTATGTAATTACTGATTTAAAGAAAGAGAGAGAGAGAGAGAATGAGAGGGAGAGAGAAAGGAGGAGGAGGAGGAGAAAGAAGAAGAAAAAGAGAATGAAAAGAGAAAATAAAGGAAATATACATCTTGTTAATCATTTGACTCAGACATGATAAATGGTATTCAATAGTTTTTTCTATAGTGCTGAGAAAAATACAGTTGCATATCTTATAGTTATATCTGGCCTGTTTTTGAGACATCATCCGGGTTAATATATTCCCTTTTAGTAAGTGCTTAAAGAGTGATGGCTCTGTTTAGTCAGGGGAAAGGTAGAAATGCCCCTAGTTTGACGTTTTTCTATACAGGTTATTCTTAAAAAAATTGCAGCTGTCTTACTTTTCCGTAGAACAGCGGAGATACTCCTACAGTTACTTCCCACAGGAAATTATTCCCTCCAGAGACTGCACTTGGGATGAGGAGAATATGTGAAACTCCTCAGCTACAGTTCATGTAACTTTTCTCAAGTAAGTCATGAGATGTGTGAACCAAGGAAACAAGTTAAAACTCAGTCTCAAATTCTATATTTAAAAATGCAAATAATGTGGTGCATTGGTTATTAAGAATATACAATGGTTCTGGCTAAGTACATATGAAGAAATATAATATATATGAGTCATATAAATTTATGATTTTCTTATAAAAACTCACTCCGCCAACTTTCATAGGCATTTGCAAATTTGAAACCTGTGCTTTCTGGCATGATCAGGTTTATTTTCTGAAATGCAAATGATAAGAAAAGAATCTTATGCTTAAAAGGAGCTAACTTTAAAACTTTGCAAATTTTAGAATGACATATGTTCAAAATGTCTTACGATTGATGGATATTTTTGTATTATAAGAGAATAGCTGTACACCTTTTGTGATTAAAAATAGTTATCACCATTAGTCTGGTATTTGGTGACTTTGTCATTGAGTCGGAGCTGAATGAGGTGTTGATAGGTCAGATGAGAGGCTCTCAGGGGCCATCCTGACCTATATGCTTTGAGAAGTGGCCTGAAACACTGAAAAACAATTAAATTAGATGTTGTCTCCCCATTCCCATTTGAAGTGAGAGTAAATACCTTTTCAGAATACGGTCACATGCCGAATAACAATGTTTCAATCAATGTAGAACTGCATATACGATAGAAGTCCCATAAGATTATATAATACCATATTTTTACCGTCCCTTTTCTGTTTAGATACACAAATACTTACCATTGGGTTCCAATTGGCTACTGTGTTCGGTGCACTAGCAAGCTGTGCTGGTTTGTAGCCTAGGAGCAATAGGCGATACCATATAGCCAGCTAGGTTTGTGTACAGACACTCTGTGATGGTCACACAATGGGGAAATCGCCTAGTGATACGTTTCTCCGAACATACCCACATTGTTAAGTAACTGTACTGAGGTTGATTGTTGAGCTGAATTTCTTAGAGCATAACAGAGGTTTCTCAGGGGCAGAAAGGTTGTATTCCAGGATACTACAGGAGAAAAAGTAGATATTAATTTTAATACCAACAGAATGGAAATAGATGTTGGTAACACTAGTTTATGTAGAAATATTTAGTGAATATCCGTTAAAGAACAGGATAGCAAAAAAATTCATATGCCTTTAACTGCCCAGTCATTTTGCCAAGAAGCTGAAAGAATCCTCAGGTGAATATATCTGTTGTAAGTCACTCTGTTAAATCAGCTGCTTTCACCAACTGTGACACTATTCAGGAGTTAAGAGGAAAAGGCCTTGCTTTGCCTCGGGCCACGCTTCTATTCTTTTTGCTTAATGTGAAGAGGAGAGGAGAGATGGAAATCTCAGGTGAAACCTCAGGGAGAAAATGCCCTTGTGCATTACAACTTACTTTTCTGGTCTCAGAGAATCTAAAATAGATTAGTTTGGGTGTCCTCCTGATTTCAGCTTGGATGGCCAGTTCCCCAGGAGCAAGGGGGCTGCATTAACTTCTGCACTGAAGCATTTGTGCTGTGATACACGGTTTTTTCTATGTACAATTTGCTAAGCTGTTAAAAAATCACAACAGAAGAAAGGGACATAAATGTACCATTAAGTCATTCCATGAGATTTACAAAGGCTTTAATGAGTTAGAGATGGATGAAAAAGCCCTTTTTGATTCATTAAAGGTATCCATCTGATTAGAAGAGATTTTCATCACCTTATCAACTAATCCAATAAATTGACTATCCATTTCAAAATGACTCCAATTGGATTCATGTCCATCAGAAGGATTTTCTGAGAACCCCAGAGTACTGTATAAAATTGAAAATTATCATCAAATTGCCACTGGAAAAAAATTTACCAGATCCTGATAAATCTAGAGGACTAGGGAAAAAATGCCCTGTACTAAAAGGTTACCACAAATCAAAGTTCAGCCTGCATAGTTCTCTTCAAATTATTATTTATCAGTGAAAAAAAATCCCTAAGAGAAAATCAATTTTTTGGTAGCTGAATTGCAACTACTTCATGGAGAGATTGTTTGATAATGTTTTTTGCTAAGCCCCTATAGATCTTGAAAAACACAACTAACGTGGTTTTGTATATCTGGAAAATATTTTAAAATGCCATACCAATGAGATAGTCAATGCATGGGACCAGCTAATCAAATTTCCAGTTTTTGGCTGCTGTATACCCCAGTCTAACAAAGTAAGATTAATGGGGTGTTAAAAGTCTGTATGGACTTGTCAGTTTTATGCTGCAAATAGGGTTAATTTCATCCAAATGTAGAAGTTTTAAAAATTAATGTGAATGAACTAAAGCTTTATATTCATTTTCGCTTTTAAGAAACTTATGTTTGCAGGACCAGTTCTATCCAAATTTGCCTGGCTAATGGAGAAAGCTGAAGGAGGAAAGAAATGCCTTTCAGGGAATAGAACATTATGAGGTCAGCTACAATAGAGAAATGCCAGACGTTGAAATTGAGAAGAAGATAATTTTACCTATTGGACTAGCCAAAAGCATTTATTCTGGGCTAGTATCTGATACTACACAGAGAGACAGGCTTCTTTATCTTCCCTCCAAATCACCTTTTACAACGTCTCTTTAGGAAAACCGAGGTGAAGATATTTTGTCCTTTGTGGAATACTTTGGGTAATAAGAAAGCATCTTCATAAACCACCCCTACCATTTGAACAACCTGGTCATCATCCATATATTTGTCTACGTAATGTCAAACACTTGGGTACTTGGTAACAAACATCCAGATGTCTGATTGCATTTTTAACTTGCCATTCAAATGGTAAAGACCCAGGCTACATCTATGTGTAGTTTGAATTGAGTGGTAGTTGACGAGGCAAGGGGCGAACAGAATTTCAACAACACCTTTTTTTATTGCTCCGTATATTTTCTTTCTCCTGAGATAACTTCAACTTAAATCATAGAAGCACATACCTTTAGGATCCCCAAAAGAAGTAAAACTGCTTACACTGAAACAGAAATCTACGCAGCGTTAAAAAATTGACATGCATTCAAGGTGATGTAGAGGACCAGTATGAGACACTCAGGCAGATGATCTACGGAGCCTTGGCTGTTTGGCACTTAGTTTTGGCACCCTGAGGAGAAAGGGCAATAGACAAAGGGCTGGCTTTATAAGAACACAGGTTATAGCGGTGTGATTTAAGGAGTATCAAGAATTATCTCTCTCATCAACTGTTTTCCACATCTGGACTAAATTATCTTCTCTTCTTTTGGCCTTATTTCCTATACTTTATCGTTAAAGAATCAATAATGTGTATTAATAAACATCATATTTTAAAGTATAATCCTCTTTCCCTAAATGGAATAGTTATGACTTACACATTTGTTAAGAATGCAGTTGGTAAGACTCCATGGCCTCCTATCTTAGACTTGTATGCAGGGGTGTGGGAGGTGGGGAGTGAGGGAGATTGGAGTCAGGCACCCTGCAATACAGGCCAGGTCTGAGCGGGGGACTCACAGAAAGGGAAAGAAAGGCTGGTGAGCCAGCAGAGAGCAGGCTGGTGCCAGCACAATGAAGACAGCTGTGCTTACTTCCCCATTTCAATTCTGCCCTGTCCTCCAGGGAAGCTCCCTCTCCGTAGGAGAGCCCGCAGATCAGGGTTAGGGGCCTTGTCTTAAGGCACCACATGCTTCACTGCATGGCCCAGCACTTTGGCATGGGACCTAGCACATAGTAGACACTCAGCAAATGTTTTTCAAGTAAATCAATAAATGAAGAAAAGAACCGTGAGGTCTGAAAGCTCCCGGGTTAGATTTCAAAGACTCTAGGCTCAGAAGAATTTCAGGAAGTCATATAGTTCAACTTATCTTCAGCTAGCACTAAAACCACACCAAGAAATAGCTTTCAATAATTTTCTTTTTAGAAATTCCCACATCCTTTCCTCAAAGTATATTTCAGCATCATTTAAAAAATCTATCTTGAAACCTTCCCTTTATGATTCAAGATCATTTCTCTTCTTAATAGCAGCAAAAACTTTTACATACTAATACATCTTTTAACTTTTCCAAAAGATTTTGCACACATTTTCTCTTTCTCTCCAGAACAAACTTCTAAGAAAATAGGGCAGGGTTTACTGTCTTTATTTTAGCTTAATTTATTCAAAATTTCTACATCTTAGTTTCTCATTTTAAAAATGTGCCTGGTTTGAAGAAGCTTCCAGCAAAGTACAGGCAGATAGCAATTTCCCAACTCTTCTCTCTTAAAACAGGAAAATGCAATTTAAAGTACTTAGAGATTTAGGAATTTTCTCAGCAGCCGAACATTACAGGGAAAGGCAGATCTCTTGGAAGGCAGACCTAAGACCAGCGTTTCAGTCACCTCAATCTGATAACAATGTTTTACATACTCCACCAACTGTACCTGCTATTCATGTAGGCTCACTTAGGCATCAGCTTTGACAGGTGACCCCCATCTCTTTGAAATATGACATAGGTTTTCTATGTTGAAATAGAATTTTTTCATCACTTTGATTTTTACTTATAAAACTGTTTTGTAGTTTCCAAACTAGCTGGGTTGTGGAATAAGCCTTGAAGCTAATCCCCTTCTGAGAATAAAACCAGGAATATGCAATGGCTTTGTTATAATATTTTCACTATTTATAACTGTTAATTCTTTTCAAAAATGATAAGCCTCAGGGAAGTTATGAGGTGCATGTGGGTATAACAATTTTGATTTTCTTTATTGTCTTATTTCCTGTGTTACCATGGGAAAATATTAGCTGAAAGGTTAATTTGAAAACTTTGGTTTGGAAATAGTAAGACTATTTACAATTTAGAAGATTCAAACAAAGATAATTCTCTGAGTTGCAGGAAGATATAGTTTTATACACAAGATGTGTTCTATGCACAATAATTAAGTTTGTAGTATTAGATCATCAAATATGAAATGTCTGATTTCAAATCAAAAATGTAGTTTATTATATCTCAAACAAGAAGCAGTGAAATAAAAGTATGTGCCTAAACTATCGACACAGTTTTGCCATCTTAACGGTAGCTTGTTTATACCAGCAGCGAAGGAAGCCTGGACAGCAAGTGGCAATGAAATAGCATTTTCTACAGCTTGTTGAAATTGAATATTTTTCCTTGCAAGAAGTGGTCCAAAGCCTGGAAGAAGCGGTAGTCAGTTGGTGCAAGGTCTGGTGAGTATGGTGGATGACAGAGAGTCTACAAGTCAAGCTGCTGTAGTTTGAGCAGCGGTGTTTGTGCAAAGTGTGGTCCAGTGTTGTCTTGCAAGAAGATTGTCTCTATTGACCAGTCTTGGCAGCTTAATCATTTAATTGCAAGCATCCTCATCATTTTTTCCAGTTGGTTGCAGGAGATATCTGATGTAATCGATTGACCAGGTTTCATGAAGCTGAAGTGGATAATACCAGTGCTAGATCACCAAATAGACACTATTAGCTTTTTTTGATGAATATTTGGTTTTGGACTGTGTTTCAGCACTTCATCTTTATGCAACCATTGTGCCCAACACTTGCAAATGTCAAAAAAATCCATTCTTCATCACACATAACAATACAGTGTAGAGAAGGTTCACCTTTATGTCGTGACAGCAAAGAAAGGCAAGCTTGAGATAATTTCTCTTCTGACGCTCACTTAATTCATGTGGAACCCAGCTATCCAGCTTCTTTACTTTGCCCATCTGTTTCAAATGGTCCAATATTGTTGGAATAGTAACGTCAAACCTTGCTGCTAATTCATGCGTAGGTTGAGATGGAGTCACTTCCACTATAGCTTTTAGCTCTTTATCTACCTTGGTCTCAGGTCACCCACATGGCTTATTTTCAAGATTAAAATCACCAGAATGGAATTTCTCAAACCATCCACGTACTGTGCATTCCTTAGCCACATCCTTCCCAAATATTTTGTTGACATTTGGAGCTGTCTGCACTGCATTTGTTCTATGACAGAACACATATTCAAAAATAACGTGAATTTTTGACTTATGCATGGTTTTACAAAAATTGCTCTAAAAAAATGTGAAAGATAATCATAAGCCAAAGTGTGTATTTGCAAGACTAAGGATGTACCTTCACAATAAAAATAAAACAAGAAGTGTCAAAATGAAATGTCAGAGATATCAACTTAAGGAAATCAGACAGTTTATATTTAATAACCTATAATATTCAGAAAATTAAAATATAAGGTAGGGACAACTAGTTTAGTGATGGATTTGCTGATACAACAAGGGTCTGCAGGTCTGCTTGGGGTGTTGGTTAAAACCCTGTTCAGGGAGAAAACACCCACAGCCACCTGGGGAAGCCAGTTAACACAGGGGCAGCACAAGCTGACAGCTCCAACTGCCAACTTTTTCCAGCTCCAACAATCTGAGCAGGCCAGAAGAAGTTGGCCAGCTTGTCCTCATTTGCTAGTATGGGAGTCCCACCGTGGCCTTAAGCCTCTTTTTCCTTTTCTTTCTGAGTGAGCTTTAGCAGAGGCTAAAGCTCTCACACAGCATGGGCATTTCCAGCTGAGGTCATTTCTTAGCATTTGGCCCTCAGCCTCCACAAGAGTTGTGGCTTTAGAAAGAATAACGGAAGTCCCAGTTCATTATTCTACTAATTTGTCCCAACCACTGTTGAGGTACTTTTTATGCATATTCCTAACTGTGACAACTCTGAAAGGCTGTGCTGAGTTTCCTTGCTTTTTGATGAGAACATTGAAATTCAGAGATGTTAAATAATGCATACCCAGATACATAGTTGGAAAGTGGCAGAGTCAGGGTTTGTTTCCTGATCTTTTCAGCGGGACCACATGATCTAAGGAATGGCAAGATTGTTCCACTTGTTCTGCGGTAGGCATGGTAGCACCAGGAGTTCAAGGTTAGAAATAGCAGTTACTCTAGGTTGTTCTGATCATTTTATTCAGAGGCTACCCTCTGTCTGCTTAAAATTGGTTATCTTTATAGACAGAATAAACAAATAATTCAGCTTTCCACTTTTCTAGTTTTTATGAGCCAAGTAGTTTAATAGAACCTCAAAGCAAATCTTATCTGTACATATCTATGGCATGAGAGAAAAAGCACAGGCGTTGAATTCAGGCAGATCTGGATTTGAAACTTCACTCTGAGCAAGTAATGTTAGGCCAGTTTTTCTCTATTACAAATTAGTTCCCTCATGCGAAAAAATGTGCTAATACCTTTTGCACAGGGTGGTTATGAGAAATAAAAATGTTACAAGAAAAGGTGCAGTGCATAGCCCATGGAAGCAACCAAATTATGATTTTTACTATTACAATTTTAATATTAATTTGTATCAATGATAGCAGTAATACTAATCGCTCATATTACTTTATCATCAGTGTTTTTTTCTACAAGACGCGATTTCCTAAAAGCACAATAACTAGTTATTTCATTATTTGTAATAATAAGACTTATGTTTGTTTGTAGGGCTAGATATTTAAAAAGTATCCTTCCACCTTGCTCTGTGATGGGTTTTGTGTGTCTATTGAAACCCTATTAGCTAGAATGTAAATTTTGTAAAACACACTAGGCTGAATTTAATTGTTAAACGTGATCCTTATTCTTTTCATAAAGACAATAAAAATTTGCTTGCAAAATAGTGACAGTGCAACTTGGTAAACATAAATCATCAGCCATATTGGACTAAATATTTTATTAATATTTAGTAATCTTGGGAGAAAGATTCTCAATGACTGCCTCTTACTATTGTATATAATATTTGACCAATACGCCAACTGTTAAATATCAACCTTGTCAAAAAATGCAAATGAAATGACTTACAGACATTAGGATTGTCATGACATTAGAATGGTGTTTCTGCTACTGCTGTGGGCAGACCAAAGCCATAACATCTCCTTTCTTTCTTCTCTCTTTGTTAGAGTGCCCTGGCTTCCCTATCACATTCTCTGATGCATAATGGCCCCGTGCCGTTTGAGCTACAGCCCTCTTGATGGGAAACTCTGCCAAGCATAGGAGGTACTCAAGGTAGTCTGTATCTACTCTTAAAATCTCAATACTGAAAAGTATTCTTCTAGTGCTTGGTTGTTAGAGTGCTCATAAAATGATTTGCTGTTTCAGCAACTTGTAGACCAGTCAGAGAGTGGTATAAAACCATCAGTTATCACATGGTAATATCCTTTTATTAACCACTGAAATTTATCAAGACATTTCATGACAACCGACTATGCCAGATGCTATTATTGGCCTAATGGTTAATACGTTTGCACTCTATTCTACTTAGGTCTTTCTGAATGCTTACTGTTCCTTTTGTGTAAAACATTTTTTAAAATGTGTGGGAGCATCCTAACTTTTCAACATCTATTTCCATATACATATATTTATGGGCACTCAGTCGGCTTTTCAAGTTTTCCGCATAGATGTTATTCCTTAAAGTGCAGGCACTCTCCAAGTTATGAGCACCTGACTTGCAAATGCCCCGTACTTTCACTCAATTTGCTGCTGGGCCCTTTTCCCTGCCCTCCCAATACCGTCATTCCCAGCCTGCCGAAAGAAATTTCTGTAAAGGCTGCTGTTTTCTTGTAGCTGGTGCTTGTCATGATTTGAATCTATCTTTGCTAGTTCATAAGTATCTTGGTTAATTTTCTGTTTTTGTTCATTTCAGATCACAGTCAATAGCACTTTAGGTCTAAATTTTTTAACCTCATACATTCATTTTAACTTATTTTCTCCCTTGTCTTGTAATTTTTGCCTAGATCCTTTTGTAAAGCCTCTCCCCTCTGCTTCCTTTTCCTCTCTTTCCTTGTGTATGTCTCAATTGTGAGCCCTCAAACCACTGTAAATCACAGCTAAGCGTGAGTGGCCACATCACTGTCAAAAAATTATGTAGCCTTTACTTGAAAAAAAAAAATTCAGAATTGACACACAAAATCCGAGGGTCCTGGAAACCATCTTGAGTTTTCTTTCAGAATTTCTAAAACTTTAAATGTATTTATCCTCTCTAAATAAAACTACTTTTCCTCAAGATCCAGGATGCAATTAATTTATTTTTGTTTTGTCCAATTTTGCTATTTCATTGCCGGCCCTGTTTTGCTCTAATTTTCACCATATATGTGGCATTTCAGGTTAAAGATAAACATGTTAGGCTTGTGTGAAGACCCTAAGCATTACTTGCTCTATTGTTACTATGGACAAATCATTTTGAGGTTGTAAACAAATGGCTTCCTAATGAAACTTTGGAATATAGGTGACTCCATTTCGTTGGCTGGAGGGCAGAAAGCAGCCCACGGCAAATGATTCTCAGCACAGGGTAGCAAACAATGATGGCAGGGCAGTTTGTTCTGTGAAACATGCTGGGCATTTCTAGAATGTTACATTAAAATTGTCTCTGTCTTTGAGAATTGATTATAACTGAGAAGGGGATATATGATAGCGTCTCTCTTTCTCCACCCCCTGCCCCCATGAACCTACCGTGACACAGATTGTGGACATCTCTGGTGCTGCTTTTACATTACAGGGGCTCCCAATCAGGCTGGCAGCTTCAGGGCTTAACAGGTCCACCCTGTCCACAGCAGAAAGGCCTAAGGAATTTTTTTCCCCCCGATGTGCTGAGAAGAACTTTCCTTTGACCTAAGGGCGTGAGAGTGGGAAGGACATGTGTCTCATGGTTTATTTTATCAGGATGTAATGGGTTTGATGGGGTTATGACCTCAAAAGAAATAAAGAAAAATAAGGAAAAATCAGAACTAAAAATCATGGCATACCATTAAGTTTTGCACACATGATCTCATTTAATTTACCCTAATACCTATGAGATAGGGCAGGAATTATCTTTCCCATTTTAAGGTGAAGAAACTGAGAGTCAAAGAAGTTAAAAATTGTTTCCTCGCGGTCACATAGCTAGTAAGGTTCAACAGAGGTTGGGAGTGAGGGAATAGTTGCAGGTTAGACATGCGGAGAGGAGAGTGGAGAATCTATAGCAAGTATTTATAAATTGTTCAGTATTTAGTAAAATGTGATTGAACTTTGTCAATGACTAAGAAAACCCTGGACACTTTCAGAGTGACCTGTGTTTCTAATAAATAATTTATAAGAGCTCCATGAAATCTCAACAAGACATACTTATGTTGCCTTTGATAATATTTGAAATTTCTTAAGTTGGAAGAGAGATGCAGCCTTCTAAGGTTTAGGACTTATCTTAAATGTAGAACCTGAAAGATTTGAGGTAAATTTAGAACCCTAGGGATTGGGACATCCCCACAAAGAACTATTCTCATGTCTGGAAAAGAAAAGCTATTTTTGGGATATAAATGGTTAGAAATCAAGCATGATGGAGAACCCTCTTTGCTGAATGTTAAATATTCAGGTCCTCTTGATGACCCAGTTTAATTCTCAGTTAGACCAAATGCCTAATGTATTTTTAGTGAGACCAATGATAAACTAAAAGCATGGCTCCAGGTGAATTAAAAAGTACACTTTTTATAAAGAACTAAGTTCTTTTGGTAATCAGAAAAAAAAATTCAGACAGAATGAAAAAAAAAAAATGACATCTTTTGTGAATCTTTCCTAGTGTCTCTTCAGTCTCCTTGATGAATTCCATTATCACAAAAATGACCTTTCCAGTTCATATCTCTTTAGAGGCTAATGCAATTCTTCGCCATTCTGTTATAATGAAAGTATTACATGGATAACTATCCAGCATTATCTTCCAGAAGGAGAACTAATTTGGGAAAGAAATGAAGTACTTTAATATAATATCAGATCTCTGTAATTTTTTTTTTTATCCCGGTAGAGCCCTGCTGGCTAGAACTAAGCAAGTTCATGTACATGGTAAATATACTGAGCTCCCTACCTAATGCAGAAGTAATTTTTGTTGCCACAGTCATGAACAGTCATACAAATGCTTTCCTTAAAAAACAGAGCCTCAGATAAATCCAAAGGCATGCTGCCGAACCTGCTGCAGGCACATGTCTGTTGAATTTTCTTTTAGGAGATGTGAAAACAAAAAGTATTAAGATCATGGCATGCTTCCTAGATGCCATGCAAGTTTTGAACATGCACTACCTGTCTCTACCCGTGAGAAGCGTCAAGATGGTCTGGATGTAGCATAAACACTAATTATATTCTCTTGTTAATTGTGTATTTCTTTGACGTGGTAGCAAAATGCAACTTAGTGTATGGTGGAAAGAGCTGGGGATAATTATGGGAAGCTTCCTTGGACAGGCTCGTGCATGCAGGAAGGTAAAGATTTTGGTGAACTATGGTGTCTTCATCTGAGCAACTGACACTGATTTTCAGTCCTTTCTGAAGGTATTGTTTCTCTGATGAAGATAGTGATGGTATAAAGACTAGTTAGCATATAGAACACAGATCTAAACCATGGTTCATATTTAGAGCCAGGTTTGAGGTCAAGGCCTGTTATACACTTTGCAGGGGGCCAATTAAATGGATATATAAATCCCTGCTTGCTCTGTATGATAATAAATTTCTTAGTGTAATTTCTTAGAAGAGGTAAAACACTTTGAAAAAAATGCCTTTACTATTACACTCCCTATGAGACAATTACCTGGCAGAGATTTTAATTGCTATGTTGTGGATGTGGAAATTGAGGCTCAGAGATTTAAAGTAGTTTACTTAGGTCATACATGTGGTCTACAATAATGCAAATTAAGTTAAAAATTTGGAAAGTAGAAGGCAACTGGACAGACAAGGGGCCAATTTAGTTACTGAAACCTACATTGAATCTGAACTTAATGGCTTTGACTGTTAACAAGTCCCAAATTTTGCTGAATTGAGCTATTAATTAAATTAACTTCATAGAATTATTTAAACATCATGAGCTTTTCATTATTTTCAAAATAATGAAAAGAGTGTAATATCAGGAAAGTAGAAACGAAAGTCTCATTTTTGTTTTATAGAACTGTCAAAATAGCAAGGGTGTCTCAGAGATTTCTCTCACAATCTGTCACGTTAACGTTCTAAGGTTACACTTACGACTCAGTGAATAAAAGTATGATTAAGAGGTAAATATTTATTTCTCAATTTGATGTTTCCTCTTTTTTATGCTGTTCCGAATATAATTTTGCTTTCCTTCTGCACATTCTTCTTCACTTTCTACTACTATGGTGATTGTTTTTTTCTTTTTTAAAACTCATGTTCATACGTTTTATTTCTGGTTCGGTATGCTGGCATTAAATTCTAACCACTTAGTGACACTGTCTCTGTGACTACCTTTAGCATCCCTTTCCAAAGTGGCATATTTCTTTTGGCTGGGATGCTGCAGGTTTGGGATTTGTAGAACAGAGCCTGACTCTCTTAACTCAGTTCTCCAGCTCTTAATGCACACTTTTCATTTATACAGTCTTTGACACCACACAGACATCCCATGTTGAAATCTTTTTCAGAGTCTCGACCTGTCTGCTAGACTAAACAGAGACAAGGAAACAGGTAATGACAGAATTGAAACATGGTTTTGGGATCTTGGGAGGAAAAAAGAAAGTAAAAAAAAAAAACAAAAAACTGATGAACAACATAGTCACCCAAGCTTGTGGTGTCTCATCAGAACCTCTCAATGTTTGGAAGTTTTCCCGAGACTTGCCCTAGTGAGACAGAAAAGACTTATTAGATCATTGCGTCTGCTTCCCCACCTGGGCAGGAAAGAGTCTCCCATACGGAGAACATATGGCTTGGTCTTAGATTAGCAACAAAGAATGTCAGTTGGCAGACAGATGGAGGAGAAGCCAGGATTGTGTGAGCTTTGCTAACCCGGACCTCACAAATGAATTTTAAAAATCATATCCAGTTAGTTCAGTTATGAAAATAAACACTGACCAACTTATACACAAGAAGAGGAGCTACCATTTATTGAACACATATTACAATCTAGGCATAGTATTTTACAAGTCTTTTTTTCTAGTCCTCACCTCCATTGTTTTATTGTCTCCATTTTGCAGATGAAGAAAGTGAGGTTCAGAAGTGTGGGACCACTTTGCTCAAGGTCATGAAGCAAGTCAACTGGCAAAGCCCAGATCCCACCTAGGAGTTTGATTGAAAGTCAGTGCTTTTTGGAGGTCACAGGTCAGGGAATATAAAAAAAAATGACTTATTTTACTTTGTTTTTAATTTTTTAAATTGAAGTGTCATATTTGTACATATTTTGGAGGTACATGTGATATTTTGATACATGCATACAGTGTGTAATGATCAAATCAGGGTAATTGGGATATCCATCACCTCAAGCACTTATATTTCTTTTGTGTTGGGAACATTACAATTCTTCTCTTCTAGCTAAAAATGACTTTAAACACTGTAATTTTAGTTACTTCTTTCACTGTTTTTTAAAAAACATGGATAAAAGGAGTTTCCTCTTTTTTTTTTTTAATTATGAAATTCTATGACTTGCTACAGGCTGCTGCTTATAGTGCTAATTTCATAGTATTGGGAACATAGAAGTAGGCTTTGGGGAATAGAAATGAAAAAGAGACTATGGGAACAGGGCAGGTATAAAATGGCATTACATTATAAATATTCGCAATCTTCCTCTTTTTCCTCCACTTTGTAAAGAGAGAGGATTCTTACCTCTTGGTTCAGATTGAGAGCTCTCCTTTGTTTAGCAGAATCAGAGAGAGGGTGCAGGGGGGCAGTTCTTACCTGCCAAAGTAAATGAAACAAAAATGCAGTGTTTATATCACAGAGGGGGAAGGGGACTCCTGGGGGTGGGCAGAGTTGTAAATAAAGTTTTGCTTTTCCTTTTCCTTCTGCACTTCTACTACTATGGTGGTTTTGTTTTTATCTGTTCATATATTATTTAATGTCTGTTCATAATTCACAACTTCAAAGGCGAAGTTGTTAGAGAGATGGTTTGGGAGCTGATGGAGAGAGGGCAGAGCCTTAGCGCAGCTGCGGGTGTGTGGCAGATGGAGAGGCCTATGGGGGAAGAGAAAAGTAGGAAGTTTACTGGAGCTTATAAATTGGAAATCATTTGATATTTTTCAAGAGACTCCAGTGAAGACTTGAGTTTAAATCTATCCTGAAAAGATTCATCCCATCTGTTTTTTGTTCCTCTCCCTCTCTTCCCTTGCCTTCTCTTGATCTAATGAAGTTTTTCCTTATTCCATTTTCACCTTCTATTAGGAATTTTATTATTATTTTAGGGGCCACCATTGAGTTTACCACAGGCATCTTTGAATGATTCGAATCTGCCTGAGAATATTTTTATCACCTTCTGGACAATGTAAAGGACCCAGAACAGCTTAGCTGCATTTATTACTCTTTGCACCATCTGCCTTTTGTGATACTGTTGCCAAATGTTTAATTATCTCTGTATTTTAAACTCAACAAAATAGTGCTATTGTTGTCTTCAAGAGTCAAGATTTCATTTAGATATACTACTACATTTACCATTTTTGATGGTCGTCTTTTCTTCCAGCATTACCTATGCTTCAATCTGGTTTCATTTGCTTTTATCCTGAAGAACTCCCTTCAGTATAATTTTTAGTTAGGTCTCATACAGTGAATTTTCTCAGCTTTGGTTTGTCTGAAAATGATTTAAATTCACCATTATTTCTGAAAGTCATGCTCTCTGGGTATAGAATTCTAAGTTAGCAATTTTTTTTTCTTTCCTTTAAATCGGTTTCCCATTTTCCTCTGTCTTCCATAGATTCCCTCTTTTTAGGTGATGCTGCCCTTCTCTGATTGCTTTTAACAATTTCTCTTTATCTTTGTTTCTCATCAGTTTCACTATCCTGTGCCTAAAGGTGCTTTATCCTGCTTGTGGTTGGTAGAATTTAATGAATCTGTGGCTTGTTACTTTCATCAATTGTAAATAATCATCAGTAATGCCTTTTCAAACATTTTGTCTGATTTATTCCCCTCTCATCCTTCTGGTGACCAAAATGCAAACATTAGAGATTTTCACAATTGAAACTATGTCCCTTTGAACTTTTCTCTATTTTCCATATTTTTTCTACCTGTACTTTCATGTGGATGTTTTCTACTCACTCATCTTCCAGTTTAGGAAACTCATTTTCTACTGTATCTTCTTGGCTGTTAAACACATCTACTAAATTAATTTTAGTTATGGTATTTTTCATATCTAAAATGTCCATTTCATGATCTTGTATAGATTCAAGTTCTCTGTAGAAATCTTTCATCTTTTTGTCTATTTTGTTTGAGCATATAATCATAGTTGTCTTAAAATTTATATCTTATAGCTCCAATACCTAGATCAGATCTCTGTTATTTTTTCTCTTGGTTTTCAGTCCTTTCAGGTCTTATTTCCTGGACTTCCTGGTAATTTTTCTATTTATTGTCAAACATTGTCTAGGACAAATCTTAGAAGATCTTAGGTGATATCTTCCTCCGGAGGGGACTTGATTTTCTTTTTGGTGAGCATATATAGTATGGGAAAATCACATTGACTCAGCTGGAGCTGGACTTGGGGGCTTGATTTTCCCTTACTTGTAGTGTTGAGCCCTTCAGAGTCTCAGTGAAAACCTGGAGTGACTACAAGAGTCCCTTCTTGTTTATGAGTACTAAACTTCGATTTTTATCTCCCTAGCTTTCTAAAACTGCCAGCATCTCTGTTTAGCTTTATAGCCTCTTATTAGCCTCATGTTGCTTGGGTTGATGATCCTCTCTCTGAAGATGCATAGCTTAGGATCTGGCAAGTGACTTGAGGGGAAATTTCATGTAGAAAGTCATGCTCACATCTCTGGAGTTCCCTTTTTCTCTGGAACATTGGCCTTTTGAGTACTGCTCCCTTCATAGCCCTAATTCCAATTTTTGCCACCAGATGAGTGTGCTACCAACTTCCTGGCTAGCTTCCGTGTCCCACACCTTGATTTAACAAATGCTTGAGAAAAGACTACAGTGGATTTGGGCTCACCTCAATACATTCTCTCTTCTCTAAAATCTTGTACCCTCCAGTCCAGATGGCATTTATCTCCAATGCTTTCAACTGCAATTTTAAATTTCTATCCAGCTATTATAGTTCTTGGCAGGAGGGGAATCTGATCCATGTTACTGTATCATAGACAGAAGCAGAAACATCCAGTAAAAACTGAAACAGTTTTTAGTTATTCTTGGGTATTAAATTATATTCTCTCTCTCTGATTCAATGAAGCACCGTACAATGGCTAGTCAATGTAGCATCTCTGATTTATATGGATATGTAAAACTTAGACATTTCACAACTACCTACATTGTTGTGGTCTCATTTACCAAAATGGTAAGACATGACTCATGTATGGGGTGAAGAAATTAAGAGTCGGGTGTGAGTGTGTTAAATTTAAGATACCTAATAGACAAGTAAAAGGAAGAGTAGAAATCAGCTAAATCTGCATTTCTGGAGTTTAGAGGAGAGTTCCAGGCTGGAAACATATTTTTGGGAATTCCCCAGCAGTACATGTCATTTGAAGATATGGGTCTGGTTGAGAACCCCTGTGATCTGAGCAGGGGGAGAGGAGAGATAAGAAGAGAGCCCAAAGCACTCTAACATATAGCTGTGAAAAAGAGAAAAGGAACTGGGCAAATGAGACTGAAAAGGAGTTGGCCCTGAAGTAGGAGAAAAATCAAGAAATTGTGTTGTCTTAGAAGCCTGTTGAAAAACTATTTCTACAAGGAGAAGATAATCAACAATGTCAAATGCTGCTGACAGAGTAAAATAAGGACAAAGTCTTGACTATTGCATTGGGCAATATGGAAGAACATAGTGACTCTGATTAGTGCAGCTTGAGAAGAGTTTTGAGGATGGAGCCATTTTGGAACAAAGGGAGAAAGGGAAGTGAGAAAGTTGTGCCAGAGAGTATAGATAGCTCTTTTAAAGAGTTTTAAAGCAGTTTTGCAAATAAAAGGGATTGATAAATGGTGTATAGGCTATGCAGTCAGGCTTTTGTTTTAAAGATGGAGTTATTTCAGTTTGCTTACATGCTAAATGAAATGATCCAGAAGAGAGAGGAAAATGATGATGCTTCAGAGGGACAGGGGATAAATATAGGAACAAAATTCTTGAATAGAAAATAGGGGATGGGACCCAAAGGGTAAGTGTAGGAACTATACTTTGTTAGGAGTATGAACAATTCATTTAAAGTAAAATCTTTTATTTATTTATTTTTGAGACAGGGTCTTCCTCTATTGCCTGGGCTAGAGTGCAGTGATGTCATCGTAGCTCACTGAAACCTCAAATTCCTGGGTTCATGCAGTCCCCTTGCTTCAGCCTCCTGAGTAGCTAAGACTGCAGGCATGTGCCACCATGCCTGGCTAATTTTTCTATTTTTTTGTATAGAAGGAGTCTTGTTATGTCACTGAGGTTGATCTCAAACTCCTGGCCACAAGCAATCCTCCTGCCTCAGCCTTCCAAAGTGCTGGGATCAATAGGCATGAGCTAGCACATATGGTCTAAAAATCTTATATTTAGGTACAGATACTTATGTATTAATAAATTTAGTAGTGTACATATTTGACATCTATCCTTCTGATTATTTTAATCTCTGTTTTCTTTTTAGTGAAATGAGAAGCAAACACAATGAGAAGGGAGAGGATTTGGACAATTCTGAGGAGGAGAACATGTGAAATAAATCACTTGGAGGGTAAGATCAGGAAAATGCAATGTTCAAGAGTCTAACTGAAATTTGTAGTCATAAATTTTAAGGGCCATCGATCAACATGGCTGTGGTTTTTTCCAGTCTTGTTCAGATGCTTGAGCAAGCAAAGAATAAATGGTAAAATTAGTTCTTCCAGAATTGTTTATCATTAGATGTGTAGGATAGAGAGAAAAAGGATCAAAGCAGTCGAGAGTATGCTCAGGGGAGGGATTATAATTAAAATGATGGACCATGGAATTTTAGGCTGTTTTATTAGGGAGGTAAGGTTGTTTTAAGAGGAAGTGACTTCTGATAACATGTTATGGTCAGCGTATTGTGGGACCCTTTGGAGTCAAAGAATCATTGGAGCTGGGGCATTTCTGCAGATAAATAGAAAAGATAATAAGTGGTTGTGACTTAAGAAGCAGATGTTATTGGTGATTATAGGTTCTAGGGTATGACCATGGGGCTGCGTGGCAGAGGTTGGCTGGAGACTAGAAAATTTGATGTGAGTTCAATGAACTGAAATGCCTGGATGGTTCCTGTACATGAACAGTGAAATCACCGAAGAAGATTATAGTTAGAGTGTGGAGAAAAAGACAATATTCCCATGGCTCAGGTCTTCAGCGAGCAGGGGAGACTGTCTTAGTTTATTTGTGTCGCTATAACAAAATACCACAGACTGGGTAATTTATAAATCATCAAAATGTATTACTCATAGTTTTTAAGGTTGGGAAATCTAAGGTAAAGCTGCCAGCAGATTCTGTGTTTCGTGAAGGCTGCTATCTGCTTCCAAGATGGTGGTTTCCTGTTGCATCCTCTGGCAGGAATGAAGGCTGTGTCCTCACATGGAGAAAGAGACAGAAAAGGCAAAAGAGAGAGGCAGTACCTTCCTACTTCTTTTATAAGGCCATTAATCCCATTCTTGAGGTTTCCACCCTCATGACTTAATCACCCTCTAAAAGCCCCCACACTTATTATTATACTATCACATTGGGGATTAAGTTTCAACATATGGGCTTTGAAGGGACACATACATCCAAACCATAGGGATGATCAAGAGGATGCAAGATGACTGGCAGGAGGTGGAGGACATTATAATCTGATGGTATGTGCTTTAGAATAGCTAGGTGATTTGCTTTGATTTTTTTTAGGAGGGAGGAGTAATGATCTGGTTGCGGTATTAGAGGAGCAAAAATGATGTTCTTATTTTCACCCAGGTGATAATGGAATTAAGGATGGGAAGGAATTTGGGTGGAGAAATTTAGGAGAGAAGTCATTTTACTAGTGGAAGACTATGAGTTCCAGACGTTACAATGAAAGGTCTCTGCAGTAATGGAGGAGTCAAAAATTGGGCCAGACCAGCAGCTGTACAGAACCTTATGAAGAGGAGAATCTTGGTCATAAGGGATGACCTCAGGTTTAAGGCTTCTTGTGATGACTGAGACAAGCCGGGATGGAGGGAAGGGTGATACTCAAAATAACTTGCTAACAACCAGTATGGCATGGGCCCTTGCAAGTCTGAATTGGCACCAATCTGTCATAATGGTCCAGCAACAACAATTGTTATTTTGTTACCGGTGCTTCCAAACTGAATCCCAGTTCTGGAGGTTGGGGCTGGTTCTGCATGCAGCCTCCTCCTTGAAATCGTTTGTTAGGACAGTTTGTGACAGCAAGGCCAAGAATGTGTGATGGGAGAATGTGAGTTCTGTTGACCCCACTTCGGTTCTCCTAGGGTACTCTCAGTTATAAATATCTGCAATATATTAGCTGTAATGATTTCTAAAAGAAATGGACTGGTGTTCAAAGATATAAAAGCACCCCTTGCTCTGTACTTACTAACTGCATGAGCTTTAGAAAGTACTATAACTGTTCTGGGCCTCAGTTCCCTCATCTATAATATGAATTAGATTGAACTGGAACATTTCTAAGATTTCTAAGATCTCTTTTGGTGGTAAGTACTTGAAATAACAACTTATAGCTTGCTTATAAACATTTGCTTCATCTACATGTTTCAGCTGAGGTACTATTTCTACTTTGTCATTTGTACTCAGTCTTTTGATAAATGTTCCCTACATCAAAATGTCCCTAACTTCAAACAAGTTATTTTCAGTGCATTATGTAGTGATTTTCTGATTCTATAAGGAAAGAAAACCCCCGAATTTCCATTTTGTGTCTCTGAAACTTGTTCTATCTTTCTCCTACTTACTCTTTCAATACTCCTAAGGGAAAAATAATGTTTGGGTTTTTTCTTTTTCTTTAAACTCTTCTGGGAGAATTTTTCATCTTTGCTAGCTCCTACACATTTTCATGAAAGTTTTTAAAGTACTTAACTGTTAAGTGCACTTAAGCTATTCCTAAACTTTTAAAGACTTTTTTTTTTTTTTTTTAATTTAGAGGTTACTTCCTTTGTGGTTAAAATGAAAAAGGAGAAAAAAGTACTTGGGGGAAAAATTCACTCTGTGTCACTTTTTTAGACAGTTTCAAGGCCACTGAGTGTGTTACTGAAAGTTTGCCTTTTCTTAATGCTGTTCAGCTTGCTGTTTCTTTCTTATTCTATGGAAAAGTATTTCCTAACTTAATTGTCAGGAATCTGTTGGATGTTAGATAAAGAAGTCCAAATGACTTAAATGGATTGTATTAGTTACACATTGCTGTGTGACAGATTGCCCCAAAACTTAGCTTTCGAAAAGGACACACTTTTTTTTTTTTTTTTTTTTTAATCTCAGAGTTTCTGGGGATCAGGAATCTGAGCATAGCTTAGCTGGATCCTCTGCTTCATGGTCTCTCACAAGGCTGCAATCAAGGTGTCAGTTAGGTGTCAGCAGGCTCATCTAAAGACCAGAATGGTGAAGAATCCACTTCCAAGACCAGTGGTTGTTGGCAGTATTCAGTTCCTAGGGACACTATTGGACTCAGTGCCCCAGTTCCTTCCTTTTTTTTTTAGACAGAGTCTCACTCTGTAGCCCTGGGTACAGTGCAGTGCCATCATCACAGCTCACAGCAACCTCAAACTCCTGGGCTCAAGCGATCCTCCTGCTTCAGCCTCCCGAGTAGCCTGGACTACAGGCATGTGCCACCATGCCCGGCTAATTTTTCTATTTTTAGTAGAGACGGGGTGGGGTGGGGTGGGGTGGGGGGTGATCTCACTCTTGCTCAGGTTGGTCTCGAACTCCTGACCTCAAGCCATTCTCCCGCCTCGACCTCCCAGAGTGCTAGGATTACAGGCGTGAACCACCAGGCCGGCCTCGAGTTCCTTCCTTGCTATTGGCTGGAGGCACCCTTGCTCCTCACCATGTGACCCCACTCACGTGGCAGCTTGTGTCTTCAAAGCGTGCAAACCAACAAGGCAATAAAGAGAGTATGCCAGTAAGACAGAAGTCACAGTCTTTTGTATCCTGATTATGGAATTGACATCCCATCACTTTTGCCTCATTCTGTTCATTAGAAGTAAGTCACTAGCCCACACTCAAGGAAAGGGGTTACACAAAGGCATGAATACCAGAAAGTTGCACTATCGGCTGGGTGTGGTGGCTCATGCCTGTAATCCTGGCACTCTGGGAAGCAGAGGCGGTGGCGGGAGGATCGCTTGAGGTCAGGAGTTTGAGACCAGCCTGAGCAGGAGCAAAACCCCGTCTCTACTGAAAAAATAAAAAAAAAAACAAAACCCCCAAATAGAAAGAATTAGCTGGGCATGGTGGTACATGCCTGTAGTCTCAGCTACTTGGAAGGCTGGGGCCGGAGGATCGCTTGAGCCCAGGAGTTTGAGGTTGTTGTGAGCTAGGCTGACACCATAGCACTCTAGCCAGGGCAACAGAGCAAGACTCTGTATCATTAAAAAAAAAAAAAAAAAAAAGGGCAGAAAGTTGGACTATTGAGAGTCATTTTGAAAGTTGTCTGTAATAGATTTCACCCACAAAAATGAAAAGATGAGGTATAACTTGTCTTCATGTACAAGTGTGTCCAGAAACTTAAAAGATGCTATTAAATATCGGTTTTTATCCATCATCTTTACTCCCATTTGTTTAATTTTTAGGTAAATTCTCCTTTCATGGTAGACCATAATGACTCCAGACTTTTACCCCACCATTTTAGCAATTCAGTGGAAAGAGAGTGTTTCTTTCCTACAGCCCATCAAAAGTCTTGGGCTTATAATCACTGATCCAGTGTGGGTCCCATGGTCATTTTTTAATCAATCACGTGGCTCTTATTGGCCATGCTGGGGCATGTACCTTCTCCTGAAGCTAGAAGGAGTGGGCATCCGCATCATGGACTGAGAGTGGTGGAGGGGTACTGCCTCAAAGAACATTAGGATGCTAGTCTCAAAAAAATAAGCAAAGGATTTTGGGCATAAACAAAACAACAGCTGAGCCAGGCTGTCCTACTTTAACAGACAGTGGGTCTAAGTGGAACAGGAAAGGCACCGTAGTAGTGTTTGGGGCTCTGTTGTTGAATGATAGTTCAAGGACTCTGGGCATTGCCACACAGAAGCAAACCAGACACCTCCATAACTGCCCATGAGGTGTCAGGCATTGAGCTAGGTGCTTTATATATGTGGTCACATGGAGTATTTGCAGTAACCTTATAAAAGCTGGTATTGTTTCATTTTTACAGAGACGGAAATATGTTTTGACATGTGATTTCAAATCAAAGCTTTACTGATTCCAAAAACAGCGCTCTCATGATACCATACTACCTGCCAGAACGTAAGAAAATTTTTTATCCTGTCCTATTTCACACTTACAAGAATGAGAAACTTGTATTTATATGTTTTTATTGTATTTTTTTACAAAGTATAATTTAATATCTTGCATAGTTTATAGTTTAGCAATCAAATAGCTTATTGAAATAAACTTGTCAGAAAGGATTTGAGGCACCAACGTCTATGTAGATATTAGCTTAAAAAATTAGAATAAAAATGAAAAAATAGAGTCAAGGAAAATGAGGAAGCTAAATTTTTAAACAATGTTCTAACTGGATTTGATCTTACCAAACTGCTTTCTTTCATTGTCTCTCTTTCTGGTCATCTTTACAGTTTTTGGTGTACCCCCTTGATATGGGAAAAATTTGGTGAAGAAAGATAAATATGCTTGCATTTGATAACACATAGTAAGTACAAGATAAATGACTAATTGCAGAATAAAAAAATATAACTCCATATGACAATTATTTTTGTGCCCTTGAACCTCAGTTTCCTCACCTATAAAGCAGAGATAATCATAATCAGCAGGGCTGTATAAAGAATAGAAATAATGTATAAAGAGCAAAGTATTTAATATGTAATGTGTGTCCAGTAAGATTTTTTTTGCCATTATCCAAACAAATTAAAGTATTATCCAACATAAACTCACAAAGTAATTAATTTACTGAAGGAAATAACTTAAATGGACTTGGTTTAGTTTCACATATTTTTCAATGGTACAACCTATTATGTGTAGGGAAGTGGTGGACAAGCAAGAACTAATGTGACCCTGAGAATGCCAAGAGCGTTCTGTTGAAACTCAAATCTTCCTGGCCGCTCTTGTTGAGTGACTGACTAGAGCAACACTCGGGGAAGACAGTCATTTTCAAGACCTTTTATCTGATTCTTCTATTCTCTTAAGGTTTTATTATTATTTGCATGACTCCTAATGGACTGTTACTCATTTCTTAGAAATTTCTGAATTTACCCATCATGTTAGGTGATACTTGCTTGTCTGAAGACTTTTGGAGCATCTTGATGCTTGTAATGAAAGTTTGCCAATATTTTCTCTGCTCAAGGGAATTCTGCATCTTTCAGGTCTTGAATGGAGGCAGAGGCAGTTTCCCCTGTGAAAGGTGAGAGCTCCAGCTACCTGCTTTCCAAGTGTCCCGTGGAGCTAGGGCGTGGGCGTGGGCACGCGCTCCAGGCCTCAGTGGGAGTATTGAGCTAAACTTGAAGGAGGAGAGGCAGCTGTCCATACAGAGATCTGGGGGAAAGAGCATTCCAGGAAGCAGGGAAAGCCTCTCCAAATGCCCCAGGGTGCAGGTGCTTGGTGTTTTTAAGGAACAGCAAGGAGGTCAGTGTGACTGAGGCCCTGTGAGCAAGGGGCCAAAAAGCAGATTTACAGACAGATGTTATACACATTATCCCAAGAACCATTTAAAAGATAGAAAAAATTGGAATCAAGAGAGGTTAAGTGACTTGCCCAAGATTGCACAATAAGTACCAAAACCAGAAGTCAGAGACTCCTCTTTTGACCCTAAGTCCTGTGCTTTTATCAAGATGCCATTGCATGTTTTCCTTGAAATTGCCTTAATATTTTCTTCATACTCTTGTTGTGAATTTTTTGTTAAAGCTGTCATAAGTCAAGAATCATGTCTTCTTGGGTTGCATTGTACATAGCACAAAGTTCAAATAGATGCTTTCTACATACCTTTGATGAATCATTTTCTAGCAATAGCCTTATCTTTCTATTGAGTTTATCCTGGTAGACTTGGCTGACTCTCCGAATTTAGTGGAAATATTTTAGCATGAATCTATCTGATTATCTGGTGGTTTAGCAAATACACTTTATACCAACGTTGTATTATTTATTTTAAAAGCATTTAAAAATTTTACATGGAATCTAAAGTTACTTGTACATTCAAAGCATTCAACTAAGGAAACAAAAGATAAAATCGTACACAATAGTTGAAATCTTTCGCAGAATACTGGCATATAGACATAGACGCCCCCCCCCCCCCGCACCCCCCCACCTCCCCCGCCGTACACATGCATACCCATGACTAAATGAGTGCTCAAACCACAAATATTTTTAAAATCCCTAATGAAGAATTAAATGAGTCTTTATTGGTAATATAACAGGATAACAGACAGGTGATTTAATTTGTGTTATTTTAAAAATGTAATTATTAAATATTCATGAATATTATACTTTATGAGACTTAAATACTCATACCAAAATCATATGGTGAAGATAAAATGCAGACAAAGAGTCTGGGTTCCCACAGCCACCGACCCCCAAATGACCTGCTAATAAATGCCAGATTCTCATCTTGTAAAACTCCTATGGGAAAATAATAAAGGATGAACATTTGGCCCAACATTTATTTTTATAAAACAAGCACCTTTAGTTTTCCTTCAAGAGAATCATTTGCTTGCTCTATAAAAGTCTGTGGCCCTTTATGAAAATGTGTACCTCATGTCACACAGCTAGAGCTATAAATTTGGGCACTTACACACGGAAGTTCAGACATCTGGCCTAGCCAATCTAGATGATTCAAGTCAAAGTTGATATTTATGCTAACATTTTTTAGTTCCTAGTACATTTATCAGAAAATTGTATAATCATTCATTTTTCTTGGACCATCGTTTTGTTTGTGGAATTTTAGGGAATAAATATATGTAGATTCAAAATATAAATACAATGGCTTTTATCAGCTCTGTGATAAATATTTGCTATAGGCCAGAAATTCCCAAACTTTTTTTTTTAAATCTAGGGGCAACATAGGATAGATGTGTATATTCACAGCACAGTGAAGAGAATAATCAGGCTCTGTCCAAAACAAATATAAACTAAAAAAAATATGTAAAATATACTGAAATGTGAATCAAAATTAAAAGTCAGGAACAGATAGGTGTGCCAAGAGGTATTTACAAAACTTGACACCTTCATAACTTTTCTTTAAGAAAAGCAACCTCTGTAATCTCTATATTTATTTTTTGTTTTTATTTATGATTTATTGATTTATTTATTCATTTTTATTTCAAAATATTAAGGAGGTACAAATGTTTTAGGTTACATGGATCATTTTTGTAATGTTGAGTCCCAGCTATAGGTATGCCTGTCACTCAAATAGTTTTCATATTACCCATTGGTTGGTGTATTCCCCTCTCCTTATCCTCCTTCTCCTTGGTTAATTTCTGCTGAGTTTACTTCCCTCTGTGCAGATGTGTGTTCTTTGGATAGTTCCAATTTAATAGTGAGTACATGTGGTGTCTGTGTTTCTATTCTTGAGCTACTTCACCTAAGAGAATCCATTTCCAACCAGATTGTTGCAAAGGTATTATTTCATCTTTTTTATGGCTGAGTAGTACTCCATGGTATACATATACCACATTATATTAACCCACTCATGAACTGATGGCCATTTGGGTTGGTTCCACATCTTTGCAATTGTGAATTGTGCTGCAATAAGCATTCGTGTGTAGGTGTCTTTTGATGCAAAGTCTTCTTTCCCTTTGGGTAGATGGATTGCTGAATCGAATTGTAATCTCTGTATTTAACAGATGCTATGGCTAATGTCTTGTAAATCTACTGTAACTTTGGTTATTGCTCAGAGCAACAGTTTGTCCTTGAGCCATCCTGGAGCCGAACACCGTCCTAGCCCATATATAGATTTAATCTAAAGTAGAGTGGTAAGAATATCTTGTCCCATGGACTAGATGTTTCATATTGGATAATAGCACATCTACTCAATTATATCCTGTCTTGGGAAAAAGGAATGGTAATTACATTGTAACAGCCAAATAGTTAGCATTCACAAATTTCCCTGGTTTTCAGATTCTCCCTTTGGTTTGTTGCGAATTTTAGTGTTTGAAGCTCTAGGACACAGATGAGTGTTTGTGTGGACAATGAGAGGTTCCCCAAGCTTCTTCCTACATCTTTTTGTAACATAATCTCATTGGAGGTCACCAAAAGTACTCAGTGAGAGTCTCTTCAACAGAAAGGGCCTGGTTCTTGATGGCAAAAAGTGCTAGATGAAATAGGGGTGGAGGCGGTGTGAGGAGGAGGAGGAGGAGGAGGAGAGAGAGAATGCATGCGAAGTTACAAAAATAAAATACTTGCCAATTTATATTATCTTAAAAAATCCCACAAAATCCAAAACCTATGAAGAAAACTAACCTAAGGTAGAGAGTCAATAAAATTAAAATCAGTAATTTGAGGAGTAATTCAAAGCAGATAATATAAAAAATATGGAACTTGGAAATAAGTTTAGTTTGGACACCAAAGAATTTTAAAAAAATCAAATAGACAGAAATGATGAAAGAAAGGTTCATTAAAAAAATAAAAAAGAAATCTTAAATGAAAAGAATCATGAATAGGATAAACTCTTTTTTTTTTTTTGAGACAGAGTCTCACTTTGTTGCCTGGACTGGAGTACTGTGGTGTCAGCCTGGCTCACAGCAACCTCAAACTCCTGGGCTCAAGCAATCCTTCTGCCTCAGCCTCCCGAGTAGCTGGGACTACAGGCATGTGACACCATGCCTGGTTAATTTTTTCTATATATTTTTAGTTGTCCAGAAAATTTTTTTCTATTCATTTTTAGTAGAGAGGGGGTCTCACTCTTGCTCGGGCTGGTCTCAAACTCCTGAGCTCAAACAACCCTCCCGCCTTGGCCTCCCAAAGTGCTAGGATTACAGGTCTGAGCCACGGTGCCTGGCCAGGATAAACTCTTGAATGGAGGTGCTTCCATATGTCCTGCAGTGGAAGGCTTAATGGCAGGGTGGGGATCATAGCACAGGGGACAGAAAGCTTAGATTTGAACATGAGCTCTGTAGTTTTAGCTGAATGACTTTTTGCAAATGATATAACCTCTCTATGCCTTGGTTTCCTTCTTTATAAAATGGAAATAAAATTATTTTCTATCTCAAAAGTTCTTGTGAGAATTAAATTTTTATTTTAAACTACTTAGAATAGCATCTGGTACATTATAATTGCTCTGGAAATATTAGCTATTATTATTTCTTTTCTGAATGTTTGAAGTAGTTCATAATGAAATATTTTGAAAAGAGGAATGAAGATGGAATAAAAACCATATAAAATGCAATTATATGAGACCATGTTTATAAAATAAATACAAATTTCAAAATTTGTTCAAAGACATACAATGTGAAAATTTAATTTTAACAGAAATATGACCATAAATATCATATTTTAACAATTAAGAGTATAAGTGAGGCAAAGAAGAAGTAAAAGTAATTTCTCCATTTAGAGAAAGTCAAGAGATACCATTTTTATTTAAGCAATATTTAGAGAAATATAAAATGCAGAAAAATGAAAAAAGTTAAATAGTGCATTCATTATAGAATAGAAAACAATGGGAAAATCAACAAAATGTAGAAACTTAAAAACGTAGAAATAAAAAAGAATTTTCCAGATATATCAATGATCTAAAAATATATATAAACTGGTTAAATGATATTATGTAAAGTTAAAACCTCAAGTGTTGAATTAAAAAACAAGATGCTACTATATGCTATTTAAAATAATCAATCTAAAACCCAAATTACACATCTGTCTAAAATTAATGTTAAAAATTTATTAGAAAAATAAAAATTTAAATTAAAGAGTAACTTTGTTGGTAACCAAGAAGTAAATATGACAAAGAGGGTAATTTTAAATTGATAAAATAAACATTCTACAATTACTATAGAATCATGAATTTTAGGACTCTTTCATACTATCCTATCACAATATGTAATGACAAATAAAGGACAAAAATAGATAATTTTATAAAGATTCAGTTGTTGCAATAGACATTAACAACATTCTCTTAATCTCTGATAGGTGATGGGATAAAAAATCAAATCATAAAAAGTTCATGTTACCATAAATAAGGTTTGACATTTTCTATAAGCATATATAACTATACTAAATATAAGTATTTAACATGAGATGAATCTGTGTATGTGGAAATTATATAGCTTAGAATCCTATAAACAGATAGATTATTTGGTAAATTTACAAAGGGTGAATGGAGGCTTTTAAAAAATTTCAATTGTTCTAGAAAATAGTATTTACTTAGTCAATATTATCTGCTCATAATGTAATATAGATGACCTTGTTAGCAAAAGCTTAAACAACCAAGCAAATAATTTTTTGTTCATCTGAACTTTTGTTAATTGATTTCTATTTAAATCCAATATGAAATTTAAAATAACTCTTCTAAATAACTTGGATTAAAGAGGAAATCCAAACTGCATTTGTAAAGTTTTAAGAAAGTATTAGTTGTATCAGAAGACAGAAAAAAAGGCGGAAAGCTATCTAATTCGTGTTATGAATCAAATATAACCTTGCTACCAAAAAAAGAGAACATCCACAAGAAAAAATTAAAGGACAATCTCGCATATTAATATAGACACAACATTCTAAATGGAGTGCAGTGCTAGGAAACACTGGCAGAATTATTCACCTAAATCAAGTAGGATTTATCCCCAAAACGCAATGAATTTTTAGTTCTCTCGTGTGTGTGATAATTGCATCAACAGCAAAACAAAACAGATGAGAATTTTAATACAGGTCTCCTTAATAGAGAATTTAATAGATTAATAGAATATTAGTAGGCATATAACCTCTCTTTGCTTCGGTTTCCTCATTTGTAAAATGCAAATAATAACAGTATCAACCTCAGAGGTTTGTTGTGGGGATTAAATATGTTAATTTAGCTAATTTGTTAACCGTGCGTTAGAGTGTCAAATAAATATTAGCTACTATTTTAAGAACTATATCCTTTAAACTGTAGATATCTAGGGCTATATTCATTAATACACTAAAGACTATCTATTTTAGGCCCAAAGCCAACATGATATTTAATTGTAAAACAGTGGAGTTATTGCCATTGAAATGAATAAAAATGTAACATGCATATGAGTATTATTTTATGACTTTTTTTGTAAAAATTCCAGCCAGTATAATATTATTTCAAACAAAAATAAGAGATATAATGATTGGCTGAAGAAGGAAAAATTACAATTTTTATATAATTTACTTACATCATACGAAAACTTTATCATTTATAGAAGTTTATAATTCTAAATTCTGTGAAATTGAAAGATAAAAAATAAATATACAAAAATTAACAGCCTTTCTATACAACAAAAGTAGAAGATAATGTTTGATAAAAAAGACTCCTTTGTCATTAATATTAATGTAAGTAATGTAGCGAAGAAAGATCCTAATGAGATACATGGTAGGAACATATGAACAAGGTACTCATTTGTGTGGGTGGGTATTGAAGAAGCACATGGAGAACTGTGCTATGTTCTTGGGCAGAAAATGTTGAATATTATAAAGATAACACGTTTTCCTAAGTGAAATAATGTGTTAGAAAAAATAAGAAAAAATGAACAGGTAACAATAAAAAATATCAAGACTAAGTAAACCATTCATAATTGAGCAACCCTGTCAACATCTTGGTGTAAATTTCTCTCTCTCTTCCCGTGCCCTTTAGAACAAAATAAAATCATACTATAAGTGATTATTTAAAAAATAGGTAAATCAAATATAAAAAATTAAAAATAAATAAATTAAAAATAGATACATCATAGTTGACCTTTCAAGTTCTATAAACTAAGAATTGTGTTCTGCTGTGAATTCCTAAGGCTTAAAATAAAAATAAGAATAAGTTAAACAAGATAGAAGTTTTTTTTATTATTTTTGCTCCTATAAAGATGTACAGAGGAAAGAAGTCTGAGAGGATATTATCAATGCTCCAGTTTCCTTGTATATTTCATCTTTACTGTTCTTACTGGGATGGGCCATCGTTAAGGCCGTTTCACAGCCTGTCCAGCTATCACATGTATATTCTAGGCTGGAAGATAATGGGAAGGGCAAAAGGGTGCACCTTTCAATACAAATATGTGAAAATAGTTTAGAAAGGAAGTCCAAATTAGACATCCTCATACCATTTACCACATATCAAGTTCAGACAGTAAAAATTTAATAGTCTTTTTTCTGAAGAAATGATATGACTGTCCTCCTATACTGCAGATACTTGGATAAATTATTATAACACTTTGTAGATTGCTATTTAGCAACACATATTAAGAAAAGGAAGTAAAGTCAATGTCTAGCAATTTCACTTTTAGGAATTCTTATGAAATAATATGAAATAACTTTAATTCAATGATTTTAATTGCATTAGTTTTTTATAATAGGAAAAAATTGGAAATAAAGTTTATACTTAATAAAAAGAGATTTATAAAATTTATGGTGCAATCATGCAATGTATATTATGTACATATAAAGATGGAGGTTTTGATGCTTTTAAAAATATTAATGCTTGTCTCCATTTGTTGGAATTCACTTTGTTTCCTATTTTCTTATTTATTTTGTATTTTCTAAAATTTCTGCGTGGTTATAGTATGTCTTTCATAACTTGAAAAATATATTTAAAAATTATGATAAGTAGCATCTAGGTATAATTTTAAAAATGGTTCATTGTCTTCATAAACACAAAATATTTTATATTTAAGTAATAATTTATACATGATCTATATTATCATGTTCTGGGACTATTTTAAGGCTTTGCACTATGTATTGAAATAAGAAATTTCCCTGATAGATTTGAATTTACACTATTTATATTGAGGTATCATTCAGAGCTATATCAGAAACTTCTGGTTTTAATGGTTTAATTTCTGGAGTTAATGATTAGAAACTAAAGTAAAAATATCTAAGAAAACAGCACCTTCACTATTAGTCCACTGACAAGGATGAACAAGTAGAGGAAGGATGCTAGTCTATCCTCTGACCCATGGGAGCGTATCAGAAGTTGAAAGTACTCAAATAGGAACACCCAGGAGGCAGGATCCTATGAAGTCTCTGACCATGAAAAATTCCTACTCCCAAACTGCAGCATAGGAACTCTTGAGTCATCAGTTATAAAATTTCCGTGAACTGATAGGTTTATCAGTGGTAGGTAGATGAATAGGTCCCCATGGAGTTTTGGGGTCTCCGTGACACTGTGTTCTAGTATAAGACCTCAGAAAGTTTGCATACCTGGGGTATTGGAGAACAACTCTAATATAATAATAACTAAATCTGAATTTCCTACTTTTCCTTCAAAATGGGACCTTCAATGAATGTACTCTACTGCATAGTATTTAGTAGTGTTCTTTAAAACTTTAGGGAGAACCATTCATGTAGTTTGTCCAACCATCAGCTGCAATCCCACGTGCCTATTTCTCCAATTTGATATTGTAACCTCATTCCCATTGTCTTGATCTTTATGCTTTGACAGCCTTATTTCTGTTTCTTCTTTCTGTTTCTTAAACATGTTCACCTTGCATAAAGGCCTTAATATTTGCTGTCCCTGCTGCACAGAATGCTTCACTAAAATATTGACATGACTCTACTTTTTGGTCACCCATGTTTCAGCTCAAATAAACCTTTCCATAGACATCTTTCCTGTCCACCTAACCAACATCCCTATGATCATTCTTCATCACAATTCCCTATTTTAATGTCTTCAGAGCTCTTACAACTACCTGAAATGATCTTATTTATTTGCTAGTTGATTATTTTCTGTTTCTCCCACACTATAATATAGAGTCAGAAGAGTAGAGCCATCATCTGTAGAGCCCACTGTTCTATCTGTAGAGCCTAGGATAGTATGCAGCACACCAGAGGTGTCCAATAATTATTTGTTGAAAAAAATAATTGAAAAATAAGACTGTATAGATAAAGCAACCTTAAGCAAAAAGAACAAATTGGGAGGCATCAATTTATCAGACTTCATGCTATACTACAAGGCTGTAGTAAACAAAACGACATGGTACTGGCACAAGAACAGAGACACAGACCAATGGAACAGGACTGAGAAGCTAGATATAAAATCATCCTCATATAGCCATCTGATCTTTGACAAAACGGACAAAAACATACACTAGGGAAAAGAATCCCTATTCAATAAATGGTGTACAGAAAATTGTATGGCCATATGGAGAAGACTAAAACAGGATCCACACCTCTCACCTCTCACAAAAATCAACTCACAATGGATAACAGACTTAACCTAAGGGATGAAACTATAAGAATTCTAGAAGAAACTGTTGGAAAAATTTATACACATTGGTTTAGGCAAAGAATTTATGAACAAGACCCCAAAGCAATCATAGCATCAATAAAAATGAATAAATGGGACCTGATCCAATTAAAAAGCTTCTGTACAGCCAAAGAAACTAACACTAGAGAGAATAGACAACCTACAGAATGGTAGAAAATATTCATATGCTACACATACAATAAAGGGCTGATAACTAGAATCTATGTAGAACCCAGGAAAATCAGCAAGAAAAAATCAAACAACTCCATCAAAAAGTGGGCAAAGGACATGAACTGAAACTTTTCAAAAGAAGATAGACTAATGGCGAACAAACATATGAAAAAATACTTGACATCTCTAATTATTAGGAAAATGCAAATCAAAACCACAATGAGATATCACTTATCTCCAGTGAGAATGGCTTTTATCCAAAAGTCCCAAAACAACAAATGTTGGCATGAATGTGGAGAGATAGAAACACTCATACACTGCTGCTGGGACTGCAAATTAGTATAATCTCTATGGAAAGTAATATGGAAATAACTCAAAGAGATACAAGTAGAACTACCATTTGATTCAACAATCCCACTACTGGTTCTACCCAAAGGAAAAAAAGATATTGTATAAAAAAGACATCTGCACTAGAATGTTTATAGTAGCACAATTCACAATGGCAAAGATGTGGAAACAACCCAAGTGTCCACCAATACATGGTTGGATTAACAAAATGTGATATATACCATGGAGTACTACTCAGCCATAAAAAAATGGTGAACTACCTATTGTATTTTCCTGGATGGAGCTGGAGCCCATTCTACTAAGTGAAGTATCACAAGAATGGAAAAACAACCACCGCATGTATTCACCATCAAATTAGTACTAACTGATCAACACCAATGTGCACATATGAGAAGTAAAACTCGTAGGGTGTTGGGCAGGTGGGAGGGGGAAGGGGAAATGGGTAAATCCACACCTAACATGTGGTGCACGCTGTCTGGGGGATGGGCACACTTGTCGGGTGGTGCAAATGCAATTTATGTAACCAAAGCATTTGTACCCCCGTAATATTCTGAAATTAAAAAAAAGAATTATAATTGGAGATGTTCATAGGTAGAGAATGACATTAAATTCCCAAATATAAGAAATCCCGCAATGGCTTTGCAAATATAAAATTGGGTATGATTGACATGAGCACTATGGCTTAAAAAGACCTGAGAACTAACCAGGGGTCAGCAATGTCTGTAAGTAATTGATTATTGGTCTTGAATATATATAAATAAGAATGTAGAATTAAGGGCTCTGCAAAGTCACTTTCCCTATATCCAACAAGGCTTGACTAAGCCTTCAAAGTCTATCATTTTGTCCACTTGTAAACTCTATATTTTGATCAATTGACAAGGGCACAAAGGAGAAAAATGGAAATAATGGGAGTGTTAGAAAAGGAATGGTAAAAGGATAATACAAAATGACTGGGGGTTATTTAGTCTGCATTAAAAGAGGCTGATCATAATTTTGAGTACATGCATTAATAGTTATAGTGTATGTTGTATTAGTAATTATATTGTATATATAGGAGAGTGGAAATTAAGTGATCGTCATCTGTACCAAATCTAGAATATAATGTAATGGTTTTGAACAAAAAATTAAAAAACATATGTAAAAAAAAAAGAGTGAAACAATACATGAACTGCAGTAAATTTGAAACTTGAGATAGTGCCAGAGGTTTTGGATACTGTGACAGCAATCCCACTCTCTCATCAGCTCTATAACAACTTTCTTTTAATATATGAAAGGTTATATAAAATGTTTTTGTTTTATGTTTTGATTACTTGATCTACAGAGTGGTTGTAGAGAAACTAAAAGTTGGAACTGGGACTGGTTGTCAGGTCACAGTTATCTTGGACTACTGGCATGCTGTTGTTACAGACAACATAGGCAAGAGGGATGAAAATTGTTTTAGATATGTCCTATTATTTGTGTGTATATAAGAGTCTTGTCTCTTTATGTTTCGATTTTCCTTTTAACATGTGCAAATGCCAGATACAAATCATAAATTGGGTGTTTGAATAAGTGATTACTTGTTCCAGTTCTTTTTTCATGCATTATCTTGTATTACAGTATGATAACTAATTTTGAAAGAAGTTGAAGTTGATGTAGTAAGTGTTCTCAGATCAAGTCTGCCATGTGTCTACCATTTTATAAAAAGACACAGTCTGAGATATATTCTTTGGCTAGATGATGCCTTCTATATATGCTGTTGAATCTTTAAAGTAATGTACATACATTTTGAGAATTTCTGAATGAATTTTTTTATGTCACATAATTATTTTTAACATATAATCCACAAAATATTTGGATTCCTTTGTCTTATAGTTCATGATGCAAATGATTAAACGTGAATAAAGAAAATAATTAAACTTGAATATTAATACTGATATTTTTTGATCTTCTGGGATTTTTAAACCCAAATGTGAAAAGTAGTTTAATTTTTAATTTTGTATTCACATAATCTGTTCTATACACAGTTTTAATATTAAGAACAGTACACATATGAGAGTTTTTTCTACTTTTAATTCCAGAAGTTACTTCTTTTAGTTGTTAAGCAACAGTCAAAGCCAAGAAATTTATTCTTTGAAGTTAATTGTAATAATATTTATTATTATCATCAATAATTTTAATTAGTATTTTATGGCATGAAATATTTTTAACTCTTGTTCTAACAAATAAAAGGATTATTCTTTGTGATCAAAATATACCTTTGCACTTGTATCAATTTGTTCAACCTACATTACAATTTTTGTGTATGTGTTAGAAAAATATATATAGTCAAATTAGGAGTTCTAGATACATTGAGGAGTATGAGCACTAATCTAAAATAAATATTTTTTTCCCAAGAAAATAAAAGATTTGTTGCAAGAGACAAGGACTTCTTAACAACAGTACTGATTCTTAAAACCTGTAGGAAAATGAAGCTAAACTCAGGGAAAAGGCCCTGAGGGGGTTATGAAGCCAGTTAAGCTGCATACATATGTTTGCTGACAGTTGGAAGAATGAACATTTTTCATCCCATTTTGACTACATTAAAAAACACTGGAAAAGCCTGTGGATTCAGGTTTCATGCTCTTTGCAACTGAATTCCTTTCCTTTTCATATTTTAAATTTGTAATATGTTCTATAGAGTCCTTAAGTGAACATCCTGTTTTCAGGACTTCTAAAACTCCATTGCTTTGAACAGTGTGCCACATGGCAGTACTACAAACATAAAGAGTCCAGCTGTTAAGATGGAAAATACCATATAAATCACTGTAAAAGCATCTTGTCTTACTATTTTGGAAAGCCCACTGCAGTATTTTAAAGGAAAGGGATACTAACTTTAAAAGCCTCCAAAAAGCACTGTCATGACTCTTTGAATTTCAGATTATAATCTCAGACTGTTTTATAAAGGCAAGGTTTACATAGCTTGTTCTCTGAGTAAAGACACACCTTTTTTTCAATAATTTCTCAAGTGTGCTTTCGTCCCTGACCTTCCTGATGTGGTGAAATCTGACACTGTATCATAATTAATTCTACTTAAATGATCATTTTTGAAATGGAAGAGTTCTTTAAAATAATATTGTAGTTACCACATCCTATCCTTAAAAATAAAAATAAACTCCTGGGCTAATCTTCTGGATTGAAAATGTTTCTGGGAAGAGAAGTACCCTCCACAAGGCCAGTCATCAAATTGAGAGCAACCTGAAAAGATCCCAGGCACAGTAATACTGTGAGCACTCATACCGTGGATAGTTTTTGTTCCTGATGGTACGAAACTTTAAATTGAGGAGATGCTTTACATGCTGACGGATGGTATTATAGCAGAAGAAGGAGAAAAAGTCTAACTGTTAAAGGAGAAAGAGCTTGGATTTAGAGACACGGATCTGGCTACTGAACAATACGAAATGCTGAGTAAGTGTTAGTTCCTTTTCCTGTTTTAGTCCAAAATTCTAATGTGTGGAGCCCATTAAGGTGGTCTTACTGTCTCACTTCAGTTACCTCTTCACTTGTCACGGGGTTACTGGGTGACTTTAATCTCTTGGATCTCTACAAAAATTTCTGCACTCAAGGAAAACAACTGGAAATGGGAGACTTAATCTATGTCAGTTTGTCCTTATTTGGCGAAATCGATTTTGCTTTCTTGACTCCAAATAAGAATCTGACTCTATTTACTAATTGAGCTATTTCTAAGGGGTTGGTTGAGCTTTCTCCTCCTTGGCAGACTTGTTTGTTTATCTGCCTGATTGGAAGGTGGCAGAGAATGGAGCTATTATGCGTTATTACACTGGATTCAATATGCAGTTTGTGGCTAACGGACTTTTCTGTTTCTTCATCTGTAAAATGGGGTAGAATAAGAATACCTTCCTCCTAGAGTTGTTATGAAGATTAAATGAGTAAATATCTTGTTAAGAATTTATCACAGTGACTCCTGGCACATAGCAAGCGCCTGGGCAGGCTGGAGGGCGAACAGCCTAACACACTGGAATTTACAGTCTTCATTGATTATCTTTGTGTTTAATAGCAGCTTGAATAATTTAGAAATACAGAGTGTTAGAGGTGGCAGGGCCTTGGAAATTGGTTAGTTAATAATTTCATTTTATGGATAGAGAGCTGAAATCTAATGTAACACTATGATTTACTCAAGACTATGAAAGATCTGGAACAAAACCCTCCACCTCCGTTTTCTAAACTCTGTATCTCCTTGTTACACCATATTCCTACTACCCATTTCTCTATCTTCATGTCTGGCAGCTTCTCTCTTGGGTTGCAACGTGCTTGGCAACATATCTGCTATGAAGACACCAGAGAAGTTTGTGTTCTCATTGAACCTTTTTAGACAGGCCATGGTGATTGAGTGAGAAAGGATGTGCAGAGCAAGGTATGGAGGAGGTTGTTCTGATGTTTCCATTATGTAGACATGGTCATGATTTACTTCAATAACCATCTTTGTGAAGAATGAATTTGTTGAACTTAATGTTCAAACCAGAAAGCCATCTATTTATTTAACTTCCAAGAATGAAACAGAGAAGTAAGATTTGGATGCACATGTTTGTAAAGTCATTTTGCAGTGAAATGCAAAGACAGACAACGTCATGCCTTTTATGGGATCAGGTTAATGCTTACTGGGTCTGCAGCTTCCCCGTTTGACAAAGAAGAACTTAGATTTATCAAATGTTAAACACATGGCTTTAACGGTTCGTATTAGGGGAATTCCTGAGGGATTTGCACTAGTTGTGAGGTTGTATTCACTTCCCTTTATTTCTTTTCTGTGGCTCTCCTATTTCCCTTTGGGATGTGTTTCATGTATCTGTTATTGCTTTGAAGATTTTTCATTTCTATCTCATGCTTAACACCTGCCATTGACTCCTTGTATAACTTATGAGAAATGAGTGGTGTTCTTCCCCTGGGTACCAGTCTTTATAAGGTAAATGTGTCTGTGCTGATTTAGAAAAAAAAAATTGTATATTTTTGCTTGTTTGTACTAAAACATAAGATTTTACTTTTTGATATTGATAAATTTTGGGAAACTTAATATTTTTTTTTTATCTCCTTGATTATTCTTTACTTTGTGGAACAAAGCAAAATGACAAATATTCTTTGATTTTGCTTTTAGATAACGTATTCATGAGATCGTTAAATAAAAGGATAACTTGGGACACTAGAAAACTTTCTCTTTTAGAGGACTGTTTGATTCTCAATTATCTTTACATTTTTGAACTTTATTAGTTTGGTGATAAATATAGCAATTTGAACTTGAAGAGAGACATACATATGGCTATATTATAAAAAGTTACACCCAGAGCAGCAGCGTTCAGGACCCATTCATGAATGCCTGACTGGCAATCATATGGAGAGATCATCTGTATCTTTCGGTTTGTTTCTGTCAGTTTGTAGGTGGCAAGAGCAGTGTGTTTTGAGTATAAATTGTTCAGCATTGATATAAATAACAGAGAAAAATATATTGGTGAATTTGCTTACAGAATGAATCACTGGAAAGCATTCAGACTGCATTTATGTGGTTGTCTCTGTTCTTTTTCTGTTTTTATTAAACTTGAATGATTAAATAGGAAGCAGGTTAAAAGAAAAATCATACTGTGCTTTAAACAGTCCTTATATTCAAAGGGATACTTCTTATTTTCTTAAATGAAATCTTCACATAGGTCCTTTTGGCAGAGCTGTTCTTTCTCATAATTTTCTAACCTTTTTTCTGTTGGTACCACTAGCATATAGCTTACAAAGGTATTACAGTTACTGCTACCATTCAAGCCTTCATCTTTTTTAAGTCAGAAAGAAATAACGCATCTCTTAATTTCTTCAGAATTATGTTTTAATTATAAACAGATGATCTTATAAATAAAAATAATATTCTAAAGGGGCTTGAATAGAGATTTTGGCAAGTAATAAGTTTATGGGTTACAGTAGTGAAGATTGTTTTCAAAAAATAATCTGAGGCCAGTTTCTTGATGTTCTACTTCAGATTGCCTTCCAAAATGAGTAAAATACATTCAAGGCAATACAGAATCATATTTAGAACAAATTCAGGCTTCATTTTTTGGGTGAAGGAAATGTATATGACTCTTTCTTTCCAAGATAGCGTGATCATGGTAAGATCTCTTAGGACAGAGGAAAAATTTGTGCCTTTCACTATTTTCATGTGCTTTGATGTTATTTCTCGGGTCTACAGTTGACTGAAATTGGTGATAACTCCCACTTAACTTGAATTTGATGTGATGTGAAGGAAAACTCTCCTTCAAAGTAAGTTTTGCTTACATCAATGGCAAATTAAAACAACTTATTGATTCCTTTTCTCTCCCACTGTTTAACCTGGAAAGTCCCACAGCTCGATCTTTGGCCCTGGTTCTCTTCTCTGTTCTCATCTTTTTGCTGCTTTCTTCCAGTCTCAGTCTTAAATAAATAAACACACACACATATGTATATATTTTTGGAATATATTTTTTTTTTTTTTTGAGACAGAGTCTCACTCTGTTGCCCGGGCTAGAGTGAGTGCCGTGGCGTCAGTCTAGCTCACAGCAACCTCAAACTCCTGGGCTTAAGCGATCCTACTGCCTCAGCCTCCCTAGTAGCTGGGACTACAGGCATGCGCCACCATGCCCGGCTAATTTTTTGTATATATATATTTTAGTTGTCCAGATAATTTCTTTCTATTTTTAGTAGAGACGGGGTCTCACTCTTGCTCAGGCTGGTCTCGAACTCCTGACCTCGAGCAATCCACCCGCCTCGGCCTCCCAGAGTGCTAGGATTACAGGCGTGAGCCACCGCGCTCGGCCATATTTTTGGAATATATTAATGTATATCTTAAATTTATAATTTTAGCCTGAACTTCTTTCCTGAACTATAGAGTTAGATATCTGATTGCTTACTCAACACCTCCACTTGACTATCTAATTTGAATTTTCAACTTTTCGTGTCTAAAATAAAGCACACCCCTGCCTAAGCCTAACTCCTCAGGAGACTGCCCATCTTCGTTAATAGAAACTTCTTTCCTCTAGTGTATAAGGCCTAAATCATCCTTGGCTCTTCTCTTTCTTTGTACCCCGTATCTCATTCTTTATCTAATTCTATTGACTTCACCTTTTAAGTGTATTAAGAATCCAACTATTCTCACTACCTTCACTGCTAATCCCTCAGACCAAGCCATCATCCCCGGGGTGACTGCAGTAGGCTTCTAATGTTGATCTCTCTGTTTTTGCTCCTGCCTCCTCTCCACTTCCCTTCATCCCAATAAACTCAGCAGCAAGAGTCGTCATGTTGTCATTCCTAGGAAACAGTGAAATAAATCATGATACTCTTCTGCATACCATTCTCCATTCTCAGCTCACTTGGAAAATAACCAAAGGTTTTGCAATGACCTGTAAGGTCCTGAATGATCTGGCTTCTCATTACCCTTTGACTTTATCTCTTACTTCACGCCTCACTCATTTGGCTTCAGTCTATTGATTTCCTTAAAATGTCAGATGGTCTCCTATGTGAACTTCCTTAGGATATCCATGATGGCTCACAAAGCTAGTTTCAAGTCTTTGATCAAATATCTCCTTCATTTTGCAGCTTTTCCTAAACAACATGTCGAGCGCTTTATTAAAGTAGCAACAACCTCATTTCCCCAGCACACCTTAGCTCCCTTTTCTGCTCATTTGACTCTATTAAACATCTGCCACCATCTAAAGTCTCCATATTTTACTTATTTTCTTAACTGTCTATTTACTGCATGAGACTGTAGAGAATGTAAGCTCGACCAAGGCAGGACATTTAGACTTTTTTTTATAACTACTTTTTCTCCTGTACCTGGACTAATGCTTGGCACATAGTAGGTACTCAATAAATATTACTGACAGAATAACACAATATGAAATGAAAGTATCATAGTACTTGTGCTTTTTCTTTAGTGGACTGGAAGGAAATATAAAGCGTTATGAGGAAACACCTGTCTAGGAATTGGAATGGCATCAGGATTTATTAGAAATGTGATCATGAGTAAATCCCATAAACATTTTAAATAACATTTAAATAACATTTTATCATAAGTATAATTATGGGGCTTAAATGAGACAATGTATATGAAAGTGCTTGTCAACTGTTAAGCATTTTACTAATGCTATTATTGCTCTTTTGCCTTGGGGTTGATTTAGCTTAATCTTATAAATGGATTCATTTTATTAGTACTAGATTAACCTCTCTTCATTTGTTCTTTAAGTCATTTGCTCTTGAGTTTTCATGATCCCTTTTCCAGATCAATATAAATACTTATGATTGGTTAGGCATTAAACATTTACTGAATGTTTATTACTGGTATGCATGGTATAATAGCTATAGTCTAATGAGGGTAGACACATTTAATGAAATTTTCAAAATCTGTTCATATACAGTTATTTAATTTTTATTATTTACTCTGTTAAATGATCTCTTCTGGGTACTCTGCAAGTATGAAGTTATTTAACACTTTTAATAATCTTATGAGGTCAGTATTGTTTCTGTATTTTGCTGATGAGGAAACTGAGATACACATATGTTAATTTGTTCAAAGTCATAATTTATATTACTTATGTGTACATATATGTGTTTGTATGTTTAATAGTAAAATAATTTTAAGATTAGCAATATAGTTTAAAATATATAAATATATAAACATTATATTTGCATACTAAATAGGTATGTGACTAAAACTATATTTTGAGACCTCACACTGAACTTTATCTATTCATATAATATGGCCTATGTGGTTTTATTTGAATTTAATACATTTATTTATTTTTTATTTCAAAAAATTTAGGGTATACAAGTGTTCCTTGTTATGTGGATGAATTGTATCATGCTGAAGTCAGGGATTTCCTGATGATTAGTGACGCTGAACATTTTTTCATATCTTTATTGGCTATTTTTTGGTCTTTTGAATAGCTTCTGTTCATGTCTTTTGCCCATGTTTTGATGGAGTTGTTAGGTGTTTTTTGCTGATTTGCTTGAGTTCTTTGTAGCTTCTGGCTATTAGCCCTTTATTAGATGTATAACTTATGAATATTTTTTTCCATTCTGTAGTTTGTCTATTTGTTCTGTTGATTATTTCTTTGGCTGTGCAGAACCATTTTAATTTAGTCTAGTCCCATTTATTTATTTTTGTTGTTGCTATGATTGCCCTTGGGGTCTTCTTCATAAATTTTTTGCCTAGACCCATATCTAGAAGAATTTTTCCAACGTTTTCTTCTAGTGTTCTCCCAAAGTGATTTACAGATTCAGCACAATCCCCATTAAAATACCAATGGCATATTTCACAGATACAGAAAAAATAATTCTGTGCTGTATTTGGAACCTGAAAAGGACCTGAAGAGCCAAAGCAAGCTTAAGCAACAGAACAAATCTGGAGGTGTCACATTACTAGACTTCAAACAGTACTACAAGGCTATAGTAACCAAAACAGCATGGTACTGGCATAAAAGTAGAGACATAGACCAATGGAACAGAACAGAAAACTCAGCTATAAAACTATTCACATACAGCCAAGTGATCTTCCACAAAGCAGACAACAATATACACTGGGGAAAAGAATTCCTATTCAATAAATGGTGCCAGGAAAATTGGATGGCCACATGCAGAAGACTGAACAGGATCCGTATTTCTCACCACTTACAAAAATTAATTCAAGATGGATAAAAGACTTAAGTGTAAGGCAAGAAAATTAATTTTTCAGAAATAAAAATTCCTGGCTGGCAGTTATTCTATTTAAGACTAAAAATGGGACCCCAATCCCTTTTGGCTTGAATGGTCTCTGCTGAGAGGTCTGCTGTTAGTCTGATGGATTTTGTTTTGTAAGTACCTTGTTGCTTTTGTCTCACAGCTTGTAAGATTTTTTTCCTTCACTTTGATATTAGCCAGGCTAATGATGATATGTCTTGGTGATGTCCTATTTGCTGTGAATCTCCCAGGTGTTCCATGATCACCTTGTCTCTGGACATCTCAGTCTCTAGTGATATCAGAGAAGTTTTCCCCAATTATTCTGTCAACTAGGTTTTCCATATATATTGCTTTTTCTTCTCCCTCAGGCATATCTATGATTGTTATATTAGGTCACTTTGCATAATCCCATGTGTCTTGTAGTGATTGTTTACACTTCTTTGTTCATTTTTTCTACATGTTTTACTGACTGAGTTACTTCAAATTTCTTGTCTTCAAGATCTGAAATTCTTTCTTCTGCTTGGTCTAGTCTGTTATTAAAGCTTTCTGCTATACTTTGAAATTCCCTAAATTACTCTTTCATTCTGTTAACTCATTATCTCTGTTCTTATGTTACCTTTCTCTTTAGTGAATGTTTCATTCATGTCCTGAATTATTTTTTTGGTTTCTTTGAGATGGTTCTCTACCATCTCCTCCATTCCATTCATCTTACTTGTTATTCATAATCTGAATTCCTTATGTGTCATTTCAACAATTTCCTTTTTGTTGGAGTTCATTACTGGAGAGCTATTAGGATCCTTTTGGGATGTTGAAACGGCCTGTTTATTTATGTTGCTAGAGTTTTATGCTGGTTCCTTCTCATCTGGGGCTGCTTCTCTCAGCTCAAAACGAATAGCACATACAGTACACATGTTCTCTTCTGCTGGGACCTCTGTAGCTTTGGGTAGATAAGCATGGGTCCCTAGAGGGCGTGCTTGGGTCCTACTCTGGAAACGACTAGGGAGGAGAGGAGTGGATGAACTGTGAGCCTTTAATACTGCTACTCTGCTGCATCTCCCCTGGTCCCCTGTGGTTGTCAATGGGCTGCTCTGGCAAGCCTGGCTTGAGGTGCAAGGTACAGGTGCTAGGTGGAACTGGCCCATGGGACAGGGCATAAGTGCGGGATGGAGGAGGCCCGCTGGGTGCAGCGATCATGTGCACATACCTGGGTGGCTGAGGTGTGGGGCATATGGGTGGGGCAAGACACCCGCAGGGTGCGGCACATGTGCACTGCCTAGCGGGCAGGTGGGTGGAGTTGGTCTGTAGGGTGCAAAAGGCCTCCCAGTGCAGAGCATGGTGCAGAGCAGGCCCTTGGTGCAGAGCAGGCCCAGGGGTTGTGGCGCACAGGCGGGGCAGATTGGGCTGGCCGGGTGGAGTGGCCCTGGGACAAAGTAGGGCTCAGGTGGCTTGGTGCTCTTATTTGCAGACCTATATGGCCATGATATCAGGCGTTCATGGGTTAGAAAGTGCTCTGGGCACAGTGCCCAGGGTACCTGCGTGGGAGGGTGTGGTGTAGTCCACCCAGATCTACAGGCAGCAGCTGCGCTGGCCATAGCTCCTCTCAGGACCGCCCAGGTGGCGGAGGCGGCAGTGGCCCTGCCACCCTGACCGTGGGCGGTGGGCACTGAGGGCTACGGGTGCATGCTCAGCCTGGGTCCTGAGGGAGGTGCAGTTGAGCGGGATCTCTCAGGCTGCAGCAGCGGGTGCCAGGTCTGTAGTCTCCTGCTCTGCCCAGGTCCCCCTGTGGTGGTGGTGATCGCGGTGCATGTTATCTGCGCATGGAGTGCGTGTGAGCCCTGGAACTCCTTGCTCCCTCCCCACCCAGCAGTGGCAAGGAAGAGGCAGCAGTCACAGATCTGACCCCTGGGTAGAAGTGGTGTTCTGGGCTTGGCATGTCACAGTAGCGCCGGCCACAGCGCCCAGCCCTTGCAGGCTTGCCGTGCATTCTCTCTGCAGCAGTGCAGGTACACAGTCCCCAGTCAGATCGCTGTGTCGTCGGAGGCCTGATACAGTGGAGGGGCCCTTCCATCGCTCTGGTTGCAGTATCTTCAGGGGAAGCGTGGAGCCCGGACTCTTTCCTCTGTCCCTGTTCCCTACATACCTCCGGTCCTGCTGAGCAGGCTGTCCACTTCCCTCTTCTTCACTTCACTCCCGCCTCCTCTCTGGATGCCCGGTGCTCTCGCTCTGACAGGCGATCTAAAGTGGGCATCTATTCCTCACTTTGGATCCTCTCTGCAAGGGTAGTGGTGTGCAGGCTGCTTCTAGTCCTCCATCTTGGTCCCCTATGTGTGTTTTGATAATATCTTGATATTCCTTCGGAAATGCATTAATCTATAATGCTAATTTTTTTGTGTAAAATATTGCATATTTTCAATATCTAGGAAAATACTGGTTTATGGAGACATTTCCAGTTCTCACTCACATGTCTATAGGATCCTAAGGTATGATTAGGAGCAGAAGGCTGTTGGTTTTCTACTTTCCTGGTCATATTCCTCCCTTGGTCTTGGCCTTGCTTCCTTTTTGGCTTTCTCTGCAGTACTTTTTCCTAGTAAGGCTGTTGACTTTCACTGACAATATAAGACTGTCTCTTAAAATCAATTAGAAGACATCCTCATTCAGTTCTCTCTCTCTTTCTTTCTTTGCTTTCTTTCCTTTTTTTTTTTTTTTGTAACCACGTCTGTTCAGTTCCATACTCGAGTAAATATTCATTTGAGAAATTTTCTGAAAAATTCCATAAAAATTCATCTGTTATTATTTATAGTCATTTCTAACACAGATATTGAGAATCTACTTTTTACCAAGAATTATGTAAGATAGGCAAAAATTCCTATTCTTAAAATTTGATTGGGGGTGGAAAATTGGACAGTTAGTGAATTTTCAGTTGATAGTAAATTCTGGGAAGAAAACAAGGTGAGGTGATAGGAGGGTGACTAGGTGGCTCTCAGCACCGGGAGGCCCTTAGGTGTGTGGGAGCTAATAACACTCAGATCAGAAAGCCTAGTGTGGCTACGTCACAGTGCATGGAGGGGACAGCAGTAAGATGAATTCACAGTGTAGGCAGAGGTCAGAGACGTTCATCCTTGTGGACAAGAAAAAGGAATTTGAATTTATTTTCAGTGTGATTGAAGGCCATCTTTAAGCCGGGGAATAACACAAGCTCAAGCATGCTGAGGAAATCTCTTCTGGCTTCAGTACGGAGAATGATAACTGGGGCCAGGGAAAGAACACGTGTGCTCAACTCTGTGGGCTCACTGAGTTGACCTGTGGCAGTTGCACACTAGCGAACACCTTATTATGCATCCCTTCCTAGGGCAGAATTTTTTCACAAATCTTTGACATATATGTTATGTTAATTAACTTTTACAAACATGTATTTTAGACAAAATAGAAACTTATGTTTACCTCATATAGAGTTAGACATACTTGGATTTTGACAATTATTTATTAGATTCAGACTGAAATGAAAAAATTTTTTCAATATATCTAATATTACATGATACATGATATAAGAGCAAGTGATTTGTCAGGGGCATTTGGATATGGTAAAGTCATTGAGCCTCTTTTTCTTTTAGAGAGTGACAAAGGAAATATACATATATTTTTTAATCTTCAAAATTTTCTGCCATGAGACAGGAATGCATGATAGAAATGGCTCAGCATCTTCACACGAAACACTTGAATTCATTTTCATTCACAAATTTTTCTAAAAAACATCTACAATTTTATAATCCCACCCACTTCCAAGTATTATCACAGAATCACTACTGACCATTAAACAGTAGTTGCCAACATTAGAGACCTGGGATGCTTTCTGTGTATTAGCAGTGTCTTTTGAAACTACCACCCAAGAGCATTCGGATTATAAATCTTATTGTACATGGCAACCCCAAAGGTGACTGATGTCTTCAAATAAATTCCCTGCTTATCAGCAAGAGCTGTATTCCCCTAGGTACTTAATGTTCTTTCTTCTCCAAGAATTGTTTGTTTATCTTATAGTATTTTATTTTTTTATTTTTTTTTTTTTTTGCAGAGAACGTGCATTTGAATTGTCAGATTGCTCCTAATAATAGGACACAGTGGTAGCACAGGACAGGGCAATTTCCTGCAGCCGTATGTGGCACTGCACTGGTGAGATATGAGGTCATGTCATGAAATCCAGGAGTGTAATTCACAAGACCTTTTACTCAGTTTTGCCCTATGTCATTTAGTAGATTTGCCTGAAGGACTGTGTAGGAAGGTATAATTTCTCTAACCTCAATTTGTTTTCATTCATTTTAATTAAAATAAAAGAAAATAAGGAGATATTTTGCCTCATCTGAAAGTGGCCCTCCACTTTACTTCATCTTGTTTTCAAGAAGTCTGTTTTTCTTTAGGGATATAATTACTGACATAAACTTTTAGTTTTATGAAAATGTTCCAGTAACTTTGTGGTTTCTTCTCTACCCTTTATTCATAATAGTTTCAATAAAGAATAAAATAGCCATAGTTTCTAAGGTCCAGTAGGAATATATTTATTACTAGAAAAAGATTGCAGAGGATAGTATACAGAATTTTTTTATAAAGTAGTCCCAAATGGTATTGATAGAAATTATTTTTGATACCTTATATTTCAAAATGTGCTGTAGAAAAACAGGGAAAGAATGGTGCAACTGACTCATTTTTACATGCATCACAGAGCATCATTTTGGCCAGTTCTGTTCATTATAATGGAAAATAGAGTGTTTGAATATGGGTACCACAGAAGACATTATAAAGAAGTGACATTTATTTATTTTCTGGACTCACAGTCAAGGGGTAGAAAATTTACTCCGTCCATTTAGTTAAGATATGAGTTATTAAAGTTTATTATCTCTCTTCTTCAACTTATACAACTGGGTTCAGTCATAAAAGGAAAAGTAGAATATCTGTTTTCTATGTCTAAGTTTCATTCTACAATAGACTAAGATATTGTGCAATGTCTAGGCTACTGTCTAAAAAGACACCAGACTCTTGACATTGGATTTCTACAACCTGAGCTCAGGATGAGTATGCTTCAGGCTGTCATGGGTTACACTTATACAGACAAAGCCAGAACAACTGCTCTCCTCTCTCACTCTCCTACTGATAGCCAGCAGACCTCACTTGCAGTTTTCAACACTGATGGAACTGATACCAACAGAAGCCTGTTTAAGGTCAGTGTTATGGTCCCTTTAGGAAAAAAATAGCTCAAGATAGCCACTGCCATGTGGCTTTGTCATGGCAGTTTTTAACTTGCTGACTCTGTCTACAGAGCACCACCAACATTCCCTCTTGGACTCTAAATAAGCTAGAGGAAGCTAGAGGTTCTGGACAAGAGAGCTCCCAAACCATGAGTTTTACCACTGTAGTAACACACAGGAATCAAGAGACTGCAGAGAACATTGAGAAGAAATTTTACACAGGACAGATGCCACTCAAAAGGTAGAAAAATATAATTAAAAAAGACATTAAATTCCATGTGAAGATACACTTATTAACCTATTTCTTTGTGTTAGACAAATTCTAAATGAATGGAAACATTGCAAGAAAATAATGATTAGGTGTAACTGACAAAATAATTTTAATTTTTGTATATTTTATATAAAAGCGATACATTTATTTAAAATTTGAAAAAGTTCAAAACCCTCAGAAAAAAATAAAAACCACCCACAATATCAACATTTAGGAAAATATTGTTAATGATTTGGTATGTTTTTGAACAGTTGTTTCCATAAACCTATAAATGTGAATAACATATATATAGTTAGAAATACAGAATTATATCCATTTTATTTAAGAAACATGGAAAAAAGCAATATTTTATGTGCTGTCTAAATATTAATTAATCCTCATAACTACCTTATAAGATAGGACTATTATTATCTCCATTAAATAAATTAAATGTTCATCAGTAGATAAGTGGATAAATAAATCTGGTTTATCCATGCAATGGATTATTATTCTGCCATGAAGAGGAGTGAAGCATATACTGCATGTTACAGTGTGGATGAACCTTGAAAACATTATGCTATGTGAAAGAAGTCAGGTAAAAAGGATATATGTGATTCCTTTAATATGAAAAATCCAGAGTAGGCAAAAAGAGAGAGAAAATAGATTAGTGATTGCTGGGAGACGGGGGGCAGGAATAGGGAATGATAATGTGTTCATGGTGTTCTGAGATAATCAAAAAGTTTTGAAACTAGAGGGAGATTGTGGTTGCAGAGTATTTCATATGCACTAAATGTCACTGAATTGTATAGTTTAAAATGGTTAATTGTATATTTCCTACTGTTTATTATAGTCCCCAAGAATTACAGCACTTAAAGTTTTTAAAAAGAGAGATATTTAAATAATTCTCATCCGAGTATAAAATATTTGAGTTTATTAATGTTTATGATGGGTTTGAAATGGTAGATTTAATTGGGAAAAAAACCCTACTTTAGATGAGTTATGATTATATACATCCAATCGCTATGCAAGGAAGAACCAAAAAAATATATTCAGCTTTTCATGCTATTAAATGATGCTAGAATCATACAGTTTTGTTTGGATCTGTGATTTTTTTCTTCTTATTACTTTCCTTTTTAGCTTTCACTACACTACAATAATCTTTGCCTGCTTTCTTTCCCCCACAATCTCTGGATTGTTTTACTGTTGACATTTTGGATACTCCCACTTCGTGCCGGCAGAGCAACAAAGGCAAACTTTGAAGACTACTTGATTTCCTACCTGAAACGAGCTGAACTTTGGAAAAGCAGAAGAGTAATATGTCTTTTGGTCGCTGTATTTCAGAATGCCGAAAGAATGAAATGGGCACGTGTCGCCCTAAAGACAAAAATCAGGAAGAAGCCACTTCATGCGCAGAAGCATGACTCAGAAGACAGCTGGAGAGGAAAAAGGAGCATTAAAAGAAAAAAGCAGGGGGAAAAAAAAGCCCTTCAAAGCAAATGAAAAGAAACAGACAGTTCTTAAAAACAAGAGAGGAAATTGGAAAAAGAACATTTGGGAAGGAAAAGCATGTGGAATTTCTCTAAGAAGAAGGTATAAACCTAACTCTTAGAAGTAAGAATATATCAAAGCAGGAGACGGGATGGCATGAAGATTATTATAGGCATAAAGAACTGCAAATGCAAAGGGCTGAGGGGAGAAAGATGGTTAATTATTTTGCAAGTCGGAAGCCTCCTGTGATAGAGTACAGAAAATGAGCAGGCAAGTGGCCCAGGAGGGGTTGGACAAGGGGCTGGTGCCACATCGCAGACAGCAGAGCTTCTCAAACTCTTTGTGGTGAAGAACTGTTCTTTTTTCCTTTTGTAAATTTCTGATTCATAGTGGACAAACACACAGTTCTACTGTCAAAAACCATGTGCACACTGAGCCACACTCAGCTCACCCTGTGAGTCTGGCAACACAAGAACTGGTCTATACCTTTGCTACAAAACAAGTTCACTGATCACACAGAGAGATGACACAATACTGTCAAGTTAGTATATGCATTTCTGAATGCTTACTCTTAATTTTTGTATTTATGATATCACAAATTGGCACCAGTTCATGGTGCATTGAGGTAAGGAACTTTGATTTTGATTCTGGGTTCAATGGCAAGTTATAGAATGGTTTTTGAAAACTGAGAAAGATTAGAGGATTTGTATTTTGACACAAACAACAGCAGGCAAATAACATATTGAAGGCAGGCAGGGGTAGAAGTAGGCACAGTAGGAGATTATTGTAATAATGAGATAGTAATCATAGGTAGTGACTACGAAGGTGGAATCACGATGCACTCAAGATATATTTTGGCTATATTAAATATAAATTTGTTACAACTGAGTCAAATGGATTAAAAGTCTCATCTGTCTGCAAGATCATCCCTCTCTAGTTGGGTTAAAATAACTTACATCCCTGACCCTAAAATTCTGAGGAATCATCTCAACAGTGGTTTTCATGATCTAATGAAATGATCTGATAGTAATAATACTAAACAATAGTTAGGCGTCTGTGCACAGTTGGCAGTTAGTTACCTGTGGGTATAAATTACTAGCCTATAAGCAGAGTTTCCCATATGTGTACGAAGTCTCAAAAATGGCCCATTAGCCTTTATAAATCAAGTTCATTTGAGTCTTCGATTAGAAAAAGCAGATTTGTATTACATATTTGGAATTGCATTGGAAGTGTAGGCTTACAATTGGATCTAAATGGTGGAAATGGAAAAATGTCTTGTAAAATGCCTTAGCTTACAGGCAAGCATACCAGAAAAGAGAAATAGAGACAAGTCAGCAACTTCCTTAGACTTCCAGAGAATAACCTTTGAATTCATACTAATTAGCTTCAAAGGTCCTGGAAAATTTGACCCCAGTAACTGCCCTGTTGAACTTTGTGAAGCATGAATAGCAATTTAATTCTCTGGTTGGTAGTGAGGACATGACAAGCTATCTGAAGAATTTCTCATTTACTGAGAAATTTCCCTATGGTACACATGACAGCATTAACTCAATACCTTAACAAACTCCCAGTTGTATTTTTACCAGTGTTATGTAAAATATTATGCTTGACGTTACCAAAACAAGACTCACCATGTCATGCCATTTGTTGTACTTTGGCGTTAATTCTTACTCTGATAGGGCTTCTCCTTAAGAATTCACTTATTTGCATTCTGGTGCATGCAAAGTTTGTCTTCTAAATATGTCTTTAGAATTACCTTTTGTCTCAGACCACAGGTTTAAGCATTCTTTCTCTAACCTTGAGCTTCATTGGAAATAAGCACACAACAGAAATGGTATATAGCTAATGCTGAAGACTGTAGAAATAATTTCAAACTATGGTCATTGATTATTTTATTTTTTAATGCATATCACTTCATAATGAAAGAAATAATTTAACTCATTCTCTCTGGTTTCTATTTCCTGCAGAGGCTCTTAGTGCATAAAGCAAAGGTTAGTTTTGCTGGGAAAAGACCATTGAAAAATAAAATTTACTCAGCTGGCCCACTAATTTTCTCAGAAAGTTCAGTAACAGAAACATATATCCTTAAGGAATACATTTAGTCATGGTTGAAAAACTTAAATATGACAAATTCATAACTTTGAAGACTAAGGGTTGACAGAGGCCAGCTACTTCAGCTTCAAACACGATGACAACAGCCAGTATTAATTGTTGCTAAATACATTAGACACATCTTTTATTCCCAAGCGAGTCATTTCTGTGTGATGGGGGCTTTCTCAGGGATGCTATTGTGAACAATGTATTGGATTCTTCACTCTGATTTATCTCAGGAAACACAGTTGTAATGACGAGATTTTGATCAGGGTATCAGCTAGTAGCCTTGCTAGCTACTAGATTCTAATGCCTGTGGGTAATCCATTTAAAATAGCATTTTTTACTCTTATTCATGAAATAGATTCCCGCCAAATGTATATTGTGGACTCTTTTTTTTATGCCTTTAAAAAAAACTTTTGTCCTAAATATAAATATTTCTCTCTGGGCGAGATTAGATTGTGCTGAGCTAGTATCTATAACTATCCAGGGTTTGCACAGCTATTATCCCTAATGCCCTGGCTGCACCAAGTGGCAATAACTCAGTCAGCTCTGTGCTTTCTAAACCAATCCTCAAACCCACTCCATCAATTTTTGTGTGTAACTAGTGTTAGTTCCTGTTGCTTGCTAAAATTGCATGCTTTTCACTACATCTAGGTTCCAAAACAGTAGGTACTGCTTGTTAAATCTGCAGAGAGATTTAAAGTATTGGTTATCAATACACCACAGTTGTTATTGCTAAGGAAAGAGATTTTTTTTGTTGTTGCTGTCAGGCTAGTTTTCCAGATCTCACCCAGCAAATTTTTGAAGGATTTGCTATAGGTTTCGGTGCTCTAGGGAATTTTTTCTGTCTAATTAACATAACGTATAACTAATAACACTTCTAGATCTCTACCTAATATTTACAATTTGAAAGTGGGCTTTTCATTTTAAAATAGCACCAGTAGATGTTTTAGAATTTAGGATTAACCTAATCTGAATACATCATAGAGATCAGAATAAGCTCTTCTCTCTGAAACTTTACCCTACACATATCTTAATTTTTTCAGTGTTAGTAGACAAGCGCATACACTGGGCTAGGCAGGTAAAGTATTGAGTCTTCACTATGTTCAGAGGGATTAAAAAGATAAAAAAAACAGATGCCTGGATGTCTATTAGAAGACATTGGCATGCAAATAAACAAACAAAAATTACAAATCTCTGTTAACTGTTGGGATAGAGATATGTGACAGACACAGTGATTTTTTGCCACTGTTGTTTTATTTGTTCTAACAGATGGAATAATCCATTTTACCAGAAGATGGTGGAAGAATCAAGGAAAGTTCCTTAAGAAAAGGAGGTGTTTGACTTTGATCCTGAAGAAATTTTCCAAGTGGAGGAGATGGAGAAAGACTCTCTAACCTAAGTATAATTACAGCCATGCTTTGTTTTATTGCACTTTGCTTTATTTACTTTACAGATATTGCATTTCTTACAAAGTGCAGGTTTGTGGCACCCCCTACATTGAGCAAGATTATTGGTGCCATTTTTCTAACACCATGTGCTCATGTAGTCACAGTTTGGTAATTCTCATAACATTTCAAGCATTTTCATTATTATTATATATATTATGGTGATCTGTGATCAGTGACCTTTGTTGTTCTGTTGTAATAGTTTTGGGATGCCTCAAACCGTGCCATATAAAATGGCAAACTTAATCGATAAATGCTGTATATGTTCTTATTGCTCCACTGACAAGCTATTACCCAGACTCTCTCCCTCTCCTCAGGACTTCCTATTGCTTGAGATCCAGCAATGTTGAAATGAGGCCAATTAGTAACCCTACAATAGCCTCTAAGTGTTTAAGTGAAAGGAAGAGTTGCACATCTCTCACTTTAAATTAAAAGCTAGAAATGATTAAACTTAGTGAGAAAGCCATGTCAAAAGCTGAGATAGGCCAAAATGTAGCCTCTTGTACCAAACAGTTTGCAGCGCAAAGCAAAAGTTCTTGAAGCAAAGTAAAAGTGCTACTCCACTGAAAACATTAATGGTAAGAAAGCAAAACAGCCTTAGTGCTGAAATGGAGAAAGTTTGAGTGGTCTAGATGGAAGACCAAAGCAGCTGCAACATTTCCTGAGCCAAAGGTTAATTGAGAGCAAGGTCTTAACTCTCTTCAGTGAAGGCTGAGAGAGGTGAGGAAGCTGCAGAAGAAAAGTTGGAAGCTAACAGAGGTTAGTTCATGAGGTTTTAGAAAAGAAGTCATCTCCATAATATAAAAGTACAAAGGGAAATATTAATAGCAAGTGCTGATGCAGAAACTGTAGCAAGTTATCTAGAAGATCTAGTTAAGATCTTTGATGAAAGTGGCTCCATTAAACCACAAATTTTCAGTGTAGACAAAATTGCCTTCTGTTGAAAAGAGATGCCATTTAGGATGCCATTTAGATGCCATTTTATAGCTAAAAAGAAGAGTCAGTGCCTGGCTTCAAAGCTTCAAAGAACAGGTTGGCTCTCTTTTTAGGGGCTAGTGCAGCTGGTGACTTTAAGTTGAAGCCAATGCCCATTTACTGTTCTGAAAATTCTAGGGCTCCAAAGAATCATACTAAATCTATTCTGCCTGTGATCTATAAATGCAGCAACAAATCCTGAATGACAGCACATCTGTTCACAGCATGGTTTACTAATATTTAAGCCCACTGTTGAGACCTACTGCTCATAACAAGATTCCTTTAAAAACATTACTGCTGTTAACAATGCACCTAGTCACCTAAGAGATCTGTTGAAGATATATAAGGAGATTAATGCTGTTTTCATGTCTGTTAACACAACATCCACTCTGCTATCCAAAGAGTAATTTTGACTTTCAAGTCTTATTATTTAAGAAATACATTTTATAAGGCTATAGTTGCTATAGATAGTAATTCCTCTGATGAATCTGGACAAAGTGAATTGAATACCTTCTGGAAAGGATTCTTCATTCTAGATGCCATTAAGAACATTAATGATTCATGGGAGGAGATCAAAATATCAACATTAATAGGAATTTAAAAGAAGTTGATTTCAACAGTTATGGACGACTTTGAGGGGTTTAAGACCTCAGTGGTGGAAATAACTGCAAATGTAGTGGAAACAGCAAGAGAAATACAGCCAAAAGGGGAGCCTGAAGATTTGACTGAATTGCCGCTATCTCATGATGAAACTTGAATGGGTGAAGAGTTGCTTCTTATGGATAAGCAAAGAAAATGGTTTCTTGAGATAGAATGTACTCCTGGTAAAGATGCTGTGCACATTGTTGAAATGACAACAAAAGATCTAGAATAGTATACAAACTTGTCACTGCTTAATAAAGCAGTGACAAAATTGGAGAGGATTAACTCTGATTTTGAAAGTTCTGTGGGTACAATGCTATCAAATAGCAATGCATATTACAGAGAAATCTTTTGTGAAAGGAAGAGCCAATTGATACAGCAAACTTTTTATTGTCTTGTTTTAAGAAATTGTCACAACCACCCCAACGTTTAGCAATCACTACCCTGATCCGTCAGCAGCCATCAGCATCAAGGCAAGACCCTCCACAGCAAAAAGATTATGCCTCCCTGAAGGGTCAGATGATTATTAGCATTTTTTAACAGTAAAGTATTTTTAATTAAGGTATACGCATTTTTTAGGCATCATGCTACTGCACACTTAGTAGGCTGAAGTAATGTGTACACATAACTTTTATATGCACTGGTAAACCAAAAAAATTGTGTGCCTAATAATTTTATTGCTACATTTGCTGTATTGTGGTGGTCTAGAACCAAACCTACAATATCTTTAAGATATGCCTATAATTTAAAAAGGCACAAAGTCAGGTGAAAGCATGCATTTTTTTTTCCTTCATGTTAAAACTTCTCTTTCAGTGTGATTTTAATCTTCAAGGTAATATATGTAAACTTACAACCCACTTTTAGTTACATAGATTGGGTGACGAAGGCAAAGGTTACTATTTTGTAATAAAAAATAAAAAGAGGTATGATGAGATAGAATTTTATGTCTGGATCATAACTTAATGTGAAGAGAATTTTTATGCTAGAAAAAAATAAAGAGTCAATATTTATGAAGCAAGAATGAGTGGGTAGAGGTTATAACTTCTAAAAATACATAAATTTAAAAAATCAGAATCATCATTTAGTCCAGAAGAAACATTATACACTCAAAAGTTTCCCAGATATTATTTATTTATAACTATAACAAGGCAGGTAAACAATAAAGGCCCATTCTTTGGGAAAAATAATTAAATTAGAGTGTGGACACCATATTAAGACTTTTTTGTTTGAGACTTTCTTATCTGGCAATATAATAAGAGGTGAAATGATATAAAATGTTTAATTATTTTTAATATGCACTAGTTAACTGAAGTGGTTGATATGTGGAGAACAATATGACTATATACAAATAATTTTATTATTCATCCTAATGTCTATATCAATAAGGGAATTGTCATTGCATTGTTCTTATAATTACAGCCTCTTTTGGGAAGGCAAGGTAGTGAAATGAAATTAAATGTGAATAAATAACCCCCCAAAAGCCACAAGACTATAAGCATGTACCTTAGTGATTATTGTTGAGATTTATGTTTATGAAGTGGTACTTAGTAATTGTGATATCAATTGAGCAGTTTCTAATAGGCTCAAATTCTTGACGAGGTTAATTACTCAACAAAAATTGTCCTTTTTCCGTTCACAAGCTTGTATCTTTGTTTATGTCCATAAGCCCTTTCTTATTTCTACCATGTTGTTAAAACTGATTTTCTTTAACATTCTCCTATGACACAGATCAACAGGGGAATCAGTTCTATTAAAGGAGATCTTTAGAATGAAATCAACTGTGGAATGTTTTACAAATGTGGTTCAATAAACTCCATATAATTTCAAAAGAGAATGATGCATACAAGAGCATCTTGGGAATTAGCATAAAAAACACTGTTTCACTTAGACTCATGCAAGAAGGACCTTTGGGAGAATAAGACTACTTTCAAATAGCCTGATGGAAAAAAAAAATCTCTTGCTGGGGTTCTAAAGAACAAAATTTGCATATTAATAGAAGATTAAAGTGCCCATCAAGTATTCTGAAGCAGTTACTTTCTCTTGTCTATTTTGTTCTTCACGTAAACATCTTTCATAATTAAAAAAAAAAAAAAAAAAAAACTTGTGCGTTGCTGCTATTTCAATGAGTCTCCAAGGTTTCTTATTACAATAGGACAGATTTTTAAAATGTCTAAAACCCTTGAATAAAGCTCTTTGGATTTTTATTTATTAACACAATAAAAGAGTTACTTTTAGGAAAAAATAGAACACTTTATAAAAAAGGACATATCAGAAAATGTTCTTTAAGGAAGACTTCCTACACCAGAAAAAGAAAAAGAAAGAAAGAAAACATATACGACTAATAAATAAATAAATACAACCTTAAAAACTCTTGTAATGGATAATATATTTTTCAAAAATGAATTTTAGATGTAGTGACAGCAAAAAGGAAAAAAAGGAGACATTTATAGTTAGAAAAAAAGCCCTGTGGCGTTCTAATAGAGTTCCATTGTGCCAAAAATACAATTGTTGCTACATATTTCTCACATTAGTTTCTGATAATGTTGTGGGGATACTCTTGTAATGAAAGGAAAGTGTTGTTCTTCGTAATAATCCATACAATTTAAAATTTAGAAATATACTTGAAATAGAAACTATAGAGCAAAATCAACATGGAAATTTGTAATGTAGGAGAATTGCTGCGTGTGCCAAATTTGAGGCAAGAAACAAACAGAATTTATTTATTTAACAACTGAGGCTGTGGGATTCAGAATAAAATTCTGCACACTTCATGGGTTTCCCTATATTTCCCCCTGTGTCCCCCCTAACCACTTCTGGTTTTTTTGGTTTTACAGCTGCCTTCAAGTTCAAAGACCTGAGAATATTGCCTTTCTACTGCTTTATCTGGGGTTTGACAAGGAGCAGTCATACTCAGTCATATGGAACATAGATTTTTTTTTCATTGATTTTAATATAAACGGCTGCTATTTTTCAGATGAATTCTCTAAGCCGGACAATTTACTTTTTAAAGAATAGCATCTTTCTGTCTCTTCAATTAAGAATGTGTGGAATAAAAGTGAATCATATGTGGATTAGCTTTTCACACTCTCTCAGGGTCTTAAATGTGAAATAACCATTTCCATTATGATTAGGCTGGTACTCCCTTTCTATGAATGTATTATAGGCAGCCTCAGCCTGAAAATGATACTTTTTACAATGGACTTTTGTGTTCCTATTTGGTCTGGCTTTCCCGCTTTCAGTTCCTACGCCTCTCTAACCTCAATGACAAAGAAGCACAGAAAAGTGTGAGTACTACAGTTATGAAAGCTTTGGAAAACTCATCTCACGTGGAAGTGCTCCTTCTTTTCTCTCACTTTGAAGATGCTTGCACAGCTTTTGTGCTAGCAGCGCCAGGCATTCCTGGGCCCCCGCCTCAGCAACTTGCTGCCATGCCACGAGGTCTGGGGACACTCTCTGAGCGGCAGTGCCAAGTCTTGGCTGAACTTCAATGCTCCCAAATATTCCTTTTTTGTTGTTGTAGTTCTTTTGCTCTTGCTTATCTAGTTTTAGTCCTTGGACTTTCCTATCCTACCTTAAATATCTTAGTATTTGCTCTGGTTTTGTGACATGTTCTCTCACTCAATCTCTTTTTGACATAAGGTGCCTCCAACTACGCTGCCTTACAAAAAAAAAAAAAAAGAAAGAAAGAAAAAGAAAAAGAAATTAAGACTCCCAGATGAAGAATTTTCCTGTACAGACATTTCTTCCCATCTCTTTCTTTCTTGACATGAGTGCCATGGAGAGATTGATAGAGTAGAGGCAGTATCAGTATTTTTAAGAGTAGTATTTCTACAAGTGTGTTTCTGGCTAATAATTCTGAAAACTTTCAGAAAACATTGCAAAGCCCTATTGTGAAGGAGATCTACCCAGTAATATTAGGTGGAAAGGGAACACAATAAACCCCCAAAGTAAAACCCTAATTCTTTCATAGTTGCTCAGCAGCAAATACTGTTTTATTTTAATAATTGATTAAATTTATCTTGATAAAATTCCCACTATATCTGTGTGAATTAAAAGTGAATGAATCACAAAAGGAAATGTCAAGAAACAGTAGTAACTATTAAGAGCATTTTTTAAAAAGAAATGTGACTATAAGTCAGATATGGTTATGTTGGCAAACATCTCAAATGACCTCCTAAATACCGAAGCCATTGGATTTAGTTTGCATCTTATTTGGATTTGATTCTGTTGACTACTGCCATTGGCTTGAAATTCTCCTTCTTTGTCTTTCAAGACATCCTTTTTCCTGGTGCTTCCTCCCTTTCTGATAGTTCTTTATGTTAGGTCTGATGGAGGGTAAACAAGTGGCAAGGAGACGGCCAAGAACGGAGAGCGGAAACCGAATTGTAGCTAGGAACCATTCCCTGGTGGGCACATACATGGTAAAAACTTCCTAGTAACCTTTAACTGACCTAGGGCTCATTACCATCTAATTAACATGACATGGGTGGAGCTTCACGAAGGATTCAGGAGAAGATGCTTGCACAGTATGGAAACAGTTATATAACCTACCCTGTTATGTAACCTGTTACACGATCTGTTATATAACACCAACCTGTAATCACCCCCAAAGGGAGGAAACGGCAACCAATCCTGACAGGGGAAAGGCGGGACACACTAATGGGCTTATAAAAGGCAGCGTGTGCCCAGCCTTCAGTGGCTTTCTCCACTCCTGAAGACTGACCCATTTCATTCTCTCTGGAATGTGTTTTCACTTTGTGTAGCTTCCTTCTTTACTTCCATTTTTTTCTTACGTGGTAAACTGTTTGTATAAAATGGATCTGTGTTTGTGATCACTCTTTCATTGGCTCCACTTGGTACCAGTACTCATTCTTGACACTGAGAACCAGGGAACCAGGGAACCAGGGAACATCAACACAGACGAACTTAACACTTATTTTTCTTCACTTTTACATCTACTACCACTAAGAGGCCAATGACTACAACTAATATTAGCTACTGTTTATTTACCATTTCCTGCCATAGTGAAGACGTGCTAGAACCCTATGAGCCAGGTATTATTATCACTAACAAATAAGGAAACTGCAGCTTAGAGAGTTTGAATAATTTACCAAAGAGCGCACAGGTGGTAGAGTAGCAGACTTGCATTCAGGTGTGTCTGGCTCCAAAGTTCACCTTCTTAACCAGCTTGCAACCGTTATCTGCCAGCCAGCTTCAGCCTACCTGGTAACTGTTGGTTGGGGTTCTCCAAGGTGCTCTTCTTGGCTTTCTGTTACATGTATTAAGTGATTTTAATTCTCCCCAGTATATTGCAGGCTTCCAGATTTATAGTTCTACCACACTTATCACATGCACTTTGTACCATTTTCCCTACCTATTGGGCACATCCGTCCACATGTTCCACAAAAACTAAAAATCCCAGGAGTTTAAAATCTTGTCTTTAAAATCTATTTCTTTCCCTGAATTCCAAAATTTAAAAAATAATGATATTTTTTACCCAAGTCAATTTCTTCATTTTTTTCCTTCCATTCCCTTTGGTCCAATAGATTATCAAATCCTATAAATTCTGAACATTTCCCACTATATTTTCCCTAGCTTTCCTCTTCACATCTACTCCCTTGGTTCTGGTTCTCTTTATTCCATAGCTGGACTTTGTAATAATATTACTGTTATAATATGAAACAATGTATGTTCATTGTAGAAAATCTGGAAAAAGTAAAAATCAAAGAGAAGAAACCTAAAATTACATATTATCTTGTTATTCACAGAAAACTACTATACCTATTTAATACATTTCCTCTATCATATTTCTGTGGTTGCACGTTAAAAATGTTAGCTTTGTTGGGGTGAAGGGAAAGAAATTTCCTGCACTCCTTCAGCTTCATACTCTACATACGACTTTATAATTTTCTTTTATTTAATATGTCATTAACACTTTCCCACATAATGAGATTTTTCTACAATATGGTATCTAATGTCTACTTGGGGTTTCATTATGAGGTTGTTACACAATGTGATCAGTCCCCTATTGTCAGATAGGTAAAATGTTTATGGATCACTTCTATCAGTGTGTACATCTCATTAACTTTTTAGGACACGTTCCCTAAGGGATTAGCATGTTTATATTTTGTTTTTTAAAAATAAAATATGTTCTTATAATAAAAGCAGTAGACTATTTTTGATAAATCAGAAAATAGATACCAGTGAAAAAAGAGAATAATACTCTGATTACCATGTCACAAAAAAATTTGCACTTGTTGCAACCTGGTGCATATAATTTTGCAAACTTTGCATCTGTGACAAATGAAATCATTGTACATATAATATTTTTTAAAATTCTTTTTCACTTCTATATATAACTTCATTTCAAAAATATCAGTTTTTAGGATGATTTTTTTTATGTTTATTTTATTTTATTTTTTTCATCTTATTGTTATGGGGGATACAGAATTGCAGGTTGCATACGTTGCCCATGTACCGCCTTTCCCCCCAAGTCAGAGCTCCAGGCTTCTTAATGACTAAAGAATACACAATTATGTGGCTATAGCATATTCTTGAACAAGTTACCTATTGAACATTAAGAATATATTATTATAATTAACATTTAATACCCACATCTTTGAAGGTAAATTTTTGCTCACTTTCATCTTTATTTCTTTAATATGAGTTCTGAGAACTAGAATAACTGAGTCAAAAGATAAAAATATTTTTTAAGACTTTGGTAAATATTTCCAATTTTATCACCAAAATATTTTGAATAATTTATTTTAGCAATAGAGGGGACTATTTTTTCTGCTCTTTTAATGAAATTCATTTCTTTTCTTTTATTTTTTTAACCAATATATAAAAAAACTCAATACTCTTAAATTTAAATTCATTTCATTAATAATGAGAACATTTTCTACATGGTAATTGGCTATTAGTATTTCTTCCTTTATTCTAATGGGTTATATTCATTGTTTAAAAAGTTATATTAGAAAGTGCTTTTTATGTGTTAAATAAGTGCTGTTTAAAAATTATTACAAATAGTTTTTCCAAGTTTGTCTCAAGTTTCTTAATTTTGTTGTTGGTGTTTGATAATGTAGATTAGTTAAGAATATTATATATTTAAAGAAGTCTGTTTTATATTTGCCTTTCTTTTGTTTTTTTTTATCTATAGAAAGTCTCCTCTGAACTGAGATAAATTCTCACATTTTACCTTTCCACTTTAACTTTTTGGTTCAAAAATACGTAAAATATTAATAAAAAGTATTATAAGAATATAGAGGACTGGGAAGGGTCTGATATTTTACCCTGCTTACAAGCTAACAAGTTAGCCCATCACAGTTTCATAGATGCTGGTACAAGGTACAAGACTCCTGGGTCAGAGATGAACAATATATTACTCATAACAATAGCAGTAGCCAGGGTCTCAGAATTATTTTTGTGCTAATTATTAGACCCTCAATTCCCACAGGGCCGAAAAAAGAGAGGGAGATGGCACCTGTATATGCAGCTGGTTGCATTATGAAAAGGATTCCTGAGCTCAGGTATATGAGTCTTTTATAATGGGCAATAAGCATGCCTACCCTTTGCTCTGGAGGGAGAAATTATATCTTTTAAGACCATAAACAAACTTGCCCTTTATAGGGGAGATATTATCTCTATATGCCAAGCCTACTTGTTACACAACATCTTTTAAAAGATAGAGATGGAGTTTAAGACGTGGTACCCCAAAATATGGCACCTTGACATTTAAGAAAACAGAATCAGAAAGTTTTCTGTCTCTCCCATCCTTCTTCCCTGAAGCAGGCCAAAAAATAATTCTCTGCTCTTTCTCTAATGTAGGTCATAAGACCTTCATGTAAGAGATACCCACCCTGTATTCAAAGATAGGGAACATCTTTATCTCTGAAGACACAGGGACATAGAGAAGAATCTGAACAAACAGGCCTTGCTAAGTTCCCCCGTTTATTACCATTAGATCACACCCCATCTGTCCAATCATACTTCTACACCACTGTCCACCCTTCATCAAACCTAAGCATAAAAATGCACTGATTTCCTTCTTTCTTTGGCTCTTCATTTCTGAAGACTCCTGTGTCATGTAAAACTTAAATAAAATAGTATGTTTTTCTCTTGTTAATCTGTCTTTTGCTATAGGGGGCCCAGTCATGAACCTAACAATGAATGAGAAAAGAAATATTTTTTCCTTTACAATAGTTTGCAGTACAGTTCAGCCAGTGTCTTGCTTGTAAGATGAGTTAACGTATGAGTGACCCATGGGAGATTGTCTCACCACCAAAGAAAATGGCAATAATCAATTGAGATACTATGGCATATAACAAAAACAAAATTCATCTCTCTAACTCTTTTGCCCCCAAATCCTGATCTTCATATAAAATTGGCAATTATTGTTTTTAGCTTTTCTTGTAAATATGGAAAGCTTCCATATTTCCAAAGAGCATCTTTGTATTGTGTATTAATTTTAATAGTCTAAATTATGCTGCAATAACAAACTGACATATCTCAATGGATTAAAACAAAAAGGCTGGGAATATTGTCTGAAAATAAAGACAGTTTTATTTTTTTCCTTTCTGATATTTTTATACCTTTTATTTCTTTTTGTTTAGTTAGATAATTTTTTTTAGTATGTCACATGCAAGTTTTTCTTTTATCTTAGTGTAGTTTTCTCTTTCAACAGTCAATATTTGGAATGTATTCATTCATTACTTCTCTAAAATTCAAATATCACTGGGAACCTTGTATTTTATCTGACAACCCCATATGGCTGGTTATCCTGGAAGGCTTGAATGTAAGAGTGGCCTCACAACAATGTTTTATATTGGATACCGACAGAAATTTATGGGATTCAAAAGCCCCAACCCAGTTTTTATTCTGATTTCTTATGTTAGAGTTCCTATACAATGCAGATGGTTTAAGTTACTATCTTATAGCCGCATTTGGCCTGTGCTGAGTTTTTTGCAGATTTTTTTTATTCTTTTCCACAAATGGCCATTTTTCTTAGGTTGGTTAACAAGGTGCTATGCTGTATATATAGGACTTGATTCCATCACCTTGGTGCATGCTTCCAGAGGCCACATCTCTTGTCCCTGAATGGGTGTTGGAGATTAAGCTGCCAGCACTCAGCCTATATTCTTTTTTTTTTTTTTTTTTTTTTTGAGACAGGGTCTCACTCTGTCACTAAAGTGCAGTGGTGCAATCATAGTTCAGTGCAAACTCAAACTCCTGGGCTCAAGGGATCCTTCTGGCTCAGCTTTCTGAATAGCTGAGACAACAGGATGTACCACCATGCCTAGCTAATTTTTAAATTTTTTTAGAGACAGAGGTCTCACAAGTTGGTCTCCAGCTCCTGGCCTCAAGCAATCCTCCAGCCTCAGCCTCCCAAAGTGCTAGAATTGTAGGCGTCAGCCACCATTCCCAGTCTCACTCAGCCTATATTCTGTGAGGAGAGTTTGCCTAGCTTCTACCTTATTTTTGTCTCCATTTCTGACAGATAACCGAATATTTTATTTCTTTTAAAAATTTGTTTTCTATTAAGCATTTCTAAGTATTTAGTAGAAAGAAAACCTCATCAATGTCAGTCTACATATGCTCAGTCAACATATGCTCTGTTATTGTTTTTTTAAGCCTCAGCATTCTATTATTATTGGATATAATAATAGTACTTCCTTTATGAAGTTGTCAAAAAAATAGGTTAATTAGTGCAGGAAAAGCATATACTGCCTGGTGCATAGAATGTAATTGACAGTGAATCAGGTTTTACTTACATGCTCAAGTTTTTCTTCTATTTCCGTGTAGTTTTCTCTTTGTATATCTTTACCAATTTTTAGTTCTGCTCTGGCATCACTAGTTTTCTTACATTCTTACCCCATTTTATTTTATTTTATTCCTTTTTCAAAAATTTTTCCATGCCTTTTAGCCAGTTGCTTTTTTTTTAGGTGGGGGAAGACAGAGTCTTGCTGTGTTTCCCAGGCTGCAGTGCAGTGGCATGATCATAGTACACTGCCACCCCGAACTCCTGAGCTTAAGCGATCTCCCATCTCAGCCTCCCAAGTAGCTGGAACTACAGGGGTACATCACAATATCCATCTAATTTTTAAAAATTTTTTGTAGAGTTGAGGTCTTGCTATGTTGCCCATGCTGGTCGCTAACTCCTGGCCTCAAGTGATCCTCCCACCTCAGCCTCCCAATGTACTGCGATTACAGGAGTGAGCCACTGCACCAGCCTGCTTTTTTATATTTTATAGTTCACTTTTATTTCAGAGAGCAAATATGTTCTTGAATTTAAAAGAGAGTACAAACAGAAATACTATAGGAAGCTATAGGAAATTTGCTCCTTCAGTAAATATTTTCCCAAAGCAGATTTTCTTTTTTAGTGCTATACTTTTCTTTCTTTCTCTTTTCCTTCTTTCCTTCCTCCCTTCCTCCCTTTCTCTGTTTCTCCCTTTCTCTCTTTCTCTCCTTCTCTCTTTCTTTCTTTCCTTTCTTTCTTTCAAAAATTTTCTCCCAGCAGTGTGTGGATTTCATTTCTCTTTATTGATTCTTGATTTTGGAATAGTGTATCCACGCCTCATAAATGTCTCAAAGGAAAATGACTCTATTCTTCCTGGATTCAAGATCTTGTCCTCCAGGATCTTGTTAGACTGACTTTCTCAGATTTTTGTAGAACCGCATGCCAATTTGGTGATCCAGCAACAGCTGAAGAGAGTGTGGGTGCTCCCAAAAGAGCACATTTGTCTCTCTGTTCAGATTTTCTTCCTAATTACTGAAGCTCAGTGACCAGATTTTCATAGTCAGTTTTCTGTTTGGCTTGATCTGCAATCTAGGCCTTTATCTTTGCAACACCAATAAAAAGCTCCACAGTACTTTATTTCTCGGATAGGTGTAGCCTGTCCCTACCCATCTGTTCAGGTTATCCTACCTGCATTGCTTTTCCCTACAAATAAGGAGACACTGATGTTCAGAGTCAGCCACTAGAATTTACTGGGCATTCATCAAGGACAGACCACACAACTAGGTATGAGAGGAAGAACTTTCACTGTTTTCTATTTGTTATAATCTTTAGTTTCATTAATGTCCTAACAAGCTGAATTCATATCAAATATTAACATAAACTGCATTTTTATAGCGTCTATAACATGTCTTATCCTATTTCCTTTGACATTTTAATCTATCAGGCTTGTAAAACTAAAAATATCAACAAAACAGGGAAGAAGGATTGACTATATTAACCACAATACCGGGACTTTCTACTAACTTACTTCAATTCCCATGTGGGAATCTTTGATCTTTAATATCCCAAGTGACAGGTTAGACAGAGAAATACTATGCTCTTTTTTTGACACCTCTTTATATATGTCCTGATTTTCTGTCACTTTTTCTAGTCATATATTAAATAATCTCTTTAAAGAAGATTAGTTCCATTACTTTAAAATTTTAAAATTACATTTAGGTAATTCAATGTCTGAATTATACCAATTTTATTTCACTATTTTGATTCATGTTAAATAATACTGTTAACTATAGAGCTATGGAACTAAAAATTTAGAAGAATTTCACTTCTATAGTTCATTTATATTTTCTTCAATGAAATTTAATTTTTAAAATATCTTAGTGTCAAAGTAAGACATAAAAATTATAGATTTGGAATATACAGAATAACTCAAAGATGAAAAATTTCCATCTATAATTCTTCAAGCCAGTAGTTATTTTTCTATGGTTATTTCATCAATTTCCTATGCATAGGTACAAATTTATTTTTGCAAAAATTTAGAACATTATATGATGTTTCTATATAACCAGCTACTCACACTATGATACCATAAATATTTTCCCATGTCATTATTTCTTTTTTGACAGTATTTTAAATGGACATATGATATTTCTTTTTTTTTTTATTTCAGCTTATTATGGGGGTAAAAAATTCAGATTATATATATATTGCCCATGCCCCCCCATCCCCCCCGAGTCTGAGCTTCAAGCGTGTCCATTCCCCAGACAGTGCACATCACACTCATCATGTAGGTATGCACCCATCCCCTCCTCCCATGAAATTTCATTTAACCAATTCCATACAGAGGATATTTTAGGGTCTTTCCGTATTTTTCCCATTTTAAACAAAACTTTCCTGGATATTGGTTTTTATACACAGCTCGAATTCTTTATTAGGGCAAATTTCTGAAAATGGAATTGCTGGATAAAAGGGATGCATTAGACTTTTGCTATGTGCTGATTCATTTCCCCAAAGCAAGGGTGCAGCAACCTCTACTCCCGCCAGTAGCCTGCTGCTAATTTTTAAATGCGCATTGTAAGGTTTTCAATGTAGAAAATGGTGCTGGTGAAATTAGAGCTCTTATTTAGTAAAGTCACAAGAAATATCCAAGCTGGATTTAAAGAGGTTCCCCTTTTCTGATTAAATTTCCAGTCCTAGTAAGAATGGGATAAGAGTGAGTACTTCTTATTTCACATTTTTGTGCTATGTGCATTTCACAGCACTTGGATTTGGAAAATATACAGAAGCATATGATGTTGTCCTTTCACTCACAAGCTCATTCAGTAGAATAAGTGTACACATACAATGTGTTAGACAGAAATTTACATCAATATTTGGTTAGTGTCTAATTTGTTGTGATATGAATCCTAGAATATAAAAAAACTCTTGTGGCCTAGAGTGAATTGACAAAACCAGAGAGGTCGTGCTATGGGGTTTAATTGGACCTCTAGAGCCTATTTGATTTGACTGGACTTGATGGAGGAAGGCCAGGAGTTGGGCTTTGTATAAGCAAAGCTTCAAAAATGGGAAATGGACAAGGCATGCTCAGGGTATGATAAGGAAAGAAGGATAGAGGGTAGCAATTACAGATTTCCTGCATATGCTGATGTGTACCCCAGCTACTTTACCCAAAAACAACTCTATTAATGTAATTATTCCCATTTCAATGTATCTCAGGGAGGTTCATTTACTTTCTTGCCAAGCACTATCTGTTTATGATTCACAAAGGATTACCGACCCAAATAAATGGTTTGCCTTAACTCCTGTCCAGTTGGTCTATAATTAGGCTCCAATTTTAGTATTGGATTTCTTCTTCAGAGAAATTTGGGTTGAATTTTTCTGTTCATGGCAAAGGTTAGGAATCTCAATTTGTGACATTTAAATAAGTGGGCACATAATTTAAAGTATGAAACATTATAATTATAAGGTACCAGCTATGGCCTCAGGGACTTTTTGAGTTTCATGGGCAGTTAATGCTTCTTGTGTCACAACTACTTAGACATTCTAAGTCTGGCATCCAGGCATTTCAATGGCTGAATGTTGGGAAATCAGAAATTGGTGCCATAGTGCTGAGGTGACACATATCTTTATAGAACAAGGAGATAGCAACAGGCCCTTTATTTGAGTCACATTTATAGTTTCAGCAAAACTAGAAAATTGTCACTTAATTTGACCACTGGTAATGTAGGCATTGACCAGTCTAAGCATGTGATACATCCTCCCATCATTAGGACAAAGTGAAGTGGAGAGTCAGCAGTTGGCTGGACTTCAGGCAAAAGGCAAGTCTTGATTAGTTGCCTTCATTGCAATAAGAGCCAGGACATTTTCTCCCAGTTAAAGTGTTACGTGCAGGGTAGATTGTCCTAGCCATTAATCATAGCCAAACCCATGTATGTAGAAACAGGCTAGGATACTAACAATGCCAGAATCACAAAACTATTGCTAATAAAAGCCAGGATTCAAATCCAGGTATACTTTTCATAATGCCATACTCTTTCCATCTACTATGCTTTCCTTGAGTAGACCAACCCGACTGCCACAAAAGGATTTTGTTTCAGCTTTAAGGAAAATAATGTGCGGAAGTTAAGGTGAGGTCACATTATGGAGCCCTTAAAATGTTGGATTGGAATTTTGCAGACTTGTCTCTTCTTGTTGAGATGCCTCCAGTTTAATCTCACACTGTACTATTTCCCGGCTTGCTTGATCCTAAGAATCAAATAGGGTGCTTCTTAAGTGGGTTCCCTGGCTCCACTCTAAAAACTGTGATTTGGGAGTCTGGGGGCACCACACTCCAATATGAATCTTTAATATGAACTTCAAGTTATTCTTTGGAGAGAATGTTTGAGAAACCCCCTGAGTATCTCTCCTGCTAGTTGGGATCTACTCCCTCTTTTATTCAGCTAAGACATCATGCATTGAGCAGTTTTTGTGAAAAAGATGCTGTGGGAGACAGAGAGGAATAAAGTTGGGTCCCTGCATTCAAGAAGTTTTCTTTGGTAGTTGAAAGATACTTCTAGCATCTCTTGCAACTATTTGTGATTACCTAGCCCTATGATTAAGGGAAGACCTAATTGTGATTTGGTTTTATAGTTTTTCAAAGAAATACATTTAAAAGTACTGATTACTATGCACGTCAATAAAAAAAGATTTAAGGTGTCTCTTTTCTTGACTTTATGTATTTTCTGTATTTAATCTGGATTTTTTATTGTTTTGAATATAAAATTATTTACATTAAACACATAAGCATAATATTTCTTCTTCTATATTAGTTCTGCATTAGAGATACTTAATTCTATGAATTATTAAAAACAGGCTTAATTTCACCCAGAAATGAAAAAAAAAAATTCTGTTGCTTATCAATTTAACCAAGCCCCTTGATGCTCAAAACCTCAGTTTTGGAGATATTTTAGAAAGCAAAGAATATTTGAATTCTAAATCCGAAATCTTGGCATCATAGCTTTTATCCCTTGATAACACAGAAAATGTATATTCCTCAAATCTCTGTATTTTATTGCTAGCCCAACTCTGTAAATGCCTCATAGCCTTGGGTTTCCACAGAGAGTATTCACTGGAGACATTTCCACCAAACTAAAACAGTTCCCAAATGGAATACAAATCACCATTAACATTGTGTCCACACATGCAAAGTTAAATGAAAAATTGTGGTTTGAATATTCCAGGCCCCAAACACTTTTGCTTGAAATATTCAAATATTTGAAGCAATAAACATAGACTCTAGTAATCAGAGGGGACTCATTAATACTCTAATCTGACTGCTATTTCTTTTTTAAATCATAAACTGAAAATCTACCTTTGTCTTAATTTATGGCTATTTCACCCAAAAGGAATTTTTTAATATGAATTATTCAGATAATTTTCTTACTTTTTCACTTCATTTTGCTTAAGGTTCTGGCCCCATTTTAACATCTGACTTCAACAGCTTCTCTTGGGCATCTGCAGTCTGAGTTGATAACACAGTTTTTCTATCTTAAGAAACTGTGAAGCTTAGATTGGGCAGGACTGAATATAGTGTGTCATGTGATTCAGATCCCTGGGTGTTAAGCATCCTACCTTTGAAACTTGTTATGTTCTCAGCAGCATTCGCCTGCATTCTCTTGATTTGAGCACCTTCTAGTTTATTCTTCACTATTGGCTTTTCTATTCAATTTAGTTCAGCCTAATGTTCTTCTGATTTTTTTTTCCCTCTGAAGGACAAGAAGTAATGCTCTAATTTAGAGGACTCAAGTACCATTTTTGCCCATTCTTCATCAGAGATTGCACTATTCAAGGTACTTTGCTTTTTTTTAGATGAATGCCCTAATTTGTTCCTGTTATACAGCGGAGAAATGTTAGTTCTATATTAAAAGGTCTCATCACCAACCTCACACACCTTGGAATATGGCATACAAAGAAAGTACCATTGAAAGAATAAAAGGGACTCTGCCTTTAGGAATGAAAGCCCATAAAATGGAAGGTCAAAATTAGCTTTTTTTGAATAGATAATCAGAGGGAACCTCCAAAGGTAACCTAAATCATATCTGTGTGTCCAAAGACAGCTAAACTTAAAATTGCAATTTACTAAATTTTTGCAAATAACTATATGAAGGAGCATGTGGAAAACAAAAGATGCTGATAAACAATTGTAGTCAATGTTTAAGGTAGCCACTGTAAACAGATAACCAAAGAAGTTCAGAAGTTTACAAGTCATATGTTCAATTATTAAAACCTATTTTCTTTGTACCAAACTTAGCATTAGGAGGAACTTTTTGTTTATCATTAGAACATAGTGTGAAAATTAGACAATGGTTGACTAAAAAGAAATTCAAATATGTTTTACCTGATAACTTGGGCTAGGTTTGTTTCAATAAATGTGGATAGGAACTAAGAAAATTTAGAGCTTTTCTCGCAATTTCCAGTCTTAGATGCAGATCATTGAGTGAAAATGAAGGATCAATTATGTTGTCCTATCAGGGAAAAACACAAGGCAGAATAAAAATTTGCTATTATTTTTTGTTTATTTGTTTAATATATGTTTAGAAGGTGTGAGCTATTAAATTCTGATTTGTAATATTCATCAGGGTTTATTTCCCCCCTTTTTTAAAAGTTGGAATATATTTGACACACAAAAAAATGCACAACAAGAAGGTGTGTTTCAGATGCTATGTGCCCTTAAACTTTGGGGAATGAGATAGCCACAAACAGAGGCAGGTCTTGGTCTCAAATCCCAGGTAGTGACTTCTATCTTTGAAATGTTTTGGTTAGAGTTTGTTGCTGAATGGGTTAAATATTGTAGTCTCTACATTAAAACTTACTCTTAAGGAAACCCCCCCCCCCCAAAAAAATGCACAGATCTTAAATATATGGTATGATGAGTTTCTGCAAATGTAGACATCTACATTAGCCATGTATCATGATTTAGAATATTTTCATCAGCCAAGAAAATTCTTATGTCTCTTTCCGAATCTCCCTCCCCAGCCCAAAGAGGCAATCACTGGTCTGATTTTATCACCAGAATTTAGTTTGCTGTTCTAAAACTTTATATAAATGGAAGCATGTGGTAGTACTCTTTTGTGTCTGGTTTCATTCATGTGGTTGTGAGTATCAGCTTGTGCATTCTTATTCTTGAGTAGTAGTTGTTGGAATATACCTTAATTTGATTGTGGATGGACATTTACCACAACATTTTTGGCTCTAATGAATAGAGCTGCCTTGGTCATTGCTATTAATATATCTATCTTGGTTGTGGATATCAGCTTTCTTTATTTGTTTTTTGGCTGTCTTGTGTATTGTAGATCAGCTTTATTTCTTTTGGGTAAATAGCTAGGAGTGAAATTGCTGGGTCAAAAGGTAGTTGTATCTTTAACTTTATATATAAGAAACTTCCATATGGTTTTCTAATGTTGTTCTACCAGTTTTTTTTTATGTCTACCAGCTATGTAGAAGAGCTCCATTTCCTCTTCACTCTTGCCAAAATTTGGAGTATTCAATATTTTAATAGCTATTCTTGTGAGTATATAGGGGCATCTTACTGCACTGAATTTGCATTTCCCTGATGTCTAATAACATTCAGGACTTATTGACGGCTTATTGTACATTTTTGAATCTCCTGTAGTAAAGTTTCTATTTCAGTATTTATCCATTTTTAAATTGGCTTTTCTGTCTTTAATTAAGTTGCTGAAATTCTTTATATATTCTAGATAAGGGTTCTCTTACAAATATATGTTTTACAAATATTTTATTCAATATATGACTTGCCATTCCTGTTGGTGAATGGTTTATTTTGATGAGCAGAAGTTTTTAATTTTGGTGAAATCCATTTCACCAATTGTTTTCTTTTATGGATAGTGTGTTTTCTGTATTTGGTATCAAAAAACTTCGCATACCTAAGATCATGAGAATATTTTGTTTCTTTCCAGAGGTACTAGAGTTTTAGTATTCGTATTTACTCCTATAATTTCAGCTGAATGGATATTTATAAATGGTGTGAGATGGGGTCATCACTTTTTTCTCAGCACCATTTTGTTGTAAAGCTTTCTCTTTTCTATTAAATTGCTTTGGTACATATGTCAAAAGTCACGTGTAGGTGTATTTCTAGACTTTTTATATCATTTCTTTTATCTGCTTGTCTATCCTTAGGCCAATACCATACTGATTTGATTACTATAGCTTTGTTTTAGTAAACATTGATATCAGGTTGTATAACTTCTCTAATTTGTTCTTCTTTTTTTTTTTTTAAGATTGATTGTTTTTCCTCTAGGTTCTTTGCATTTTCATATAAATTTTAGGAGCAATTTGTCAATTTATGTAAAAAAGCCTACTGGGATGCTGATTGTGAACTCTTTATTCTTTTCAGCATAGTTTTATAAACTTAATATTGAAGCCTTGTACAACTTTCATTGAATTTATTTCTCTCTCTGTGTGTATAAATTTATTCTAGGTTATTTAAAATATTTTTAATGTAACATTTTCCAATTCTTACTAGTGCACAAAAATAGAATTTATTTAAAAATATTGACATTATTAAATTTATTAGTTCTAGTGTTTTTAAAATATTTTACCTACAGTTTGCTGTGTAAGCAATCATATTGTCTGTGAATAATGAGAATTTTGCTTCTTCCTTTTTAAACCTCATGCTTTTATTACTAGTCTTTATTGCACTGTGACCTTATTATTGAATAGGTAAGTAGTGTGGGTGAACATCTTAGCCTTTTCTCAATCTTAGGAGGAACATGTTCATCATTTTACCATTAAGTGTGGTGCTAACTGTAGATTTTTCATAGATGCTCTTTATCTGACTGCAGAAATTTCCCTTCTATTCTTGGATTGTTGAGAGTCTTAATCATTAATTGTTGTATACTGTTAAATAATTTTCCTGTATCAATTGAGAAAAGCGTATATATTTTTTTCCTTTACTCGTTAATGTGGTAAATTATATTGATGATGATGATTATTATTATCATTATTTTGTATTTTTAACTAACTTTGCACTTCTGGAATCAAGCTTACTTAGTGTGTGATGTTATCTTTTTCATATTCAGTGGAATTTTGTTTTTTAATATTTTATTAAGATGTTTTGTACCTGTATTCATTTTCCCATAGTGTATTTGTCATGTTTTGGCATCAGGATTATTAGCTGTGAAATACTGTTTCCTTCTCTATATTTTGAAAAAGTTGAAGTGTAATAGTGGTATTATTTCTTCATTAATGTCTGATATAATTCACCTGTTAAACTTTTATGCCTTGAAATTTTCACTGTAGAATTGCTTTCATTACAAAAGCATTTTCTGCAACAAATTTAGAAATGTACAGATTTTCTATTTTTTTCTTGTATCTGTTTTGATAATTTATATTTTGAAAATTTTTATGTTTCAAAGAATTTGTTCATCTCCTCTAGCTTCTCAAATTCATTGACATAAATTTGTTTATAATATTTCCTTATCTCTTTAATATCTGTAAGAATAGTGAAGGCCCCTTATCATTTCTACAATTAATAATTCATGTTTTCTTTTTGTGTCAGTTTAGTAAGGGGCTTATCAGTTTTATTAAAACTTCAAAACAACCTATTGTTTTTATGTATTTTTTCTCTGTACTTTCTCCACTATTTTGATTTCAGCCATTTTCTTTATTAATTACTTCAGTTTTTTCTTCTTGAGTTGAATTTGATCTTCTTTTCACAGCTTCTTAAGTTGGAAACTTTGATTTATAATATTTATTCCTTTGCAATAAATTTTCTATGAAATTTCTTTCCTCAGATTTTCTTTTTTTTAGATTATTATTCATTTGAAAACATCTTTTAGTTTATCTTGAGTTTTTTTTCTTTGATTCATGGATTATTTAGAAGTATTTTTCTAATTTCTAAATATTTGGAAAATTTTCAGGTATATTTTCATTATTAATTTCTACTTTAATCCCATTGGGTCAGAGAATATGCTCTATGATTTCAATCTTTTAAAAATATGAAGATTTAGTTTATGGCCAACTTATTTATGGTCTATGTTGGTGGATTTTTGATGCAGACTGAAAAGCATGTGTGTGCATTATGTATCAATAGATGTCTTCTGGAACGTTAGGTCAAATTGATTGATAATGTTTTTTAAGTATTATATGTTAACTAACTTTTTTGTCTACTTATTCTATCAGCTAATGACAACAGAATGTTAAAATCTCTAATTAAAATTGGAAATTTATCTGCTTTTCTTTTGGTTTGTTGAGGTTCTTGTTCCATGTATTTTCAAGCACCATTATTAGTGTTATTAAGATGGTTTTGTTTTTATGGTGAATATACCCTTTTATCATTATGAAATATCATTTTTACTTTTGATAGTATGTTTTGTCTTGATCCTTATTTGCCTGTATTAGTATAGTTCCTCCAGCTCTCTTATGCTTATGGACTCCATGGTATATCTTCTTCCATTCTTTGATTGTAAGTATTTCTGTGTCTGTATATGTAAAGTAATTTGGCTATTAACACCATATCCTTAAATAACTTTTAAAACCTCTTATGACAATTTCTGACTCTTAATTGGTTTCATACAATAACTCTAATTTTACTATGGATTAACTTCAATTTAGTATGATTGGATTTAAGTGTACTATCTTTTTTTTCCCTCTTTGTCTCATTTACTCTTTATTTTTTCCTCCTTTTCTGTTCTTTTTTAAATTTTTTATTGTGCTTTTTTGTACTCCATTTTATACTCTGAATTGGCTTTTACTTTAACTTTTTGAAATTTTTTTTTACCACCTCCTTTAAGGGTTCCAATAGGCACACTTCACTAATCAAATACTACCAGTCTGAATTAATAGTACATCATTTTAAGTATAAAAACTCATAATATTATACTTCTATTTACCTGACTCTTGTCCTTTGTGCTGTTGTTGACCCACAATTGCTTTTATATATGCTGTAAACCTCATAATATATAACTTTTTATATTTTGAATTATCTATTTTTTCAAAGAAATAAGGAAATGAAGAAAAATACTTTTACATTTGCCACACTTTTACCATTCTGACATTCTTCATCTTATTGTAATTTTTTTCCTTCAAACTGAATAACTTTCATTGTTATTTTTGTAGTACAGGTCTTCTCTGTTTGTGACAAATTTTCTCAACTTGTGCTTATCTGAAAATGTTTTAATTTTGATTTTGTTTTTGAAAGATATTTTCACTGGATATAGAATTCCATGTTGAGAGACTTTTCTCCCAAGCACTTTAAAGATTTCTTCCACTGTCTTTGACTTGCATTGTTTCCAATGAGTGGTCAACTGTTATTCTCATTGTTGTCTCCTTGTTTATAACACATTCTTTTTCCCAATCTGTGTGCTAAATAGATCTTTTTAGCATTGAAAAATTACCTCTTTAGAATTATGAAATGCCCTTTCCTTAGTTTATATATATAGTTTTTATAAAAATAACTATTATTTGCCTAGATGTAGTTATTTTGTGGTTATTATTCTCATGGTGTATTGAACTTCCTGGATTTGTGGGTTCAGCTTTATCCAACATTTTGGCAATTTCAGTCACTATTTTTTGATATATTTTTCTGCATCAATATCTTTTTCCTCTTTTTCTGGTATTTCAATTACATGTGTGTTGGCCTGCTTTATGTTGTTTTGCAAGTCCAATATAATTGTGGCTGTGTCTGTCATTCCTTGTAATTTTTTTGTCAGTTTTGCTTTGTTTATTTTGAATCTATGTTAATAGGAGCACAATATTTTAGTATTTTGCTATCATGTCTTCTACAGTCCTTGGCTTTTAAGTCAACACTGTATGCTATAACTAGTGAGTCCCAATTGGAAAAAAAAAAACCAAAAAACACTCTAGTTGAAGCCAAAACTTTGATTTAACTTCAAATTGATTTATTGGGTCCCAGATTACTTACCCCTAGAATACAGCAGAAGCATGTGACCAGCAATCACAGCTATTTTGATCACTGTTCACTTAGAAACTTGAAGCTACCACATATTTGATGCTGTGTGTTACTGTTTGCACTCAGCTCCATTTCTTACTGTGCCTGACTTACTGGTTAAAAATTCTAAAATATTATATTTACCTAATTCAATCTCCAAGTCCTCACCTTTTGGGGGCAGTATATATTAAAGTCCTAAACACTTCCTTTGTGATACTGTAGGGTGAATATCAAATCGAAGTAGTTCTCCCCATTTCCTGTTTTATGTGGTCTCAGTTTTGTCATTGCCTGTATTGCTAAGTTCTTATCATAAATGCATGACTGAAGTATGAGAATATTTCTTTCTTTCCCTTTCAGTCAGTTTCTAAAAAGAAGAATCTATCCTTGCTATCTCTAATTTATTACTCCTACCTCTAATTTCTCGTATTTCTCAAGGTTCAAGTATTTAGCTTTCTATATTTTTTCTTCCCTTCTTTAGAGATATTATTTTTATAGCATTTGCTGTCACTTATAAGCACTTATATCTATATTTTCTGAGTTTCTACCACATATAATTACATATCTACTGATTTTAGACCTAGGTATTTTGTCATTATCTACATTCTAATCTGCATAAAACTGAACTCGTGCTGTTCTTATTGACTTTCTGTCCTCTATATCTATTTTTATCTGTGATATCACAATTTAAGTTGCTCAGTCTTAGAAACTTAGATTGCTAATTAATCTCTCCCTTTCTCTTGATTCTTATAGCTTTTCTGAGTTATTATTAATAATGCATACTTTTATTCTCTGCTTTTTTCTTCCTGACTGGATTATCCTAATGCTCTATTCAAATAAAGTACAAATTACTCATCTGAGTTTAAGTTCCAAATTATTTTCTTAAGTTGATTCCTCATTTTTTCATTATATCAATCTTTGAATCCTGTTGGACATTTCTACTAAGTATCTTTTGATAATTCCTTACACTTAAATAATTTCAGTCTATTCAATTGAACTCTATCTCCTATAAATTTATAAAAATTATAATCTATTCTCCTGGTCTCCCATTACCATATATTACTTTCTTGATTTTTAAAATCATATAATTTTATTTAGTTTCTATGTTTTTGTTAACATTTATGTATGTATGTTATCTAAGCAATATGCCCAATGGTGATGATTATGCCTTGTATTTTTTTATTTTTTATTTTTAATCTCTCAGAGATTAAAATGCATAGCCTGACACAGGGTATTTTCCCAAGCAATATTTGTTGATTGAATTAACAAGTTAAGAAACTTAGAATTTAACATTTCTTTCTGTATAAAGAGTTATTGGTGACCAAAAGATAACTGTGCTTATAAATGACTGACCATTGACCTTGAGCCAAAATTTCTGCCTTTTTATTTCATACAGACTTTACTAAAGAGCCCTGAGGTAAGTAAGTGGTTAGGAAACTCAGAAATATCAGCAACCTTAATGTACCTCTACAAATTTGACGATCATTTAGATTAGATAGGAATAAAACATGAGATATATAATTTCAGTGGAAAAGACACATAACAGAAATCCTGGTTGTTCTTGATTTCTCTATCTTGGCTTTTATAAGTTAATAAATATTTTCATAGTAATAAACTAGGTCCTTCAATTTTATGCACCAGTTCTCACTATTCTTTGTCAGTCTTTGAAAAACATGATCTGCTACAAAAAGACATTTCCATCCTTCTTCCACCAAGAGAAGCCTCTGAGCTGATGGTAATTGATTCAGGTTCACTCTCCCAAGAAAGCTCCTCATTGGCTAGAAGTCATTGACCTCATATTTAACATCTGATCTAGGCTTAATTTTAGTGTATTTAAAGTCAAAGAGAGCCTTTTCACGATACGTTATAAGGAATAGTTTGGCCTACTCCAGTGGAAAATGATAGGGGATATTTAGGATATGTAAAGTTCCCTTTCCTTTCTCTAGAGTAGGCTTGCACTCCCAAGTCAGTGCAGCTTGTTCAGTGTACCCAGTGGCTGTGTTGTGAGATCAAAAGAAGTCTGTTACCTTGCACCTCAAAATAGCTTGAACACATATAAAAAATTTTTTAAAGTCAAATTGTTGGGATTATTAATCAAATTCAGTAAGTAAAACAAAATGTATGTTTACATTTACTTAGGATTAGCAATTATTTTCTAGGTCTTATGATGAGTCACTCATATTTTAGAAAAATATGCAAGACAAAGTGGTTATGAATCTTTTAAAAAAGAAGTAAAATATTATTTCTTCTGATATAATGAATGATACCTAGTCTCTTTCCATCCTGAAAGAAATTAGTCAGAGAAGTCAAAATTAGTCATGACAATTATGTTCTGCAATCTTTAAATAATGCTCTTATTAAAATTTTCTTGCCCACAAGGAAAGGAAATCCTTGTAAATTACTCTAATTTCCACATATAGTCTTGAAAAATGGCCAATTAATAAAAAAGACCTTGAACTTGAAACATTGATAATTGATACAAAGTTAAAAATATCCTGACACTACATACATTTACAATCACTGTTAGGTACATGTTTTATTTTAGATTTTAATTTTATCAAAGAAATTTTTTTTTTCTATTTGTACAAGATTTTAAGTTCAGAAATAATCTTAAAAATAACTTGATGAGTATTTTTTTCTCAGAAATATCATTTGTAAAAGAACCATAAATACAAATGTTAGTCTTTTATGTTAACAATGTAATAATGTTTAGTGGCTCTATACAATCAATATAAAACAAATTTATGTTAACTGTTACCCTAAGTTTTGACCAAATTGTCAAAATCATTTAATCAATTTTTTTCTATTACATGACTCTGCAGGTTTGCCTAGAAAAGCCTAAGTAGTAGGCACATTGGTGCATCCAATTTGGAATCTGATGCAATATGGGCAACTTTATTAACTTTGTTCCTGTTCTCATCTATAAAAACATGGGGTGGCAATAATATATGAATATATAAATAAAATCATTAAAATAGATTTTAGAGAATATAGCTTTCTTATTCACTCTCCTATTTCATAGTACTTGACATAATAGTTAATCAATATGTACACGTGGAGTGAATATATAAAAATATGACTTTTCTGTTAATAGTCAGAGATTAATCATTACTTGAAACCTACGAAATAGCAATTGGCATTATTATTGTTGTTATTGCCATTATGGTTCAACTTGGGAGATGATGCTTTGGAGGGCAGAGGAAGAAAGAGAATATGTGCTTTTCTCCAGCTCCATGGACAGGATTGTTTTGTGATGTGATTTTATTCTGCATATCTCTCTGCAGAGGCATAATGTGTAGAAAGCAAAACAGGAAACAGCTGAAAATATGGACAGTGATTCCAGTGACAATAGAGTCAAAGTCATCCCAACAGGATGGAACCAAAGAGGTGATCGTTAACAGAGAAATGTATAATTTTTTTGACTTCTAGTACTAATTAGTAAGGAATGATAATAACATCCACCACCAAATATTTTCACTTAATATTTTATGGGGATAAGATTCACATAAAATAAAATTCACCACCCTAACCATTTTAAAGCATACTATTCATTGATTTTTAATGCATTCATAACCACCACCACTATCTAATTTTAGACTCTTTCCATTACTCCAGAAAGAAACCCCATGCCTGATAGCAGTCACTCCCAACTCTACCTTCTCCTGATTCTCTGGTAATTATGTATTTTCAGTCTCTGTGGATATGCTTACTCTGGGTATTTCATATATGTAGAATCATACAATATGTGGCCTTTTGTGTCTGGCTTCTTTCACTTAGCATGATGCTTTCAAGTTTCATCCATATTTTGCCATGCATTAGTACTTCATTCCTTTACATGGCTAAATAGTATTCTATTTTAGGAGTATATCTTGGTTAAATTTTCTGTCCTTATCCTTGTTTTTCTCTATTACATTCTCCTTTACTTTATAAAAATTTAGATAAAATTCACCTAACTTAAAATTGGCCACTTTGAAGTGTTCAATTCAGTGGTTTTTTAGAATATTTCCAATGTTGTGCAACCATTACCACTGTCTCTATGGATTTTTCTAGTCTGGATTTTTTATATAAATGGAATCATACAATATATGGCTTTTGTATCTGGCTTCTTCTTTCACTTAGCATCATATTTTTGAAGTTCATTCATGTCGTAAGTATTGCTGTAGAGATTTTGAAATATATCATAAGAATTAGATGACCCTAAGAAAATGTGAACAAAGAAGACAACAGTATGACTCTAAAACTAATGTGAAACACATAAAACAAAGTTAAATCATACTGAGAAAAAAACAAATAAATATTAACATAATTTCAAGATCACAGGAGTAATTGCTGCTGAATTTTGAGTTGGTCAGATGACACCTTGAGTGATGTGGACAGTTCTGGATACTGGTAGAAAGAAGTTCATTGGTAACCACAGGGTATTTAACATTACAAAACCGGTGAGGAAGGCCATGCAATTGAAGGAATTGTGGAGAAACCAGGGATGCGTAGTTAGCAGAAAAGACAAAGGGGACATACAATAATTGCTTTTAAATAGCTCAAGGATTGATATTTCTGCCAGGTAGGGGTACACTTTCTTTTGTCTCTAGAGGGAGGAATTCAGATCAGTGAGTGAGTGTCATGGAAGCAAAATTTTTGACTCACTAATAAATATCTGAGATTTAGACATGCCTAAAACTGGATAAGCTACTTTTTGAAGTAGTGAATTCTGTAACTGAATATATGGATGATTGCCTCTCAAAGAAGTTATGGCAAGGAGTCTGGGTTGGGGCAGATGAGTAGGCTGGATAATCTCCAAAGTTCCATGTAACTCCTCAATGCCAATCTGTAACATTCATTTATACTGTTGCTGCTGAACTCTGGGTGACCCTTGCCGTGATGCTTTAATTGAAAAGAGGAGGGCTGGCTTGTCTTAGTCAGTACTTGTCTTCAGTATTCCCTATTTCTGTTTGCAGCAAACTTTTATTAATAATACTTTGTGCCTTGGGAAGGTGACTCTTGTGCCTTGAGAAGGTCTACTCTTTCCTTGAGGTACTTAGTTCATCACATTTTGTTTATCATGTCCCAGCTCCACATCTGCTCTCAGAAAATACCCTGCTATTAGCCATTTGCACCATAGTGTGAAATAGCATTATTTTTTTCTCTTAGGGTTATTTTTATCTTGATTCTTGTTGAATAATAAAAATTTTTATTTCTTGCTAAAGGAATTTCAGGGACCAGGTAGAGATGGGGACTTTATTGGACAATTAGAATAATGATCTTTCACAGTGAAAAAATCAGGGAGATGATGTTGATATGTTCCTTTTCTGGTCATCATTCAGGATGAACAAATATTATTTTATATTTTATCTAAATAGTAACAATAAATGAGAGATAGAATATTTAAGTAGTCCAAAAGTTCAATACACTAGAGTCATCTCTAGCGTATTATACAGGAAAACTTAGCTTTATTTCTAATTAGACTCTATACTTTAAAAATATTCTTTTAGGAAATTTACTTCTCCATGCTTCTTAGTGAGTATATCTACTACAATTTTGTAGAATTATATGGGAATATGTTTACATCATAAAATAGGTGGAAAAGTTAGACATCAATTTGTAAATTATTTTGTCTGTAGTTTTAAAGAAATAGAAAAGGAGCTATAACAAACTGTTAGTAGTAGAAAATGTTAGGCAGCAGGATAATGTTTGATTTTTATTTTATTTTTTATATTCTTCTTTTTATAAATTATCTGAAATGATCATATATTATTTTTATAATTAGAAAAAGAATCCTTAAAAGACAGAAGCTATATCTTCTTACTCTGGTACCATATTTGGACACTTCTATGTTTCCTTCCTTTCTTCTACTACTTTGCCATTCAATATATTTTCTGTCGCCCCTACTTTCCTGCCCTCCCACCTAATTTTCCTCTTTACATTTGTGGAAAACCTCACTTTACTCAGGTATTTGTAAATGAAGTTCACCTTGCCCATGTGGACAATCTTCCAGGCATGCTATGAGGCTGATCAGTGGTAAACATTGGCTGTGGAAATCTTTGTCATAAAAATGTCTTCCAATGTCACCTGATAAATAAGTGATGAGCTTACCCCACTTTTCTCTCCATAGGACATGGAGATACAGGCATGGGCAGAGGCGTGGACTTGGAAGGGGTCTCTGGTAGGCAGTATGGTGAAACAGGAGGAGCCCTGCCTGGCTGGTATGAGGTCGGTATGGTTTATTTTGCCCTGGAACCAGCTCCTGATTATGAGAAAATAATTTACCATGGTTGGATCTCTGTTTCTTTGTTTTATAAAGAAAAGTCTGGATCTTGAGGTCATTTCTGGACCTAATATTTTAAGCACCTATGTTTTAGAGTGAATATTTTATGAGTCTATAAATATTTCTCTGAGATTCCTCCAGTGGGAATACTGTAGTACCTCCACAGAACTTACTGACTTTGAGACTTACAATGACTAAAGTAGGAGGTGGACATTTGACTACAATTATGCAAGCAGATTGTCCTTTAGTTGATCTTTAGCTATCTTTAAAATTGATTCCCTTAGTACTATCTGCTGTACATGAGTGTGCATGATGGAACTAATGACATGAATTTGTCATACCTGGAATGAATATTTCTCTGGAATTCAGAGAACTCACATCAGGAGGACTGTGTGTGTTCACAGAGTAACTGCTGTTCTCCTTGGTGCTGATAGCTACTCACATTCTTGGAAGGAACACAGTTTCACTGCTGGTAAAGTGCTATAAAGAGACCTTTGCCAGAGACAGGGAGCAGTGGCTATGGAGTGATTCTTTACTATAGTTTGAGAAAAGTGATAATTTTAATTGAATGAGGAGATATTCAGCTATTAGGAACATGTTAGTATTATCTCAGTGCTTTATTAAGCACCTTAATTAGGGCCATCAGTATTCCTATCACTAGAATAAGAATGCATACAAAATGCTTATTTTAATTTTGGGTATCCTATGTTGACAATTGCTACTAATTCAAATTTATTTATTTTTTGCAAATTTCCCTAGGAATTCCAATTAAAAAAATACTACCATGACTTGATGTTTTTTGGGATCTGTTTTTGCACTGGGCTAATTATTTTATATGCATTAACTCATTGAGTTCTCATAACAATGGTACCAATTAGGTAATATTATTGTCATTACTTAGCAATAGAGGGAATTAAAGAAGTTAGAGGAAGTGAAGTAATTTACCTAAAGTCTTACAGAGGAGAACACTGAATTCCTATCCAAAGACCACTGAGTCCAGAACCTGAGTGATTAATCGCTAAAGTCCATCTGTCTCCCTGGCTTCTGTCAATGTGGTACCCTTATTTTAGGTGTTTGATTGCATGAGATTACAGCAGAGGCTTACAAAGGTGACATCCTGTGTCCCCAAGTATTTCAGTGCAGCTGTGGTTGTAGAGTGCCATTGCTAGTGCTGCTCATCAGGCCGCATCTCTGAGTAAAAGAAGGCTTCAACCTATAGGCAGGTCAACTCAGAAATGCAGGGAAGATGATGCCCCTGGGAGCAACCCTTAACCCAGGGTGTAGAAGTGAGTGGATGAGTTCCCTGGCCTCCTTAGCTTCTGGCAGGACAGCTCTGAAACATGCTAATCATGGTTTCCATGGAGGTCCCCAATGGGACTGAGCACTCTTCATCCACATTGCTAACCAGCCCATTCCAAGTACCCTGTTTCTCTCTTCCCACCCCCTTGCTCTTTCTCTCCTGGGACTTTTCTCCAAATAAACGACTTGCATCCGTGCCCTTGTCTTAGGCTGTGCTTTCAGGAGAACACAAACTAATACAATGTTATTATGTTTTATGGGTGTCTTGTTGTTAACTCTTGTAATATATATTCTAAGTAATAATCTCACTCTACTATTTCCACTTAGTTATGAGGACCTATCAATTTTTTCTTCAAAATGTCAATTTTCTATTCCCACAACCCACCTTGTAGCCCGGGCCTTTATCATTTTGTCCCTGAGGTATTATGTTAGGCTTCTAGTTAGCATACCCTCTTCTATCATCTAAGACTTCCTGCATACTGATGCCCAATAAATTTTCCTCCAGTGTTGGTTTCATCTGTCACTCCCCTGCTCAAAAACCTACAATTACTCTGAATAATTTATCACATCAAGTCTAAATCCTTCCTTCCAAGTTAAGGTGCACTTTCTTCAGAAAATCCTCCAACTCTGATAAACTCTATTGATTTTCCATGTCTCTGAATTCTTGTAACACTTATGACCTTGCCACAGAATTTAACACATATTTATGATCTTGTATTATTTACATATTTTTATATGTTTTCTTAGCCCAATAAACTACAAGGTCCTTGATGCCATAAACTATGCCTTTGTGGCCTGTTGCATTTTCTATAATCTAGCACAGTACTAGGCACAAAAGGACAGGTTAATACTTTTGAACTGGATGATCATTCATTCTTAGAGACTTCCTACAAGGGAGAAATTTGTATGTGATTTTGCAGATATATTTTCTAAAAAAGGCAAAATTTGGAAAGCATTTTGGTTTGCCTAAATTCTCAGAGTAAGCAACAAATAAATGCCTGTTCTCTGAACTTGCAGTTCTAGAATATGATTGTTACTCTTCCAAGTGGCCAAAGTCAGCTTCAAAAAGAGAGCAAGATTTGCAGGTGTTTTAAATCTAGAGCATTGTTAAGTATTTGACAACAAGGCAGAGGTAGAAAGAAAAACGAAGCCCTTCTCGTGAGCCCCAAGGACTTTTACAGAAAATTATTTTTAGCTAGGATGTCAATATTATTTTGCCTAATTTTAAAGACATTTTTCAGTAAGATTATGGAACCCCATCTTGATTAACATAGGAGATTCTGGAGAAGGAACGATCTCATTTTCCTAAACATCTTCTCCACATTCCTAAAGATACATTTTCTTTTGGTTTATGTTTTCCCCCAATTTAAGCTCTATTGGAAGTTCATTTTTTGTATAAGAACATAAAAGGCACTTATTTAAAACTGAATAATAATATTGAAGTGTGAAAGATTTTAGAACTCACCATTTAATATACTAATTTAATATAGTCAAGGTAGGAGTGTGTGTGTTTTAAGAATGTAGATGGGTAAATACTTATACAAAGTATCCAAAACTTGAAACCAAAAGATCTATTTACTTCCCTTGGGAGTCTGTTCAGGTATTTTTCCAGGCTGTATTTTTATAATTACTTAAGTATACTCCATTGCAGAGGTCCTAATAGAAGCATCTAAATCTTACTGTGCAACCTCAGGGAACAAAGATATTCTCTTGAAAACTTGATTGCTTTTCTATGGAAGCAGTTAGCTTTGATTTATATCACTTCTGAAGGGAGCTTCGCTGAGGCTTTGAGTAATCCAATAAGGATCATATAATATACTCCCCTTTACATCTCGTAGAGTTGCTGTGTATGGAGCTCTTTTTTTATGATTCAGGAAATGGGCTAAAAGCTTCCTAGGTTCATCTCTGCTCACAAACTTTGTTCTGGGGGAAGTAATGGCCTTTTGCATTTTAATAAGCAGTAAATCTCAAGTATTACAATGCTTCTCCAGTAACAAGCTATCTTTGGCAGTGTGGGCCTTTCCCTGTTTTTGAAGATAATTGTTATCTCATCATTGGGTTTCCATTTGAAGACACTGCACTGGAAGATGCTGCCCACATCTTTTTCTGAAAATAGTCTGAGCCTCCCTCATGAGTGCCTAAGAGGGATATGAAAAATTAAGAGAAGCTGTATGAATGGCCAGGAGTTTTATCAAAGTTATGTAACCTCATCTAAAAAGACAATTGTATGCTATTTTACATCATTTCTCCTCTAAACATTGATTGCTTAAATATTTGTGGTTCATCTAATATACAATGTACTGTCTTAGGTCCTGGAGATGATATGAAAATGAATAGGATAAAATCCTGGCTTATAACTACTTAAGAAAATATCCATATAAATGAATTTCATGGAGTGTAATACAGTGGGCTCTTTTTGAGTTTCATGACATGGATGCCCTTCTAAATGGGTTCATTGGAGAATTTATTTCTTTTAAGTAGAACTGTCTCCAGAGAAGACCAGATACATAAAAACCTTACTGTGTAAACTTGTTCTGTTTGAACAATAAACCATCAAACGAGGATGTAGTTTCCATACTTAGAAATGTCTAATGGTAGTTCTCATAAGGATAGAGGAGTTTTTACCTTGGTCTTGGGCTGTTTCTATATGAATTGACATCCCTCCAGCAGATTGATGGAAGGGTCTTGATTGTTCTAATTCTATCTGATCAATTGCTTAGCAATCAATTTGGTTGTGATAAATTTGATATCCTTGAGCAGATGTGTACCTAAATTCCATTTTAATGACTAGCTCAGTTTCTTTACAGCAAAACTTTCTCTAATATTATGTGATTAAATATGCTTTTTAAAATTTTACTTCATGAACATTTAGGCAACTTATTACCATGCAATATCATGATGATTTAAAATACAGTTAAAATATTCACTGAATATGATAATAAGAAAGGGTACATAAACAGGTATTTTCTAGACATATTAAAAGTATTATATGTTTCTCTTGGGTTCAATATCTTCATAAAACACACAGAATTTGGAACTGTAAGAAATCTTTTAATTCCAGTCAGAATTGCTTCTTTAACAAATAAGATGGAGGCTCCTAGAAGCAAAGTGATTTGTCCAAAATAGAGGCAGAGCTGGAATATAAGCATTGGATTTCCAATTTAGTTCAATATGAGCTTACTGAATTCAATATTGTGTATATATTAGGTGCTTACATTTTATTTCAGTGAGATGTTTTCTTCTAAATATTAACATATTTGAAATAATATATACTGTAAATTTTAAATAGTGACACATATTCCCCTTGCCTCCTTTCTTCTACAAGTATTTATTGAGTGCCTATTACTTGCCAGACACTAGTTTAGATATAGGTTATACAGTAGTGAACACAAGACAGATGAGGTCTTGGTGCAATAGAGCCTGAATTCTTGTAAGGAAGATAGCCAACAAACAGAAAATGACCAAGAGAAATGTGAGACAGCCATAAATGCTGCTGTGTAGAGATTTAAATTGGGTACTATAAAGGGAGTGCCTGGGTGGTGACTGTGGATTGAGTGTCCCGGGAAGATGACATTTACATTGTGATAAGGTTCAGGACATGCTATGCCAAAACATGGCACCTTGGCATTTGAGAAAACAGCAGAATCAGTAAGGTCACTCTCACCTTCCCCTTGCCCTTATTCCCTGAAGCAGGTCATAAAACTTAGGAAGGCGACTCTCTGACCTTCTCCCTCCCTTCTCCCCTGAAGATTCTCATGAGACAGGTGTCCAGCCCTATACCCAGAGGCAGCGGATGTCATATATGGATGCCAAGAAGAATCTGAACAGACAGGCCTTGCTAAGTTTCTCCATCCCCAGTTTATTATCATTAGATCATACCTTTCATCTTCTAATTATACTTCTGCACAACTATCCATAAAAATACACAAATTTCTCCACTTAGAAAAAGTTAGAAGAAAAACCCACAGATTTTCCCATTTCTTTGCATCTTCATTTCTGGAGGATCTCATGTCATGTAAAACTCATAGTAAATAATTTGTGTTTCTTTTCTCTTGTTAATCTGTCTTTTCTTATAGAGATCTCAGTCATGAGCCTTGTAAGGGGTGAGTAAAAAATATTACTTTCTCTCCTCCAACTGACAGGGAGAAATATCAATAAAGAGAAACTACATACACAGATTTGGAGAGAGCAGCCCATGGAGAAGGAAAACCAGAAGAAAGACTTGGTGGTGAGAACACATCTGTGATAATCAAGAAACAAAGGAGTAAAAAAGTAGTTTGTCTATAGCAGCACTATCTAGTACAATGGTCTGTGATTATAGAAATCTCTGAGTTGTCCAGTATGGTAGCCTCTAACCACATGTGCCTATTGAGCACTTGAAATGTAACAGGAGTAATTGAGGAACTGAATTGTCAATCTTACATAAGTTTAATGACTCTAAACTGAAATTGAAATAGCCACATGTGGCTAGTGGCTGCTATATTGGGCTGTGCAGGTCTAGAATGTAGAGGTTAAGAGATGGGCAGTGTGGTGGAGTATGAGCTGAGCAGGGTGTGTCCGAGGGATACGAAGGGACTGGATCACATAGTTCTTTGTAAGGCAAAGAGAAAACTTTGGTTGTTATTCACCGTGGATTGGAAATTATGGCACAATCAGATTATATCTTAAAAATACCATTTTGGGTGCTGGGTGGAGAATGGGAGGCAGGCAGCCAGAGTAGAAAAGGGAGGCCTGTTGGAATGCCACTGTAACAATCTGTGGGTAATATGGCAGTGGCTTGGATTAGAATTGTACACTTTCAGGAATATCATTTTACATGTGGAATTTTAGTCCATGATGATGGACTGGATGTGGGGCAAAGAAGGGTAACAAAAAAGAATCAAGGAAAACACTGAGATTTTTATTTGAGCAACTGAGTGGATAGTGGGGCTACTTACTAAGTGGTGAAGATTTAGGAAGAGCAAGGATAATTTTGAGATGCTTCTGATACATCTAAATAAAAATATTATAGAGGGAGTTGAATACATTATCATTCTAGGTATCATACCTATAGCTCCACCGACAGGACAGGGCTATATACATAGGGGGCCATCATATATATTTGCTATATTATATATGTGTGTATATCATAACAGAGATATGTCATTTGTGTGTATGCTCATACATATACATTCATACAATCTCAGGAAAAAACAGAAAATTAATGGAACCACTCTTTCTATAAAAGCAGACTACTTCAGCATAGCTGCTGAAACAAGAATTATTTGCAAATCAAAAAAAGCAGCACTTATGATTAAAACAAATATCTTGACCACATGAATGAAAAAAAAGAAGAAAGATATACTCTGTATATACTTGGGGATTTTTAAGCAGCAGCAAACAAATCTTTCCCAGGTATCATGGTAGCATGTGTTGAGTGGAGGCAGGATGACGTCAGGATGAGAGCAGGACAACCTTTCATCTCGTTTCCTGCGTTTCTTCCTTGCCTCTCAATTCTTCCACTCCGGCATGTAGTGCAGCTGTACAGTTCGGTACTTGAGGTAGATGAGGTCTTCTAGGGAGACTCTGCAGCTCTGTGTTGATGATGCCCAGTGAGAGTGTCCAAGGGACTTTTTGAGTAGCCACCCTTATCTCGCATCTGAACTATTGCAATGACATCCTGTTCATGTCATTTTTCACAAGATGTACTCTTTTGTTAGCAGAGAGATGGACCAAGCTCTCTCCCCATTGCACAAGCCATTATTACCAATCCTAACTTTGCTAAATGCTAGAAACCATTCTGGCACCAACACAAGGCTGAATTTTGCTGCAGATTTGAAGAAGAGTAAAGGGAGGTTACATTTTAATACCACATAACAAATTAGCTTTCCATGTTCTTACAAAGCCCATTGGGTCTTCTCACTGGCCACACTTCCATGGAGTGATGGACTTCAGTAAGTGGCCTGTTGCATTTCCTTGGCTTTAGGTATGAAGCATATGTGTTAATGGGATTACAAAGGGGAAGGAATCGTAGGCACAGGCTAAATGAATGAGTAAATCAACCATTTTATTTTGAGACATTATTATAATTCATAAGAAAATTACATTATATATTAAAAGACAGAAGAATGTGTAGTCACTTCACTGGAATAGTGATTCTTATTTTTGCTTGTGTACCAAAAGCACCTGGAGGGCTTGATAAAACATAGATTGCTGGGCATCATCCGCTAAGTGTCTGATACAGTAGGTCTGGGGTATAGACTTTGCATTTTTAATAAGTTTATTTGCAAAGCTGATGCTAGTCTTCTGAGAATGAGGGTTTGAGAATTACTACCTTAGAACAGTTTCTCCCATCTCAGTCTTGATGCACATGCAGCTCTGATGCGATATAATGCAATCTGCAACCTGCTCTATAGTTCAGATGGTGGAGACTCTCAATCACATCTGCAAATGTATTGAGTATTCTACAACCTGTTATAGAGTATGTTTTTCAACATTGCTTGAATTTTAAGAACATGCAAACATCCTAAGAAAAAGCTATCTAGGAATCTCATAATTTCTTTAATGTTCTTCATGATGTAGCTTCTTGTTTTATTAGGGTGATGCCTATAAAACAAAGTAAAATTAAACAGAAATCATCCTATTCTTGCCTAGAAATAATTTGAAGCTAGAAATACTATATCTAGCTTTGGCCTTTGATTTCAGTCAAAATCTATATAACATGCTTGTTTAGCGTTTTCCACATATGCATATTAATTTAAGCATAATAACAACACATCTGGAGGTCTTTATTGAAAGAAAAAAATATAATAAAAACATTAGATGGGCCAGACACTATTTATCAATGAAAACTTTCTTTTTAAACTCTTAAATTATGGTTAGTTCATAAGTAACATAACAAGCTAAATAGCTCCCTAGGACCCAAAGCAAATAAAATGGTGGAATGTTAACCTTTATTTACACCAAATTATCTTATACTCATTAGTAGCCAAGATAATTCCCAACTGACATTTATTGAAGTAATAGCCAAGCCTCACCTACCTCAGCTCTTGACTCAGCTGGGCATGTTACTATAATTTGGGTTTATTGAACCAGAGATTTCTGGACCTCACCCCCAGAGTTTCTGATTCAGTGTACCTAGGTGGGGCCTCCAAATTGGGTTTCTTGCACATACCCATGCAATGCTACAGCTGCTGGGAAACTTTGAGAACCCTGTTCTAGGTGCTATTTGGGTAATTCTAAAGCATCTAGCAGATTGAGAGTATCTAATTATCTGTGGCTCCTGAGAGAATGTGGGTAATCTGTCTGGAAATGTGAAAGTTTGTTATTCTAAAAAGCAATGGAGTTATTTTATCTTATTCTTCCAGAAGCAAACCTAAAAAATGTCTCTCCTGTCCTAGTATCAGCTGCTTACAGGTCTGACTTCTTGAAGTTGGGCTGCCATCAAAACATGTACTTAGGAGCTCCTTAATATATGTGACCAGTTTTTCTGCCTCACTATATTCTTTGTATTGTGGCAAAATGGTAATTGTTCTAATCTCATTAAGTTCATTGCTTATAGAATTCCAAGGCATTTCCCCCATTTATAAACTTATGGGTTTTATTTTAATATGTTTGAAAGTGTACAATAACATAAACAAATCATAATGAGAATTTTGGGCTGGTAGGTTTATTGTGGCAAGCAGGTCATTTCAGTACGTTTTTGGTCCACAGTTCATTAGTAAACTGTTTTAGTACTAAGAAGATTGATTAAGTGCATTGAGGTAAGTGTAAACTTAGGACAAAGGCCAAACAGAAAAGCTTATTTCAATTAAGCAGAAAAGAAGAAAATTAACAAAATAATGACAATGAGAATCTTCAATCCTTAATTGGTGTCAAAAACTTTCTAAACTTTAGACCTATCTTCAGTTTTACTCTGTTGTGATACTTAGTGCCTAAGTGCTACTTTAATTACTTCTGTTATTAGTGGCCTAGATCTCAGGGACTCCTTTCCTAAGTAAAATGTTCCCATGGGGATCTTAAAATTCCCTCTTGCTAATTCTTTTCCTTGACATTATTTAGTATAAACCAAATTTAGTGAAATTTTTGAGTAAATAGGTGGTATTTTTCTTCTCTAATGGTGGCATAAATCCTTCTCTAGAAGGAAGGATCTAGGAAAAATGTCAGGCAGGAGAAATATCTGAATAATGCATAGATTATATTCAGGCTTTACTCTCTTGGAGCTTGTATTGATTCAGGTATATTCACAAACAATCAGTGATTTTTTTTCTCCATGATTTAGGTTTCTTTAGTTTATTATAGCTTTATTTTTTAAGGTTACATTTCTGCTGCTTGCAGATGTGTGTGTGTGTGTGTGTGTGTGTATATATATATATATTCCGCTCCCCACCCATTACCTCTGTTCCTTTGATACCCATAATGATTGTAATTTGCTGGATTTCTGTAGTTTTCTTTGTTTTGTTTTGTTTTTTATTGTTGTTTTGTTTTCCATTCTGCAATCTGGAATTTTTCTGAGTACTGATATAATTATAAATCTTGCAGCATCCACAAGCTTGTTTCCCTGAGGTTAAAAAGTGTATTTGGTGGCTGAGACAAGTTTGGAGCCCTAGAGGAAGAAAAGAAAAGTGTCTTTGGAAATCTTGTTTTAGCGTTTTTTCCTCCCACTAAAGAAGTGTCTTTACTGTTATACATGTATCATTTTTGGTGCTCTACTTATGTACGATATATGATTTTATTTATTAATTTCACATAGCAAAATTATTTCTAGTGTAAGTTCAACTGAAAAACTAATGATAGATTCTTGTAAGATTATCTTAGGTTTCTATTTTTGTAGGCTACTATGTATCATGAAGCTCAGGGGTACGTTTGGGTTTCGTTTTTAGTTTTAGGTTTTGTAGCTAGCTTTTCATTAGATTCTACAAGGCCATTAGATAAAGGAATGAGTCATTTTGACAGTTGAGAACATACCTTCTATTAATATAAGGCTTCATCGTTGGCTAAGGAAAGAGCAGGATTGCTTTGCTGCTGATCTTCATCAAGGCATATGGTAATCTGATTACTAAACGTCATGTCAACTAGCTTCCTCTGGGCCAGAGATTTTCCTGAAATGTTCTGAAATGTTCCCATTTTATGATGATTCAAAGATGTAAATGCCCCTACAAAAGGAGTTGACCCAAGATGAGCTTCATTTCTATGCTTCATGTGTCTATTTCCTTGTTCTTTTATTGGTAAAATTATCCATAGTGTACATTTCAGACTTATTAGCAATGCCAGTCATAGAAATGATATTGAAATAAAACTGATCCCCCCCCATCTTCGAACAAACAAACAAAAAAGTTTGGTGGTCAATAATCACCGTTATGAAATGCCTGAGGCTAGTTGCAGACTGGTTTTTGTAGATAAGAACAAAAAAGATCACTCTTGGCTAGAGAGAGCTTCTTCAAACCCAGCCCAGAGAACTTTGTCAAGAGCTCAGCTGGCTAGACTATATAGAAGTTGGTTCAAATGTAAATAATTTTTCTTCTTTCTTGCAAAAAAAAACAAAAACTAAAAACAAAAACAAAAATAAAAACAAAAAAACCCCAAAAAACCTGTTTGTAGGAATTCTGTCTCCAAAACAGTTGGCTATACAAGAGCCTTACCATTTTTTAAAAAACTAGAGATAGGACAATAAGTTGCAAAGATATGATTAATAGAAAAATTTTAAACAATTCTTCTGATCTATACTGCAATAAAACCAAGATATGCTTAATTTATTTGTCTTATTAGATCTTTTGAATTATTTTTCTTTAGTTATTATAATGATAGGTTGTTTAGAGTGATAAAACTATTGTTTACAGACTATTTGCTAGTCTAGAGAAATCTTTTTTTTAGGCTCTATGGAAGCAAAGACAGGAAACTCAGGAGAAACAATTCCTATCTCCTAGGTCATAGCAGGTACCAGGGCCCGGGCCAGGCTGTTTCCTGACACATGTTTCAGTGGGAAGTTTGAATAGCTAGACTATTAAATTATAAAACTTGCTTATAGTTCCCTTGTGATATTCCCTTCATAGAATACCAGTAATCATTTCTTCCCTTTCTCTTCTACATTCTGTCTATCTACCTACCTATGTATTTCCTGAGCTTGTCACCATACCACAGTGAAAATAGCTTATCTTTAGTACTACTGGTAAACTTATTTTTAACACTTTTGAAAGAAGCATGAGGATGAGGCATTTAAGAATGAGAAATGCTAGTCACCTGTGATCACTGGTCCTGCCTTTGCAACAATGAACTCGCTCTCTTTAATAGTTGATTGCCTTACTGGATACTTAGTTTCCATTGTTAACACCTATACAACTGATTTGTTATAGCAACATTTGAACAAATTTAGGAAATTAGAAACTTGGAAAGACAATTCAAGTAATATTATTATAATAGAGCTGTTATGATTTTGATAACAACAACAATAATGTGTCTGGAACATTCTGACAGTACAAATTTGGAAAGAAATGCCATCATATCATGGAAAAAGGAAGAGTTAAGACATGTTTACAACAAATGGGAAGTAATGACTAAGAAGCAGAAAGAACTAATGAGGTGATAATAGTGCAACTGTGACTCACAGGACAGAGCAAAGACAAAAACAAACTCTGGAAAGCAACTGTGTTAAAAATAATGACAAATTTCATTTGGCCCGAGAAAATTATGAAAATTAGAATAGTTAAACGTGTAATATCATCCTTGTTCACACAAATCACTTGAGTCATGCTTATTAAAGTTCACATCATGTTTTTCTTTGTGGAATTCAAAGAACTCTGAGAATATGACCTCATGAATACCAATTACTAAAGTTTTCAGCCCAGATTAAAGGAACACAGGCAGATGGTGTTCCAACCATTTCAAGTGTAGACATCTTTTTGTCTCTTTTTTTGGTAATGTTTAAAATGACTCTATTTACTTCCCAGCCTTCTAGACTAGTGTATAATCTCCCCGGGGGCAGTCACTGATCTATTTTCCCTTCCTGTGCCCTACTGCCATGCAGCCAGACTTACTCCCGTGCTTTGTACACAGTGGATGTGGAATAATTATGTACTGAATTGAAGTCATTGTGCCTAATCTATTTATAGAGAACAGAAGTAAGTGATGAAAATTCATCAAAGCCAAGTAGCTAGTGAAGAGTTTGATCTTATTCACTTATTTACATTTGACTATTAAATACTTCAAAACACATGTGGTCATCATATGCTGAACCATCTAAATTTCAAGTGACTAGCTGGCTTTTTAACTTCCATCAGGATAAAGCATGTTTCTGACAACTCTGCAGCTGTGGAACAGAGAAAGTCCTGTCATTTATTTTTTCTATCATACTAAAATCTAACTCATGATCTAAGATTTTCTTTAGCACATTGAAGGAAATCACTGGAGAGGATTTAGCCAAGATCCTCCTGTCAGACAATAGCCTTTTCCCATTTCCATACCTTACACCACTTAGTTATCGTTACTCATATTTATGTACATTTTTGATGTCAGATATTTGTGATGCTTTACTGCACTACAGGTTTATCAACCTCTTGATGACAAGCACCATAGCTTATGCATCTCTGTATTTTATGCAGTATCCACCAGATTGTTTTGCACATAGAAGATCCTTACATATTCAATGATTAAGTAAGTATTGTCCTTTGAAAGATATGTTCACTAGAGGTAGCACTGGGGTGTAATTAAAAGTTTAGATTCTAGAATTAGACCACCCTTGGTTTGAATCCTTATTTCTCCACCTTCTACATGTGCAATCCTGGGTTGATCACAAAACCTTGTCTCAGCCTCACAGACTTGTGAGGAGTAAAGGACAACATAATGCAGCTAAGTCTTAGAGCAGCGCCTGGTTCATGGTCAGTGCTCTGTGGAGGTGGTTCATCGCCCTTTTTCACAGTAAACCTTGTTTTCTGGCTAAAAAAGTTACACTGCTGGGATTTATGAAAATCTGGGATTTTAACTTCCTTCCAGCTCTCCATGATAGCAATGTATATGTTTTATCTTTACATTGATATTTCAGAATATCAGGTATTGTTATCTCTGGATGTTCTTTTAATTCTTGACTACTTGATATCATTTGGTAAGAGATAGAATGGAGTTCCAGAAGCACTAAAAATTGTTTGTCATGAGATATTCTGACAATGTTTTAATAAGTCATTGTTTTTAATTAAAGAAATATCAAAATGTTATCTATAATACATATTGATAAATACCGGAGGGATTGTGATGGCACTCAGTGTTGTAGTCAGGGAACAGAAAATGCCTAAGACCTTGTCAGTAAGTTTCTTTTCAGGAAGTTCTTGAAGAAGCTGTGCACACAAGAAACAATGACACATGAGACAGCGTGGGCTATCAGCAGTCTGGTGCTGCAAAGCTGAGCTCTCCGGTGAGCTGTGTCTCAGGCAGGTACCTGAGAATCCGCCTCAGGCACATGGCCCAAATAGTCATCTTCTTTTAATCACCTGAGCCTTGATTGCATTCTTACTCAGCTGCTGAGTCTCACATAGCTGAGAACTCCCAAGGGACTAGTCTTCATTGAGAAGGAGGAGAAGATAGCATGACCTTGAGGAGCCTTGGCTTTGTGTACCAGTCCCATTGACTGGAAACCTGTAGGTTTCTGCACACTAGTAAATGCAGTGAAATTGTGTCCTGGATGTGACCAATTGGATTAGTTTTTCCTCCTCTTGGGAGGAGAAGTGGGGCAGAGGAATGGGAAGAGAAGGAAGACATCTCTGGTTCGGAAAGTGATTTTTCTTCCCATTAGATGCTAAAATATGTGTTTACAAAAAAAAAATGATGGACAATTTGACTCTCTTTATTATTACTGATATCTAAATATCCTTAATATTAGTCTTACTCATTTGTACCTTTGTTTTCTTTGCTATTAGTTTTTATAGTTCTGAAGTACTCCATTAACAGAAAATACCCTAGTAACCTTATATTATCTGTAAATAATTCTCCATATTTCTTAAATGCATCTCTACATGTTCTAAAATAAGGATTTATGTATCTAAAATAAGGATTTATGTATCTTTAAGGAGTGCTAATACAGAAAACATTTCTCAATTCTTTGGTTCATAGTCTTTCTGGCTTGTTTACAAAATCTGTTTAAAGGCACTGGAGAAACTAGATTAATTTAATTGTGCCATGAATCCCTTAATTTTTACCCGTGGAAGCCCTAGCTTTACAATAGCTGATAATTATAGGAAAATTTAATATTAACTAAGTAGGGGCAGTTCTGATATTATTTCTTATTCTAGGTATAAAAATGTGGATTTCATGATTCTGGATATACATTTTTAATCTCATAACTATAGCAATCTTTAGTTCTTAAGCAAGGAACATTATGCTACCTTGGGCTTTTTATGTGGGATAGTGGAGGAGTAGTAATTGTGCTGGTGGTAATAGCAAAACAAACTCAAAGGGCAGGTGGTGGTAGAAAGAAACTAACATTTATTTTACCACTTGCCAGGTGCTGAATTGATCACATTATATATGTTATCTGTTTAACTCTGTCACTAACCTTGTTCTGTGATGTACTTTGCAGATGAGGAAAACTGATTTACATAGAGGCTGAATAGCTTCCTCAAGATGATTCAGTGAATTAGTAGCAGAAACTGAATCTTAACCTAGGGTTGTCAGACTTCAAATATTGTATTCTTTGAGTGTTTTCTCTGTGCCTAAAGATGTAACACTCATGTGACATGAGCACTGGGGCTTCTCTTCTGTTGTTGAGGGGAATCTTTTTATCATCACATGAAGAAACTTGGGCTGCCCACTGGAAGATAAGGACATGGCAGAGAAAGGCCTTGGCTGTTCCAACGAGGCCCTCACAACCAGCCATTGCAGCCGAGGCCCCAAGAACCTGAGTGAGACCATTCTACACTATTGAGGCTAGATCAGAAGACCAGCCTGACCAATCTACAAAATCATGGGAAATGAAGAGCAATAACTGTTCATCATTGTTTTAAGTAACTAAGCTTTAGGATGATTTGTTATGCATCAGAAGCTGATTACTACACATGAAGCAGTTTTTGAAATGATAGTGAGTTAAATTACAAGAAATCTTTCTGAATTCTTAGTTGAAGAGAACTGGTACCAATTGAGCAAAAGAGTGTTAACTTCAAATTCAATGACAACAAACAATACATTACATATTATATATCATGTACTATGCTAATGCTTTTTACATGCATGAGCACTTTTAGTCCTCACCACCATCCCATGAGGTGAATGTTATCTCTGTTTTGCACATGATTAAATGAGATTTAGAAGAGTTAAGTAACTTATCCAAGGCCACAAACAATTAATAAGCAATGTCAGGATTTGAAACCTCATGGGGCTAATTTGAAAGTCTTCTGTGTTGCTTTCAAATAGCCTTAGGATAGAAGCCATGGAAGAAGTGACATGAATAGAGGAAGTTTACAAGAAGGATTGCTTGGCTAGAGCTGTCCCCTCAAATTATGAGAAACTGTCACTTTCTGATAGGGCGGCCTTTGTTAAAAATGATGGATTGGTGGGAAATATCCTGTGGTAAAGTTCAAGGAGAGCATAGGATTAAATTAGAAAGGAGGAAAAAAGTCAAAATGAAAAGGAAAGTAAACGTGAGAAAAATATTTTTTAAAAAATTCCATGTCCTGTAACCAGCCTAAGAAGTTGAGAGAGACATGTGAGAGGTCATTGGGACAGTTTCAACCCAGGAGTTGGGAGAAGAGAAGGCCATGGCTGGCAGATAATAAAAAAAAAAAAAATGAAGAATCTTGGTGATATTCTTATAGCAGTCTCTTCATTAGCCTGGGTACCTTGTCTTGGACCATTTAAAATCTCCTTGTGCCTGATAGACTTAAACTAATTTTGACTAGCTTATTATGAGCAGATGTTCATGTCATATATTGGCTATGATAAATTCACTTTGTCTCTCTTTCTCTTCTATTTTAGATGAATAAAAAGCAGTATTGACAAAGTTTAACTTAAGTTTATAGCATACAAATGGCTACAAGCTTGCACATGATAATATTTGAATTATGCAGTTAAGAGTTATCACTGACATAAGCATCTCAAGTCAAACTTTGCTCACAGGAGGGAATAAAACCATCAGGAGCAACATATTTGAATCATGAGTATGCTAATGTGTGTGTAATGGCAACGACCTTCTCCACTGAACAACATATGCGTAGATCTTCTCTTAACCAATGAGTAATATGGCATAAACAAATTAAGAGTGGTGTCATATGACTTCACAGTCAAGTAACCAGAATATAATTAGTTTGATTTAATCTGGAAAGCAAATTCATTATTGCCAAGACAGTAATTCAGGGCTCTGTGCTAAATGAACTAGAGGCGGATGTTTAACAGTCAATTTGCACCATGTGTTTTTGTAAAAAAAAGAAAAAAAGATCCAACTAAGGTTGTAAAGAAACTCTTTAAGATTTCAAAACTAAATGGACACTCTTGGTAAACAAACAAACGAATAAATAGAAGTGTTGTGTAGTCATAGTGAGAGCTAGTGGCGTACTTACTCCCTGGAAAGTAACCCTGTCTCTGCAGTAGATTTATGTCTGTCACCACTAGTTCACAATCTTCCTTGCTACATTTAAGATACTAATGATTTGGGTGCCATGTGGAATAACTTAATGAACTACACATGTTTAATGAAAGCACTTTCATTACCAGTCTTGATATATTTCAGAATCTCTTATAGAAACTCCACTATCAAATCTACTGTGAAAACATACTGAAAAATTTGATAAAACACACATTTATGTTGCCTATTTAATAGCACACAACAATAAAGATTTCTTAAATTTGAATATCTCTTTACATTTTTATCATCCTAACATGTCCACTCATTTGATCTTCATTATACTGACCCAGCCTAGGTAGTGCAGATGAAATTATACCCATTTTACTTATGGAATCACTGAGACTCAGACATAAAGACGCCTGTTTATAGTCACTCTGCCAATAGGAAACGAAAAGAGGAATGCAAGACAAAGTTTCTTGTTTTGAGAGAGAGAGAAATCTTTATAAATTCTTATACTGTTTGCTGTCTATAGAACTGAATATGTTTTTACTCGCCCAATTAAATAATCTAAAGGCTTTATGAAAGAGACATCTAAAAATCTTTCTGATACTGACAATGGCTAGGAATAGTTTAAAGCAGGGGGTTTATATATTTCCTGAAATGTTTCTAAACCCTCAGTATTAATTTTCAGCACACACTCTATCATCATTTCAAAACAATTCTTATGTAAGGCTGATTCCCATTTTCAAAAAATTGATAGCACCTTATAGGTTCTAAGAGGTTGGGGGTTTGTTTATTCAGGGCAAAGCCAAATGTTTAGATCTACAAAATAGAGCTGCAAATTGTGTGAAAGCAGCTTTTTCTAGGAGATTTCAGTGCTAGACCATCACATTCCCATCCATTAGATACTTTAGAAAAGGTAAATGAAAAGCAATCTGTGACTAAGAACAACTTTGAACCGGGCAAGAATTCATATTTCATGGTAGGTAACCTGGATGATTTGAATTTGAAGACACGATAACATAAAAACAACCAAATAGTGGGGCAGTTTGGCTACAAGGCACTTGATATTAACATTTTCAGATTTTTCTAAGGCATTATTGGGATAATTCTCTTTGACTTTAACTGAAGTTGCACATTTAAAGCAATCAGTCTGTAAAAATTTGATGACGGACTGTGATAACCATCATGGCTCTTCTGTCAATTGAATAAAATACACTTGATTGTGTTCAAATTAGAGCTCAGAAAATCACATACTGAAGAGACTAATTGAAATTGTTCTATGGCAGTGTTCCTTTAGTTAATTATTAACACTTGATATATATAATAGAGTTTGAATAAAAAAACGAGGAGTATTTTGGACAATTAGACACAGGAATAGATATCATATTTTTTGAGAATTCTCTAATACTTACAAAAATTCTCACAATCCAGGTACAATCTAATTCATAAAAATATTAGCAATACTAGCATAAAGCTATTAGTATTATGTTTCTTTTTTTACATACCCTTTGTGTTCTAATATAAATGGTATCAAATTTAATTTACTATCCAGGGGTATTTTCAAAATACAAATTATTTGGCCAAAATCCATCCATTCTGAATAAGAATTTCCAGGGCTGAAGCTGGGTAATTTTTATTAGAAGAAAAACATGGTTTCTAGGAGATTCTGACAATCAGCTTCGTTTGGGGAATTATCGAGCTAATTTACCGACAATTTTCTATTCTCTATCCTGGCTACCCCTTTTTCTCTTCCAGACTTTTTAATTCTATTCAGAAATTATCTCCCAAATACTCCATTTTCATTGATAATTCCCATTCTCTGAACCCCTTGGTCCCCCTACATTTTGTTCACTGTTGTGTCCTCAGGCTCTTAATCTATCAGTATTGGAATCCTGCTTGTTCATCCTCACTCTGATCCTTTCTCATCTCACTTTTCTTTACCAACTTTTGAGTTTTATAAGCCTCCTTATAAAAATCACTCAGGATTTCTACTTTACTATGTAGACTTTATAACTTCAGTATACTCATGCAAGTAGAAGAAAAAAACAGCAAGGTCCAAATTCCCATTTTTGAGAACTATTCCTAAACAAAAATACGCACTATGATTCATCCACTCATCTATGTACCCAACAGATGCTTATGAGTCTAATATGATGTCTTTGGTATTGTCTTACATTCTGGGGATTTAGCAATGAGCAAGATACACATAGTTCCTGCCCTCGTGGGAACTCCATTCTAGTAGGAAAGACAAAAATAATTCATCAAGCAAATAAACAATTCCAGATAGTGATAAGTGATTTGAAGAAATACAAAGCAAGGTAAAATGTTCATCTCAGTAAAGCTAAAGTGGCCAAAAATTGAGAAAAGTTTGACTAAATTATGATAAATCAACCTGAGGGAATATCATTCAGTTATTAAAAGTTGCAAATATTAAAAATTTGCTACTAAACATGGAAAAATACTTATGATTCAATATGCAGTGAAAAATACATAAAAATATATCATTATGCCTCTGCAAAACATGTAGAGAAGAAAACAACTTTAGAAGAAAATTCATTTTTTGAGATCAGGTAATCTTTATACTTGCAATGTTATTTTGGATTAATTTATTAAAGACCATGAAATGTTAAAAACATATAGTTTATTTGATATCCTGTCAAGCCAAGAGCTCTGTTACCTGGATCATCTCTACACTGCAGCACCTGATTTTTCATAACAGTAAACTTGAGGCTTTGAAGTGCATTTTGAGTTATCAAGGAAAAGATAATATTTTACTTCAGTCTAATTTCTGTGCTAAGTATATTTCATTGTGGTTTAATTTTTCATAATCAGTGATATATGCATGGAATTAAGTAGGGTAATAATCTATTAACCAGAATATTTGATTGACCAGAACGCATCATTTCCCGATACCTTAGATAAGAGAGTTATTTATAGGCAAAAATAAATAAATTAAACCTCAACTTCAAACTGCTTTTTGTTACCCTTCAATTTCTTAGGGGATGTTGGTTACTAAATTAGAATCCTGCAAAAGTATCTTGAGAGGCATAGAAATCTGTCTCTTCATTTCACTTCCAAGTAACAGGCCGTTATTGAGTGCCTGCTTTTCTCCTGTCACTGGGGATTGTGGATTGGGACTTGTTAAATGTTTTTTTATTTTTCGTCTAAACTTATGTATCAGTTCACTCAAAACCTACAGTATTTGTGCAAGACTATGATATATGTCAATGATTGTAAGATACATTGCTGAATTAGATATAGCTTTTGTGGAGAAAAAGAAATGGTATTAAATATGAGTACGAAAATTTTTAGACACATCCCAATTTTAAAAAATTAAAATGTAAAAGGTGCCCTAGAATAAAAGGTATTTGATACATGTTCTAGAGAGTGTTCAAAAATTTACCTGCAGATGATTCAACTTTAATAAAATCCCAGCCTAGGTTCTGGGATGGTACTGGGATGTAGCTGTGGGAGAGAGTAGGGCCCCTAAACAGGGATCTCTGGGCCAATCCATTCTGAGGTAGACTTTTCATCAACTTGTGGCAACATCACACACATGTACACAAAGGAAAAAATGAACCTAACACAACAAAAAATTTATTTAATTTAAAAAGTAAAGTGGCCTTCCTCTTTGTAGGTGGGCTTTTGTTTTTGTTTTAATGTGTTTGGCAAAATAAATATTAGTAGTGCGATGGTGGCCTCCTAAATATTTTTGGGAAGTTTCTGAATCCATGAAATTCAATGAGTATAAGTGGTCTGATGGGAATAGCAGTGAACTTACTGTCAAGAGGACTGCAGCTGATTTAACTCTGTCTATTAATAGTTATGTGTTCTTGAGCGTATCTGTGTCTTAATTTCTTCATTTATGAAATAGGTCCAGTACTGAGTGCAAAGGCAATAACATAGCATTTGAGTTTTTCACTTATGTTCCTGCTCTATAACTACAACTAGTTGCTTTAGGTGATTGTGTCTTGTTAATTATCTTGTTTAATTCTAGTTTTCACTAAGCCATCTGATTGAGTGAGTGTTAAATTAGCCACCTTGGGCTAACTTCCCTTTAAGCCTTGAAGTGCCCTGTGTACCCTTATCAAATCCTCAGTGTATTTTCTTCATCCTTCTGCAACAATTCTATACCATGTGATACTATCTTATCACTTTCTTATGTCATCTGAACTCTTGTCATTCGACTCTGACATGGTGGACTTTGGTGAGTACCAACCAACGTGAATTACAGAGTGAACATTCCTGACAGAAACCACAAGTTCTCAAACCTGCAAATCATAATTAGCTCCGTAAGAATCTAGGACCCTGAAAGAGACATGAAAAGAAACAACACTTTAAAATTGAAGAAGCAGCAATAATTACCTCTATGTATTTTAAACCAAAAGGTTCTTACTCTATGAAATGTTAGTACAAAAAAGGAAAATTGTTGAGTTCAACATTATTTTTATTGGAATAAATTTTCAAGTGGAATGTCAATTTATTTTTGAGTATGTGATCCTGCCAAATCTAAAACTCTCATATATAGTACTTTTAAATTTGATCTCTTGGCATGCCAAGAATTCTCATACTACTCTTTTAAAATAGATCTCTACCTAATACTGGAAGCATTTATCTCAAATTCGGTATTTAAATTACTACTTTGAATGTCTGCTGAAATTAATCTAATATCAAGTTTATATACCTTTATAATTTTTTTATTTTGACAACATGATTTCATAAGCTATGATTAGTTCAGGGATTTTGTGGTCATCACGTACAAGATAAGCAGGTTGAAAAGTTTTTTGACTTATCAAAGCCACATTTTGAGAAGTGAGGAAATGCAGCTTTCTTGACTGGCATCTCCATAATTATTTGCACAGTTTTCTGAACTGTTTGACAAGTTCCCATTTGTCTTTAAAACAAAAGGACTATAGGGGGAGCAACCTCAGACCTTCAAGATATTTTAAAAATCTTTCATGAACAAACAGTATTTCAGCCAGAGGGGAAGAATTGACACTTTTTGGATTTTTAGATCATATCATAATGCTACTGCTCCAAATCCAATGAAATTTTGGCTCTAAGGGACATTTTGACATCATTCTTACACTCTCTGAATTAACATTTAAATATTTATGCAATTTTCCATTCTAGAAGAGGAACTGTAAGACTTCCCTGAATGAGAGGTTAAGCAAAGGTTATGATGTTACAAATTAGAACTAAATAGGACACTGATACTGAGAAACTGGAAGCCTGTTAGTTAGACTAATAATGAATCAAGTCAATGAGACAAAAGGTCCCTCAAGGTGAGGTTTGCTAGAGTCTGAATATAAATGGTCATATTATTATTAATGCATCCATTCATGAAAAAGCTATAATACTAGTTTGTGCACAGAAAAGATAGAATACGAGTCAGTGTGAAAGTGTGGATAAAGGAGAATTACTCGTTGCTTTCAATTTAAACAAAGTTTATTAAGGGGTATATAAGTTTGCCTAATTTGTAATATATTTCCCCATATTTTTTCCATATTGAATAAGAGTTTTGCATTTTTAAAATTTTCAATGAGGTAACCATATTAGTTTATTTTAAAAGAAAGCATTAAAAAAATTAAACAATTCCAGGATCAATTTGGAGCATTAAATTGTTAATATATCCATTGTTATTAACTATACTCACTGTTCTGGTGTATTTTTACCTATTTACATTGAGAAAATGAAATAAGGTTTTTTTTGTCCTTGTACCCATAATTTTTAACCCTCCTCTTAGGTGTAAGTGGACTGTTTTTCCAACCTATTCTTTTGAAAACACTTTAGAGGTATGCAGAATGAAATTTGAACAACTTTATCAAATTTGAATCTTAGTCATTTTCTTTCATATTTATATTTAAATGATCTTTTTGTGCAATTAATCTTTGTAGAAATGACATACAATGATCAAAGATATTGGAAATTAAAGTCTTCTACTAAGTTTGGAGCTAAAGGAAAAAACTGGCAACTGAAACAACAAACTTCATTTTAAGTGTACTAAGTGAAATGATTTTATATGAAGCTTAAAATAAAAACAAACCTGCTTTGACCTCAGATTTGGTTATCTTTCTCTGCAATGCTATAAGAAGTCATACTGTGCTGAGAATGATATTGTTGCAGTAACATTTAATTTTGTTTATTGAAACTTGAAGTTTCAAAATTGAATTAGATTCACATTGTTCTGCTTTAGCAAACTTTATCTGGAATATCATGCCAATAAAATTTCTACAAATACTCATTTATACTTTCTGATGTTTGAGTAGATAAGCCTGGACACACGTTAATTTTAATATAGTACATATCAAGTTGTTTGTCTCACTTTTTCTAAAACAAAAGAATTTAGATCTATTCAAGCCCAGGGAGATTGTGCACATGAATGAACAGTGTAACTGAGTTAAGCATCAAAATATTCACCACCCATTTTGAGTCAGGTTCTGTGTCAAGTTATGTGAAAATAACGGTGTGCTAAGCAGATAAGGTTTCTGCCTTCATGGAGCATACTATCTAAACTTATTACTGGAAATTTTATTAGTAATAAATAATTTATTTTGAAGCTAATCAAAAATGTTATAAATGCTTTTACAATCATAAATCTTTTTAATTTTGTCTCTCTAATGTTCTGATCAAAGTCCTCATATTTTGAAAAACTTTGCTGATAAATAAGATTATCCATGTTAAGAAATAAAATTTCCCATTAAAAATTAGCAAAATACATATACTGCTGACAATCAAATTTCCAATGACATTACCATAACATTTTCATATATTGAACTAAAGTTGATGAAGCATTGTCTTAGAAAAATATCTTTTAAGCATTTTGGAATTGTTCATAAACTTTAGGGGAATCTCCCAGATTGAGCACCATGCAATAGTTAAGGATTGCTTTGTATATTCTGAGGTTCTTTGATGAATTGGCCGTGGGCTTTATTAGTCAATATATTTAGCACTCTCAGAATTCTGTTTTAGAGATGTGATTTCTCTTTCCTCAAATCCCTTCACTTTTCAGGCATCCCCACCCTGGCTTCTGACTCAAATACTCTACATATGATCCAGTCTAAAGGGACACTTGCAGTCCCAATCCTTCATGATCCAACTTCAGAGTATGATACAATTGACAACCCCTAACCTCTGGAAAATCCCTCTTCATATAAGACTTACAAATTATTTTCTCCCATTTCCCTGCTTTTCCTTCTGGTCTTCTTTGATTGCTGTTTATGTCTTTTCCTCATCCATGAATAGTTAAGTTTTTTTCCCCAGAAAGACCCACGTCTTATCCACTTCTATTCCCAGCCACACAGGCTTAGTAACTCTCATTTGCACTTATGATGCCAAACACAATTTGCACTTCTGGAGGACTCCTAAATCTACATTTCTCCTCTTCCTGCTTCCAGACCTGCATTCCCCGCTGCTTGCTGGATATATTCATGCGGCCATTGTGCAGGTGCTTATCTAGAGCTGAACTCCCTACACTGAACCTTCTACCACCCAGAAACATGCCCAAGTAGATAGACAGTCACATAGTCAAAACTTGTTTCTCTTTTGTATCATTAATCTTTCCTATAAGAATTAGTATTAAATTGTACTAGATTCCTCATTCTTTATAATTTCTCAGACCCAATTCATCACAAGGTCCAGTCAGAACTATATTTTGTGTCTGCCATTTTCTCTATGTCTCCTCTAAGTTTTAGTTCATCTCCTTCTTGTCTTCATTTCACAAACATACCGTGGGCTCTGTATTAGTTTTCCAGGGTAGCCATAATGAGGTACCAAAAATTTGGTGGCTTAAACAACAGAAATGTATTGTCTCACAGTTCTGGAGGCCGGAAGTTTGAAATCAAGGTCTTGGAGGGCTGGTTCCTTCTGAGGCCTGTGGTAGCCATTTTCTCTGTGTGTTTCTTCACATCATCTTCTCTTGACTGAGTCTGTCTCTGTGTCCAAATGTCCCATTTTCACAAGTTATGTTGAATTAGGGCCCACCATGATGCTCTCCATTTAATTTGATTACTTTTGGAAAGACCCCTTCTCCAAATAAGGTCATATTTTGAGGTCCTGGGAGCTCAGACTCCAACCTATATATATATATATATATATATATATATATGTATATATATATATATTTGTGTGTGTGTGAAACAGTTTAATCTGTAACAAGCTCCTGCTATGTACATATCAGGCACTGGTTCTAGATGCTGAAGACACCATATGGCAGAAGACAGCTCTATTTCAAGGAATTTAAAATCTAGGGGTAGGAGACGACACATTATTCTTAAAAATGAACAAAATAATTTAAGTGGTGCTAAGTGCTATGGTTAAAATAAAATGGGGTGATAGTCTATGTTTTTTGGGACTTTTGTAACAACTTTTCACCCCTTCTTGTCACTCTGCACTCTCTCTGTCCACTATGTAACATTGCCTTTATAGCTCAGTAATAGCAGTTAGAACTTTAGACTATAAATTACCTATGTTCATGTCTGTCTTTAAAATCACTGAGCTGTGCAGGGACTGATGTCTGCATCCCCAGCACATAGCATAAGGACTAGCTTAGTGGGCTTAGTGCGTTTTCATTGAATGTTTGTTGAATGACTTCATTTTCTAGTCATTACTCTGCCACATGCAGCAAACTCAAGGAATAAAAGTCATGAAAGCAAAAGTCTTTAAGCGTTGATACTTTTTTGGTTTTTCACTGTAACTACAAGGATGTTAAATAAGGAGGAGTCCATCTTATCTAAATATCGCTACACGTAATTTAAAGAATTCGGTACCATGGTTGAACTCACACTGTAGAATAAAGTCAGTGGGGTAATGCTAGTTACCTGTAGAGTTACTTATGAAATTAATATACTCTCAGATTCTTATATGGTTGTCTATGTTTTCCTCATTAGAGATGGGGGGAAAACCTTTAGCCAGGTGTGGCTTAGTCTAATATTGCCTGTCATCTAGCCCCCGTTTTCTTCTTGAGTAGATCTGGTACTCCTGAGCATCCTTGCTATGTCATTCATAATTTGGCCCTGCTTGGACAGTGGTTCCTTCTTCTGCATGGTTTTGCTTTTCATGGTTTTAGTTACCCGAGGTCAATTAAAGTCCTAAAATGGATGAGCACAGTACAATAAGATATTTTGAGAGAGAGGGACCATACTCACATAACTTTTATGATAGGATGTTGTTATAATTGTGATATTTTATTTTCAGTTATTTTTGTTAATCACTTATTGTGCCTAATTTATGAATTAAATTATCAGAGGTATGTATGTATAGGAAAAAACAGTACATATCAGGTCCGGTACTATCCATGGTTCCAGACATGCACTCTGAGTCTTAGAACATGTCCCCACAGATAAGGGGGGACGACTGTATGAAAAATTCTCAAAATTTGCTCATGTATTTGCTTCAAGTTTACTCTTGGCCCATGATTTTTTTTTATCAATGACATTTCCAAGTAGTCTTTCTTTCTTTCTAGTAAGAGCAATCATTTTTTAATCAGGATCAGCTTTGGTGCCACTTTGCTCTGTCCTTATCTGATCTCTTTTTGGTGGCCAATAGGACATAATTAGCCAGCAAAAAAGTAAAGGAATTTCCATGCAAGGGTTAAGCTGAAAAGGACAGCCCCATTGGGCAGAAATACGAATTCCATGGTAATGTCTGTGTCTGCTTAAATGTCACAGAACCTCTCTGTGCAGGTGTTGCCTGGTCTCTCCAAAGGTGATAATGTGTATGCCTTTCTTCCTCATAGGATTACTGAATGATAGACAAGAAAGTATTTGGAAAAGTGAAAAGTGTCATGTAAATGTCAGTAGTAATGCAATCTAGGACAAAAGGACTGATATATAATGAGCAACTTGGAAGACAGAGCTCGATTTGAATTCTGCCCTGAGAGCCTGTGTCTCTTTGCACTGAGGTTGTGCATTTTAAGAATGGAGGACAGGGATGTGATTCTTTTTTGTTAACCTGTGAGTGTGCCCACCCTCTGCCAACCCTGCTTCTGAATATTTATGGATACACGATCAGGCGAAAGGGTAGCTTGAAAGAAGAGCAGACATGGCATGGAAATTGGGGGCACTAAGGTGGGCAGAGAAGGTGGATATGGTGGAAAGAAAGGAAAGAAAGGAATGGTGAGAGAGCAGAATAAAAAACGTGTAAAAAAGCCCTAGAGGTTTGTAGGGTGATGGTGCCTGAGGTGGCTGTGGTTTACAAAAGAAATGGATTTTAGGAAAAGGGATTTGACTGAGTGTTTTTGTAAGTTAAAAATTGGATCACCTTTAATGTTTTTTTACAGTCTGAAATAAATATTGGATTTCCTTTTTAATTATTTGACAGCTGGGTTTTGCTTCCTTGAATTCTACTCTATGGAGAGACTGTACAATGTGGGGGTTGCATTTTTTTTTTTTTGGTTATGAATAAATAGGTAAATAAAGAATAAGTCCTTTCCTATGAATCCAAATGTAGAAAGTCTGGCATTTGAATTTTTCAATTTTAACTCGCCTACATTACTGAATTCTAAGAGTTGGTAGCCAAAGTTTTGGATAAAAATCAAAGTAAATCAGGAAATATTGATATTAGGGTTCTAAGAGTAACTGGTATTTCCATCATTTCTACTTAATGAGAGGTACCGAGTAAAGAAATACTTAGGTGGAAATTTGGGGCTTTGGGAGAAACATTCCTGCTTCCAGGCCCTGGGGTGTCATTTAGTAAATTGCTTCTCCAGCACTCTGAGTGGCGTTGCCAAATTTCTATGAATTTAGGATTTGAGTCAGAAAAGGAGTCCAATCTATTTCAATTATTAGCCTAAATGGTGTGTCTGGCTGTGCCTTTGTGAAGAGTAGGTTCATTCGTGCTGAGTGCCACCTATGAAACTCGGCCTTGATTCACTGGCTGTGTTTGCAGGACCCACCTCTACTGCATGAAGCTCCTCCACTCTTGTTTTCCATGTGCAAATCAACTACTGGCTGTGATTTTAAAGTAGCAATGCCTTTCCTGGGCTGGAAATACAGATGTGTCCACGAAGGTGGTGTGAAGTACGTGTGTGACTGCACAGAGTAAAATACTGCCTGCTGAAGAGCCTTTTGCCCTTAAATCTCTCTCCTCATAGATTTTCAGAAGACCCCAAATTTCCAACGTGGCTCCCTCTTTTTTGATTTTAAACAGTTTTGGACACTGATAAGTGTAATTACATGTTGTTGGAGCAGTAACATATTTTGACAGTTTTATCAGGGTTGCCTCAATCTGAATTAGTTTTTTGAATTTAGTTTGCATAAGTCAGGGCCCTCAAGAAATGAGGAAGTTAAGTGTCTGAGAAAGAGGAGGTGAGCAGAAGGGTTAGAGGAACAGGAGGAAGAGCGAAGGAGAATCAGGGAAAGAATGGCTGTGGGAAGTTCGTGAGGAGGCCTAGGAAAAAAGGAACTCTTTTGAAATTTGATCTAGGATCAATCCTTTCAGTAATTTCTTATATTTGTAAACTATATCTGAAACTAGCTTCTGATGCTTTCGTGGAATGAATGGTAAAACGAAATATTTGTTATCTGTTTTATTCATACAGAGTTCATTTTATTCATACAGAAATGCAATGTTAAGCTTTGGTGTTCCTAAAATACCAATATAGCATTTTAGAATGCATGGGAAGAAGACCCTAAGCATTTTATTTAATTTGGTCTGAAATCCATATGCTGTCATTTAGAGAGATCAAGTATAAGAACCCGGTGGGTATCAGATGTGCTCCATGTGGTCCTGTTTAGAAAGATGCCTCCAATGTGAGTTTTCATAAAACACAGTTTTCACACCAATTTGATACAGACATGTATTGCAAAATCTTCCTAATGCCATTTGAATAAAGAATGGAAAAGTTTCCTTTGAGTTTTTGAGTGTGTTTCCAGCAAAGGTGGGGAAAGTACAAGCTGTGCTAACATCTGCCTTTGTGCATCAGTAGTTCCTATTTTACTTTGATTTTTACCCAAAACTTTGGCTACCAACTCCTAGAGCTCAGTAATGTCAGTGAGTTAAAATTGAAAAATTTAAATGCCAGACTTTCTACATTTGAATTCTTAGGAAAAGAATTTTCATTATTTACTTATTTGTTAATAAGTAAATACTCATTAATAAGTAAATACTCATTCATTATTTACTCATTTATTCATAACTGTATAAAGCTGGATTGTGGCATTTGGACTTTTAAAGAATTGTGTGAAAGAATCTATCTTTCCTTAATGTAGATCTAGTGGAACTTTACCTATACAAAAGAGAGTGTCTCACTGATTTTCAAATTAAAAATGATTTCTACCACGTGGACAGTGCTGTTATCTCTGGCTAAGGGGATTGGGAGGGAGCAGGAGGACCGGATGGGTCAGATGTCAACGTGAATCTGTCTGAGTGCACACTCGGGAGAGCACAGCAACATGTCCTCGCCGACGTGGAGAGGTTGGTATCAACGTTCCTTGTGTAAACCACACTCAAGCATCACCTAAACATGTGTGTTGTTAAGATTGTTTAAGAGAGCACTAATTTAAAATTTTGGTTTTTATCTTAAGAAAGGGGTACCTATCTTAAGTTCACACAAAGTCACTGTTCAGGATAATGGCAGTCCTGGATGAATGGGGACATTTTACTTTTCTTTATATGCTTCTGTTTTGTTTTATTTTTTAAAATGTATTTTAATTTTGTATTTTTGACATTAAAAGAAATTTATATAAGTAAAATGCCATAATATTGCTATATGTTTAATGTATTTTTCTGGAAATCCTGAAATGAAGCTTCTCTAGGTGTTGTGATAGAAGTCTGCTGTATGGGAAAATGACTTTAAATAATGTGCATGTGAATGTTAGCCTAATGCAGCTTGTGTATGTAAGCAATACTCTAATGGGGGCTTCTGCAAGATGTGGACATGATCACAGTGTTCCATTGATACCAGACTTTAAGCCATTGAGAGTTGAGTGTAGATGTGGATGCAAAGCCTGTGACTGTGTCATGCATGGGCAGCTGCCTGTGAAATCACGAAGCCCTCTGAGGCACACTGGAGGAGAGGGACATCTGTTGCAATGTCTAAGGTGTCTCCAATTACATCTTGGTTAAATAGTCAGTCATTCAGCAAGTTTTAATTTAGCCTTCATCGGGTATCAGGGGAAGAAGGACTTGCTGGCCTTGATCCAGATCTGTTGTCTGGGCTCACACTCTGTGCATGTCCCAGCCTTGTCAGTAACAGCATTTCCCTCAAGATGGCCAGATGAGCATGCCGTCCAGCCAGCCAGCTGCTATCTGCCCGACAGCTCAGTCATCGCTAGTTCCAGTGCTAGGTTCAAGTCACAGGAATATGCAACGAAGCAATCTGCATTCAGTGTGACATATACTCGGATTCTCAAGATATTTTCATGCTGCAATTAGGCATTTCAATCTATTGCGAACCCGTTCATTTGGTTTGGGAATTTGGATTTCCAAAATTTTTGGATAATTTAGATTCATCTCTATCTATGATCTGATCTAAATATTTGTGATTTTAACTGTATCATATAAATATGTGTGCATGTTATTATAAAAATTATATATAACAGAGAAAAAAATGGAAAATAGTATCAGGTGTGCCATTTCTGTGATATATGAGAAGGTAATTTAGTGTGTATCCTTCCAGACATCCCCCCATACAAATCTATAAGAGATGTATTTTCTAAAAATGGGATATGATATATGTGCTGCTCTGTAACCTGTTTCTATACTTAACAAAACATGATTAATGTTCATACCAATAAATATAATCTCTGTATAATCTCCTCATCTGTATAATATATCTGTTTGTCTTTTCAATATCTTCAATGCTTACATTTCTCTACAACTGAAGTTTACTCTTTAGATTAACAGAAATCAGTTGTACTCATACTTTGCTAGCTGTTGGTAATTCATAATCCTGCTTCATATACACACATATACAGAGGGCTAAGTTTTATTTGTCAGGTTGTTCCTGAGGCTAAACTCTTCTGTAACCTCCAGGATGAAAAGCTCTAAAATTCTACTTTATATGTTAGGCAGACCCACTATAATTTTTATACTAAAATGTTTGCATGTATTTTTTTTTAAGCATTGCAACTCAGACTTGCCTTTTCTTTCTGAATTTCACAAGTTTGGTTTTGTAAGCAACTAGGGGCTGTGTCTACAATCTAAGTGGGCATGTTCTCTCCCGACAGTCCCCAGCTTGGCAACCACTTTTCTCACATTCAAAGCAGTGCCAGCCCCGGGAGACCCGTGGCGCTTTCTGACCGGCTTGCCTGTGTTGAGTCTTGGTGTGCAGCAGGTTCCGATTGCCCTGGGCTCACGGTTTCTTTTAAATCAGTAACTGGCATAACTCTAGATAGCCATTCTTTTGCCTTTTAATAAGTTTCATTTATGTTAAATGGGGATGCCATTTAACTTTCCAGAAGCAGTAACACCGTCTGTTCCCAAGGCATTTGAGGTCAAGGACTGAGTAGAAAGAGAGAGAACACTTTTTCTTTGATCCTGTGGAGCTGTTCATATTGAGAGAGTAGACATTCACATTATGGAATTTACCTTTGCTTGTACTAGGATTGGCAGAAACCTTACGTAAATAGGCAGGTTTCCTGAATCCAACTTCTGAATCTTCAGATAAATGACTACTCCACGTCTTATTGCTGTTAAAAAACCAATCAGTCATTTCAGCTCTGCATGGTGTGGCTCAGAGTCCACAAACTGATTTTCTCTTTGGTCTAGAGGTTCCTGGTCTTGGATAATCTGAAGTAATTATTTTCTGGTCAGTGTGGTGATACACACACACACACACACACACACACATTGTGTTAAGAATATAATTTAAACCACACTTTTAATATGTTAGGCATTATACTAGTTACCTTGCATTTATGACCTAATTTCACACCTCAATCTGCAACAGATTCACAGTATGCTTAGAAAAAAAAATTCAAACTCCACGGCAGACTCTAGAAAGCCCTGTATGATCTAGATCCTCCCTACCTCAAGAGCCTAAATTCCTGGCATTTTCTCATTTGTCTTCTCCAATGGTTACCCATTTGTTCTAAGTGTTTAAGTAAGTTTCAGGCAATGCTTCCTGTTTTATATCTCTTGAATGACTTATTTCTTACAATAACTTATGAAGTACGTACTATCATTAGCCCTGTGTTACACATGAGAAAACTGAGGCCTAGAGAGGTCCTACAAAGAGTAAGTGGTGAGGCTGGGATTCAAACGTGGGTGGATAGGTCCCAAAGAATCAATTCATAACCGTAAGACCTCATAACACTGTGTTACTCTTCGGTGGCATTACTGAAAGATTATAAAAGCAGCTGATCTCAAAGGCCTCCAGGCTTAAAGTGGAACACTTAAGGACCCCTTGGTGGTAGCTGCTTGACAGAAGAGACTGTCCTTCCAGTGGATGACTGAATGCCAACTTTGTCAAAGGAAAGGGGGATATGACTTTCAGCCTTTCTTTCCTGTTTGACCATTTCTCCACTCACCGTCCATTCACATTTGAACATTTAGGTGAATGCCTGCCTGAGCAGCATGTAATGAGGTTGGGAGATTTCTCTTCTTACCGTCCTCCAAATACCTAGTCTTGAATAATTATGATCATAGGTTCATTATTAAGTTGCTATTCAGGATGCCCAGTGCTGGGTTTCTGCAGTGGGCAAGCTAAGCAAACATGTGGACCACTCGCAAAGCAGGGCTCATATGAGAAAACAAGAAAAAAATAGAAAATAAAACTTTAAAATTTCTTTAGAAATTAATTTCAAATGGTACATTTATTATTTATTTATTAAACCTCTTGTCATATCATTAAACATTCTTCTCTATGTCATTTTAATGGCTGCAGAGTATGCCATTGTGTGTGTTTCATATTTATTTAGGGTAGCATATATTGTTGGACATTTAATTGTTTTCCAAAGCTTTACTATTATAAATATGCTTAAATTAGCACTACTACAGAAAATCTTTACAGACCTCCATGTTTATCTCCTAGCAATGAATTGGCTGCATCCAAAATTATACACATTTCATTTTTAAGGCTTTTTACCCTGACCACTAACATGTCCACCATAATAACACTTTGGTATATTTTTTGATCACCATTTTTTTTCTTTTTCTGTCAACAGAGAATAAAATTTTGGAGACATGGCACATAACTTAGGAGGAAATGAAAATTAGTGGGAGTGTACATACATGTCTTGTGAGCAGCACTGGTCTGCTTAGAATGAGCTATAATAAAAAAACTGTTACCACTCCTCAGGTACTACTCTTCACCAAGCACTATGCTAAGTGCTTCACGTCTATTATCCCATCGGATCCTCGTGCCAACCCACTGACGCATAATCATTCCCTTTGTACATATGAGATACTGAGGCACAGAAAGGCTAACTGACTGATGCAACGTCAATCAACATTGCTCTACCGGGATTTGAACTCAGTTATGTTTGGTTGGAGAGTGTATCCTCTTAATCAATATACACTTTACTCTCTTGTCTATTGCAGATGGACTTGGGCAGTGTAGACAGGTCATAGTCCTGGATGCCAATTAAAACCATGAGTATGAAAAAAGGAAAATGGGATATGGGGATACTGGGGCCACCACCGCCATCGTTTTGACGAGGGAAAACCTAGACCCACGTACGTTAGATCAAATCTTCAAAACCTGAATTTATAATCCACCAACTAAATAATTGCTCACTACTTAATTTTGTTGTATTGACCATTGTGTCTACACAGAATAAGTAAGCTTTAAAGCCAATAAGCTTTACTTACTGTGTACTGATGCTGCCTTTATATCTCATGGCCATGGAATATTTTGAAGGCCAAGGAGAGACATTTACACTTGTATGTATGTTCTGCAAATTTTCTCTGAGGTGATGATTGGAATGTGTCACTTAACGAAAGGAGTGTTGGTTCCAGCTGGTTTGATAGTAGGGGATCATTGGCAATGGAAATGAATTCTTATCACAGTTGGTCTCATTATCAAGGCTAATAAGTACATGGGTCTGGAAAATCCACCACAGTTTTCTACATCTTTTTCCACCCCTCTATTTCCACTCCTACTTCTATCTCTGAATGATATATTGCATTCTTTGCAGAATTGCTTATGCTGTTTAGCTTGAACGACAAAATCTTGAGTTTGAATATAGTAAAAGAAATATCCATCTGTAAGCACACACCTTTATAAAAGTCATTTAGATTGAGTGGAAACTTGGCATGTAACAAACCTTTTACCCAAAGAACATATAATGCCTCCTTATCTGCTGCTACTTGATATGCTTTAAAAATATAAACCAGACACAGAAAATGAAAAATTGCATGGCTCAAATTGCTTTTGGACACACCACCCCCAGAAGATAATCTGTGCTTATTTAGTTTAAACTTGTTAAATTGTAGCTTGAAGTGTAGTATTAGTTTTGAGCATCTGCCAGTCATTAAGTGCTTTAGTGGCCAACATTTTACAAGTGTTTGAAACCTGCCTCTGAGTTCACTAATTATTTGATATCATTTGATGGCAGCAGCCTCAGAAAGAAAAATATTTGTAACTATGAAAGAGTTTAATATGCACAGTTTATCTTAATCACTAAAGTTGTGTGTGGACAAAACATGCTGTAAGGCAAATTGGTCTCTCCATGTGTTCTTTATCCTCTGGTGTTTTCATAAATAACAAATATGCTGATTTCAGTTGATTCTTTAAAAATAGATTGTGTATATACTGCATGAAGTTGAAAGATTACCTGCTATGTGACTACCTTAATACTCCCAGCCTCATTTTTCTCTCTAGCAGTGACTGTGGGTCTATGTTCTCCTATATGTAATAACACCTTTTTCAGGATTAGTAGAATCCATTTACCTAAGTGGAGAGAGCTTGTAATGTGCTTGAGGGCTCCTGTCTCTACATGGCATTAGGAGGTGCATGTTAGCTCTTGTCCAGGTAGCCATAAATGCTTGGGAGCTCGTGTGGGACCGGCTTTATGAATAGGCTCTCAATGCAGTAAAATTTATAAAAATAAGGTCTTTACTTCTCTTGTTCTCCTCTTAATCTTTGTACTTAGTACCATGCCTGCCACTCCTTATATATTTGTGGATGAAGGAGTTATAAGTTACATATACTTATATAATTACACTGTTACCTTTTCGATTTTTCTAATTATTATGCATGTCCTAGTAGTAGAAAGTTCAATTATCTTCATTTTGATGCCTTCCCTTGATGTTATAATTTGTTTTAGAGCTTGAGGGGTACATTTAATTAGGGGTGGGTAGGTAAAATTTTGCTTTTAAATATCAAGATGGTAACAACAAGAGCAGTTAGAGCGACTGCTCCTGCAGGTACGTTGTGTGTAGAGAATAGTCCCTCAGAGTTCCGGGAGCGATGGCTTCTCTCCACTGCTCAGGACACAGTGGTGCCTCACTCTGGGGGCAGGGCTATAGCTTGTGTTAGTTCATATTCCAAGTTCAACCACTTCTCCCTTCAGCAAAACCACTATTCTAGGGTGTCTGGGTCTATAAAAATTCCATCATCAGCCATCCAAATAAGCCACCATGTTGCATAAGGAGCCCAGATCTGCAAACTCAACTCCTAATTTCCTCTTAATAGATCCAGCTTCTTGCATCTTCAAGGCCCTTTTCTGGTGAAGGACTCAAAACAGCCCTCTCTGGTCCACAACCTGCTCTCCTTCATTTTTCGTCTCTGGGATCAGTCTCTCCTCTCTCTGAAGGTTAGGGCTCCTTCTGCAAATTGACTCGCTGCCATCTCTGTGTCTATCTTGCATATCATCCTTTCTCTCATTCAGAAAAGTCTAATGTGCTCCAAAGACACTCACTTTTGGTACAGGAAAAAGGCTGATAGTTTTTAAGTGCCCATTTAATAAGAAGTCTGTTTAATCTCTCCTTTTACAGTTGCCTTGTTGTAGAATGAATAGGCTATTTAAGCAGGATCTTGTGGGAAGGTGTATCTCTTTGTAAGACTGTACTGGAAAGTACAGAATACAATAGCTCACATGCATTATAAAGACGTACTTGGGAAGTGATCCATTTTTTTTTTTTTTTAACCGTGTCTCACCATTTCTTTAAGATCTGTATCCAGTCACCTCCTTTGTGTCCCTTCTTCCTTGTCAGCATCATTCTCCTTCCATTATCATTTTCTTCTCTACACTCAAGTGCTGTATTCCCAGTCAGTTGGCCCTGGGCATGAGCAGTCTCTCATTAATAGCTGTCCTCTTTCATGCATTTGTGCAACGGAATCTTAAAAACTGCAAGGCAGAACCTGTGTCTGCAACAGGAACCGATGTCTGCAGTTGCATCTTAGGAACCCAAGAACAAGGGCTTCCTCCTGCTCCTTTTCTATTTGTGTTCTTATCACCATCTTCTGCACCGAGGAATAACTGAATATGTACTTGTTAATAGTGACTACGATGGCGATGTTCATGCATCCAGGCTAGGAGAGTATTCATGAGCAACAGAGTGCTGAAAAGCCTGTGCAAAAGTTCACAGAGAGCTGCTCCAGGATTGATGGGGACTTGTTTGTACTGACGTGGGTACCACCTCAAGGATGCAGATGAGAACCTCATCCCTGTTTATTCTGTTGTCTGAATAGTGCTTACGCATAGTTGAATTTTAGTAAGTGGATGATTGACAATAGTCATTTTCAAAGTATGGTCTTTTGATCGAGAGCTTTGACATCACACGGGAGTTTGTTAGAAACAGAAAAAATTTCGAGCCCCACCCCAGACCTATTGAATCAGTCTCTGCATTTTAGCAAGATCCCAGGTGTTTTCCACGCACTCTAAAGTTGGATAAGCAGAGATCTAAATATCCTACACACATCTTTTAATACTCTGGCCACTTATACATAGCGACTGGCCTTCCTTTATGCCTGATACTTGGAGATTGATTTGTAAGTGTTCTATCTTCAAGAGAAATGCTTTCTACATTTCTTTTAACACAGGACATTCATTTTTCTAAGGATTCATCAGGATAAAAGGAGAAAAATGAAATGTGATATAGCTCAAATAATATGAAAGAAAATTATTGCTGCTTCTACTGTGTTTCATTCTAGAATTCAATATGTTACTCAAAAGGTCAAAGAATATATCTAATACATTTCCTAATGTTCTGAAGAATTATAATGAAACTGGCCAGAAACCAATTTGAACACTCTCTGGTGCCATTTAATCAAAGAAACTTAGATAAGGTAACACTTTGTGTAATGGGTAGGCAAAACATTTCATATTAAAAATTCATTATCTGCTCAAATTAACCAAATGTCTTCATTCATGCTTTTAAACATCAATTTAACTTTTTTTCTTTCTATAGTAATTTCCCCAAGAAGGTAAAGTTGAGATTTCTTTTAACCTCAACTTAAGGGAAACTGATTTGGAAGTTGTTTCCCAAAGAATCTCCCACATGGTATGGCTCACAGAGAAGTAACATTAGTCAATGGCATTCAGAAAAATTTCCCCTAAAACACGTTGATGTATTGTAGAATAAGATTTCTAAAAGAAATTTGGATTTATAATTAGAATAAATTAATTATGAAATAATGTTATCAACCCAAATAATCTTTAAACTTCTTACTATGGTACAAGTCAAACCTGTGAAGCCTGGCCTCTGGAAGATTGTCCTTGAATACAAAATTTTTGTGGACACACAAACGAAAAGATTGAGTCTCCTAAAGTACTATCACATCCCCTCTCTGAAAAAAGAACACCCCTTACAGTGAATTAATTTTCTAGGGTCAGAATGTGTAGATCAAAATGGATATTTTTAAAGTATTAAATAGATCTCATTCCTAAAGAGTTTCACTTTATTTTCAGAATACAGAGCTGAAAATCAATTTCCAAAACAATAGTTTGGTTGTGATGTGATGTAGACATAGCCTCATGAAATTTGGATAAGTTCTCACTCTTAGTGCTCTTAATGGCAGGATAATTTCATGAGAATTCACTGAATGACAAGTATTGATGTGTCATTATCTGATTTCCCAATGATGTGGTAAATTATGAATATGAATTTTATATGGCTGCTTAAGTAATGGTTTGGGAAGTCTTTGTTGTAGTGAATCCTAATATTGGCACTGAAATAATTGGGATCTTTAAAAAATTAATTTATTAATTCATTAATATGTTCATACTATATTCCAGACACTGCAATAATTAGAAACTATTGGGTCAAATTGTGATGCTCCATCTTTTTTTAAAAAGGATTTTGTGATACATTACCTCAAACTGCTTTCTAGAAATGTTGTTTCAATGAACTCTCTTACCATCAGAATACAAGGGACCCCTCACTCTTAGTATTGTCACTAGTGAGGGTTTGAAACATGAAAACATCCTAACTCATTATTGCTTATATTTCAGTTAAATATTTTTTCATAATTTATATTTCTTCTCTTGTGCAGTATTTGTTCTTGCTCTTTGGCATATTTTGGAGTAATATTATATATTGGTACGATAATTATTTTTCATTTGTTATAATTGTTTTTCCCAATTTATTATAATTTTTATTACTTGATTTTAATTTACTTATAATTTTAATAAGAATTTTAACATTTGTATGTTATATATAATATTTGATAAAACTTATATATTAATATATTCAACCAATATTTTTGTTTATCGTTTTCTCACCCTATAATAAAGAAAATTGTGCACATCAACTATTTGCCACCAAGCAGAACATAAATGCTGTCTACTTAGTAAAATCCTTTTTTCCTATCTTTAATTGAAAGGCAGGCAAATATACCCAGCTCCAGTTCCCAATTGCTAGATGGCATAGTTTTCCACTGTGGCTCTGCTGAATTGAGAGAGGACACCTTCTCTTACCCTGTTGCTTCACCTTCTAAACTCATGGATTATGTGAAAAATAGCTGTCTTGGCCTTTGCCTGGATCTACACAGTGTTGTTTGGAAGATCCCCTTGGGTGGAGTGAGCTCGGCATTGCATCTTTCTTATCTATTCCTTGATGTTGTATGTGGGGCTCCCAGTCTTTGAATAAATACATAAAGTCTGATTTTTTTTTTTTACTACTTTAAAAAATATGGTATATACTATCATGGCCATTTCCCTTTTTTATGGCTTATTCAATCTTGGGTTTCTGAGACAGCTGGGGTAGCACTAAAATGTCCTATACTTTTCTTAAGGCCAACAGACATTAAGCAAATAGTTTGAGAAATAACATTCACTATGACAGTGCTATAGTTAGTGAAGAAAAAAGATAGGGTATTGTGAGAGTATTGAATAATAGGATTGATTCTGAGTTTAACTCCCATATTTGCTTATAATATTGGCCTTGACCTCTAAAATTATACAATATGCCTTTTTTTTTTTTTGAGACAGAGTGTTGCTTTGTTGCCCTGGCTAGAGTGAGTGCCGTGGCATCAGCCTAGCTCACAGCAACCTCAAACTCCTGGGCTCAAGCAATCCTCCTGTCTCAGCCTCCCGAGTAGCTGGGACTACAGGCATGCACCACCATGCCCGGCTAATTTTTTTTTCTATATATATTTTTAGTTGGCCAATATGCATTTTTTAATATCTAGAAAGTGTAAACATTTGTATTTAGTGTAATTATCACAATGATTTTGATATTGGGGGCTTATTGGAATTGGGATTTAAATATTTTGTTTCTAAATAATTATCCCCTTTTCATGTTATTTGTATAAATCCTTGTTTATGAAAAAATTACATTCCTAAAATATTTTCCAATAATTTACTCTAGTGAAACCACTAATAAAAAAGGAAAGCAATAATGGCTTACCAAAAGGTACATTGGAAAGGGAATATAGAGCTTTAAAAACTATTGGCATGACACAACCTATATGAATCAATAACTTCAATAATGCAGGACAAAAGTTATGTAGAAATTTTAATTGATATTTAAAGTAGCTAGAATTGCCATAGCATTATTTCTCATCTTATTCATTATAATCACATGTAACTAACATATTTTTGCTATTCTACTCTTTTTTATATATTATTAGTATTTTAAGTATCAGATACTTGTGGTTAGTTACTTGCTCCATTTTATACTATGAGGTGGTGGTGTTAAGCCTATTTATTTCAAGTTACTATACATGACCAATTTTGTTTGGGTGGTGGTCATCATTTTGAGGACATAGTGCCTTTTTAGTTGAATATAAGTGTAAAATATGACAATAGTTTCATGCTACCATAAGGATGTTGTTTTCACTAGCCCCTAGCTCTGTGTTTTAATATAAATAGTATGCACTCAGTAAATATTATGAATGACTGACCAAACATTTTTTATTTCTCCCTTTTCCAACTTAAAAGATATGCCAATATAGGCTAAAGTAAGTGAAATAGATATTTAATGTTTCAGTTATAGGAAAAAAATTGATGCCACACTTTAAACGTGTTATTTGCTAAATTGATTCAAATTTAGAGTTGATGTGAAAATAGTCATATGGATTCAAACTAGCTTTTTGGACCATAAATAAAGCTTAAGAATAAAGTGGCAATGAAGCAAAACTGTAGGAGGTGTTCAGGAGGTTGCAACAAAAGGTGGTGTTAGGACTGATCATTTTTAACATTTATCATTTATTAATGATTCAAAAAGAATCTGTGAATAGCACATTGGGGAACATTGCAGCTTGTGCTAAACTGGGAAGTGTTGCAAGCAACAGAAACTAAGAAATATAATTGACCTAACAAAAACATCATAAATACAGGGAATGTTATTATCATTATAAAGATGTATATGTTAGAAATAATTAAAAATACGGAGTTTGTATAAAAATGCCAAAGAATGATCAAGAAATTGTTGGGAGACAGATGGTGTTTAATATTTCTAAGATGAAGGCTCAGTGGTTTTCACGGTGTCTTACCCCGGGCTCCTGTTTATCTTTCTTGCCATCTTGGTGGTACGAATGCTTGTCTCAAGCCGCCCCCTTCATTAGCATCTATCTGCCTGTATTTTTCTTAAAAATCAGCTGATCACAAGGGAAAGAGGATTAGCTTGTTAAAAATATTTATCTTTAGACAACTATATCACAGTGGTTAAGGATACAAACTTTGGAGCCAGATTGTGTTTGATTTACAGCTCTGCCACTAGCTATGTAATCTTGGCCAGGTTACTTAATCTCTCTGTGCCTCAGTTTCCTCATATTTACAATGAGATACTAACATTGTCTATAAAAAGAGTGTGAAGATATGAAAATGCCTGACACATAGAAATGCTGTGTGTATTAACTACTAATACTGCTACTATTAATTTCATCATTACTTTATGTTTGCCTTATAGCTATCAATAAAAATTGAGCAAATACCATTTGTCAAGTGTTTATGTCTAAAGAGAAATAATGTGACAAATATTGATTTTTCAGGCTTTGAAATCCCTTTTAGTGAAAGGTTCTCCTAGGTACCAGGCCTCTTCGGTGATATTTTAAATTATATGCTCATAGGTACCTCTGGTTGAATTAAAATTCATTTCAGAATTGTGATATTTTAAACATCTAGTTCTCTTTCTCAATTAGATAAAAACTATTTATCCAACTGGGTATTGGGTCATGCTATCAGGATAAGTGTCAGAGAGTTGATATCAAATCTAGACCTGGCAGAGTGTAATTTAATGTGTTATCAGTCAGGCAGGCTGCGCCCTGACAACATGGATGTTAGGATGGGCTCAGAGAGAGTGTCTTATCCCTATGAGCATTAGAAGGAGAAAAAAAATGACTGGTCCTATTACGTTATCACTGATCATAATATGTTACGTTCAATACTAAGTGAAACCACAGAGTAAAATCAAAACTAAATAATACAGAATGTTTATATACCTTTATCTGATACAGATGCAATCTATGTCCAATAACAGCATAAAAAGGATAAAGATGAATCAAATCTAACATTACTTATTTAGATATGAATGTTTATTTTGTTACTTTAAATAAAACTGAAAGCTTCCATCAAGTGAATGACATAATGCCAATGGAAGGAAACGTAGTATTGTGATACTAATGAGAAAAGCTCCATTCATTTGACCATCCAGGATCCAAAACATACAGATCAACTAGTCCAGAGATGTGCAGCTGAAGTTGATTACAGAAATAGATGATGGATTTAGACACAGAGAGTTTTGTAAGGGATGAGCGATGAGGAACATGCTAACAGGCCAGGCTGTCTACCTAATAGTAGTGCTGCCGCAGAATCATTGATCTAAGAATTGAAGATAATACCAAAAATAAAACAAAGTGACCTGATATTCAAGAAAAATTTCCTGACTGTAAGAATAGTTTGGTGCTGGGAATCATCTTCAGTAAATTGGGACAGCTCTGGGATACAGGCTGATTAAAAGTAGAGGGGCCCTCCCTCTCCACCCAAACAGAACACAGGTAGAGTTCTCTCTGGGGAAATGGAAGAATAGTAACAAATACTTACCTTAAAATTGGAAAAGTGATGGCCTTTTTCCATTTTTGGTTTACATTGATTGTTATTTAGCAAGCAAGAAGAAAAAAGATACAATAGAAGATGAAATGCCTGACCCAATCTGGTGCGGCAGAAGTTTAGTTTTTACTTGTTTCTTTATTTCTCAGGTTACCTCACTCTTCAAAAAATTGGGGACAAATTGATGCTTATGTAAGTTCTATAAAATTATAGGAATCAAGATAAAAAATAAAAATGTTCTATATTTCACCCCAGCCTAATTCTCCTCAAAGATGCTTTGAGAATGATGTTTTATTTTGCAACCAAATTGTGACTTTTTTCTTTTAGTAATATAATTCCACAATTTTAGCTGGGCTACCCAGCAAGAGACTAGATTTTCCAGCTTTCTTCAGCTGTGAATACAGCCACATAGCTATGTTCTTGCCTTCCTTCTACCCCCTTCCTGCTAACTGGAATTTAGTCAAGATGGTGAGGGCAGGAGCAGTCATCTAGCACCATGAGTTAGAAACCATATTTTGAAGGTGACAGAGCAACAAGACAGAAGGAAGATGGTCCCTTGGCAAATTTGTGAAGGAGAACTGCCATTCTACCTGGCACTTTCATATCAGAGTGTGAAATAAACTTTTATCTTTTTATTTGGCATTTAATTTACTTAGCCAAAGTGACATCACAACAAACATACATCTCTACTAGCCCATAAAATATCCACTGTAAAACAGGGATAATATTATTACTTACCTGGGGCTGCTGTTAAGATTGTCAACCTAAATAAAAGAAAAGGAGAGAGGCTCTCTCAAACAAAATATTTATTTGGGAATGAGCATTTCAATGGGAATACAGTGCCATAGTAAACTTTGGATGTATTCAGGGAGGTAAATGAAGATGATGGTTTTTAAAAGGAAAAATGACATAATAAAAGAAAATTACATAAGTCGTTTTGAAACAATTATCCTTGGCTACTAGGACCAATGACAAGGGAAACGTTAGTCCAAGATTGGACAGGCAGTTGCTGGTCGGATGTCTTCAGAGGAGTATTTTTAATGTAAATTTATGGTGACTTTCATGCAAGTTGTGTTTTTTGCAGTTTTCTTGTGGTACTTCTTGTTATGAGGCATAGGTGTGTGAGAACTCTCCCTTCATATCCTTACCTGGCTCCTCTTTGACAGGATTTGACATAAGTGACTTCATTTTGATTTTGACAACTTTCACAAGATTAATGAGACAATCTCTTTAAAATACTTAGCATCATGTCCAATACATATTATTTCCTCAGTAAAAGCTATGACATATTTAATTTTTTTTTTGTAATGTAAGCTTTATATCAGCATGAATCTCTCTCTCTTGACTTTCTGTACATTTACTCTGCTAACTCAAAACTTTGAGTCAGTCCAACCATCTGCCTTCATGACACCCATAATATGGAAGAAATCATGTAATCATGTAGACTGGGCAACCAGAAATCCATGGTCCCCAGCCTTAGCTGAGTCTTCTGAGCAGTGGGGCTACATGTCAGTTTCTTTATGTGTTCCCGGGTCTGCCTTCATTGTCACTCCACAGTACTCCAAGGTATGGCCACCTTGCTTAAGCCACTTGTATCAATGCCCTGTCCTCCAACAGTGAGCATTTAACAGGTCATGATAAATCCCTCAGTTTCCCACCCCCTTTCTAAACCTAGGTAAATCTGCACTCATTGGAATCCTTTTTCTTCTCTTTTCAGAGGAAGAAGTGTCTTCTTTCTACACTGTTGATCACTTCCTGTTTCTTGTGGGACCTGACCCCTTCAATGATTCCATTGTTATGTTATATTTTCAATTTTTTTCTCTTATATGCATCTTTCACATAGACAGAAAAGCAAAACTTAAGTCTTTCTCCACCTGTGAAAGTCCTTATCTCTTCTTTTATTCTCTTTCTTCTACCTGTCGCCTTTTCTCTCTCCTCTCTGGAGTCAAGCTGTCTTGACTTTGTTAATGTCCTGCTATCCGGTTTCTGCTCTCACCTCTCTGACAACACTTTTCTAGCAGAGGTGCAAATATAATGATTCTTTTACGACCTCTAGGCAGCATAACACTTGAAAATTTCTTTTTTGAAAATGTCTCTTTTTTTGATAACCAATACTTCTGGGTTTTCCCTCCAATTTCTTTACATTTATTCCAGAGATTTTTTTCTTTATTTACTCCCTCTCTTATACTTTTAAAATACAAATTTTTTTTTTGGTTTCTGTCCTTGGCTATCTTTTCTTCACTTGTTTGCTTGCTTCTCTTATAATACCATACGTTGTCTTTTTCTGACATCTACTATGATTTCCTTAAACATCATTTTTGCCTTTATGCTTCCTTGTGACAGATTAACTTACTGAACACCATTCCAAACCACTATTTAAGAGGCTTTATCAAAGTGCAGAAAGCTAAAAACTGTTTCCCAGATACCACTGCAACCCTTGGCATTTGCTCTAGATTCTGTGAAGAAAATTCACCATGTGAGAGTTGCAAGGTAGATGTGAGATAAAAGTTTACATCGATCTTCTGTCAAGCAAAGTTGCTATGTCTTTGATAGAGGCCTTGATATTTGGTCCCTAACTTTATGGATGTCCAAAGGCAGGGCAAAGAGCATCTATCTTGAAATGACAAATTTCATTAGAATTGGCATATTTCTGAATCTGATAGATATACCGAAAGTTTTCTGGTTCTACTGTTTCCTGATCTTAGCAGATGTAGCAACTTAATTGGTGGGTCAAGTTTTTGATGTTATTCAGGGAATTGTTTCTAGAAGTTTAGACTACTAATTCTGCATGTGCCCCATAACCCATAATAGATCACTTTTTGCCTATCCTGTCTGGAATGGATTTTGTGGTCTATACCTAAGAACCTTGACAAATTAAACTCCAAAATCCACGTCTGCAGCTCAGTCTTGTCCTCTAAACTCTATACATGTTAAATTGTTACTGACTATTGGGTAACCTACATAGCTATAATACCTACAACACCTATATACCTACAATGGTGGCAAATCCAACAGGCTGAAAACTAAACATACTGTCTTCTGCCTACTAACTTATGCCTATTTCTAAATTCCCAAAAGTTGTTAATGACACCATTATCTACATAGTAACCCAAGGTATAAACCTAGGGAATATCTCTCTCTCTCTCTCTCTTTATCTTACTGCATGCTTCCATCTTGTCACTGTCTAGCTAAGTCTATCTCATTAATTGTTCTCATGTCCATCCCCACCTTTCTCATCTTCATTACTGCTTTAATTCAAGCTCTCACCCTTTTTGACCTTATTATTGCCATGACTTTCCACGTTCCCTTTGTCTCTATTCTTGCTCTGCTCCCATTTAGCCACCTCAATTTGGACAGTTCCTCTATTGCTTAAAAACCTTGTCATTGTCTATAAAATAGAATACAAAATCCCTAGTAGGGAATACAATACCCTCCTTGGTCTGGTCCTTGGCAGTCCTTTGAGGTTAATCCTTGACTGCACCTGGTATCTCAAATTCTATCTACTCTGCACTGCTCACAGCTCCCTGAAAACAGCAGGCTCTTCATGTCTCTGTATTTTTCTCCTTTTGCTTCCCTCTCTTCATCACCCTGTCTAAAGCAGAGATGGAAACTGTAAGGCTTTTGTCATATATTACCAAATAAATTTTCTTAAAAGATAGGCATGAAGTTGGCATTCTTTTTAATGTTTGGAGGGAAAAAAATGATCCTTGCAACAAATAATTGCAAGAATTATATTATTTATTTGAGAGTTTCTGAAAGCTCAAATGACTTTCTCAAGGTTGCCCAGCATAGAATAACAGGTCTGGGTATCAAATTCAGGTTTCCTTATGTAAACCCAATGTACCTCTTTTCATCATATCTGAAATGGAAGACAATTGAACAGGGGAGAGTATTGAAAATAAATATGAGAGGAAGGTAAGGGTCTTGGACTCCACTGGTACAAATACTTCCACGCTTCTCATTTAATAGCTTTTCTAAGAGCCTTTCCAAATACCAAGTTGATTGATTTGGACGTTCAACTTTGGGAGTACAATGGGGTCTTGAAAAATATTAATAGTCACTTTTTTGAAAACATTCAGAATAGATTATTCCTATTTACTACAAATTAGAGAACTGTAACTATTTCCCAATTGAAATGAAAGAAAAACTACATAAGGTATGTTTTATCTTCAATTTTGCTTATAATACCAGAAGATTTTTTAATTCAAGGATGCAGAGAGAGATGACTACTATCATATTTTCTTTTGCAGAGATGGAGGACTTGAGGGCGAGAGAAGTGAAGTGATTTGGTCAAGGTTACAGAAGTGTGGTGGACAGTAAAATTACCCTTCTTCTGGAACACTTGTTATTTGCCTTGATTTTTTTTTTTTTTAAGTGAAATCAACAGCTTCACATCATCCACTGATCAGGGACCAGATGGCAAAAACTTTCAGTCGCTACCACCTAGGGCTGTATTCAAACCAATGAAAGGCCTGTATCTCATTATCGGTCCCCTGAGCTCTCCGTTCTCCCACATGGTACTGTCCTTTTCAAGTAGAAAAGTGACATTATTTTAAACACTGCCCTTGTTTCAGATAACCAAAAGATTCTGATAATTTAAACAGCTTTGTCCTTTTAGTTTTTTGATTTTGTATGACATTTTAAACTTGCATTGAATTCCACTGCAACAGAAATTAACAAAACCAAACCAAATCAAACTATAAGGTAATACCCCCAAATCTCACTTCACTGGCAAGAATTATAGGTGATTGAATAGAGTTGCCAGGTTTAGCAAATGAAAATACAGGACACTCAGTTAAATTTGAATTTTAAGTGAACAAATATTTATTTTTAGTATACATAATGGCCCCAAAATTGAATGAAACATCCTTATGCTATAAATTCATTCTCTGTTTATTTGAAATTCAGTTAAGTAGAAGTCCTGAATTTTATCTGACAATCTATGAAGGAAGAATAGATAGTTCAAATTATTTTGTATAACTGAAAACACAGAGACATCTGAGTTACTCATGAAAGTGTGTTATGATGTCCACTAAGCCACTTTATACTATGTGGGAAGCAATCGTGTCTTGTAGCCATTATAATAACACTGAAAATCTATGAAGCATAAAAAGGATAAAAGTGGCTACTGTTTGGGCTTGAAAATGGAATAGTATTGTATTTTGCTAGCATGAAGAAAGAATGTAGTAAAATAAAAAGGATTGTGTTTTTTACAGTTCTTCTTGTTAGAAATAGAACCCAAGAAATTGTTCTGCAATTGTTTTTCTTCTTTCTAAATAAAAAAAACATGTTTTTTCTAGTTGGAAACTTTTGGGTAAGTTTATGTTCAGTGGTGTTATTCACTGGAATAACAAACTCAGAATGGTGTATGTGTAATTCCATCCTCCTCTCTGCCAGGTAACTCTGCAGGTAGAAGTGCAACTCTTGCCCTGAGTGTGGTTCGATGGTGTCTGTAATTAAATGCTAGGGCACAGATGAAAGGAAAAGATTTAAACTTGCTTAAGTACAAATTTCATATTTAATGTTTTTCTTTTATCTTGTTTCAAGAGCAATGAAAGAAATGTGACATCTAATATTTTACCATTCTAATATGTATGTATGTGAACTCAAATCATACAGCCATGGTAACAAGGACATTAATAGTCAATATAAAGGGTAATTTAGAATCTCTTTTGGGTGTATGTTCTTATCATGATCCACAGAGATTTATACATCTAACATCCTTTAACATTGATGAATATAAATCTTAGGCACTGAGGAAAGAGTGTAAATCCTTGTAATTCAAGATGTTAAGTATCCCTACCTCTGAGAGTTAGCCTTATAAAAACCAACAAAAGCAAGGAAATGGAAAGTTCAGGAAGCTGACACTATACTTTTAACCCAAGATAATTTAATATAGATGGTAAAAGGTTTTTGATTTGTAAACTATGCCTTCTGATAATTGTAATGTGAGTACTGACCTCATGCACTATGCTATAGTCATAGTTGGTATAACACAGCTCTTGTTTGAAAACTGAAGCTACTTTATTCTACTTTCCAACTTTTTTTTGAAGTGTTCAAGAAAATATCATAAATCTTTCTTGAGTATGATGCCAGCTATTTCATCTTCTGAAAATTCACGACATTACAATACCTTCTGTAAATACTATTTTTTTTCGAAATAACAAATTCTTGGTAACATGTAATGTTCTCATAAATGAAAAATATAATAATAAAGAAAGATATTTCTCAGTGCATTACCTGATAACATTTTATTTTATGGACAGACATCTATTTATCTCTATTGATTTCTGAATTCATGTTTTAAGCAAGTGTATAGTATGTCTGGTTTGTGACTAAAAAGAATTGAAATTTTGTCTGTGAATTCATACTAATCTTAAACATTTGCATTGAAAGAGGCTATTTTGCTCCCAGCTTTCTGGAATTCTTTTGGAATATATTGATATTTTGGGTGGTGGGGACAGCCAGTGCCAGAGTTGTTGCTTTGTGTCAGAGAGCTGAAGAATCACCAAAGCTGAATCCTCAATGACATGTGGCTGGGATTGAGGAGATCCAAGGTGGCAGGAGTTTCATGCACACTTCAAAATCATGAAAAACAGTTATTGGGAAAATGTCATGTACTCACAGCTCGCTCTACATGCTGCTTCTAATCTTATTTGTACAAGTACAGGCAAAAATCTACTAACAACAGAGATCGTCCCTTTCCCTTTGTTACAATTTAGTATTGATCGCTGTGCAAGAAGGTTGACATGAATCCCAGAATGGGTTTAATTACAAGTATACACAAAAAAGTAATTGGCAGAATAAGTAAGGACTTAGTTAGCAGGTTGCTGTTTACAGAACCACAATATTTCTACTTGAGCAGCAGTAGTAATCAACAAGGAAGAAATTAAATATATATGTATATATATTAGAGTCCCCAGTCCAATTTAAAAGTCATTTCTCCTTTCTTTTAGCCAATTCCCACCAAAGCATTTCAATGCCATCTCTGTTATCTTGGTACATATGTCATCACTGACTCAATAAATGGCAAACTGGAAAATTAAAGTAGAATGAGACCTGAAAGAAAGAGAGAAAGAGTAGGTAGTATGGTTTCCCCATTAAATACCATGAAGAGGCTATTCTAGTGTGATATAACTATGAATATCAGTGTTTTTGCATTTTTGGCAGCCTTCAAAGATCCCTGAAAATTGAGCTTAGTGATATGTTCTCTATTGACGGTTTTTATATGGTAAATAGAGAAAGTCTCAGAATTAAGAATCTGAAATTTCATTTCATGATATGTTTCTGTCTTCATCAGTCGATTATGATTCCATTATCTCACTTTGTTCTGAGGACACAAATTGGTTTCTCAGGTCATGCTGTTATTAATATGATTTTTTAAAAAATAATTGAATTTAACACCAAGGTCAGTTGAGAAAACAGGCAAAATGAAAATGATAATTCTTGGTGTGAAAACCTCAGAAAGTGAAATAGAACACAATAGTGTTCTTTGCTTACTTCAAAATGTCTAAGATATGTTGGACTTATTAATGGTATAATAAAACAGAAGTGGGGCTTGCTGAGGCATTTCTGTTCATGAGGTGTGAATGGCTCATTAGAAAGTATGCTAGGTCGAAAAAAAAAATTTCATTGGTCTTCTTTAGTTTTGGTTTCTTTCAAGCACAGTGTTTTCTTCCCATCACATAATTATTTTATCTAATATATCAATGCAATATTTATTTGGTCTAAAATTAATAATGAACTTCTATCTATTAACTAAGTTCCCCTCTTTCTGGCATCTTGGTTTCTGATTGCTTTGTGTGAAAAGCCTTTTTCTGTGAGTTTAGTCTAAAATAATCTAATTTGGAGCAAACATTAATAAAAGTGGTTATAATCTCCAGTTTGCAAAACAAGTATAATTTGCATAATCCTATAAAAAAGAAGATTGGTTTTTTGTTTAGCCATTAAATATCAGCCCTAATCACTGTACTGGAAGCATAGTAGGTACTTACTGAATACTAGTGATTAGCAACTGATAAAAATGCTAAGCAGATAGCATTGCTTGAAATTTTACCCATATTAATATGATTACATGGGAAACAGAGAATAAATAAAATTTTCTAGATAATTTTGCTTATTTATTTATATTGGATATTTTATATTTTTCTTTTGAAATGTTTTTGTAAATAAATGTAAAGAAATATGAACAATCATAATTTTTTGTGAAAAATAAAAATAATCATTTATTCTTAAATCTTGAACTTCACCATTTTGGTTGATGTATGTAGGCATGATTGACAGACTGATTCAAAGAACAAACAACGGAGGTGTTGCATATTAAGATTTAGGTGCACTGACAAAATGGAACTGAATCACATTTACCTGTGTGACTCAAATCAATGAGATGGGACTCTTCCTGTCTGAGCACTAAATGCTATAATGCAATGAATTTAAAACACAGAGGCATTGTCCGATTAAAAATAGAAAGGACTTTTAACAAGAAGTTTCCCCTGAAGCAGATGGGCTTTCACATGACAGAAGAAATTGTAAAGAAGTTTATGTTTCTTTACATTTTAGGAAAACTAAGTTATAGAGCAGTGACTTTACTGCGTGTGTGCATTAGAATTTCTTGAACATGGATTGCTGGCTTAGTTTGAAAGAGTATATTCAGTGGTATAATTCAATTTTACATGGCAACAGTGAAATAAATTTTCCAAAATTTAAACCTATAAAAGTAAACATGGACAAAATATTCTTAGCTGGTCTTGTAATAAAGTTTTAAAAGCAAAGTTCAAGAGAATTTGATTTATATCAAATGGCAACAACTTCCTGAATTTATCAGACAATGAAATTTTGAAACATAGCTAAGGAACAAATGATTTAATCTGATTCTTACAGCACTAGTATATTTACAAGTCAACGGGGCTTGCATTGATCAAAGAGAACCTGCGACATTAACTGTCAGGCATATTTTTTATAACTATCTCAGTCAATTATTTTGAAGCCCAAAAATGTGGCTTATAGTTTTAATTAGACAAGTAGAAAAGATTATTTTATATAAACTAAATGAAACAGGAATCTGATTTGTATAAAATTGTACATGAAATGCCTTTATTAATAACCAAAAAAAAAATACAAAGATAAAATTCCCCTCAAAACATTTGAAAATAAAGATTCCATGTGAATAGAAAATTTAGGTGGTATTGTAAGCTTAATGAGCTAAGGCTTAAACTGCAAACAATCTCAAATATTTTAAAGAGCTAAGCACGACATTTTTAGAATTGGGATTTTTATACTGTGGCCTTATTTATATGGGTATAGTTTTGCTATCATTCACTATTTGCATTGTTTCTAAGGTGCAAAGACTGAAAATTTAAGGGCAATCTTTTTCCTGAATGTCCATGGATATTTTATGAGGGAAAAGTTCACATGATTCACTGAAACATCATCAAAATTCTTGAGAAAGATTAATTTTACTGGTCTAAAAATTATGTTTGACCAAAAGTACATAAATATCAGATTAATTATTAAAATAATTATGATCATTATATAAAAATTCTCAATCTAAGTTTCACAAGCATATTTTTGCATTTTGATTGAGCTACTTTTAGTTTTAGAATTTTATCTTTAACAAATTGTGACTTTGAAAAGTTTAGATAATGACATAAAGCAAACTGGAATGGATATGAATGTAATCTAACATAGATCCTTAATTTTGCATCTGAGGAAACTGAGGCCAAGCACAAGGAAGATCAAGTCATTTACTGGCAAAGTCAAGGTAAAATCTTAATTCTTCCAATTCCCAAACCACTGGCTTTTTTGCCAGACTGCCTAAATCACATTGCTCTTGCAAGCATAGAATATGTGTATATTAACTGAGTTTTCACTATAATAAAGGAATTTATTGTTTAATGAGATGCCACAAAGAACCTTTTTAGGGCAAAGAACATATTAATAAAGAAATAACAATTTTTTGAAATGGTGGAAAATACTCTGAAGCAGCCTCCAGAAGACATTGTCTGCAGCCCTTACTGTAGCAATAAGCTGGAGTAGACTTAGGCCATTGGCTGTAACCTCTTTCTCAGCATTTCCTTTTGTATCAATAAAAAAGTTGGATCACACAATTTTTGAAATACTTTCTAGTTCTAACAGTTCAGATAAGGGTCTACTAGGAATTACAGTGAACTCTAATTTGATCTGCAAGTAGCCCTCCTTTCTACCTGAAGAAAAGGAAAGAGTGTTTACAGAATTGGAGTCCTTAATAGGGACCATTATAAAGGCCCTGTCTTGAGTCATTATATTTTTTGAGCCATTATTTTTTGCAAGGCCCACATTTCAAAGAGTTTCTGAGATGCAGCTTCTCAAACTCCTGATACAGGATCACATCTATGCCCTGCAATAGAGTATGATATAATTTATTGCAGTATATGTGATAAATATTGACATATAGAAATGCCACTATAACATAAACACATGCACAGACATCTACATACACACATACACACACCTTTTTTAGTTGCAGGAGTAAGTGAAATGGTTAATACTTTTAGCAAACATATGAATCTTTTAGCATACTTTCTATTGTATCTGAATAACACGTGTGCTGAGTTCTTAATGCAGTGAGAAAAGGAGTGAGCTCAGCTCACATCTCCCTTTCTTATCAGTCTTAGTAATGGAGAGAGACCCTCTGTGGGAAGGAAAATGAATGAGCTGTCTTGGATTGACTTCATGTAATGAAGTACAATGATCTATTTATTTTCTCTTAGTATGTACAGTGCTTTTTGGGACACTTAGAATTTGGCGACTATGATACTGTCACTTTCCTTTTGATGCCTTTCTACCACTTTCCTTCCATTTTTATATGTACTTTTAAGAAAGCGGTATAAAATTTGTTTATCTTGGGCTCGCTTGACAAACTTCAAATTTGGGACTCTAGAATGGCTAATTAAACTGCATGGAAATATTGGGAAAATAACAAGTTAAATATGTAAAAGGTAAGATTGTTGTATTAGATTAATAATCACCACTGATTTGAATACTTAAGCACAACCATATTAATGGAACCATTGCTTTTGGCTTTATTTTTTATCCTAGGCAACTCAATTTTTTTCTGAGTAATCTATCACAGCTTCATTGTGCTGAGAGATAGATTATTTCATTCAGTTAACAGTATTTTGGGGAAATTAAGCACAAGTATGTATATTTGAAGCCACTTTCACCATTATCAAAATATATTTATTTGGTACAATGTGTCACTTCAGATAAAGAAAACCCTAGTTAGATGTATCTTTCCTTGAGTACTTTGAGGACCTTCTAGTGTTGAAAGCAAAAAGAGGGATTTCTGATGGCTTTCACAGATGACTTGATCCTTTCTCATGAACCAGGCGTGGGAAACGGTTCCATATTGGAAGACTGCATTAATTTAGCTGTAATCAAGTAAGGCCACATTCAAGAAACTTCAATGAGAAAGATTTAAATATATATATTATTTTGTAAAAATCTAACTACTATGAACTTAATAATTTCAAAAAATGAAAACTATTTGTTATTTTTTAAGTTAACTAACCTTTTAATGACTTTGTTGTGTCTGCTTTTTGTTGGAAAGCATTTGAATGTTTGCAGCCTGGAGGTCCACAGTTTCAGTTGATCCTCTAGATGGGTATCAGTCATTTGTGACCTTAAGGGTGTCTTGATTTGGGTTAGGTAGGAGAATGTAGATTCACAGCAATAAGTGGTTGAAAAGCAAGAAAGCATTTTTTCAGCCATATTGCTGAAAGATTGGGTATTCTACTGCATTTTTCCATATTTCGATTGGATCTTTCTTAGCATGAAACAATGACTTTAACATATCTTCTACTGAGAGCTCAATCAGTTCTATCTGTAGTTCTTTAGGTGCTTTGGTTATATCAACTAGGTGAGGTTGAAATGCTAATTTGAGTGTGATATCATGATTCTCAAAGTCAGTGAACCTTTCATTGCATTCTCCAATTAATATGTCTATAACAGCTGTGTATTATTCAAATGATTCACATATATTACCCTGCTCGATGACCTTTGCTAACTGGAGAAAATGTTCATCCGAAATTTCCTTTTGAAGAAGTGTTTTGAAAAAAGATAACTTTTTTCAAAATGCTTGGATTTTTTGCCACATATCATATATAGACTTAATTTTACATTGCAAAGAAACATTCAAGTCATTTTGATTTGACGTGATATCACACAGAAATGCTGCATTCCCACAGAAATCTTCTTTCAATAATTCACAGTGCTGATTCTGTTCTTCATAAAATTTATCTGTTCTCTCACAGATAAAGTTTTGGCTAACACCTGTCCCTGTAATAGCCAATACACTTTAGAATAATACAGCAAATCCACACTGAGTACCTCATCATTCAACCTTAGCATGTTAAAAGACTGATGATACCATGTGGCATTTGCACAAATATAGTTAACAATACTTATAACTTGTTGCAAAGTGTCACTTAAATAACTTTAGCAAAGAGACTTTACTGATGCAAGATACAATGAAAAAAATGAGAGCATCTGGATCTGTTAATACTTTTTTTATGTGTGCTATAAACCTTTCATGTTTTCCTGTCATGGAAGGTGCCCTGTCTGTATATACATTCGCTAAATTTACCAAATTCAGTCCAAATTCATGACATTTATCTTGAAAGTTGTTGCAGATATCTATTTCCCATGTTCTGTTTGCAAGAGTGCCCCAAACGAGTAACTCTTTGTAGCAAAGAAAATCTTCTGTTATGACCCAAATGAAGTTTAAAATCTGTGCCGAGTCAGTAGTATCTGTTGATTCATCCAAAGAGATTGAATAATATATATATTTCCTTTTGAAGTTGTTCTCTTAAATTGAAGGCTAATTCTCGCTACTGATCAGTTTTTATTTCCCTTAAAAGAGAAAGTTGTTTGCACTTTGAAACATTATGGGTGTCTAAGCATCGTACAACTTAGACAACGCATTCTGTCACAATTTCTACATCACGTACCGGCTTCCCTTTTTTCCCCCGAGTAGAAAAACTACTTTATATGTTGCTTCAGTAGCATCATTTCCAGTTCTTATTGCTGCTTGAAAGAATTGTCTTTGCTTTTGCTTTTCATCTTTTAATTTCTGCAATACAACCTTTTGTGCCTCTCCCTCTAATTTAAAATATTTGTAGTCCTTATGAATTTACAATGCTGATGAGTATTGGATTTCTTTAATGTTGATATTTCAGTCTCCCAAAGCAAGCAAATCATCTTATCTTTAGCAGAAACAAGATAATATTGCAATGTTCAATACTCATTAAAAAATGTTTTCTTCCTTCAGCGTACTCTCGGTCTTTGACATGATTGGCTGTTAGCAAATGGAATTAAAAAATACTGTTGAGCTGTGCAACTGTTCACAAATTCCACTTCAAACAGAAACATAGTGCATCGTTGTCAGAAGCTGCTGACAGACTGGTGTACTCAGACCCCCATAAACTCTCTCCAACCAGCCTCGTGCAGTAGTGGTGCCAGTCAGGCAGGGGAAGCTAGAACTAAATCATGAGCGTAGCAGCCATAAATTTAACCCTTATGGCTTATTAATGTTCTAATTGTGCCAGTCAATCTGGGAACATTATTTTCTTGAAACTTATTTTATTCTTTGGCATTTTAAATACATTCATTTCAAAAATAAAATAAAAATATAAAAGATGAAAAAATGAATTAATGAAAATAAAAGAATTTGTTTTGTAATATTTGGATTCAGTCAAAAGGCTGCACTTAAGGACCTACGATGCCACATGTAGTCTTAAGGCTGTAGGTTCCCCACCCTTGGAATTAATCATTTATTACAATACTTTTAATAGAAATTTTAAAAATTCAAATTTTTAAAAGCTATTACAATTGTATTTAATAATTATAATTTTACACATATTAAATGTATAAAAATAGTATATACACAATTTGAAGGTGGTACTATTTGAACTGTTTAAGATTTGTTAATAAAGAACATATGGATAATTTTTAGCACCTTTTGAAGCCTGAAACAGCAAATATAAAAATGTAATAGCTCTTCCTGTTTTTAAAGTCTATTCTAAGTGCATTATATATATGTATACATATATATGAAATGAAATGTATCTTAAAAAATACAAGGTTTCTGTCCAGGAATAACTTTAGAGTCAAGAGTCAAAGTGACTCAATATACAAAGTGGAAAACATTTTGAAACATGACAGAAAAATAACTACATAGTGATAGTGGTAATTTAGCTAACATTTTTGTCTTTAGAAGGCTTTTCATCTCTTTCTTGATCTAGTGAGAAAACGGTGCCCATTTGGGCCTACTAGATAGAGAAAATTATTGGTGAATGCATTTGGAATTATTGATTATGCTGAGGCATAGTGAGAGTTGTTAAAAGGAGACTGAATCAGGGAAATTGAGCTGAATTCTCTCCCCTGGCAGTTCCGCCCTTCTCTCCCCTAGCCATTCTTCCTTTCCCTTGCAGAACCTTCAAGATCACAGATATGCACCCAATTCAGGAATGTTGCTGAAAAGTCATTTATAATAATGTGTGATAATGAGGCAGGAAAAGCATAACATAAGGCATATTTATCCATCTAATAATATACACCTCTGTTGATATGGGGAAAAATTCTGGAACATGAGTACCAAATCACAGAAAACTGTATGAGTGCATATTTAAGAGTTTGGTGTAATTCTTTAGCTATCAGTGGGAGTAACAATAACAGAACTCTCAAGCCTCATTTTCTACCCTTCTGCTTCCATTTTGAGGTTGTTTTCTTCACTATCCTCAAAAGATTATGCAATTATTTTTAGGCTTTAATTCTCTTTTCTTTTTCTGCTTTCCCCTTCTGCATTGTTCATATGTTTCAAACTCATTTCACATCTGTCAGGGTACACATTGTTGGACCAAGGTGCTTAATTTAGCAAATTTGTTTCAATTCTCTTTATGGGTATTTATTAACTCGATAAAATTTCCAATCCTGACAGCATATTTAAAATGCAAGCCCCTGGGACAGAGCAGGAACTTCCTCTTCAATGATCAGATGACGTGAGATAGCTAGCTCACGCACTTGCAAAACATGTTTAGGAAGTCTTAAGAGTGAGAAGACATTCTAATCATTATTGGGGAAAAGCAAGGCTCTTTCATTTATAAAGCAGTGTAAGTAGAAAGATTTGTAGAGCTGAAATAAGGCAAGGTAATAAACCACGCTTTAAACATGTCAAGTATTGTATAAACTCTAAACATGGCTTCTAATACTAAGAAATGCAGATGCCGTTAAAGGTTTGTCAAATAGTCATTGCAAGATTTAGAGAAGCTCAACTGGGGACCAGACTCTCATCTTACATAATCCTATAGGGATTTTGTCAAATAGTTTTAGAGGAACAAGTATTTTATCATGAACCTGAGTTTGCCTGCTGGCTAATACAGGGTTAGTGGACATTTTTTATGTTTGATTTTGGTGTGTGTGAAACTCTGCAAAGTAGTTGGATAAAATTCCACATTGTCTGGTAGTAATGAGTCTGGGCTGGATCAAATCTTGTCAGGTTCAGATTAGAGTTGACCCTATCTTTAGGGTCACATTTTCCAATCCTCACACCACTTTACAAGCTTCAGTGTGCATGAAATTATAAAACACAGAGCATGAGAAATTATCTCCTAGGTTGTTTTTGTGGCAAGAGAGCCCAGAGAAATAAAGTGATTTTCAGCCCTTTGAGTTTTATTACTTTCTGAAGAATGAAAATTTGGTTAGGGTCAGTTTTCAAGTTTAACAGTTCATCAGCCCATAATTGCACTCATTATTACTGTAGCCAGCTTTATATTGGAGTTTGATTAATAACGATATGCACTTCAGTAACGCTTTCCATTAAGTGGCACTAATTACACTGTAACTGCTGTTCAACAACCAAGCAAGTGTAACTACAATGTCATTTTTATGGAGCCAGATTTGCTCATAAGGGTACTTTGATAATGCTAATGTGAGAGTGAAGTAACTAAAAGTGTGGTGAAAAAATTGCTATTGCTTTAAATCCTGTAGACAAGAAACCATGGCATTCTGAGGTTCCTATTGGTAGGCAAAACTTTTGATACAGACTCTGTGAAAGCCTTTAGAATGTAATTAACATGCATTATCTGCTTAGAACCACTTTGAGTATTAGGAAGCCCAGTTGATAATTTAAAAGCATAGGATTTAATTGGAAGACAGGCTCAAATGTTCACTTTACTCATTTATTACTCTGATCCTGGGCAAGGTACCATCGTCTCTGTACCACATATGTATAACAATGCCTGCTCCTATATTGTGATGGTAGGATTTAATGAGATACTGCATCTGTGAAGATGCCTAATTCAGTGCCCAGTCCATAGTAAGGGCTCTTCAGTCTTTCATGGAGTCATGTTGTCTTCATTCCTTGCATCATTCAGTAGTAGGGAATGGATGCTTGTTCTCTTAGTAAGGTTTCTACTTGATTTAAGATTAAATAAATACAAATGCTTTAAAAACATGGACATAAGTAGGAAGGAAAAATGTTAAACTCTAATAGGAAAGAATAAATCTTAATCACTATCATATGACAAAGCTGAAGAAACTACAGGAAAGAGGAGGAGGGTCTACGTTTGATTCATAAGGTGGGATATTATATAGAAGGAGGGTCATCCATACGTGGGAGGGCTGGGGACAAAAATTTCAGCCAGATCACAAGGAATAATAAATATTAGAAATAATGAAGCAACATGGAGTAGAAAAGTCGCACAAGATATTGAATATCTATTACTTAAGAGTGATTGGGTTTTTTTGTACTACTTCTGGTTCTTCTGCTAATTATTGAATTTTCCCCCCAAAAAAAATGTTTCTGAGGAAAAAGAATTAGTACCTGTACAGAATAAATTATTGAACTACCCATAGTAGGAGTTAGAATGTTTTTTTTTTAAAGGGGAACCACAGGGAATGGGTAGTGCAGCAGTATGGTTTGCACATTACGTATTTAATAGTGAGTGATTATAAGGCATTGAATTAGAATCCTTGCAGGGAGTCAGAAATATTTGGTGGTAAGAAGGTCAGATGATAAAAGTAAGATCACAGTATATATTGTGATTGTGTTTCCCTATTATTTTCTTCATTTGAACCCCTCCGTTAAAAAAAATTTAGAAATCACCTTATGAAAATTAACCCAAACATACATTGTGGGGCTTGGTGTGAAGGGTGGTATACAGGAAACATGGAGAGAGATCACATAGATATAATTGTTACTCTGTAATTCTGGGTTATGGAATTTTATAAAAATGAAAGAAAGAAAAGAAAAAAGAAAAAGAAATCTCAAGTGATGCTATTTTAAACTATGTGCCCTTTCTTCCTGGTTTCTAATGATATGAATTATTGCTGGTGCCCAACTGCATCATGCAATAATTTAGCAGCAGGCTTTGTGGCACACCCAGTTGCAAGAGTGAGATCTCTGGACTTAATGCCAATGGGCAAGAAATTTGGGTGTGATAAAAAATCACAAAGGTTGTTGAGCTTATTGACAGGAATAGGCCCTTTCTGAAAACTAGTATCACTGATTAATAGCTGGTCAGCACCCATAATTAGACATTTGGCTCTGATTTTCTTGGTTGCAATAAACTCAGATTTTGTTTAAACTTGTTGCAGCAGTTTTCATATTTCCCTTCAAAGGAGAATTCTGTGGACTCTAATTTATCTAAAAATATAGAACTGTGAGGAAATTAGAGGTTCCCATAACATAGATATATATGATGGGAAAGAGTCACACTTAGCTACAATGTGCCAAACCACCACACAAAGCAAAAGGTAATACCCCAGAAAAAGAGAACTCAAAACCATCTGGAGCTATAGATGGGCTTGAATCTCTGACCTGTCACGTGGAATATTTAATCAGAATTCTATTTGTAGTTATCTATAAATATATGAATAATACGATATTGTACAGAATTTGTGACTGTTCAGGAATAAGGTCAGTTGTCCTACTTACATAGGTATATATTCAAACAGAGTCATGTGGGCTAAAGATATAAATGTCACCTTTTGAGCTTTTAACACTTTTTTCCAAGTAATTCATGACCATTAAGTAGTCTACTTTTCAGTTTTTCCCACATACACATCATCTATTCTTTCTTTGATTTATTTGTAAAAATCAAAGACAATATTTTACTATTCCATAGAACACAAACCCAACACACATACACATACAAAAAACACATAACATGCTTTTTAACATAAATTATGTTTTGTAAAGTAATTAGTCCACATTTATGCATAGTACTTGTACCATCAATTTTTGTTTATGCAAGAATCAATAATTACCTTTACATATAGCTACTATTGACAATGGTATTTGTAAGTATAGATATAGATCATCTGACCTGATGTAGGTCTCAATTGTTACAGCTGTTTGAAGCATGGAGGTGGGAGAATAACTAAGGTCTGTCAAAGAAATATACACACATATGCATGCAGGTACACACATACCCACAAACATCTCTAAGTGTATTTAGCTGAATACCTCTGTATCTACATATTTTTGGATGTTTCTTGCAATTAAAAAGTTAAATAAAAAGTGCTTTATTTTACTCTATAGTCTGTGCACCCAAGATATACAGGATGAGGTCTATATAAAAATATAAACTGCTCATATCCTATGTATTTTTTAAATGCTTATACTTTTTAAAAATTCTTAATGATGATAGTAATTACCTGCCTTTGTGTGTGTGTGTGTGTGTGTGTATGTGTGTGTATGTGTGTGCATGCAAGTGGATAACCATAGACAGCAAAACATAAGCTTTATTTTTCTTTAATTTTCTTCTTGTTAAGCAGATTTAAATTTATTTTAAAATAGAAAAAATTTTTACCACTGTGAAGACATTCATATATATGGAGAGAATTCGTTTTTATTTATATCATAATGCTAATATGCAAATTGAAAATACAAATATATGACACGCAAATTTGTGAAGCGTTCCATATTTTTATGGACACACTTGAAGCTCTGACTCGGGGGAATGGGCAGGACATAGGCAATATATATAACCTGAACTTTTGTACCCCCATAATAAGCTGAAATAAAATAAATAAATAAATAAATAGTTATGAGTAAAGATGGGAAAAAAAGAAAATACAAATATAAATAGTAGGGTAGATCTATGCATCTATGTGTCTTTATACCTGTTTCTGTGTGTATGTATGTATGTGTGTATGTATCTCTCTCCCTATTGTCTAGATCTACACAAATAAGAATGTACAAATTGTATTGAGTAGTCTCATTCTTAACCCCCAATATGTTCTCCAGTCCATAATTTTGTTCTTTACCAGGACCTTATGTGTATATATCCTTTCATATCTTCTTAGACTCTCCTGTACCCAACTCTGCATGGGCTGCAACCAACTTCACAATGGTCCAACCTGAGATTGCCATATTGTGTCTCTGAGGTACATACCTCTAGCCTTATCTTTGTAGCTTCTTGGTTCACATTAAAGCATGAGACATTTCAGTGCACCCTCAGTGTCCACACATGCATGGGCTCCATGTGTGTGAGTTAAACCCTGCTGGTTGAATCAATGGAAGACAGGAGGTGTGTGGAATAACCTATGGGATACAGGAGCTAACTGATATATTTTCTCCATTTTCCTGAATGTTGACCATAATGAAGAGCAGTTGTTTATATGGCCTTTCCCATATAGGAAAAAGGATCCCAATGAAATCAATCAGTCATTGCATTTAATACAATTCAGTGGTCAGCTAAATAATACATCCTTTTACTAGTACATCCTTCTTTCTGCCTTACTTCTCATTTTCCTCACTCTTCCTTGGCATTGAACTCTTTAATAAAAGTTCAAGTCTTCGAGCTCTGCTCCTCTTTGGAACCCAGATTAAAGCTGGTATCAGAAATGGCCCTTGAAGGTAAATATTATGGGCCCATTGGGAATATGGATTCATTTGATGATGGTATTTGGTGATAGTATACATATATTGACATCACAGTTACTAAGGATTCAGTCTGCAGTAAAATATGATAAGGTTCAGATAGAAAGTGAGGTGCCGAGTTTTACAATTGCTCTTTAATTGTATGGGGTAAAGATAATTGGAAGAATTGCCAACTACCCTGGCTATTGTTAAGAGCACTGGAATCTTTGATAGAAAAGAATGATAGGCTAAAGAAAACCAAAACTTGTTGAAGCCTAACGGCCTCTATTGCTGCTCATAAAGAAATTCTCTTGTTCTGTGGCCATAGAGCAAACTGCATTGAATATAAAGCCTTAACAGGTCTCTAATACCAAAACCGTGTCTCTCCTAGAAAAAGATAGGGACTCTAAGACCTTTTGTGAAGCAATTTGATGGGCAAGACTGATATTACTGAATCCCTAAATTCCCATGAACCCTCTGAGCTGGCAGAAGCAACCCATTTCCGCTTGCTTCCTTGAAGAAGCAGACTGCTGTCCCCTGGAAACCATGCAATAACCTCACCCAAGGCAGATGCCTTGCAAGATGATGCTTGTTCTCAGCAGGATTTGCCCCCATCAGCGCTCATTATCTTCAAATGAAGAGTGAGGGTCAGATCTCTCCGTGCAGCCACCTTGAGAAGCACAACAATTTCTCAGGAAGAAAATGGCCTATTTGTGTGAGGAAGTTCAGGATCTGGCTAATATGTACCAGCAACAATGGGGGGACACATGTAGGAATGGAAATGAGGGGGTTCTGCAGGAGAATACAGAATATAAAGCTAGATTATGGAGAATTTATTGACACTAGAGCATTAACCCATCACTTGGGATTCAATATTCTGACAAGGACCCCAGAATCTCATGATAATAATCTACTGATTTAGCTCTTTAAATCAAAGGCATGCTATTCCCTCCAATATTGTATTATATGTTTTGTTTCCAAAGCCATAGCTGCACACCAAGCACTGTATCTCTCTCACTAGTAGAAATAGTAGAAGAGGAGAAGGCAAAGTGAAACAACTTGCCTTTTGCTTTAGAGGGGAGATACCAGCAAGCCACCAGGCACTAGACCCTAAAATCTCCTTTGATGTGGTAAATCTCTGAACCTGTTTGGGGTTATCTTTGTATAACTGACACAGAAGTGTTTTATTAGGCTATCCAGAGCATTTTCCATTTCCTTTTTGCCAGATCTAATTTGTTTGATGTCATCAATAAAGTAGACCAGCTGAGAATTGCAAGATGATCTTGTCCCTATGACTATATGCCTACTAAAAAACAGGAGAGATAAAATAGCTCTGGGGTAACACACTGATTGTGAACTTCTGTGCCTTCCATGAGAATGCAAGTTGCCTTTTTCCCCCTCTTGTCAGGGATACAGAAGAAAGCACTTGCCACAAGATCAATAGCCAGGTACCAGAAGATAGAGGCTGTGGATCTGCTCTAGTAAGGACACAGCATGGTAGCTGTGATTGAGACTACTACCCAGTGAAGTTTACATTAGTTTAGTGTCATTTGCCACATTCTATCTGTTTTTTAAGGTGCAGAGAGGTAAATTAAATGAGATTATGGGAAATATTGCCCCTGAATCCAGTAAGGGTTTGATAGTGGCAGTAATCTTTGCAGCACTATTCCTCCTGAGATGCTCTATTGCTTCCAATTTACTATTGTGGCCAAGGCAAAGTGGATTCAGTGGGCAGTTTCAGAAATTCCCGCTTGGCCCTTCCTCCATAATAATCCTTACTTCACTGATCAGACAGACAATGTGAGAGTTATGCCAGATACAAAATATATTTACCCTTATTATATACTCAAGGAACCAGGTAAATAATGACAGGATGGAACTACTACATATAATCACAGAGTGGAACCACTATAAATAGCCACTGAGTGGAAGCATTCTAAGTAGATTTGGATTTAAAGTATGTTTATGATCTGACCTCCATAAGCCTCCTGTTTAATCAGAAGAACTTGGTATCATTTTAATTACCCTAATATTGGTGTCATCTCAAATCATGGATCTCATTGTCCTCAAAATTCTGGCTATTCTCACCAATTAGTGCATGTGTAACTACTGGGCAAACAGCTCTGTGGAGGGGGGTGGGAGGGAGGACTGAGAAAATATTTACTGTTTATTTACAGAAGAGCTGACCTTATGTAGGTGACGGGGATGGGACCCAGTATGTCTGTGGAATATGTGGCCTTAGCAAGAAGCACCTGTAGTGAATTCATGGTAATAGGAGGAAAGGCATGAGAAATAGACACAGAAAAGTTGTGATGGTTAATTTTCTGTGTCAACATGACTTGGCCACAGGATGACCAGACATTTGGTGAAATATTCTGGGTGTATCTATCAGGGTGTTTCTAGATTAAGTTAACATTTGAATTAGCAGACTGAAAGCAGATTGCCCTCCCTGATGTGGGTACGCCCCATCCAAGCTATTGAAGGCCTGAACAGAATAAAAAGGTCGACCCTGCTATGAGTAAGGAGGAATTTCCTCCTGCCTGCCTGCTTTCAGGTGGACATGGGCTTTTTTCCTGCATTCGGACTTGAGCTGACACTGGCTATTCCTTGGTCTCAAGCATGCAGGCCTTCTGACTGGAGCCACCCACCATCATTCCTCCTGGTTTCAGGCCTTCGGACTCAGACTAAACTATACCATTGTCTGTCCTGGGTCTTCAGGTTACTGACTGCATATCTTGGACTTGTCAGCCTCTATAATTGCATGAGCCAATTTCTTATAATAAATCACACACATATATCCTATTGGTTCTGTTTCTCTGAGAACCCCGCCTAATATGGCAGTCAAACTGGTAGGTTTGGCAGAGAGAGAGAGAGAGAGAGAGAGAGAGAGAAGGGAAATTCTCTTCTACTTGCGTTTATATCTTCAGTGAAGCAGGAAGTAAAGTTATCAGCTGAGAGTGAGGCCTATGGGGGTATTACAGTAATAGGCGCAGGCTTGATGTGTGAATTTAAAAGAATGGTTGGGTGACCTAGCTGCTTGTTGAGAGCCAAGTTTTTACTACATTTGGGCTGCTCAAGTTATCCTGAAACTGTAGGCAAGGTGATTGACCAATTATGTTTAAACAGCTCTCACATGAATTTCACAGTTTAAAACATAATTGATATTTGTCATCTCATTCAGTCTTTCCAACAATGCAGTAGTGTCAACTCAATAATTATCTCCATTTTTTTTGAAATGAGAAAAATAATTTTCACAGAACTTCAGTTCAGTTTAAAAATTCTAGTAGTCTGCTTTAATTTAGGTTCTCCGCCAATTATTAGCCTTGCTTGAACTCATAAAATGGCATATTATGACCTAGGCACTGGACCAAGTTCTGACTCTCGACTCTTTATTCTTGCTGTTATACCAGTTTATCCTGTGTTGGAAAAGTGCATCATCATCATCTTCTCAGTTGCTCAAGCCAAATATTGCACATTGTCATCCTTGGTTCCTTTCTTTCCCTACATCCCACATTTAGTCCATCAGCAAGTCTGGCTGACTCCATCATTCATATATGTGTGTGTGTATATATGTAGTAGTCCCCAAACTTTTTGGCACCAGGGAGCAGTTTCATGGAAGAGAATTTTTCCATGGATGGCAGGGGGGTGTGGGGGGGGGGCGGGCAGAGCTCAGGCAGTCATGTGCAACACAGTTCCTAACAGGCTGCAGTCTGGCGGCCAAGGGTTGGGGACTGCTATATCTATCTCCTGATTCTATCCTCTTCTCCCTATTTTCAAATATTTTTAATCCAAGCAGCCTTCATTTATGACCTGAATTTCCACAGCAATCTGTTACCTACTCATCCCTACTTCTGTTCTTAATCAGTCCATTCTCCACTCAGTAGTCAAAGTGTTCTTTTAAATATGAATTATTTCATATCATCTCTCTGCATAAAATTTACCATGCTTTCCCATGATATGTAAACTGCCTTTCAAATGCCTCACCTTGACCTTCATGGTTGGCTAGCTCATGCTCTGTCCCAATTTCTCCCCGTGATACTTGCCCAGTACCCTTCAGCCACACTGGTTTTCTATCTACTCCTTGAGAATGCCAAACTTACTGTTGCTTTAGGTCCCTCTACTTCTTCCTTCTTTGCTGACTTCTTCTAATCAGAAAAATAAGCACCTTAAATGTCTTCATCTTAATGTGGGTTTTCCTGACCACTCAACATAAAACAGCCGTCTAGGCATATGCTATCAATCTTTACTGAATCTTTATGGAGGAAGTACCAAAATGCTAATCAAGGCTTGGCTGGAGAAGGATGTGGTCAGAGATGTGACAGACAAATGCTAGGGCAGGACTGTTCAGGGAAGCACAGATTTTAAAAAAGCCAACAGCAGGTAGCTTACTGAAAAAAAATGCTTGTTGCCTCCAGAGACCTTTGGAAAACAACTAGATTAAAAAAGGGAAGACAGTGAATAAATGTGAGCCTCAGGGAGAGAAGGAGAGAAATATTATTTGTGGATTTTATGAGTATTGCTAACAGGATAAACATTCTCAACATGAATTGCATGTTCGAGATAATCTTTGTGATCAAAAATGACTTGCAATTTTGCACTTATTTAACAACTTTATTGCTTGAAAAGCTTTGCTATCTGCATACTACATTGGCCAGAAGATAAATTGGTATAAAAAGAATGCTTATTAATAAGCAATCTTTAAGATGATTTTAAGTTTTTCTTAAATATTGGTTGAACTATTTTATATTACTCAAACTAATATTAGTTACATGGACTAACTTCATTACAATGTAGTGTAACTAGAAGAGTAGTCAATTATTTATGAATCAGTGGAAACATCTGGAAGCTTGACCTCTTTTTGATATTAAAAGGACTTGGAGCATTTGCTGCATTTCACTATTAGTGCCACTTCAGTTATTACATGCTCTGCCAATGTTTTATGTAACTGGACTGATTTCCTTCTGACTCATAAGGTCAGTTGGTTGTGAAGGGATTGAGTTTCTAGGCACTGCCTCCTGTATCTATTTCTTTACCGATATAGTCCCCTGCTACCTAATGTTTATACACAGCAGAAAACGTGTTGCTCCAGCATTACATATAAATGCCAGAAAAAAGAAAGTAATTTATTTTCCTTGATCAGTCTTATTATATATTCATTTTCTTTAGTAATTCCAGTTTTTTTTTCTTTTTTGACATATGCATGTATATGTATATAGGTATTCACACACTATATACAATTAAATGTTCCTCATTTGTACCTAAAAAATAATTATCTTACCCACAGATAGAATTTATTTTAGCTAGTTAAGAAAGAATGCTTCTGTTTTACACCAAATATATTTATAATGTACTTTGCATAGAAAGTAGAGTTAGGAAAAGTGAGCATTAAAGGACTGATGACATATGCGCTGAGATATATGCAAACATACACATATCTGCATAGGTGAATATGCAAGTCTATCTCAGATAGAGAACGTGGAACTCAGTGAACAGAACCTGCTTATGTGGATAATCCCAAACTGTAGACAAGTTATTTGTATTTGGCTTTGTTGCTTTTCTGCCAGAAGACTTTCATCCTAATTCATTTTGCTTGGGTTTATTTTCATTCATGGAATATTTATGGTGCATTTTCCATGTATCAGACATGATATTAGATACTGGAGATCAAAATGAAGAATAAGAAAGAGATAGTCTCTGGTTCTATTAAGTTTCAGTCTTTTCATGTGGTCTAAACACAGAGCAGCACAGCACCACAGTGAGATGTTTAAATATTTTAAGTTAAACAAAAACTTAAATGAGAGATAAGAGTAACTGCTCTGAAATGAAAAGCAAACACAAGTAAATAAACAATGAAAACAAAATGTCAGTTTAATAATTACTCTAATTATTTTCCAAAGCCACTACATATAAAAATATATGTATGTATTTTTTTGATCAGGATAGCACAATATCAATATCGAAAGAACTGAGGTTAGAACAAGTGATTTGAGCCCCCAGAGGGGGCCATGTAAGGAACTAATTTGGAAAATGAATCTTTCTAATTTCAATAGAAAACAAATGCTTGGGAAGAGACAAACTCCTTAAATGTGGTCATGGAAAACTGAGCCTGGGAGAGGATGAACATACTTTGTCCCCTGAAATAGTAGGAAATCTACATATCCAGTACTTGTCTCACCCTTTAGCCATTCCTGGTGCTTCTTTGCTTTGGTTGCTATGCTTTGTACCACTTTACCCATTCATACTAGCAGCTGATATAATTGGATCAGCAAGCTGACTCTAAACCATCCTATACAGAAGATTACGAGCTATCCTGGCCCTAGAGTTCTAACAAGCAAGCACTCCCTAAACTGAGTGTGATTGACGGACCCAACACACCATTTCCCTTGGGAGTGCTTGAATCTGAGATATAAAGACAGAGACAACAGCTGACAATAGCAGAGTTGTGTAGGAGTTGAGAGTCATATTCAAAGAAGGCAGTATACTGAAGCCACAGCCCGTGGTTAAGAGACAAAAGACAGTGCAATTCGGGAGGTGGTAGAGCTCCCACCTCAAGTAGAAGTGGGATAATGTAGAGAAAAGAAGGTTAGACTAAGGTTATTGAATGGAGACAGGAGCAGTAGAAGCAAAGATAGAAAATAGCTGAGTCCCCTTAACTGTGGAACTCGAGTAGTGAGCAATGAACGCTTGCTTCCCAAGGGGCTAAGCCTTAGCTAAGCCTCAGCTAAGCAGGTGGCAGCAACTTTAATGAAGAAGTTTCTACAGAAGGAGAGTACAGACCTCATGTAGTTTTTCTACCACAGTAGGCCCAAACACTTAAGAGAAACAGATCTTTGAATAGAAGTTAAATCACATGGGAAAATGGGTTCAAGTTTTCTCTATGATTAATATTAAATAAGGTAATTACCTTATTGTGGTTATCATACTTCTGAACATGGGTTCATCTCATTCAATTCCTTTTCCATATTGGGGAAAGAAAGGCCCCAAAGGTCCCTAGGCTTTTTGCCTGGGTAATGCATATATCTCAGCAAAAATGGTCATAAAGCAAATCCATTCTCTTTTATGATAAAATCAATACTCTGTTAAAAAAATAAGAAAGATAAAAATACACTTCTTCATCACGGGGACAATGGTCTTCATGGACAATATCAAACAGGAAAACACACTCCTGGGATCTACGGTGCTATACGGTGGTACCACCTAAAAGCAGCAGCATCTGGGAGGTAGATGTTTCCCACCGTCTATCATCCAAATGCTCCTCTCCTTTTCATCCTGTATGGTGTCGAACAGAGTTGGATCATGTCACATTTCTCATCTTCTATCTTGAAATAAATGAATCGTCACAGTTCCACACCCAGGCAAGACCCTTCTTATCTCTCATGAGAGAATGTGAGGCTCCACATACTCAGAACCTGAATTTCAAGCAAGAGCTCTGATTTCATCCTGAATAGCATTTTTCTTTCTTTGTGAGGCCTCGCTGCGGGACTGCTACGATGGTTTTTTGTTTTCTTTATATTCCTTGGTTCCTCTCATTAAGTGCTAGATAACTGGCAGGTATAGGTTTTCTACAATTTCTAAGAAAAATGGTGAGATGATGAATATTCAAAAACTTTGTAGGGTATAGAGGAAGGAAACTAATGACAGGTGGTGTTCATTCTTTAAGTAATGTAGGAGGCACAGTTAACCACACAGAGGAAAGAGTGGGGTAGAAATGGGTAATAAAGTTTGGAATTGCTCCTATGAAAATATGGCAGGGAATCAACTAGAGATGAATAAGAAAATTGCAATAACGTCCAAAAGCTGATGGATAGCATGCCTTATTACAGTGATTTGCAGGTTTTTTTTTTTTTTTTCTCTCCCTCAAGTCATGACCAAATGTCCTTTGGCAGAAGTCCATGTATAAGGATGGGAGAATTTACATCTTTATTTTCAGTAACCTTGAACTGAAATTTACATTTCCTTCAATTGTGAATATAGGCCACAAACCACATTAGTATTAGTAGTTCTTGTGACATTTTAACCAGTTGAAATAGATATTTTCATATCATATTAGAATTATAGAATCTGAAAATATCAGCTCTTGTACTCTAGTGGAATTGGTTTTTATTTAATGTGTGACTACAGAAGCACATATATCATCATATTACAATTTCAAAAAAATTTTTGGACAATTTTATTGCCTTATAATTGGTTTACTTTATATTCTAAAAAATTTATTCCCTTTAGAATTTAAAATAGTTTTAGAAGGGTCCTATGCTATCCATAGGTGTCATCAAATTGACCAAGAGATTGATGACACATGAAAGGTTAACCATGCCTGTTCTTTGGTGTCTCAATTTTTATCACACATTATGTAAAACAGAATTCTGTGAGGAATAGTATACAATGGAATGAAATATTGTTGCTGAAATGGGCAGAAAATATAATCAATTCCCTAGGTTTATCAGCTAAAATGAGATGCTGCTTTTTTATGTCAAATTTTTAATATTATGACTTAAGTGGTATTTTTCCTTTACAAATGCCCAGGACTTTTTGTTACAGTCAATTAAACCTGTCTCATTAATCCTCTCTAACTTTCAGTCAGAATGCACACATAATGTAGCATTCATATTTTAACATTGCACATCCAACAGCATGATTTAAGGCTTATGAAGGCTTTTCTATATGGGTACATTATTTGCTGAATATCTATGGCTGCCATTTACAAGTCCTGTGGTTGCTTGCATCAGGGATTTTTGCAGGTGAATATTGATTGTGTACCTTTGATTTTTTTTACTGATTGATAAATCAGTGCTTAAATGAGGTGACTGAGAAGGCTGGCAGTTTAGCATCAAAGCAAGATTACAATACTATAATGGGTAGCTGTTCCTTTTTTGCTTGACCATGTCAATCCCCTTCCGTCACCCTTTACCTAGGAAAACAATCAACGTTCTATTTTATCAAAACATTCCAACTCTTACTCTTAATCCCTGTGATTCTGATGGGACTGGCCCTTTTCCTGGGTTCAGGGTGAGCACGTACTCAGACCCTTCAGAGCATTCTCATATCTTTTCCATAGTCATTGCCATGAGCAGAGACATATATGACCTAGGCGAATATGACTCATTGTGTGGGAATTCATTGGAATCACTGGGAAGGAGTTGGGGTTGCTGAGAGAGTGTATTAAGCCTGAAACTGGTGGGCAGCCATCTTTCCACCATGACAGCAGAAACTGCCAGAAAATAAGAGCTACAGAGGAAAGCAGTCCTCAGACATGGTAAGGGCCACAGTCATTCTGGTGATCTAATTAGAGCCGTGGATCCAGCTGTGTCTGAAGTCAGCACGTCTATTTTCATTTCTGTGCACCTACGTGTATGAATCTATGTCTATCAAGCCACTGAGCTTCAGTTACCTGAACAAAATGAGTCTGGACTAACAAACTTTTGCTAACCTCTAAATTCTAATTAGTCTGGAAAGTTATTATTAACTGTGAAATACTTATTAGTGACGCATGAAATAGTCAAAATAAGAATGGCAACAAAGAAAAATTATTTCACACTTTTTTTTAATCTTATTTTAAATTAAACCATGACTAAGTATGGAAGGAAGAAAAAAGGTTGGATATTTCAGGTGATCAATAAACTGTGTAAATATGAGTTAATTATTTGAGGAGGCTCTTCATCCAGGATGCCATAATTTCTGAACTGGCAAGCTCTGATCATTTGCACACTTGGAAGTCAGAGAATCTAATCAATCTTCCTCCTGGATTTGTATTCATATAGAAATGATGGCCTGTTCTGAGACAGCCAGCATTGCCTGGCTCATTGTACTAAAGAATAAATGAGTAAGAGTCTTGATTACCTTACAAATAAATCTGGTTAACAGTTATATTAATTAAAATGCCTGGTTCTGCGGCTATTCTGAACTATTTATATGTGATTTAATTCATATCAGCAGCTAATTTGTATTTAATGCAAACTAATGGGTTTTATGTAAATGGAGCATGTGGCAGTCTATTTAAAAAACAAATTATCTCTAGTTTCATTTCAGTTATTTTAATTAAATTTAGAGTGTGTGTGTGTGGTGGAGGGATGAAGGGGAAAGGGATGTGTTATATATGAAGTGATGATTAAATCCAATTTAAGTCTACAGAGTAAGAAACAAATAATTCTCTCAGCAGACACATTGGCCCTTTCATAAAGTTTGGAGAAGTCAAGCGGGTTAGTATAAAGAAAACCCTGTGAGATTCTGAAGGGTGTGATTTTTCTTAAGATCATGCTTTTACATTATAAACCATAAGCACTTATAAGTGCATTTGTAAATAAGATTTTTCAAAGATTTTTTAATTTGGCTGGAAATTATATTATGATGTAAATGCTGATAATATGTATTTGTATATATGTATATTTTCCCCCTTTTTGGTTTGTAAATTTTGAAACCATTCTATAAATTGGTGAGCTCATGTTTCTTTAGTTGACTTTCTGTCAATAGCTTAAACCTATAGAATCATATTTTAACTATAATAGGGCTTTCTCTAATCTATGGTTTATATTTCTCTAAATAATTTTGTTTTTCAAATATTGTAGGTATATTTTTTTAAAAGCATTTTTTTGTCTCTTATTTCCCTAATTTTGATATTTGTTCTGGAGCTAAAGAGGATTTTGTCTCATTCCTCAAAGCTTTTTCTATTGAGTCCTAGTCTAGAACCACTTCTCAGCTGACATAGTTCAGATAACTTTAAAGTTGGTGTGCTTTTCATTCTCTTTTGTGTGTTTCTATCATTAGCTAGATCATAATAAGTTCTTTAAGGACAGGAATTAATTTATTCATTTCTACACAATCAATGTCGTTTTGTTGCCTGTAGTAGGCATTTGATGAATGTTTTCTAGAATGACATTTCTTAAAAAAAAAAAAGAAATCTTTAGAACCATTTAAATGATGTCTTCCAAAATCTCTGAACAAAAACTAGAACATAATTTTTCTCCCTTTCATGTTATTGGTTACAGGATAAAAATTAAGCTCAAAAATTTGTTCAATCTAGTTTTCTAGACCAAATTTCTAATTATATCTTAAAAGTTCACAAACCATTACCTCTTAGAAGTTGTATTAGTGTCATGGGAACATAATGTAGGACTACTGGCCTTTTTTGGGTTTCCATGATACAGACCAGCTCATGAATTCCATATGCAGAATATGGCATAGCATTAATCCCAAAGAATACTCTATTTATTGGCATTAAACTCTGTTGTTGTGAAAACGTATTAAATCATAATCTACCTTAAAACTTTTCCCAATTTTACATTTGTAAGATTGAAGCCATTCTTAAGGTGCCTTGGATTTTTTCCTCCTTGAACACTTTCGGGTTCTTCAAAGCTATGATGTCAAATGTTAAAATAGGTCTTAGAAATGGTGATGTTGATATTTATCCACCCTTATAGGATATTGTCACAAGCTTGTGCAGAAAAAGACAAGCAGTTTTTAAACTTCAGGTTTCCTTGTCATCAGGGACAAAAAAGCAAATCCAAACAGTTGTTTTCAGATGTTAATCCTGGTCAGATTGATCAGTTGACAGCCTCTCTAGTGTCCTTGGCCGTCCAGAGAGACTTGACCTTCCAACACGGCAGGCACAATGACTTCTGTCTTAATTCACCTGCTGCCAATTTGGGGCCGTTCCTCCAGAGAAACTTTAACAGATAAAATTAGCCATATTTGAAATGAAAGAACATTCACCATTCACTCAGTCAAAATGGCTAGTGTTTTTTTTTTTTTTAACGATGGGATTTTATTCTAACAGGTCATTAATATTTAAGTAATTTCATCATCATTTACTTCAGGAACATCATAACTATTCAGATGACATAATAAATGTTTGTTCAGCACTGTGAAGTAACAGAGGCACCAAAAATAAGGTGGTTTCATTCATTCTTTAAAAACAGTAGAAAGCTGGTGTGGGGTATAGGAGCTACTTCACCTTAGTAAGCCCATTAGAAATGCAAATTGGAATTTATAGAAAAGATACTTCAAGGGATGTGGTTCAAGGAAGAGGTGAGGGAAAGAGAAAATGCACTTCAGAGATCTCACTGCTATATTTTTTTTTTCTAAAGCAAAAAATGAGTTAGTGAAATAGCATTATTTGTGTAGTTGCCAAATCCTTCTTCTTTCATTGCTTCCCTTTCAGTCCTCCCCCCTCAGCTTAGCTACATTAGCAGTCTACATCGATTCAATTGGCAGGTGATTTATCAGGCCAGCATTTCATCTTCTCTACAAAGCCAAAACGTGCCCCATCTCTGGGTGCTACAAGGGGGAACAGACGAATATTCCTTTGATGCTACAAGGACACACCAGACTGATAAAATTTGCTCCTGCATTGAACTTGACATGGAGGTGGAGTGCTTTAACTTTTAAAAGTCTGCTCTGTAACTCTCAGAATAACTGATGACCCTCATTGATATTCACACTTCAAATGCAGATAAATCTTCTCCATTTTTTTTTTTTTGCTTTGATTCTAGGTTCAAACTCTTCACCTTCTATACACACATACTCTGTTATCTCAAACTGACAAAATCTTTCCACCTGCTGAGTCACTCACTCTGTCCAGCTATTTATTCATCTATCTATCCAACACAGTGGGATGGCAAAATATTGTCATTTAAACCAAAGTCATCTGCATTTCATCCACACACTAGAAAGTGGGATGATTTATAACTGGAGAGAAGATTCTTTGTTTAGGAAAGTAGCATGGTCCCCCATTCCTTTACTGGGGTGAGACAAACAAAATGAGAAAGAGATAAGACATAAGAAAATGAGAAGAACCTGGAGCTTTCAAAGGCACCTGAGGAACTAAGGGAGGAGTAGTAGCAAGGCCAACTCACAGGGAACTGATTTGTGTAGCGGCACAGAGCCCTGACGTAAGACGTGCCCCATGCTCAGTTCAATGTTCCGCTGTTGCCATCTTGAAATCCTTAATAATTTTTGAACAAAGGATCTGCACTTTTGTATTGCACTGGAGCCTGCAAATTATGTAGCTAGTCCTTGGTAGCAGCTCTCCATTCTCTTAAATTCAGCCAAAATCTTGAGTTAAATATGGTGAAGTATTGCCAGTTGAATTTCTTAGACCTACTTCAAGGTGTGAACCAATGTACCAAATGTTGTGCACAGCTGCTTGATAGCAGTAATGAAACTTGTATCTCATAGTGCTATGTTTCTAAACCCTAGGGCTGCTTTATTTCATAAGGCTTGAGGTGAATTTACAAAATTTGCATTTATTTAATTAGACTGACACTCCTATTTTTTTTTTTTCCTTTTATGAATGTGTCTTATGGTTTTTCTAGGAAACTGATTTTCATAATGAGCATTGCCAGGGCATAGGCTAACTTAACACAGACTACCTTAAACCTGAGTCTTATTTATTTACTTTTTAAAAGCTGAATGTTCCCTTGAGGTCAATATGAAGGAAGCTTTATTAGGCAACGCTGGAGTAGCCTTTCGAAAAACAGCTGTTCCTACCCATCTCTATGACTTATAGGCTGAGAAGTTTGGTCTTTAAATATAAAGTTCAAAATACCAGATATTCCTTCACTGGCCTCCCTTAGAGCTAGGCACAAACATTTATCAAATACTGGTTAATGGGAGCTGAGGGGAAAGGACTGTTTGGGACAATGAAAAAACGTTTTCTTTGATGATAAAGAGAGGAAAAACTCACCCACATTGCCTGCCTTTGGGTACTGGCTGTATGAACACATAATACACAGAGCTACAGCAGCCATCTTGTGTCAATAAAGGAAATGCCATGAAAATGGAAGAGAGGAAAGATAGAAAACACATGAGACATTGATGAAACCATTTTGTTGTTGAGTTAACCAAATTAAAACTGCTTACCTCTAGAATTCTTGTTTATTTAAGCCAGTGCTTCTCAATGTGTGTGGTTCCTGGACCAGCAACAATAGTGTTGCTAGAAATTTGTTAGAAAACAGAATGTGGGGGTCCTGTCCTAGATTACTGAATCAGCAATTATGAGGATCGACCAAATATTCTGTGTTTTAAGAAGCCCTGTTGGGGGTCTGATGTATGCTAATGTGTAAGAACTACTGCTTTAAGCTACATTTTGTCAGCTATTCTGTTCATTGTAACTCAAATGATCTCAGTTCGATTATAAGAGAGCAGCACACCTTCAAATGATGACTTTCATTTTATGTTATGTGTTGACAGCACACAGATTCCTTCAAAAATTAGAAAGAACTGATATTAGTATTTAGTTAACAAAAATAGTTTAAGAATTTACCACTTTGCTCATAATCCTTCCCTGTGAGAATCGTTATCATCACACAGTTGATTTGACATTAAATTGTTTGATTCATTTTCAAACTTGTAGGTTACATTTTCACTGATATTTGGAGATTTATTTTTTAACTGAATGAGAAAATTGGAATAAACAGAAATAGTAGTTATAGCAATGTTATGAAATTTGATATAAGCAATCTCTTTGCAAATTAATAGACCTATCATAGGATTTGAATGTGGCATTCCTGAATTAAATTCTAACAGTGGTCTATCACTTCCCAGAATTGCTTCTACTCTTACTAAGGATCTTTGGATGCTCTGCGGTCAGTTTACTATACTCCAACCATAGCTCGACCTGTGACTTCTGCATAAGATTCTTCATTGGCTCTTCACTACCTATAGACATCCTCTTCAAAGTGAGAATATGTGCCCTCTAGGTATTTTCAGCATGATACATTGAGACATCAGAAGAAATATTAAAACTTGTTATACTTTTTTTAAATCTAAAAATAGAAAACTAATCTTTACTAGTAATATAACATACTGATTAATATGGGTGTACAAGTGAGGTCCATTTACTGGTAGACTGGTAGGTTATATATCATATGCCATTTGAAGACATCTTGAAGAAAGAATGAAAGTGATGTCTTGGACAGAGGGGGACAGTAGAGCCCCCTTTTTTATTTTCTGTCAGTGTATTGCTACATATACAGTTTAATTACACCAGACTAAGTGGAGTTATCAATTACGTTATCAAGTTTTAACTACATGAACTTTCACAAATGATATAAGTGAGTTAAAATACCCCTAGAAAGAAATTACAGGTTGAAAGAATCATAAATAATATAAATTCAGGTGAAAATGGGGATGTTGGTGTTTTCAGTTTTACTCATGGGCACTCTGTCAGCCTTGTTTGTTACAAGATTACAAAAAAGTATGTTCCAATATGACATAATGAGAAGTTGTCAAATATTTTTAAAATGATCAAGAAGATTATTTGAAATATAGGTTTATGGCTACTTTTTCCAGTGATGATCCTCAGTTTAAGTGGATATTTGCCTATAGATTTCAGCTAATGATAGTTGTGGTTATGTCCATGACTATTTTCTATTACTGTACATACTACAAATATACTACTGTTTTTTAAAATAACTTCTAAATTTTATTTTTCTACTGATTTTACTCTAATTTTTAATTTTATTCTTTTTTTTTTTTTTTTAACTAACTGAATGTATTTGGTCAAAAAAGTTTGTAGCCTCTTTACTCATAGGCCGAGGTCAAAATTCGTCACTTTTCATACTTTTTTGGCACCTGAGCTCAGCTTCCTGATCATAATTTCTCTTTGCTGTTTCTTCATGCTCTGTGTGCTTCCACTACACTGGAGCTGCTTGCTCTTCTCCCGCCCCGGCTCTACATACTTCTTTCAACGAATCTCAGCCAGGAGTCATTTCACCTTCCCTGAACTCTCATAATGAGAATTGATACTATATAGCCTTTTAAGTTCTTTGAGGGCGGAATTCATTATCCAATCCATTTTGCATCCCCCATAATGCATAGGAAATGCATTCCAAGAAAACGTATTAGAAGGCAGGAAGAAAGGAAAGAAGAAATATCAACTGTGTGAGCAAAAAAATAGCTCTTCACCTTTCCTGTCTGAAGGTTCAAGCTGATGGGGAGACACCAAGCTATTCAAATTAATTCCTTGAATCATCTTATTTTGAAAGTGTACTCCTTTGTACACTATATTTCATAACTATAGCAAGCTTAAAATATCACTAGACTGCTGTCTTTCTGTCATGTATTGACATGTGAAATATTACCTTATTCATAAGGCCATTTCCAGATGACAGAAACTACTGAACTACAACAAACAGGGAAACCCGAGAGGCAGGGTTGTGTGGGGCATGGGCCTTTTATTCCATCAGACCCAGGTGACAGTCCTCGTTCCAGTGCTGACTTGGTATGCACATGCAACTGTTCTCTAAAACCTTTCGTCTCTGGTATTCTCTTCTTTAAAATGACTATAGGAGTTCAAATAAATGATACATATAAGGATTTATCATAGTACCTGGACATAATGAATGTATTATAGGCTACCTGTTACTAGTAATCATTCTTCCTATTCTAATGTATCCTTAAGGTGTAATTACAATAACATGTGTGCATAATATATTTAGTTTTATTTATGTGATTCATGCTCTAAGTCCTAAGGTTAAGTAAATAGCATTTGTACAATTATCTTAAGTTTTACTCATAGCTTAATAATTTTATGCTTTGATTGTTTTCTATGACTTTCTAACATAAATCATTTCCCATAATCAAAATTATTGATTCTACAGCTTAAATCTCCTCTCACATTCACCACATTGACCATTTAGCATTCTGGGAAGTGGGAAAGAAAGTGTATGTACTTGCAAATAATAGGAGTTACAATGAAATGACAACAGTAAAAATAAGGAATGATATTAAATAAATAATATGATAAATTCCTTAAAGACACCTGCCCTCAGGTCAGGTTGCCATTGAACATCCAGTAAAATGAAGAAAACAAAAAAACAAACTGACACCAAGGCACATTGTTGTGTAATTTCAGCACACATCACTGTGTAATTTCAGAATGAAAGAGACATTACTTTTTTTTTAAATTATGTATTTATTTTGAATTTTTAAAAAATTTTAGCATATTACAGGGGTACAAATGTTTAGGTTGCATATATTGCCTTTGCCTAACCCGAGTCAGAGCTTCAAGCATGTCCATCCCCCAGATGGTGCGCACTGTACCCATTAGGTGGGTATATACCCATCCTCTCCTCCCCACTCCCATCTACCCGACACCCAATGAATGTTACTACTGTATGTGCATTTCAGTGTTGAACATTTCTAATCATCAGGGAAATGAAAATCAAAATCACAATGAGATATCACTTATCTCCAGTGAGAATGACCTTTCTCAAAAAGTCCCAGAACAATAAATGTTGTTGTGGATGCGGAGAGATAGGAACATTCATGCACTGCTGGTGGGACTGCAAACTAGTACAACCTCTGTGGAAAGTAAAGTGGAGAAAGAGACATTTATAAAAGCTCCAGATGGTCATGTGGGGTGGGGGGAAGAGGTCTGCTACAAATAATAGAAAATCAGAATGTCATTCATCTCTCAATGCTAACTCATATCCTGCAAGTCCTTGAAACATGTCTCATATTCTAAGAAAATATAGTTTTCATCCTGCAATACTATAGTCAGACAGTCATGAGAGGTGAATAAACATAATCTTAAATATGAAAGGGCTCAATAATTTAGCTCTCATGTGATCTATTCTAGAGAACATACATTAGAAAAACAATTGCTAAACCTACACACGCAAAAAGGCATGCTATTCAGGGAGAAGACTATTTAATACAGTAGGAGGAGGAAGCAAAATTTCAGGGTGACAACTGTATTTTGATCCCAGAAAGAAGTAATCCTTCATACAAGAGCAGGTGGTTAGAGGGCTATATAGAAGGTCTTCCAGAATTATTCTGAAGTATTTGAGTATCTTGGAAAATTATTCCTAGGCATTTGATAGCTTTGATGGAACATATGAATAAATAGCAATTATAGATACATAGGACACAAAGAACATTAAAGATGGCAGAAATGTACTCTAAGGAAAAAATGTATTAAAAAGGAAATAAGAACTGTTTGGTGTAGCAGTAAAGAAACAATATTGGAAAGGTTGTAATTATACAAAAATTGACTAATGATTAACCAGTATAACAATAGTGGCATGCTGTGAGAGGGGAATTCTGGAATGGTGATGGTGGAATAAGGGAATTTAAACATCAAATACTAAAACAGGAAATCAGTAGATTCTACCAAAACTTATAGGGATGTACAAATTTTAAGTATTTGAATTAGAAAAATGTTGAATACTCAAAGAAAACAAATTATAGCTTTGAAAACCATCAGGGGTGAGAATACTGGAATTATTAGTCTGGAGTTGGATCCCTCCTCTCCTCTTCTCTTTCTCCTCTACTCTCAGCTCCAAGCTACATGTCTTCCTGAGACCATTAGGTAACTTCGTATGCATGAGGTCTCTGTGCACAAAGGCTCTGGCTTTGGTGAGGTTTTCTAGTATCCTCGTATTGGGCTTTCTTATCTTTGAGTCTAACAGTGACCTGGACAGTGGAATTGAAGACTAGGAATGAGAGCCTTAGGGCAGCAGATCACAAGAAAAGCTTTGCTTAGCCAGTTGTGGACTCAAGGGGCATACAACATTGAGCTGTGTAAGTGGACCAGGTACTGCAGATTCCCAGAGAACTGGGGGAGAGTTGAGTCAGTGGGCTGAGCCTCCTCTGTGCAAGAGGCCATGAGAGTAAGGAGGCCTGGAGAACAGATGGTTTCTTATAGATGCTTGTGGCTTTGGGGTAGAGGAGGGTCAGGTCCATGAATGACACTTTACCTTCCATCACTTATAGACCTATAGGAGTCCCATCACTTAGGATTTTCCAATACTGAGATCTAAATCCTGTTGAGCTGACATGGAAAATTAGTCACCCATCTGAGGGGCCCAGCAGAGAAAGGACAGTAGGCTTGAAACACCTAGATACCAAACCAATGAAATAGAATGCCTGAGAAGAATTCTGGTTACCTGAATTAATATATTTATTTGAGCAAATCCAAATGTACCACAGGCAATACTTTCTGCAATGTATAAACATGATTTGTGATTTAGAAATTTTTTTTTTTAATTTCAAAGTATTACAGAGGTACAAATGTTTTTGGTTACAAAGATAGGTTTTGTAATGCTTGAGTCAGGGTTACAAGTGTGCCCTTCACCCAGAGAGTGTTCATTGTACCCATTAGGTAGGTTTTTGCCCATCCCTTCCTTTCCCCTCCACCTGATTGATTTCCATTGAGTTATACAGCCCTCTATGCACATGTGTGCTCATTGGTTAGTTCCAATTTGATAGTGAGTACATGTGGTGTTTGTTTTTCCATTCTTTAGATACTTCACTTAGGGTAATGGTCTCCAGTTCCATCCGTATTGTTGCAAAAGGCATTAAGTCATCCTTTTGCATGGCTTAGTTGTATTTCACGGTATAGTATAAGTCAAATTAGTATATGATCATCTTTGAGACTCACATTAGTGTCCTTGACAAGAGAGCATCAGAGAGTACAGCAGAAACAAGTAACACTCCACTTCTCTTTAGAGCTCATTGGCTAGACCAGTGTCAGAGTCCCACTGAATTGAAAAAGGTTGGGAAGTGCAGATCCTGCTGCATGCCTGGAGGGAAGGGAGAAGGCCCAGCCATCCAATGGGTGGGTAAATGAAAGATGCCATAAACATCTGAGGTCAGAAGAAAGATTCTGAACCATCCCTGCATCCCCATTCTTCTACACGAAGTATCACAAGAATGGAAAAGCAAACACCATGTGTACTCACCATTAAATTGGATCTAATCAATCAACTCTTATGTGCATATATGGAAATAATAATATTCATCGGAAATCAAGCAGGTGGAGGGTGGAGAAGGGGATGGATAAATTCACACCTAATGGGTACAGTGCACACTATCTGGGGGATGGGCACGCTACAACTTTGACTCAAAAGGCACAAAAGCAGTTTATGTGACCAAAATGTTTTTACCTCCGTAATATTCTGAAATGAAAAAATACTTACTAAAAATCTACTATATGTAATATAGTAGAGACAAGAACCCTGTATTCAGTGGGGTTGGCTGGCTGGCCAGTAGACCTCAGTTTGTGGAATTAAAAACTCCATTTTCATAATTTCTTTGTTCTGCAAGAACTTTTTTCTGGCTTTCTTATATATCCTCTAGAAAATATGTTAAATTTTTATTGTGAGAAAATAAAGTCAGATCATATTGGTTGACTTCAAAAAAAAAAAAAAAAGAAAGAAAAAAATGAAAGATTGTAAAACAAACCCCAAGTAACCTAAGGATATAGGTAGATATCAATACAGAGAGAGAAATATAGTGATTAAGGATAGACTGCCTGGGACTATGTAACACAATTACTATAATAAATAAGATCATGTAAAACAGAAGAGACATTCTGAAAAAGAAATTCTAACTACAAACTACCCCTGCAAATCCTACTGTCTTGAGGTTAGTCAGGAAGAAGTTTAAAAATGTCCAAAGGTCTCACTCTTTATGGGGAGGAAAATAGAGAGGAGTGGGGGCCTGTTTTAAAGGTTTTATTTATGGGAGAAAGGAGTGAAGCAAAAGAAAATGGGAATCTAGACAGAATGGTGGGAGAAATAATGAGTTTTGGCGAGGGAATAGTTGGTGCCTGGTTTAAAAATAGTAATATAATTGCATGTGTACATTTAAGAAAATAATGAGAAGGATTATAACTATAGAAAGGAAAAATTCAAAATCTTCAGTCTGGGAGAAATCTAGAATGGAAAGCAATGAAATAATTAGCAAAAAATAGTCTAAAAAGAAAAGAAAGTAAAATCTAAAATAATAAACAGAGTAAATTGGAATGAATAAAATGGAAGATATTAATTATAATTAATGTGAATAGATTGAAACCATCCAAAAAAGAGACACAATTTGAAATAGGGAAAAAAAAATACATATGCTGTTTCCAAGAAATACACATAAAATAATAATAATAGTAAAATGGAAAAGAAAGGGGTGGACAAAAATACCAGGCATTTGAAACCCAAAGAAAATAAAAATGGTAAAGTTATTGTCCAACAAGTTGGGATTTACAATTAAAAGCATCAAACAAGATTAAGATAGGGCAATGTACTCATTAAAAGTACAAATGAGTAAGATATTATAGATATAAACACACATATTAGGGTAGTAGCTAAAGATAAAACATAAAGTATTAGAATGTAAAGCCTAGAAATATATAAAATTCAGAAGTTGCAAATATACTTGAAGATTTTATTAGCTTCATCTCAGCATTGCACAGAAGTAACAGGTAAGATTTGAAAATGGATGCCTCTCCTAAGGACTGGAATTTGCAAGAGAAGAGCAGAGAAGTCCAATTATGTAGATAGAAGCCTTTAAGTGCTCTTTTATTTTTTAAAATTAAAATCATGTATTTGGTAAACATAAATATTAATTTGAAACAATGTGTATGAGATAATCATTTCTCAGAATAAAGGGAGAAAGATAGGAGGCCAATGATTATGATAATGGTAAGTATTTTTTGGACAGTAATTATCGAATTATCGACACCCATGCCATCCTGTTACCCTCTGAGTGGATCAATTTTGTTAATTTTTTTTTATTTGTGATAATTGCATATAATTGTATAGTTTATAAAAGAAAATAATTAAAATTATGGATATTTCATAAAAGTTTGTTAAAAGTTTATTTCAAATGAGAGATAAAGGTTAAAATCATATTAAACTTGAGACAAACCATGAAGCAATTGTCTTTAAAAAGAATCTCATTTCCAGAAAAAAAACTTTTTTCTTGGTAAAGGAATATAAAATTTCTTTAATTTTAAAACTGTTATGTTTGGTTTAAATTTTCATTTCTGTGGGCAGGTTCTTAAAATTTCTGTATACATTAATGAAATTCTGAACCTGTTTTTCTTCATTGCATGCTATTTTTTTGGTGCTTTTCTTTAAGCAACTAACGTTTCCCAGTAGTAAACCAAGTTGCTACAAAATGGAAGAATTAAAAGAAGATCTAGAACATTTTTTGGTTCATTTGCCAGGCCCATTTTAATTACAAGCTTTAACTACACTCTTTTTATGAGAAATGTGGATGAATTCATGGGAATCTAATTTGATCCTTATTTCCCTTTATGACTTGTCTTTTTCAAAATTCTTCTGTTTTACATAATCGTTTTGAAAAATGTGATTTTATCAAGTTTAAACTGATTTAATGAGGATTTTAATTTGAATTATGTTAAATTGGAGGAAATTACCATATTCATAACACTCATTCCCATCTAGCACTTTCTATATCTCTTTATGCAGCCAAACCTGGTGTATATTTCTTAGCAAAATTTGATACTTCTCTCTCTCTACATTATTCACATATTTTTGTTGATTTTCTGTTTTTATCTTCATAATTGTATTTTGGGAATTGCTATTAATAGTTTATTAGATATATTTTGGATTTGTTGAGTTAGTTTTTCTGTTTATTACCTTAATAAACTTGTTTTTAAAATCTAATTATATTTTAGTATATTTTCTTAGGTTTTCTAGATAGACATCAATCTTAGGCATAATGATAATTTTGACTTTACAAAATTTGCATCTTTTGTTTCTTGTCTTATTGCATTGGCTAGAATGAGGTCAAATAATAATTAGCACAGCAGGCATCTTTATTATGATTCTTTAAAAACATACTATTGGAAATGTCTCTAGTTCTTTTCCACTAGTATGCAATTGTTTGTTTATTTAAGGCAGACATTCTACAGAATCTTTACAGGAGTGCTCACCTATTACTATTTTGCTAAGAATCTTTCCTAGGATGATGATTAAGTTTTATCCAATGACTTTTGGACATCTTTTGAGATGATCATATGTTTTTTCATATAGGGCCTATTAGCATTACAATTTAAACAAAAACATTTTTACATTTCTTGGAGAAATCTTATTTGCTTGTGGTTGATTAATTTTTAATAAGTCGTTGAGTTCAATTTGTGCTATTCTATTTGGCATTTTTATTAATACATCAGATTTATGTTTTAGTCTATAACTTTTTGTTGATGCTACATTTATATGTTTTTTATATCATGAGAAATACATAAAATTTAATCCAATTATATATTATAAAAGAGATGATAGGAAGTGGGATTATCCAACGTATAATATTTGTTTGAATTTACCAGTAAAGTTGCAATGACCAAGATATTATTTCAGAGATATTTCTCTCTTAGGTTTTCTAGTTCTTCTATTGTCATTGGTCTGACCTGATTTTCTAATTCTTAAAATAATTATGTGAATTCTAATTTTATGCAGAAAATCCATTAGATAAGGATATAAATATATTAGCATAATCTCATGAACACTAAAATTTTATAACTTCTCTAATTGTTGTTCTCCCACTTATTTTAATATGTTCTCTATAAAGATGGAAGAAATTATATTTATAAATAGTATATGAATATATTAGATTCATTATATTGTTAAATGGTTGCTTAACTGAGTGATTTTATAGCTTTATTTTCTTGTTCATTTATATCTGTGATATTAACTTCTAGACCTACTGGCTTATGGTGTAGAAATTGTGGTCACATGTTTTGTATTCTTTGAATTCACTGAGGCTTTTCTTTGTGATTAAGTCATAAATCTTAAAAATTATTTTGTACAACTGAAAAATTGTATGCTCTTTTTTTATAGTATTACATATACACATATTATCAACTAAATTTTATTGTCTATATTATTTATATGTGTTTTTGTATATTTTGTCTTCCTTTGACTGATTATATAGGTTTGAAAACCACTGCAAGTGCTTTTTTCTCAATTTTTTCTTCTATAATAAGTTTTTTATATAATGTTATTTAAACCACCTATTCCTAAGAAAACATGGTTTATTTTCACATCTATTGGGCATATGTAGTAGAAAGCAAAGCTCAGACAAAAATTGTTGGAAAATGCTGGAAAGCCATAAGAAGTTGTAACTAATATCATCAACATTAAAACATGAGATAAATTCAGTTGGTTTAAATGTGCAGAAAAGACAACATTTTTAAAAGAATTATAAAAATGAAAAGTATTCACAACAGAAAATTGAAAAAATTAATAAAATTTACTCTACTTTAAAAATGATTAGCTTTTAAGTAAAAATAATAAAAGTGGTATGTATATTTTAGAATTCATTAAGATCAAAAGTTCAAATTAAATGTTCAGATTAAAATGTAGACATGAGATACTTAAATCATTTTCTAGATATATTTCTATAATTTTAATTTTATGCTCAAAGTTATGTTTAGTATTTGTTGAAGAGTCACTTTTTTCTGATAAAGAATGAAGAATTTTATTAAATTTTAAAGCTTTCAGAGGATATTTGAGGAGAGAATAACATTTTAAGAAGAGAGAACAATGTTGAAAATAGGGATATGCCGAATCTCTAGAATCTCTAGAACATTTTTTAGATTAGTCAAATTAGTTTTTCTGTTCATCACCTTAATAAACTTGTTTTTTAAATCTAGTTGTATTTCAGTATATTTAATGATGTGACCTTTATTGTCTTTCTACAGCTTATTGGTAATTTTCTCTTGGTCTCAATGAGTGACATTAAAAATTTTTGTTGGAGGTTGATTAGTTGTGCCACAAAGTAAAAGCCCATTAATATCATTACAATTTGATGCTGACCAAATGTTCTTTTGGAAAGTAATTCCCACATCTGCTGACTAAATTCTATCATATATCAAATTAGATGTTAGGACTGTTTCTTACCATCTGTATTCTGTAAACTCTTGAATGATAATTTTCCTTGATTATATAGAATATATTTTTTAAATGAGGAATCTATTTAACTTAATCTATGATGGATTTGTAATACATTAACATTCTAATTATAAAGAGTTTTACAGTTTTAAAAATCAAATATGATTCTCACTTCTTCCTGGGCATACAAAAATTATACTTTCCAACACACTGTAATTAGGTGTTGTCATGAAATTAGTTCTGGCCAGTTGACTATGTATTTAAGTGATATATACCATAGCCAGGCTAATGAAGTTAAAAGTCTCTTAGTGATTAGCTAGTGTTCTTCTTTCCTTGCCTGTGGTAGTGCTGGATATAAGGTGCTGAGATATCAGAATTACAAGATTAAAGCATCCTGGATCCTTGAGTCACTACATGGAGGGCTGATGTCCTAGAAAGCAGTCTTGACCCATAGGGTCTTAACATGGATGAGGAATAGCCTTTTGTTGTATTAAACCACTGAGATTTTTGGGTTTTTCGTTATTGAAGCATAGACTCCTCTGACAAACATATTGAGAAATATGCCAATTTAGGCTTTTATTTATCAGTAGGGAACATATGAATGTATGCTTATACTTACAACTATTCAGATACTATTTTGATTGAGCCTGCTTTTCTAAAACAATTACTGCTTTCTATGTAATATGATAAAAAATTTCCCTTCATATACATTGTTATATTTATTTAAAATATGTTTTAAACCTATGTTTCTATTCACTTCACTGTTATCAAATACGTAAGTGCCTGGTAGCAATTATAATTGACCCAGAAATGTTGAACTATCCATTTTATTTGTAATGCTTGTCTTAGGACATGATTGATTATGTTAAATGTGCTCCACCCGTTGAATTTTGTTGTTATATTTTGTACTTGTCACATAGAATGCTTAACATGAAATATTTATGTCTCCTGAGGAGCCTTAAATGTGCTCCTCAGCATTTGAAGTAGACAATGGTGGTAGTAAATATTTATTAATTGTAAAGCATGACACCAAAATTTATGAGATGGACTACACGCATATGGAATTTCCATACTGAATGTCAATGTACATGTTGATGTGTAATGGATAATAAGGCTGACATCTCTGAAAATGACTGTGAGCTCTTTTGAGGAAAGAATCTATAAATATATTGAAGGCATTACTTAGCCTTTTCTTCTCTAAATTTGGGGGCATAGATAAGTAAAAACTTTCTCTCTATTGTGCTCTTTTCCTTTGTGCTTATGAAATTAGTCACTCATCATTTAACAGCTATTTATTGAGAACCTACTCTGCTCTCAGTGATGAGGTAGAATACTTTAAAACACAGACAATGCTCCTGCTCTCATAGAACTCATATTTTACTAAGGGTACAAGATTACTATAATACACGAGATGATTACTGAGTAATGGCTATGAAGTCAGTGTGATATGGGGAATGGTAAAAAAAGATCTCTTAGGGGAGGTGATGTTTGGAGACCTGAATCATGAGATCCAATGTCTGTAAAAATCAGATATTTCTTTATTTTGGAATCCATGGAAATCCAAATAAAACAGTATAATAACTATTAACTGATAGTTTCTGGTTTAAATTCTCTATGCAGAGGCACTACCTTATATTAATACTTTCTCTTTGGGAATTAGGAGACTGAAAATGTGCTTCAGTGGCTATTCTTAGTAATACTTCCCAACTTTAGATGCAAGAATCATCAAATCTATTGCTCAGATCCATTTATTTTTTGTGTAGTCCTCTCCATCTTCCAGTAAGTGTATTAGTGCGTCAAGCTTGACATCTATATCTTATTAAGATATTTTATTGAAGTTATATTTCTTTTTTTTTATTTCATCTTATTGTTATGGGGGATACAGAATTGCAGGTTACATACGTTGTCTATGTACCACCTTTCCCCCCAAGTCAGAGCTCCAGGCATGTCTGTTCCCCAGATAGTGCGCGTTGCACCCATCATGTAGGTATATATCCCTCCCTTCCCCACCCCCCTTCCCGAGTCAGCACCTTCAAGTGTTACCATTCCCCAAATGGTGCGCAATGCACTCATTGTGTAGGCATACCCCCATTCCCTCCCCCACCCCCCACCTCAGTTTGATATCCAATTGGTGTCGTTCCCAGATGTGTATTTAGGTGATGATCAGGGAAACCAATTTTCTGGTGAGTACATGTGATGCCTGTTTTTCCATTCTTGGGATACTTCACTTAATATAATGGGTTCCAACTCTCTCCAGGAGAACCATAGAGATGTCGTATCTTCATTATTTCTTATAGCTGAGTAATATTCCATGGTATACATATACCACAGCTTACTAATCCATTCATGTATTGATGGGCATTTGGGTTGTTTCCACATCTTTGCTATTGTGAATTGTGTTGCTATAAACATTTGGGTATATGTGTCTTTGTTACAGAATGACCTTTTTTCCTTTGGGTATATGCCCAATAATGGGATTGCTGGATCAAATGGCAGGTCTACTTGAATCTGTTTAAGATACCTCCATAATGCTTTCCACAGGGGTTGCACTAGTTTGCAGTCCCACCAGCAGTGTATGAGTGTTCCTGTCTTTCCACATCCACGCCAACATGTGTTGTTTTGGGTTTTTTTGATAAAGGCCATTCTCACTGGGGTTAAGTGATATCTCATTGTGATTTTGATTTGCATTTCTCTGAAGTTATATTTCTTATTCATTATTTTTCTTAATCACCTAGAGTAATGCAATGCCTTCCAAATGATCACCCATACCCACTGTCTCCATTCCAGTCCATTTCTTACACTGCAACCAAAGGAACCCTTGTAAAATGTCAATTTGATTATCCCTAACCCCTATGGACACATATTTGACATTCTCTATTAGCTTCTTTTTGCTCTTAGAATGAAACCATGAGATCCTAATGGGCTCTGGAAGCCCTACATGGTCCCTTTATATCTCTGCCCCTTTTGGTCTCTCCACTCTAGAACACAGGAATTGGTTAAGTTCCTTTACTTTAGAAACCATCTAATTTGTGTCATGTTCCAGCCTGCCACAAGTCTTTGTGTATGCTATTCCATCTTAACTCACCTCATATCCTAATTATTTCTTTTTTTTATTTCAGCATATTACAGGGGTACAAATGTTTAGGTTACATATATTGAGTTTTCCCCACCTGAATCAGAGCTTCAAGTGTGTCCATCCCCCAGATGGTGCGCACTGCATCCATTAGGTATGAATATATCCATCCCCCCTCCCCTCTCCAACCTGCCTGACACCCGATGAATGTTACTACCATATGTGAACATAAGTGTTGATTGTGAATACCAATTTGATAGTGAGTAAATGTGGCGCTTGTTTTTCCATTCTTGTGATATTTCACTCAGTAGAATGGGCTCCAGCTCTTCCCAGGATAATATAAGAGGTGCTAGATCATCATTGTTTGTTGTGGCTGAGTAGACCTCCACGGTATACATATAATTTCTTTACAATTTTTCAAATTCTGAATTATTTTAATCACAAAGAAATATATGTAGAATGACATAACAAACATTATAATTTACACATTGTTTATCAACTTAAATATTTTGTTAAATTTGTTTCTGTATTTTTTAAAACATTAAAGTATTCCAGAAACATTGAAAGTCCCCTACTATTTCATTTTTTTTCCCTTCTAACCCCAAATCAACCACCATTTTGAATCTGGCACCTTCCCATCAATGATTTTATACTAAAAGTTCCCTTCTTTGTACAATTATAATCTCTATATGAATTTGTATAGGAGGTTGGATAGCAGGTTATAGAGCAAAGAATGGCACATTATCTGAATCTATTTGGTTCCTGAATTTCAAATAGCAAGTAATGAGAGTTTAGACAGAGAGAGATTTATGTGACAATGTACCTGAATCCATCATTTCCTAAGTTTGAATTACAGAAGTTTGGATAGTGAGAGATCTCAGAATGTGTGTGTGTGAGAATATATAATATTTTTCATATTTTGAAATTTACATAAATGGATTCATACAGTTTACAAAATTTCTGCTATGTTAGCAACATTATGCCATTTGTAGACTTATCCACGTTGACCTAGTTCATTAATTTTAATTGCTATCTCTTACATGATTATGCCATAAAGTGATTATTCATCACCTTATTATCTCCTATTTTGTATTATAAGTAATGCTTCAGTGAACATCTTTCTATGTTTTACTTATGTCCCTGTGTAAGAGTTTTTCTAGGGTATATATCTATAAGTACAATTGCTGGGTCAAAGACTTAAACATTGTCAATTTTACATGATATTGCCAGATTGCTTTCTAATATAGTCTTTCAATTCACCCACCACCCATAGTGGAAGATGTCATTTCTATACTTTCTTCCCAAAACTTCCTCATGTCAATGTATGCTGTATGCTTTTATGTGAATTGCCCTGATCATTAATAAGGTGTATTTTTCATATTTTATTGGCTAATATTCTTTTTTGTGAGCTGACTTTTCAACCCTTTTACCCAACGTTATATGTGGTCATTTTGTCTTTATCTTACTAATTTATAGAAGTGTTTTACATATAGATGTTAAAATATTGATCTTCACTAAGTATGTTGCTTGAGAAACCATCTGGCTTCCTCTATATGTTTCCTGACACTTGATACTTCTCTCTCATATACTTACCATAGACGCTATTTGCCTTTGTTTTTGTAATTACTTTGTTAAGTGCTTTATCTTCCACTAGTCTTTATGCTCCGTGTTAGGAATCCTGTCTGCTTTTACCTATCTTCCTATCTCCTATACCCAAGAGCAGTGCTTTGTGCATAACAGATACCTAAACTAGTACTTTTTGAGTAAGTGACTATATGAATGAATGAATATGTTAGTTCTATCATTTTTTGAAGCAAGTTATTAATCATGCTTAGATCCTCAGAGTACAAGGAAGATTAAAGGAAGTTTCTCTTCATACACACATAACAGTTCAGTTCACAGTGGAGACAAATTATTTAAGGCTAGTAGTCTTTCAAAGCCTAAAAATGATCAGCATTTGAGACTTAAAATTATGTTTCACTGGCTCCTGTCTCTGCTGATCATAACAACCCTCTCTGAATAATACATGAAATAAAGAATTGCCTAGAAAAGGAGAGAAGTAAATGTGGCCCCTCATTGTAAGTGCCCTTTAATGGTAAAATACTGTGGAGCATTTATGTAAATCTCAATGAGTAACAAATGGAATTGTTCTGATAAAGACTACTAAAATGAAGGCTCAATGACTTAATTATAAACAAGTACAGTTCTCTACAATGCAACAATTCTTAACTTCGTTGCAGTTTGCTGGACTATAAAGAAAACAGTTTAAATATAATTTTATACTCGTATGATAAATAAAATTTCAATGCTTCTTCAAATTTGGACTACAAAGGAAAAAGAACACATTAACTACTGTCAAGATGATTGTTTAATTTTTCTTCTATGGGTTTTCCAAACAAGAAGAAACTTTGAGCTTCAAAATTGTCTTTTTTCTTAATTAAATCTTCTCTTAATAGCACGTAAGGCTAAATATTTGACATAGATCATATTGACAAGCACAGCAATGTATCCTGGGTGAAGTATTTTTTCTTTTCTTTTTGTCTAGCTCTTATAAAATCCCTAGCAGTTTTGGAAAGGTCAAGGGAAATAACTAAGGAAAAATTAACTCTTTTTACAGGTACCCCCAGATTTATATGTCATAGACTCTTTGTGAATGGTTGATGCACTTAATGAAAGATTTCATGAGAAACTCATAATCACTGCTTCAGCTAGGATAAGCTACAAAATTCGTGGAACTCAATGCACAATGAAAATGTGGGTCTCTTATTCAAAAATTTTCAAGAGGTTGACAGCAGATCGTTAAACAAAGTATAGGGCCCTTTTGAGCCCCACTGATTACTCATTCATGAAGTTAGTTAGGGCTTTGGCATTTATTTGCTCTTGCAAGCCAGGTACTGGCCAGTGGCATTAGCTTGTCTTCCTTTTTCATGAATTGCTGCTGATGAAGTGCAAATAGGGAATGTATTAGTTACAGAAAAGGGTTCTAAATGAGCCCTAAAACACACTGTAATTTTAACCATAGACAACACACTCAATGATCTTTGAGACACACCAGACATTTCTGAGCAGAGGCAATGGTGACTGGCTGTCATTGGCTTTCTTTCTGGAAAATGAACTATAATTATATAATTACATATAAATTTATGTAAATTATAAAATTATAATAATTATAAAATTTCCATTTCCCTTTATACAATTTTTAGTGTGAAATAGCTGAAAATAGTGACATTGTCCAGATTAAAGAACACATTAATTTGAAAAGGTATGATACAGACACTATTGCAATTCATCTCAGTTTCTCCACACACTGGTGCTTTATTGCTTCAAAAAACTATCCTTTTAACCTTGGCTATGTCATCATATCACCTACCGCTGAACTGCCATTTTTTCTTTAATTCTTTGACATGTATAAGAATTTTGTTTTCTGCTCCTCTCTTCAAGAAAGATGGAAAGATAATTTGAGAACTGAACCTCCAACCTACTAAAGCATTTTGTAAAGGACTGAGGCCAAAGTAGCATTCTTCCTCTGTTCCGTGATTTGGAACAAAGGCTTGGTGGCATTTCATACAACTGGGAAAAATTTATAGTATAATCTTCATAGTAAAAAGTGAATATAAAGTAATACTCAAATTATATTTTATTCAATATTTGTATAATCTTTTGTGATTTGCTCAAAACATGGCTGGTTATGAAGGTTTTATGAATACCTTAATAACAATGCATTATTTGTATGATTTATGACTTTTATTCTACCAGTACTGAAAACTTTATGGTTTGGTGGAGTGAGGAAAGGGGACAGATTTTCCCTTGTTAACCCCATAAATGCTTACTGACAAACTTTCTGTCTTTATGATTTGGAGTTATATGATTTGGAGTCACACCAAATTCTGGCTAGTATATATGGTAGGAAGGAAATGCAACACACCTCTGGCCAGTTCTCATGGCCTACTGCATTATCCATTTAACCTAAGAATTGTCTCCTTGGGGCACCTACTTTCTGCTTTAGAATTCAAATCAAAAATTACATGATAAAAACATATTTTAATTACTAAAGGTCCAAAAGAGATTACCTGTATTATTAAACTGGCACTTTGGTTGATATACATGATCACTGATACAAGCAGAGTTAATGCAAAAGTTAATTTACCTTCTGGTTGCAGAATTTAAGAAGTATTATGTTAACGTCTACAGCCAAGAATGAAAATAGATAAGTAATACCATAGAAAGAGAGATAAGTTATGAAATTAGACAAAAAGGGCTCTTATGAGGGACAAAATATTTTTAGAAAAGTATAAGTGAAAATTAGACTCTATTAATAATTTCCAACACTGGTGCTCTAAGGAGTGTACTGGGGTTATTTAAATGTGTGGCGTAAGCTACCAAACAAGCACATTTCATCTTTCTGAAGAATCTATTTTAAATGAAATGTTTAATGATTAAAACAGTTATTTTTATGTTATTATAAACTTTGATATATTATGGGGTAGAATGCAAAAGTTGCATGACTTTATATGTTATGGAAGCAAGTCACTTTGGTCTTCTCCAGGTATATGCGTTGCTTTCCTTTGGGGTTAAGGTGGTTTTGATAGCAATAACTCAGAAACAGATGAAGAACGTTTGCAAATTGGAGCAACGTAAGTATATTAATCAGGGTTTTTGAGAGAAACAGACCAATAGAAGATATCCACATTTATTTATCTATTATAAGGAATTGGTGTAGGCAAGAGAAGACTGATGTCCCAGCTTAGAGACAGACAGAGAGAGCAAATTCTCCCTTATGCAGGACTTTGTTCTAGTCAGGCCTTCAACCGATGAGATGAGGTCCACACACATTGAGAAGGGCAATCTGCCTAACTCTGTCCACCTATTCAAATGCTAATCTCATCAAAAAACACCCTCACAATCATACTCAGAATAATGTTGAACCAAGTATCTGGGCACCCTATGGCCCAGAGAAGTTGACACGTAAAATAAATCATCACAATAAGTTTATGATTTTATCTTTTCTTTGACCTTCAGAGTAAACAATGGAAATTATCTGTCAGCAGGTAAACAGGGGGAAAGGCCGAGTATTATTATTCTCCTTTGAACATGAACTGGGCAATAATGTGGGTAAATGATGAGAGGTTGTCTTGCCTTACAAAGCTGGCAGAGCATCTGAGAATCTTCCATTTTTGTATTTGGAGGACAGAAGGTTGGCTGAGTCCTAGGCCACAATGCTCTTAAGATGCCTGTCACAATGATGATTTTAGTCTGGCCTACGCATACAGAGTCCATGACCTCCATTAGTCTTGGCATAGATTTGAATTGTATACTGAAACTGTGAAATAGAGAGACAGATTTAATAATCATTCCACTTAGTAAGTACAGCTGGGGCAGGTAATTAAACAGGTTTTCTCTTGCCAGCAGGCCCACAGCAATGTGGCTAAGAGTCGTGGTCACACCGCTGGACTGAGACAGAAAGCTAATATCAAACAGGCCTTCTCTATGCAGGCCCATGTCACACCACTGTTCTTAGCAAACAGAAGTTATTAAAGGGGACTAGTCGGGCCGCCAGAGGCCTGACAAATTTTCAGTCTCAGGAATATGGGATTTACAGGCTCAAAAATGAAAAGAGACTAGAATAATTGAAAACTATTATCATTATTATTCAGGTGGTTGCCATCTAATAAAATATACTCATTGTGAATCTTTGATATTGTGATATGAATAACTATTCAAACATCAAGGAAGTCGTTTCTTAATTTTTAAAAAAGTTTGTAGCATTAGGAAAATACACTATTTAATGGATATTTGACATAGTTGCCTAATCGTGTATAGGTAGAAAAGCCACAAAACATTCATAAAGGGTATCAACATTGACCTTAGTGTAATAGCATTTTGTTAGGAAAGGGTTCTTTTGCTTTTTTGAGGATGGGAAGTTAAACTTTAAAAAGTTTAAAAAAAACATTATATCTTCAATTTAGTTAATCATTTTCCTTTATTTATTGTTCCTGCTATATATTGCTATGTAACAAACTACCCCCAAACTTTGTGTCTGAAAATAGAAAACATCTTATTATACCTGAAAATGTTGAGGTTCAGAAATTTGGGCAGTGCTCCACTGGGTAAGCATGCACTCCACATTGCATTGACCCAGGTCACTTGGTGGGATTCAGCTGATGGCTGTTGTGCTCTAGAGAGCCAAGAAAGACAGCTAGTGCTTTGGTGGGACAAGTGGGAGTTTTGGCATAACTGCCCCTTACTCCTCCTCTGTAGAGTCTCAGGGCCTCCCTGTTTGATCTCTACAGACAGGTAACCAGATAGATCTTTTATAGGCGGCTCAAGGTTTCAAGAACAAGACACAGGAATTGGAGGCTCTTAATGTGTAGGCCTAGAAACTATAAATAGCACAAAATCACTTCTGCCATATTCTCTTGGTCAAGCATTCACAGAGCTTGTTCAGATTCAAGGGTAGAGGACAGAGTTCCCATCTCTCAATGAGAAGAATCTCAACGTATTTCTGACAATTTTTAACCTTACTAATACAAACAGTCCCTGACTTATGACGGTTCAACTTAACAATTTTTCAACTTTATGGTGGTATGAAAGCTATATGCAGTCAGTAGAAACCATACTTCAGGTTTTGAACATTGATTCTTTCCTGAGCTAGTGATATGGCATGTGATGCTCTTACATGAGATATTCAACATTTTATCAGAAAAAGTGCTTTGTGTTAGGTGACTTTGCCCAGTTGTGGGCTACTGTACGTGTTCTGAACATGTTTAAGGTAGGCTGGGCTAAGTAAGCTATAATGTTCAGCAGGTTAGGTATATTAAATGCATTTTGCCTTATGATATTTTCAGTTTACAATGGGTTCCTTGGGAGATAACCCCATTGTAAGTTGAGGAGCATCTATATTTTCTATGTATATGACAGACATTGGATGGTAAAACTTGACTTACTCTCAAAGGGGAGGAAAAAGCCCCATAATTTTATTCAGAAAATATTGAAAAGAAACCTGCTGTCTGCCATTAAAAAAACACCTTTTTCTGATATGTTTAATATATTTCATTACTTGTTTAATAGCAAGAAGTTTCCTTAAATGAGAGTTTGGACTACAAACTTATTTAAAGATTAAGTCCATCATATACTTATGAAACAAATATTATATAAATTCTTGCTATGTGCAAGGCCATAGACAAAGGGACTACAAAATGAATAATATGCAGCACTAACCTTCAGAGGGCTTACGCTCTAGCAGTGGAAATGGATCTATAAATAAACAAATACAATTCTTACTGGTATGTCATAACAGATATGGGAGAAAGATCGAGGAGAGAACTCATGTTACCATATAGGATAAGAGTGTGGAGGAAATAAGTTTTGCATTTATTAAATATTCTGTATATAGTTACAAAAAACATTATTTATTTAATCCTCAGAATGTATTTATAAATTTGGTGATATTATAGATCCATTGTAGAGTTGAGGAAATTGTCCGGGAGCTAATGTGACTTATCCTAGTTCACTTTGCTGCTAGATGGTGGAGCCACATTTGACCCCCGTGACTCTAGCAATGTACTCTTATATTATGACAGCCATATATAGCCCCTTCTTTCATGCATATACTAGAAGACAAAATTCAGCCAGTCATTGAGGGACATCTGATAGCTTTTATATTCTTGCTTACGAGTTTTCAGTTCAAAAGAACTTAGTCAAAATATTTAAGAACCAGTCCCTATAGATGGCCTAAGGGCTACCACTATGTTTCATTCATGCCTTCCTTCCTTTAGTAATAAGTATTTAAGGCAGGGCACTGTGTTACAGCTAGGGCAGGTGGTAGTGTGTGCTGGAGCTGCTCACTGGCTGGGGAAAGTAGATTGTTATATATTCTTGAACTTTTCAAGCTGGTTGTCAAACCATTGATAGCTTGAAATTGACTGTGGTAGGTGTATTCATACCACGATAACTCACAACTGCTACAATTCAGGATTTGTTGTTTGTGGAAACACTCTTGAGGAAGGGAAACTTGTCCGGGATGCTAAGTACAAGAATAGGGTTACTCCAGATAAAGGCACAGCAGGCATACTTTGGTTGACAGGAAACCAGGGGATGCATTAACATAAAGAGAAGAATGAATAGACCTGTAGACTCCTGCAAAGAATGTGAATAGAAGAGTAACAGGAGGTGAGATTGCAAAAATAGTTTCTCCATTCCTGGGAAGTCTTGAGTGATCATGTTTACATATGATATTTGTATAATTTCTTTGCCATTTTCAAAATACAAATTTGTATAATTTAGGTATGCCCCTTAATAATAGGTATTGTTGTCAACAGTTTTACAGAAAATAAAATGAATTGAGACTCAAAGAATTTAAATGCCTTCACCAAATGAGGCTTCCCTGTGCCAAGTGTCCCAATCAGGATTAGAACACAGCCCCTTTTGCCTCCAATTCCAGTGCTCTCTATAATACATCTATGTTCCCAAATCCCAAATTAAAGAGTTTGGATTTTTTCTCATTTGGTTATGGGAAATCATTGATAGAGCTAGAAGATAACAGGACAGTCTTTGGGTTTAGGAAGATGACTCCAGTGTGTCAAAATTTATTGTGCCTATTCTCCTCTCACCATGCCTCCATCCTTCAATGATAACATTAATATTTTTAATCTAAAATTAAAATGAATTTTAAATGTCATAAAAATAGTAAGCGCATTTACTTTTGTAAGTATCACTAATGCCTAAAGCCATGATGCTTGATCCTCTCATGATGTCCAGGCAGCGTGTATTGATGAGCCACCACTGGGAGTTGATGTATGCTTCCAATTCAGTGAGTGCTGATCCAGATGATACATCTTGTCCTAATTCCAACAGGGTGTCAAAGCTAAAAATATTCTTCATATATCAAACACATAAGTTTCAACAAATCTTTATGAATAGCTTGGTGACATTTCAATTATGGTCCACCCATCTGGGAAGGCATCAAATCTAAATATAAGCTACTTGGCGTGCTCTACCCAATGGTTCCACTTTCAGCAGAGGGGGAATGGCATGTGGGTGAGGGGGCAGGAAGTGGGGATGGGCAGAAGAGGGGCTTGGGTGGAACAAACGTTTTAATAAATTTCCAAAATTAGGTGCTTTTGTTTGCTTGTGTTTTGGTGGGGGAAGGGTCCGAGGATTGTACATCTGATGACTTGAAAGAATAATGTTGTATTTTTAACATTAAACCATAATATGATTTATTAAACTTTTCTTTCTTTTACTGAGTGTTTGAAAACATTAGAAAACATTAGAAAAATCCTTCTAATCAATAGGAACTCAAATTGATGTCATGATAAATATAAAATATTTGGGTAGCTGTATAATGAGATAACTACAATTTAAACTAGATTGAAAACAATGCAAAAATAAACAGAATTGGAACTGTTGACTGAAAACTTAAAAATAGATTGAAGACAACTTTATTACACAGATTTAACAAGAAGCTAAGTTTCAGAGATATACAATATTAAGCATTAAAATTTATAAAATATCTTAAAAAATTTAATTATTTTACTAAGTAATATTTTTATATGATTGAAACGTTCGTTATAAATGTCTTAAAGGTAAGTTATAGGGTAAACGGTCTTTCTTTTCCCGTTCCTCATCTATCCAGGTCTCACCTCTGCATCATAGAGAAGCATTATTATTAGTTTCTTTATGTGTATATTATATACAAACAATGAAAATATGTGTTCTCATTTTCTATTTTCACAAAAAGTAGCATTCTATACATGCTATTCTATACCCTGATTTTTTCACTTAACAATAATTATTTCTGAATCCATACATTCCATGCTTTCTCATTTTTTACAGTTGTGTAGTATTGCATTATATAGATAGACTGTAAGGTAAATGGTTCCCTATTGATGAAAATTTGTTTTTTAAAAAATATTTGTGTAATAAATAACATAGACATATCATTTAAAACACATGTATTTCCCTGAGAAATTTTTTCAGAAGTGAAATTACTGGGTCAACTGTATATATACATATATAATTTTTATAGATATATCAAATTTCTCATTATAATAGTTGTGAATTTATATTCATTACAGAAATATATAAGACTGGCTTCCACAAAGCCTTACCAATGGGGTTTGGTAAAACATTACTTTTCCAAATTAATAGATTAAAAAGCAACATTTATGTATCGTTAATTTGCATTTCTTTTGTTCTCATTGAGTTTATGCTTTGTTTTTCACATTTTAAAGAGCATAAGCTTGCTTGTGAACTGTATGACCACAGCTTTTTGCCAAAGTTCTTTTGGTTTATTGGTCTTTTTCTTAGTAATAGTCCTTAATATTAACATTTAGAAAACTCTGTATAGCAGAGACTTTTTTGACCTGATTTAACAAAATATTGTTTCTTCATTTTCATTTGACCTTTGGCTATATTTGTAATTTTTATGTTTATGTACTAGAATCTACTCATGCTTTCTTTTACAACTTCTGGATTTTGAGTTAAAATTAAGCAGGCTTTTTTTCTCTCCAGTATTATAAACTAATTTTTCCTATCTTCTTCTAGTACATTTTATGTAATATTTAATTACTTTATTTGTTTGGAATTTATCTTGGCATCTGGTGTGAGTTTTGGATACAGCTTACTTTTCTCTAGTTATTCCAATGCCATTTATTGAATAGTTTTCCCCACCAATTTAATATGCTAACTTTATCATTTAAAAATTTTTATAGATATTTGTTTAGATTTCTGTATGCTATATTCTGGGCCAATAGTCTATTTATGAGCCAATACCTCACTGTACCTCACTGTTTTAATGTTAAAGTTTTACTGATATTTATTATAATTATATCATATATGAATGATCTCATAAGGCTAGTCCACCTTATTGTCTTCCATACTCTTTTTCAGGGTTCTTCTGGAAATGCTTTAATTTTTTATTTAAACATTATGATTAGTTTGCCTAATTAACAGTTACTTTTATATGGAGTGTGTCAACTTTATAAAGCAATTTAGGGGAAATTTGGTCAGGTAGGGTGGCTCACGCCTGTAATCCTAGCACTCTGGGAGACTGAGGCAGGAGGATCTGTTGAGGTCAGGAGTTCAAGATCAGCCTGAGCAAGAGTGAGACCACATCTCTACTAAAAATAGAAAAAATTAGCCAGGCGTGGTAGTACATGCCTGTAGTCCCAGCTAGTTGGGAAGCTGAGGCAGGAGGATCCATTGAACCCAGGAGTTTGAGGTTGCTGTGAGCTAGGCTGATGCTACAGCACTCTAGCTAGGAAAACAGAGTGAGACTCTGTCTCTAATAAATAAATAAGTAAAATTAAAAAATATAAAGTAATTTAGGGGAAATTCAAATCTTCATGATATTGAACATCTCTATCCAATAACATTTGTTCATGTTTCGGTTTGTCCTTCAGTGTTTTAAAGTCTTCTTCAAAAAGATCTTTTACAGCCTTGTAATGATTGTTCTTTCCAATGTAACCTTACTATTATAAATAGGTTTTCTTGGTTGTATTATATTTTCTAACTGGTTATTCTTTACATATGACAGAACTGTTGGTTTCTGAATATTACTAATAACTTAATATCCTTTTAGTTCACCATTTTTTTCCTAATAATTTCTAGTTGATTCTCTTGGGTTTCACAGATAAGCAATCATATCTTAGCTAATAGTGATAATTTTATACCTTCATTCAAAAATGTTATACTTTTAATTTTTTATTCTTTTCAAAGTGCATTGGCCCTTGAGCTGAGATAAATATATATTTTTATCATGTATACATTTACTTCTATTTCATTTGATGTTATCAGGTTGAACAATAAGAAATCGCTAGTATTTCGTTTTTTCTACCTCTAAAAATGACATTTCAAGGAAGACCACCAAGATGGCTGACTAGAGACACAGCTTTTCAGACTGTCCCAGCGGAAGAGTAAAGGGTTGGACTGAGAGCGGAGAACAATTATTGCTCAGATATGGACCTTGGGGAGGGACAGCAGAGGAATCTGGGGACCCCATTGAGAAGAGCTGCCAAGCTGAGAGAGGAGGATAGAGAAGAGAGATCGGCAGCGTGGACCAAATCCAGGGATGCCCAGAATCCAGTGAAAGGGTAAGGGGGGCTCCCCTTCCCCACCTGGGCGTCTCCAACCAGCAGCGGAACACAGGGCTCCCATCCAGCAGAGGAGTGCCACGAGGGACCAGAGAGCTGGCATTCTTGCATTTGGACGCCCCCACGCTCTCTGTACCTCCTCCATCCCTGGCGTCCCAGAAAGTAATTATGGCTCAAGCTGGCTAATAGCTGCTCCCCTGCCCCCTCGTAGCAACCAGAGAAGTCCCCTGGGCTTAGAGGCCTGTCAGCGATGGGGACATGTTCCCAGACAAACACGCCTCAGAGAGTGGAGCTGCTGTGGTGGCACTAGGTGGGATCACCCACTAGTGGCTCAGACAGGCGTGCAGGACTCAATGCCCCCTGGTCACCAGGGTGATGTAGGGAGACCATAGCCCCTCCCTCCACCACAGTGGCCGCTAGAAAGCTCTCTGTTGAGAGGCCTGCTTCTCAGCGACAGGGATGTGCGCCCAGCCAAGCCCGTGGAATAGCCGCAGTCTAAGATCTTCCCGCCCACAGGCATTTGGCGGGATCGCCCACCAGAGCTTCCCAAGGCAGACCGAACCTTGCGCGCCCTGGTTGTGAGAGCAGCGTGAGGAAACACAGGGGAGAGGGTGTGGTTCCAGGCTTGGTGGGGAGAGAGCCCTCATGGCCACATCCAATGGGAGGGTGTGGAGGGGCACAGAGGAGTGGGGGTCTGTGAGCACGCCCCATCCCCTACCCCTGCTAGAGAACCGCCATATTGAAGAACACCATGGCGCTCCCACTGAACTAGCTTTGCCCCTGGTTCCCATGGCAACTAAATGCCTCAGGCACTTGGGCAGAACCAAGGTAATGGCCTCTCCCACCACTCACTACAACAGGGAGTGCAGCTTGATCCAAGAGACTCTTGAGCCACCACTCTCCACTGGCAGGAGCATACCCCTGGTGGAGACCTCTGCGGATGGAGAGGCCTACCTCCCTCATCGTGGGATCTCGAGGCAGAACAGGGGTGCACAGTTGCAGATCCCCCTATCCACCAGCATTAGGCAGAGACTCACCACAGCGGGTCAGACACACAAACTGTGGGGTAGTTCAAGAGACAGTCTTGGGCAGATAGGGAATACACATGGACTGATCAGAGGGGAGAGCACTGTGTATTCCAGGGAGTGAGTATGGAGGGCCCACGCCCTACCCCACAGAGAAACCCAGCTAGTGGACAGGGATGGAGAAAGCTTGGCTCCAGGCCTTAGCAATCAGTGAATAGGCCCCTCCCCTTGGGAGCAGCTCTCTGGGCTTGGAGAGGTTGCCCTGAACTCCATATCAGCAGCTCCCCCTAGTGGCCAGAGAAGCAACCTCTGAGCCCTGCTGAGGCTTAGCAAAGGCTCTCCTGCTCCAGCCACAATCTGTCTTGCTCCTCCCCCATCTTAGGGGGAATAGGGAGCAAGCAACTCGCTGGCAGACGCATGGTCCTTCCTAAAGCTTGGGGCATTCATGTGCCCTACCTGGGGTACAAGAGACTACCACAGGCACAAAAGATTACCTCAGCAGCTGGTTCTTTTACACAAACTACAATCAATAACAGGGGGAACAACTCTATAGCTAAAATGGTGTCTTTCAACCCAAGCAATTAGGGAGTGGTGGATTCATACCCAGAAGTACAATCCACCAGCTTAGAAATTAAGCTGGGGGACAAAACTCACTACACCCTGTTGGGAAGTCTTGAAGACAACAGGTGAGAGGTAACCTGAGAGGTTCATCAAACCTGCTAAAACACCCCAAAGGCAACACAAGACCAGCACACCTCTCCCTGGCTCAGTCAGGGATCAATCTTTGGGGACTTGGAGGCAGGGCAATAAGCAAGCTCTAGCACCCCCAGCTCTTAATTAAGAGGCTAGACGAGAAGGAATTAAAACTCCAGAACATGAAAAATCAGAGCAAAAGGACACTCCCAAAAGAAATCATTAACTCCTTATCCATAAATACCAACTTAAATGAAATGGTTAAAATGACAAATGAAGAATTTCAAATATGGATTGTAAGGAAGCTCAATGAAATATAAGGGAAAATAGAAATACAACACAAAGAAGCCACAAAAACAATGCAGGAAATGAATAAAAAAATACTCTAAAGAAATTGAAGTATTAGAGCAAAACCAATCAGAAATTCTATGAAGATAACATCTCTGAGCTAAACAAAACAGTTGAAGAGAAAGAACAGGAAAATAAGAGGAATGAAGAAAGCCTACAAGAAATGTGGGATTATGTAAAGAGGCCAAACATAAGAATCACAGGTATCCCTGAGGGTGAAGAAGAAAAATACACAAGGGTTGGATAATTTATTTGAGGAAATAATTGAAGAAAATGTCCTGGCCTTGCTAGAAATCTAGGTATCCAGGTATAAGAAGCACAAAGGACTTCTGGGAAATTCATCATAAAGAGGCAGTCTTTAATGACACATAGTCATTAAACTAGCTAACGTAAGCAAGAAAGAAGCACTCCTATGAAAAGTAAGGCGAAAAGCGCAGGTAACTTACAAAGGACAATCTATCAGATTAACTGTAATCTTGTCAACTGAAACCTTACAAGCCAGAAGGGACTGGGGATGCATCCTCAGTCTTCTAAAACAGCATAATAGCTAGCCTAGGATTTTGTATCTTGCAAAACTAAGTTTCTTATATGAGAGAGAAATAAAGACTTTCTCAGATAAGCAATCACTGAGGGAATTTGCAAAGACCAGACCTGCCCTGAAGGAAGTACTCAGACCTGCATTATACACTGATCAGCACAATAGACACCCACCAGTATATCATCGTCCAAAAGCTAAAGTTCAGAGCCCAGATACCACAATGGCTCAAGAGGTAAAGCAAAGCAATAAGGGTCTACCCAACAGGATGAACAGAAATCCACCCTAGATAGCATTTTTTTTTCAATAAACGTGAATGGCTTGTACTCCCCACTCAAGAGACATAGGTTGGCTGAATAGATTAAAAAAATATACAAGCTAAGTACCTGTTGTCTCCAGGAAACACATCCAAGCCACAAGGACTCATTTAGACTCAAGGTGAAAGGATGGAAAAAATATTCCATGAAAATGCAAACCAAAAGAAAGCTGGTATAGCCATTCTCATATCAGATAACATAGATTTCAAATCAACAAAAGTAAAGAAAGACAAAGATGGTCACTGTATAATGGTGAAGGGAACAACTCAACAAAAAGACTTAACAATCCTAAATATTTGTGCACCTAACACAGGAATGCCCAGATTCATAAAGCAAATCCTACTCAATTTAAACAAAACGATAAATGGCGGTGCCGTTGATAGGTAGATTTTTACCCCTTCCCTGCCACACCCTCCCCCTTCTTGTTTTTCAGTGACTTTTACTTCTCTCTGTACCCTTGTGTGCCTATCAATTAGTTCCAAAATATTAGCAATTACATATGGTGTTCATTATCCATTCCTGAGATACTTCATTTAGGAATAATGGCCTCCAGGTCCATCCAAATTGTTGCAAAAGGCATTAATTGATCCTTTTATAATGGCTGAGTAGTATTCCATGGTATACATATACCACATTTTGTTAATCCGCTCATGAATTGATGGACACTTAGGTTGATTTCACAACTTTGGGATTGTGAATTGTGCTATAATACACATTCAAGTGCAGGTGTCTTTTTGATAAAATTACTTCTTTTCCTTTGGGTAGATACCCAGTAATGCGATTACTGGGCCAAATGGTAAGTCCACACTTAATTCTTTGAGGAATCTCCATACTATTTTCCACAGAGGTTGTACTAATTTGCAGTCCCACTAACAGTACATACGCATTCCTTTCTCTGCATCCATTCCAGCACCTATTGTTTTTTGACTTTGTAATAATAGCCATTCTGACAGGGGTAAGGTGATATCTCATTGTGGTTTTAATTTGCATTTCCCCAATGATTAATGACATGTAGCATTTTTCATGTATGTTTTTTGCCATTTTTCTATGGTTTTTTTTTGAGAAACTTCCATTCATGTCTTTTGTCCACTTTTTTAATGTTTTTTTTTTTTTTGCTGATTTTTTTGAGTTCTTTGTAGATCCTGGTTATAAACTCTTTATTGGGTGTATAGTTTTCAAATATTTTCTCATACTTTGTAGGTTGTCTGTTTGCTCTGTTGATTATTTCATTGGCTGTGCAGAAGCCTTTTAATTTAATTAAGTCCCATTTATTTATTTTTGTTGTTGCTGTGATTGCCATTGTGGTCTTAGTCATAAATTCTTTGCCTAGGCCAATGTCTAGAATAGTTTTTCCTACATTTTCTTCTAGAATTTTTATGATTTTATGCCTTACATTTAAGTCTTATATCCATCTTGAATTAATTTTTGTAAGTGGTAAGAGATAGGGCTCCTGTTTCATTCTTCTGCATGCGGCTGTCAAATTTTCCCAGCACCATTTATTGAATAGGGCTTCTTTGCCCATGTATGTTGTCTGTTTTGTTGAAAGTCTGTTGGATGTAGATATATTATTATATATGTGGATTCCCTGTTCTGTTGCATTGGTCTATCTTTCCATTTTTGTACCAACACGATGCTGTTTTTGTTACTATAGTCTTATAGTATAGTTTGAAGTCTAGTAATGTGATATCTTCAGATATTTTCTTTTTGCCTAAGATTGCTTTGATTATTCAGGCTCTTTTTTTGGTTCCAAATGATGCATAGTTTTTTTTTCTATATTTGTGAAATATGATATTGGTATTTTGATTGGGATTACATTAAATTGGTAAAGAACTCTGGGCAGTATGGACATTTTAACATTGTTGATTCTACTGATCCATGAACACAATGATGTGTTTTCATTTGTTTGTGTCATCTGTTATGTCTTTCATCAGTGTTTCATAATTCTCCTTGTAGAAATCTTTCACCTCCTTGGTTAATTACATTCCTAAGTATTTTATTTTCTTTGTAGATGTTGTGAATAGTTGAGCCTTTGATTTGACTCTTAGCTTGACTGTTGTTAGTATGTAGAAATACTACTGATTTGTGTGCATTGATTTTGTAACCTGAGACTTTGCTGAATTTATTTATCAATTGTAGTATTCTTTTGGTGGAAAATTTGGAATTTTGTAATTATAAGATCATGTCATCAGTGAAAAGTGATAGTTTGGCCTCCTCTTTCCCAATTTGTATTTTTTTTTTTTTAGTACTGAGACTCATATGTATTTTCATAATAATTGCGTTCATTTAAATTTTGTCAAAATAATTTTGTGTATATTTTATTGTTTTTAGTAAAACTAAACTTTTTATTTATTTCTTTTTTTTTTCTTTTTCATTTCAGCATATTATAGGGGTACCAATGTTTAGGTAATGTATATTGCCCTTGCCCCACCCAACTCAGAGCTTCTATTCAGCCACGAAAAACAATGGTGATATAGTACCTCTTGTATTATCCTGGATAGAACTGGAACCCATTCTACTAAGTGAAGTATCCCAAGAATGGAAAAACAAGCACCACATGTACTCACCATCAAACTGGTTTTAACTGAGCAACACTTAAGTGCATATATAGTGATAACATTCACTGGGTGTCGGGCAGATGGGAGCGGGGAGAAGGGGATGGGTATATACACACATAATGAGTGCAGTGCTTACCATCTGGGGGATGGACATGCTTGAAGCTCTTTCCCAACTTGGATACCCTCTATTTCTTTCTCTTGACTGATTACTCTGGCTAGGACTTCCAGTACTATATTGAAAAGAATTGGTGACAGTGGGACCTTTGTCTTGTCTTAGTTATTGAGGAGGGAGGAATACTTTCAACATTTTCCCCTTAAGTATGATATTGACTGTGGGTTTGTGGTATATGGCCTTTATAATTTTGAGATATGTTTCTTCTATACCTAGTTTGGTGAGGGTTTTTATCATGAAAGTGTGCTGGATTTTGTTGATCTCTGCATTTATTGAAATGATCATGTAATCTTTGTTTTTAATTCACTTTATATGGTGAATCACATTTATGGATATAGGCATATTGAGCCATCCTTTCATCCCTGAGATGAAGCCCACTGGGTCAAGGTGAGTTATTTTTTTGATGTGCTGCTGAATTCAGTTTGCTAGTATTTTGTTGAGTATTTTTACATGTATGTTCAGAAGGGATATTGATCTGTAGGTTTTTTTGTTGTTGTTGTTTTTGTGTCCTTTCCTGGCCTTGGTATCAATGTAATACTCCCTTCATAGAATGAGTTAGGATTCCCTCCTTCTCAATGTTACCGAATAATTTTTGTAAAATGGATACCAGTTCTTCTTTGTAGGTCTGGTAGAATTCAGCTGTGAATCCATCTAGTCGGGGCTTTTTATTTTTTTTTTTCCTTGGGAGATTTTTCATTAGTACTTCAATTCTGCTGCTCATTATTGGTGTGTTTAGGATTTCTATTTCTTCCTGATGGAGTCTTGGATGATATGTGTTTTCAGGAATTTGTCCATTTCCTCTATGTTTTCTAGTTTATGTGCGTAGAGATTTTCATAGTTTTTCACGGATAATATTTTCCATGTTTATTGTATAAGTTGTAATCTATCCTTTTTCATTTTTGATTGGGTCCTTTCTGTTATATTTATGGTTAATCTAGCACGTGACCTATCAATTTGATTTATCTTTCCAAAGAATCAACTTTTTGCTTAGTTAATCCTTTGTATTGTATTTTTTTTTTTTTTAGTTTCCATTTTGTTTAGTTCTTTTCTGAGCTTTGTTATTTCTTTTCTTCTGCTGACTTTGGGTTTGCTTTCCTCTTCCTTTTCTAGTTCTTTGACATCTGACATTAGGTTGCAATTTGTGATCTTTATGTCTTTTTAATGTAGCCATTTAAGCTATAAATATTTCTCTAGGACTTCTTTCTCTGTATTCTACAGATTTTAATAGGTTTTGTCCCCTTTGTCATTCAGTTCAAAGAATCCTTTATTCTCATTTTAATTTCATCATTGAGCCAAGGATCATTCAGCATCAGGTTGTTTAATTTCCATGTCTTTCTGTAGATTTGAGTGCTTCTCTTGGAATTGATTCCTAGTTTTATTCAATTGTTGTCTGAGAAGATACATGGTATAATTTTGATTTTTTAAAAAATTTGTTGATACATGTTTTGTGGACCTAGATATGATCAATCTTGGAGAATGTCACATGTGCTGCTGAGAATGTATATTCAGTAGTTTTGGGGTAGAATGTTCTGTAAATATCTGTTAGGTCCATTTGTTCTAGAGTTCCATTTAAGTCCAGTGTTTATTCTGACCTGTAGTTACATGCATTATCCATTGTACCACTGGCCCCTCAAAGTGTTTCTTTACTTACTTTATGCTTCAATGATCTGTCCAGCTCTGTAGGTGGTGTTGAAGTCTCCAGCAATTTTGATTCTATTTTTTATCTCTTTGCTTAGATCTAGTACGATTTGCTTTATGAGTCTGAGAGCTCCTGCATTAGGTGTATATATATTTAGAATTATTGTGTCTTCTTGTTGAATTTTTCCCTTTACCATTATATAGTGACCATCATTGTCTTTCTTTACCATTTAGGATTTAAAGCATATTTTATCTGATATTAGAATGGCTATGTCATCTGTCTTGTGGTTTCTGTTTGTGTGGAATATATTTTCCTTCCTTTCAGCTTGAGTTTATTTGAGACTTTGTATGTTAGATATGTTTTCTAGAGATAGTAGACACTTGGGTTGCATTTTTTCATCCATTCAGCCAGTCTATGTCTTTTGAGTAGGGCACTCAGACCATTTATGTTGTGTGTTAGCATTGATATGTGGGTGGTGGTTCTGTTCAGTTTTGGGGGTACTACTTTATTCCTTTGTTTGACCTTGAGCTATTGTTTTGTATAAGCTGTGAGCATTAGCTTTTGGGTGGTTTTATACTAGTGGGTATCTATTGTGTTGGCTCATGTATTATGCAGTTCTGAGTGTTTCCTGTAAGGCAGGTATAGTTTTACAATATCTGTCAGTATTTGATTGCCTGGAAAAGTCTTCATTTCTCTGTCATTTAGGAAACTGAGTTTTGCAGTATACAAGATTTTTGACTGGTACTTGTTCTGTTTAAGTAGACTGATAATGGAGCCCCAATCCCTTTGGATTTATAAGGTCTCCTCTAACAAGTCTGCTGTTAGCTTGATGGGTTTTCTTTTGTTAATATCTGAGATTCATTCTTCTACTTGGTTTAGCCTATTATTGAAGCTTTCTGCTATATTTGAATTTCCCTAAATGATTCTTTAATTGCTTTCCATTCCATTGTATAATTTTCTATGTTATCATGCTCTTAAGCATCTTTTTTATTTTTTTCATTGATTCCCTGAAATATTTTTATTGGCTTCTTTTTGTTGGTTTTCAACTTTCTCTTCAATTCCATTCATCTTATTTGCCATCCATATTCTTATTTCCAGTCCTAGCATTTTGATAGTTTCCTGTTGGTTGGTGTGCACTCCTATAGATCCATTGTGATCCCTTGGGGGTGTTGAATTGGTCTGTTTTTTTCATGTTTCCAGAGCCCTTTTGCTGGTTTTCTCTCATCTGAATCTTCTTTCAATGCAGGGCTGATATGCTTGCATGGCACCTAATCTTTGCTGTGAACTTTCCTACTTAGTGACTATAAAGAGTCTAATTTAATGACTGACTGGCAAAAGAATTTAAACACATATTATGAAATGATCTGGGGTTTCGTAAAATGAACATTTGTGGGTGTGAAAGATTATTTGATGTAGGTTTTGTAGAGACTAAGGTCCTTGGCCCCCTAAAGGTTCACTGAGAAATCACTGAAATAAGGCAGATTGTTTAATAGGAGGAAAGGCATACAAATTTATTTAACATGTATACATGAGAGCCTTCAGAATAAAGACCCTGAGTTATAGGGAAATTTTCCATTTTTATGCTTACATTCAACAACGTATGTACTGCCATCTTGAAATATGATTGGCCAAAAAGGGTAGGAGTGGAGAAACCTGGCAAGACCTGTCTGTCTAGATTGTTATTGGCCTCTCTGAGTACGTATTCCTACCTTCTGGGTGTGGAGCAGGACCCTCACTGGAATGGCGGTCTTACATCTTATAGTCAAACAAAGTAGGTCTGATAATTTCTTTATGGTTAGTTTTTATACAGAAGAATTTTAGGTTTTGTGGCTGGCCTTTGGAAAAAGGGATTCTGGTTTCTATGACCGCCTTGGGGAAGAGGGATTCTATTTTCTGTGGCTAGCCTCAGGGAAGAATGGAACTGAGAGATAGAAGGTCAGGAGAAGGACAGAGAAAAACTTTTGCTTCTGAGGCTGTTTCTTAGGCCTTCATTTTGGGATAGTGTATTCTGAGCCACAACAATTTCTTAGTTTTTAGTATGTTGTAAAATCTTCAGAACCAAATGCACTCACCACATAAGAAGCATACTGTGGAGTATAGTTCACTAACATAAAAAGAGCATCCTGTGTAGAGATGAAATGGAGGAAATGAAGAAATACACATACATTACCCTATTGGTGTTTAGATAAAACATTCAGAATATTAGCCAAAGATTTAAAATATGATGGAACAACTTTCAAAGAGATCCTTCTCATATACTAAGTAATATTTCGCCAGAGATTTTTCTAGTCTTTTATTTTATTCTCAAACTCATATTGGAGGGATTCCTTGGACAACATAACCTCATGTAAGTTCTTAAATAAATTATAGAGACTCTCCATTAGATGCAAACATAAACAGAATCCTCAAGAGGTTCCTTTCATTCAGATGCATGAGCCAGAAAGTTTGTCAACATTCAAGTGTGCTATAAAGAATATATAGAGGATTTTAATATCAAAATCTGACTCATTTAAGTGTGTAGTCAACAAAATGTTTTATTTTTGTCTGATCTGCTCTGGATTTTATTTTACGTGTCCCAAATTGCCTTTATTCAGAGATGTCTTATTCAAATATCTATTCTTACTACAAAGATGCTGCTGGTTACTTGAAGGTGTTTATATTTACTGTGCGAAGAGTTCTTAAGCCCAGTATATTAGAATTTACTAGGAAATATTTTAACAATGGGGAGAGTTCAATCAAGGAGAATCTCATTTACCAGTGGAGTAGGCAGGCATTTGAAAATGTGCACTGTTAGTAGTTAGGATAACCACAGGCTTATGCTTATCTAAAAGTTCAGTCTTTAATGATCAATCCTGTTCACTTCCAATGGCAAGATAATGACTTACAAAACACTGGCTGCCTATTCTATTGCTTCAAGCCAGGAATGACTATGTGACATCATGGTGTCCACTCAGTTTCTCTGAGTCATGTTCTCCTCTTTACTCACTTTTCTTCTCTTGTCCAGCACCAGGACACTCCCCACACTATACTAATAAACAGCCCCTACCATACCTCCCATCTCTGGCCTCCCTCTACTCCTGAGCAGCAGCTCAGTGTGTTTACTCCTTAATCACTTCATGCCCAAGAACACATGGGCTATTTTGAATGAGGCCTGCAATCAAATGATCGAACTCTACTTGATTATCATTCACAACAGTAGCCCAATACATGATTTTTCTAATTATCTCCCCTGTAGTGGACATTAGCCCCTGTTTGGTTTTCAATTATAACGTCTATATGTCTTAGTCCCCAAACATTCCTAAGAAATATTCTATCAGAATAACCACGGAGAAGTTAGCCAAAGTTCCAGGAAAGCTACTCCCTTTGATGCCTTTCTTTTCTCTCCATGGTAAGTTGTTCTATTGTTAAGAGAAGAGCGAAAGGAACAAATATGAAACAAATACAGCAGATGTTCATTTAAAAATAATTCTCACTCAGGTCAGAGCTTCAAGCATGTCCATCCCCCAGACGGTGCGCACCACACTCATTATGTGTAAAAAAAAATAAGAATAATAAAATCCATAGACGTACCCCTGTCCAGCCAGTGGGGACAGTCACCGTCCCTAAAACAGGCCCATTATTGAATTATCAAGTAGGAACTCCCGAGGAAACTTTACTCTCCAACATACATTTTATCTCCCAGTCCAAGTCTGACATCAGGTGCAAGCTCAAAAAAAATTGGTGAAGGCCCTCAAACCCCACACAAAAAATCTCCTAAACCTGGCCTTCAAGGTCTTTAATAACCAAGATGGGGAGACGTGAAGGAAAAAAAAAATAATTCTCAAAATTTTTCCCAGATAACAAAAAGTAAATGTCATATTAATGTCTTTTATATGTTTTTCAGCTATGTGCCTTTTTACTGAAGGAATGTTTTAAATGAGTTTGTTTTCTGTGTTTTTATTTTAAAAGTTTTATTTAAGTGATTGTTTTAGGTGCATCATTGCGTAGGATCTAAATCATACTTGATTATAATAATATTAGGTTTAAAATGATTGATCTTCTTGAAGTTCTCTCAGAAAGTCTTCAATTAAATGTTAGTCAATGTGTATTATGTATTTGTAGTGATAATAGCATACATCTATTTTTAATATTTTTTCACACTTTTTCTGACAAATTCATAAAGGAGAAAGTGATTTTCAGAAAAATGTTGAATTTGGCAAAATATTAATATTCTTCTCATGCTGTCTGTCCCAAAAAGAGATACTATGGAGTCATTTTATTTGAGTGTCAAGTTTTATTGATGATCTTAGTCAGAATCATTTATATTTTGCAGTTTCTTTGCACATGTCATTAATAGGGAGCTGCTTTCTTGCTTGCATGAATGTTTGATTTCTTTTTTTAGTTAAATAGTGTTCCAAATGCAAAATCTAATGCTTAGGGTAATCATGTGAATTTATGACCATCTCTAGGATGCTGGGCTTTCAGAAATGAAATTGAATAGATCATATTTCTCTATAAATGTAGGTTTTACAGCTGAGATAGATCTAATATTGATAATCTCTTTATTTAACAGTTTCAAAATGCCATATGTGACTGAAAGCAACAGAATGAAAATAACTATGTTTATAGCAAATAGAACAGGAAATGAAAGCATGGTATGCAGAAAGCTACTCACTGAAGTGAGCCTCGTGTTAGTGCTATAGTGCAGCGGCATTAATGGGAACAATCAGCAGGTTGAAGGAAGGGATTTGAGTTCACTCAGATGTAGGATGAGGAAATGAAAATGAGCAAAATATGATGGCTATTTTCAATGCTCAGAATCTCCCAGAAGGGATAATTTGAAGACTAAAATAAAACTAGTTTAAAATCGGGGAACATACCTGTTGATTTATTTAACTGATTTTTTATGGAACAAAATACATCAACTAGGTTACATTGTCTCAGAATCTGCCATTGTCAGATCTGCATTATCACAAAAACAATGGCTCAAACTACAACAAAATGTCTGTTTAAGAAGTCTTACTTATTCTAAAATGGATTCTGACTTTATCCTCTTTCTTGGTCTGTATTCATTCACCTTTCCCACAAGATCTTCCCAAGTGAAATTAGTCAGAGGGAAAGTACTACGGAATGAATTCTGTCCTCCTGCTAAAAATTCACACATTGAAGCTCTAACTCCCAATAAGACTGTATTTTGTAGAAAAGCTTTTAGCAGGTAACTAAGGTTAAATGAGATCATAAAGGTGGGGTCCCAATCAGATAGCATTAATGGACTTATAAGAAGAGGAAGAGACAGAGATCTTTCTCTTTCAGCTATGTGAGGACACAGCGAGAAGCTGGCTATCTGCCAACCAGGAGTGAGCCCTCATCAGAAACTGACCATCCTGGCACTCTATTCTTGAGCTTTCTAGCCTCCAGAACTGTGAGAAAATTAATTTCTGTTGTTTACACCCCCCTAGTCTATGGTATTTTGTTACGGCAGCCAGAGCAGACCAAGACAGAAGGCGTAGTCGTTCCAAACATATAGCTCTGCTCAGATGACATAGCAATTATTAAACATTTGATTTAGTTTCCTCACTGTTTTTATAATGCTTGAATGTTTTAGCAACCATAGTGGTAAGAGATCCACACAGAGGGTTTCTAAAGACAGTATTCAGTCTGTATTTATTAACCATCCTACTATCATTTGTCAAACTTCTTAGAACACACAGGGATCCTGTAGTTGAAAACAAACAAGCAAACATAAAAGTCCTTTTTTTTTTTTTTTTGTTGTTGAGACAGAGTCTCACTTTGTTGCCCAGGCTAGAGTGAGTGCCGTGGCGTCAGCTTAGCTCACAGCAACCTCAGACTCCTTGGCTTAAGCGATCCTACTGCCTCAGCCTCCCGAGTAGCTGGGACTACAGGCATGCGCCACTATGCCCGGCTAATTTTTTCTATATAGATTTTTTTAGTTGTCCATATAATGTTTTTCTATTTTTAGTAGAGACGGGGTCTCGCTCAGGCTGGTCTCGAACTCCTGACCTTGAGCAATCCACCCGCCTCGGCCTCCCAGAGTGCTAGGATTACAGGCGTGAGCCACCGCGCCCGGCCAAAAGTCCTTTTTGAGATCTCAACAATCTAAATTAGAATCACATCAACTGATTTAAGGAAATATTAGGCACAAAATATATAGATGCAAAATATCTATAAAATTTAAATCTTCTGGTTATCCACATTATAACTCATATCCTGGAATGTCTGTGTTACTGTGGCTGGAATCTGAATGAGACCCAAATACATACATATTAATATATTTCCAGGAAGAAAGGTAGGGACTATTTTTTGGAATTAGAACTTGAGGAAAGGAAGTTATTACTTATCAAATTCATCCAAATATATATAAAGGCAAGTATATCATTCAGGACAGTTATAATTAAATACAGACTTTAAATCTCCAGAGTGAATTTTGGAACTACCATAAAATTTGTAACAAAGCTAATTATCACTCTTTTTAAGCAATTTTGGATATCACAGCAAATGAATACAGAAAAAATATACAAACTATAGGATACAAAAGGAACTATATTCTTTTAAATCATGATATAATATAAAGAAAACCACTTTCAAATAAAACCAAAACCATTTTAAGTTTTATCACAGGTTTATTTCCCAGGTTTACACATATATTCATCATATATTTTAAGTACCTAATATGTACCAGTCATCTTTTTAGGCTTAAAAGAAATACAAAGCATAAAAAGAGCATAAAAAGAATACAAAGACGGAATCCCTGCCTTTAAGACTTTTTCTAAAAAAATTGGCCCATAGCTCTAAGATTCAGTATATTGAAAATTTGGATTTAAGAGAGCCATAAGGATATTGCTGTGAAATGTATTCATTGATAGCTTACACAATTGAGTTTGTTAAACTTATTGCCTGTTGTGAAAATCAAAATCAGATACTTAATTTAACTAAAAAAAGGTAATAGATTTTAACTGATTGCATATGCTAACAAACTCAGACTGTCTCATGAAGATTTTTCCTCTTAACAACACTATTAAAGAAATTATACAATGTAAATCACTAGAGAAGGACTTACTCAAAGTAACTATACTTTTCTGTCTCTGACGATAGTTTTTTCCTGACAGATTAGGTTCAATAGCAGTTGTAAAACACAAAAGGGATGTAGAAGGAATGGAGTAGTATGGCTCTTGTTCTCCTTCTCATTATTCCTGCCCCCCTTTTCTGTCTTATATAGAGTAGAGAAGATTTACTTATATAAGTAGAAATGGAGACTACTTCATGGCTTTACGTGGTTCATATGTATCACTTATTTAGACTTCTGCCTTCAACTTCTCTCCTCCTTGTTACTTTGTTCTTTCACTTCTACACCCAACACTTTTTTTTTTTTTTTTTGGATACAGAATCTCACTCTGTTGCCTGGGCTAGAGTGCCATGACATCAGCCTAGCTCACAGCAACCTCAAACTTCTGGGCTTAAGCAATCCTTCTGCCTCAGCCTCCTGAGTAGCTAGGACTACAGGCATGCACCACCATGCTCGGCTAATTTTTTCTACATATTTTTAGTTGTCCAGTTAATTTCTTTCTATTTTTAGTAGAGACAGGGTCTCACTCTTGCTCAGGCTGATCTCGAACTCCTGAGCTCAAACAATCCACCTGCCTCAGCCTCCCAGAGTGCTAGGATTATAGGCGTGAGCCACCGTGCCTGGACCCCAACACATTTTTTATACTTAAGTAGGCTCTGCCTTGGTTTGAATAGTTTTTAATTTATCACTTTCTGAATTTAATGAAGAATGTATCTTTACAAATGCATTTACTATATTGTGATACAATCCCCAACAATATCTAATGCTAACAGATTAGGTATTTGTGACATCTATTTGTTGTACCGACTGATTTTTATGTGAATCTCTATCTGGTTATTTTAGCCACATTTATTAGATTTAACACTTTGATGATTGAATATATTATTGCCAAAATCAAAACTAAATATCTGACTATATACAAGGTAGATTCATTAAACTTGAGTTCCAAAGTTCTTCTGTACCCATCTAAATTTCTTATCACATCTTATAGTCCCCCATTCTTTAGTTTGAGCATTGTTCTCATCATTCCTCCAATGGACACACATAAAATCAGTTATGGTCTGTTCAGTGAAGAATATTATTTTCCTCTTCTCTTGGCCTGTATTTTTTTTTTTTTTGATCTGTTCTTCCATTCTGTGATAGGGCAATACATGGAGAAATTGTTCTAAGGGTGATATATACAGGTACATGATAGGCACTGAATGCTAGTTCACAAGGCCCTATGTCTATGAACAGGGGTAAAGAATTGAACTTGTTGACTCCTAGGTACTTTCTAACCCTCTGATTATTTTGAACACTTGGCTAATATTTTGTAGAGTTTGATATTAGAAAGCATGTCATCTTTGTAAAGTTGGTACCAAAGAAAAGGCCTTTGTCACCAGATATTCTGGGTTCTTATTTCCTCTTTGCTACTACCTATGTTGTTTGGAAAATCTCAGTTGTCTCTCTGCTTCCTCGTCTGTAATGTCTGTAATCAGGGTTTCTGAACTAGATTACTGATAAGCTGTACTTCCTCAACTTCTTTTTTTTCTTCCCGTTTTTCAAGAGCCAGCCCTCATAGCTGAGTTTAAGGTTATGTCAGTTTAGAAGGATTCATTTAGCATGCTGTGTGGAAGTCGTCAGCTGGCGTATCATTGTTCATTTTGCTCCTCAGTTGATAAGGCATAGCTGTTATACAAATCCTTGAGGAATTTGCTAGAAATAACATCTTAGATATCAGATGTAAAGTAAAAGATGTTAGAACTTTAGACATTCCTTATGGTTTGCCTTATGGTTGACTCTAATGTAAGTATTGGGTTGTCTTCATCCGCATGAATTATTTAGAGCACAGATTTCATTTTTACTCTTCAACTGTCTCATTCAAGTTTACTAAAATCTCTATGTGAATGAATGGTCACATCGAGATTCTTTGATGCTATTTGAATCTCCTTCATTTCACCTTTTTCTCCCCTTGCTTATATATTCATTATAGAAATAACTGGATTTCAGGGAGAGAATTTGTTCATTATTTTTATGAGATAGGACTATCTTCATGTTTTTCTTCTTTTATATTAAGGAATTACAAAGAACAGACCACAGTGAACTATTCTGTTTTCTTTGATATTCATAATTCAAAATTAAGGTGACAAGAAAATTACTTTGTGTGTATACTTTAATGTTACTGCATAATCAATGCATCCCAGTGAAAAAGGAATAGAAAACATGAACATTAGAATATTCAACTAACTCTCCCATTGTAGTAAAAGCCAAGCCTTCAATAATTATTTTCTTTGTGAAAGAGAAAGCAGAGAAATCCAAGCATACTACTATTGAATTATAAAACAACAAACTATCTCTTTCTCTGTGACTTTCATCCATATAATTTACAGTGCAAATGCAATTTTTGGTACACAAATGCTTCTATATTGAGAGCTATGTGGAAAATAGAATGTCTAGTTCCAATTTTCTTGCCAGACAAAGAAAACAAAATCCTTCCCCATCTTCTGTATTATGTGAGTGCCAATAACGCCTCTTTGATGGTAGCTTTGTGTTGTATTGTGTTTTTGCTTTTAATTAAGATATATTGGGTAAAATAGTGCTTCATTGTATTGTACAAAATACTGAAGCGCAGGCTAATTACAGCCTTCAATGGGATTCAGGATAGACCTCGTGTTACTGTCTCATGCCCATTTTTTAGTTGAGCAAAGTGTTCTGATGTTATATTTTCTCCTGGGGTTTTCTTTTTAGCTTCTCTTCATCCAAATAAAAAGGAATGACCCCTACCTAAAATGTTAATTAAATGGCTACCTCATTTGTTATAAAGTTTTTATTTAAAAATATTCTTACATTTTGGATGCCAAAACTCAATTTTGCCCCATATGGCCCTTTTCACAACACTTGTTTTCAGAGGGCACAATTTTCACAGAAGACAGAATTCAAAGTTAGCAGAAAGCAGGGTGGGAGCCAGACAAATATGGAAGAAATGTCACCCTCATCTTTATTTAAACCTGATTAACCTTTTTAATTTAGTCATTAAGTTTCATTGAAAATGAACCAAATATACTCATTAGTTGTGGGAAAAGAATGGAATAAATTTAGACATTAAATTAAAGGGCAAAATCTCTAGGACTTCTAGGTAAAGATAAAATGGGAGGTTTTTCATTGCAAAGCAGTAATAAGGGAAAATTATAATATTATTCATATTGAAAGTACAATTTACCAAGGTGTCAATCTATTTCAGAAATTGCAAAAATGTGATAAAACTCAAATAATGCCCAAAATATATTTTTCAAGGAACTTATTAAATACTTGTTAAATGACTTGAAAAACTACTATAGCTAATATTCTATTGGGGTTTCCTTGATTGTTTAGCTTGGGGTACTGGGGCAGAGTTGGAGGGTACGTGGGGCAAAAGGATGATTTTGTCTTTTATATGAACTTAGTAAATATCTTCATCTATATATGAGGTGCAAACAGTGTGTTGCAGGAAAAATGTCCATTGAACCAAAAGATAGGTTTCAATGTACACTATAAGAGGAATATCAATAACTGTGAAAGGTTCTGTTCTATGTTCTTTCTCTGACCCTATTGTTTCTAGATGTCTGCAATTTTCCTTTGTCATGAATTTTCTGCAAACATTATTAGGTACGAATGTATAATCTTTTGTTGTAGTGCATTGGATTAAAATGGTAATTATAATTGTTGTAATCGTCATTTTCGTTCTGCATGCTAAATACAATGAAGTCTATTAAATATTGCCTGAAAATGCATAATGTTTAATAATGTATTTTGAAAGTTGCTTTTGCCAACAGCGATAATAGTGATATGCAAATATATATGCTGTGAGTGCTTACTGTGTGTGCTTACTTGGATCATCTCATTAAGTCCATACAACCACTGTATATCATATGGATACAAGTGTCTTCTTATTCTGTTCCAGAACAATTCTATGAGCTTTTTGTATAATTTCACATCTAATATTGAAATCATTCCCTCTGTCCTCTAAGAAGTAGGGCTTATTATTACTGGTATGTTAATGATGAGGAAACTCAAACTTTGAAACTAATAAATGGTGAGCAGGGTTTCAAACCTATGGAGATTGATTGCAGAGCCTGTGGTCTTAGCCAGGATAGAATACTGTATTACTTTATAGATAATATTTTACTTAAGAGAGTGAGGGGCTGATACCATAGTTCTCTCTCTGGAGATGTCTACAAAGTCAATGGTGATGCATGAAAGTGCTCATGCACCATTTGGCCGATCTACATGAAGCACAATACAATCCACATGGAAACTTCGGGTTCACAAGAGGTATTTGGTCCTTGTATAGAGTTCAGTTCTAAAATCTAAGTCAGATCAAATGCTATAATGGCTCCTCTTTTTACTCAGTTTGAAACATGATAGCCTCAGTATGAGCTTCAAAGCCCTGGATCATCTAGATACCTGTTTCTTCCCTGACCTCATCTTCTACTACTCGTTCCTTTGCTCACTCTATGTGAGACACTTTGTGGTATTGTTTTCCTAGAATATTCCAGGGATGCTCTTAAACTTCAACTATACTTTGGGAAATGCCGTGTCCCAGCCGTCTGCATGGCTAGCTCCTCCACGTCTTTCATTTCTTTCTCAGTTGAGCCCACTTAGCACCCAATGTAATAGTGTGACTTCCTGGACTCTCCCTCTCACAATTTTGGTCCCCTTTACCCTGTTCTCATTTTTTTTTCCTTCAAAATCGTTGAAGCCTTTAATATATGATATAATTTACTTATTTATTGTCTCTCTCCTGTGCAACAGCATCAAGATTCTTTGCTGTTCACTGATAAACCCCAAATTCCTTAAAACAGTCCCCAGGAAATGGCAGTCAGTCAATAAAATATTTGAGTGAGAGAATAGAGACAGCATCGATATTTTTGAGAAAGATAAAGCTCAATTAAGTAAAAATATATATTTTTTTGATGTTATAACACAGTTTAACCACCATAACCTGAAAAATGTTATAATCATCTTTCTTCTTAAGAACACTTAGTAAGTTTAAACAAGCTTTGATAATAAAAGAAGAAAACCAAAAAACAATTTGCTATTATGGTAATTTTTTTGATGTGCTTTTTAAAGAAAGAATATCATAAAAAGAGGAATTACTTCTAAAAGTAAATGGGCTGTGTCAAAGAAAAAAAATTAAAAAATAAAAAAGAATAACTGGAAACAAAGCAGTATTAGAAAGAATATGGAGAAAGACACACCATCACTTATAATTACTAGCATTTGCAATTACATAATTGCAAAAGAGAATGTCTATAAATAAACCCTTTCTGGGTGTAAAGCAAGAATGCTTTTATGTAATGAATTAAATTTAAATTGGAAGAAAACATTTTGTTGAATTATAATTTAACTAATGCTTTATTTCTCAGACATCAGGGTTTAATCTCAGAAGAACTTTTCATGAATTTTAAAGATAGCTCTCCTAGGTCTTTTATTCTTTTAGGCTTAATTTTTGTGATTATCTGAACATTATATCTTTAATTCCATTTTTTTTTCTTTTTAACCATTGACAACATTCATGTCCATATGGCAAAATGATTTGTGTCTAAGCTTAAAGAATGAAGGGGAAAAAGAAGACCCCATAGGCCCCATATACCTGCAGTAGCCCTGCATACCTAAACCTGCCTAAATCTCCTTTTTTCAATTTCAATCCTAATACCTTCAGGACACGGTGTGGTAAAATGTATTAAAAATGGTTATTGTAATAAGCAAACTTGCTTGTTCCCTGGTTTTATTTACTCTGATCATACATATGTAAAATGAAACCTGGTGTTTTTTTCTTAACTCAAGAGTTTATGAAAACATCAAAATCTATATTGGGAATGACCAAAACCCAGATTATTGAAGGCGATCTATATTAATTTGATAATGTGTTATATCTATAGCTCTCTATACACCTATCAATATTCATTCACATGCATGCATGCACACACATATGTAATCTGAAGAAAGGAATTTGTGGCAGATTCTAAACATAGTGAATACTGCCCTGCATTGGAGTGTATAATACATGGGGGCCATTGATTCCTACTGGGGTTATCCTGGGTGGACTATGGATTTTCCTCCTGGCTGCCATAGCCTCTAAGCCTGATTCTCTTGACTTTCCAGGGACTCATGAGTTACTTACCATCATGGTAAAAATTCCCATTGTGTTTAAAGCTAGCTGCAATGACTTTACAAGTTTATGGTAATGACAAATGATTTGTCTATATAGTATATTATTAGCATGTTCATAATTTGATTAATCAAAAAAGTTAATTAACTTAATATGTGTCCATTTAAACATCGAAAAAATTTGAGCTAGATGCTGTGGATTGTCTCAGTGCCACATCCTTTTGTAACAACCCTAATTGCAAAATAAAAATTATTTACTGTATTTTAAAAATAATTTTGTGGGAATAGAATGTACCTTTTATGAGTTAGAATTTGCATTTTATTTTGGATATTTAACTTTCAAAGCCATACGACTGAATGCATGTGGCAAAGTAGGGGGGTCCTCTTTAGGTTCACGTGGATTTGTTGGTTGGTCTCCTCTGATTTGCCTGATCTATGTGCTGTGTTTTATGCTGCAGACATCAATATTACTCCTTTGTTAGTGACTGAAAAGGGGTTTAAAATTTCCTGTTGCAAAATGAGTCACTTTCTTCTGGGCATCTGAAGATGGCACCTGCCACTGGCTGTAAAACAAAATACATGTCAGGAACTTTTCATTGGTTCTTCTGTATAGTTCATTTATCTCTACTCCCACTGTAGGCAGCTCAATACTTATTTAATGATTCCATGCCTACTATTTTGTAGGTTACCTAATTAAGTAAGCGATTATATGGGAAAGTATTCATCACATATAATACAAAATATCCTGCTTATTCAAACTTTTTTCTTTATTTCATTTGTGAAATTCAGCAACCTAGAGAAAACAGTTTAAATGGTTGTGAGAAAGCCTAATGCATTCTTCTAATATGCTCATTTGTAGTATTATTAACATGGGATGGGTCAAAATTAAATGAAGACAAAGGTATTTTGAAAGAAAATAGAAATATAATTGAATACTCTATAGTTATTGACTTTTTTCCTTTAAATAGTGCTTAGCCTGGCACCTAGTGCAGAATAATCTCTCTTTATAAATACTTTCTAAATAGATATACTAAACTCAATTTATTTACTAAAATTTGATCCTTCAATCTTTTAAAGAACCATAGCCCAATTCTTACTGTAGGGTTTAGAGTGATGGAAAGATTACCCATATATGGCTGCCTTTAAAATTTTCTAGGCTTATCATAGAATGGTTTCCTGCAGAATGTCTTGCAAATAGTATCCTGGATAAAAGTTTTTATTATATTTCATTTAATCAACAGCAGCATCCTTACTGAGATGGCTAATTTTGTGTCAACGTGACTGGGCTAAGGGATGTTTCCAGAAGAGATTAGCATTTAAAGATTGCCCTCATCAGCATAGGCAGGCATCATTCACTCTTTTGAGGACCCAGATAGAACAAAAATGTGGAGAAAGAGCGAATTCTCTCTCTTTTCTTGAACTGGGACATCCCCTTCTCCTGTAGTTTTCCTGGTTCTAGGGCTTTCAGACTCTAATACTTACACCAGGACCTCCCTCCCCCTCCTCCTATGCTCCAGTTCTCAGGCTTTGGAATTCACCGCTGACTTTCCTGGTTTTCCAGCTTGCAAACAGCAAATCCACTTCTTGGCATCCACAATTACATGAGCCAATTCCAATAATCAAAATCTATCTATCTATCAATCACAAATCTCCTATTGGTTCTGTTACTCTGGAAAACCCTGACTAATATGCTTACAGGCAAAATAACTACCATGTGTCCACATTATGCAAAGCACAATGATAAATGTCAGGCTCCAATCTGTCCCAGTTCTTCATCCTAACTAGAGCTAGTTCCAGATCTCAATAAATTCTGGGGGAAATCAAAAGAAGGCAAGAATCCTATGAGATGAGATGATAAGAGAGGTTTTAAAGATGGAATGACTCTTGACCTGTGTTGTGATGAAAAGATATATTTTATCTAAGGATTAAGAAGAATGATGAGTGACCGGCCACAGTGGCTCACACCTGTAATCGAAGCACTCTTGGGGGCCGAGGCAGGCGGATCCCTTGAGCTCATGAGTTGGAGACCAGCCTGAACAAGAACAAGACCTAATCTCTACTAAAAATAGAAAAAATTAGCTGGGGATGTTGGTGTGAGCCTGTAATCCCAGCCGCTCCGGAGGCTGAAGCAGGAGGATCACTTGAGCCCAGGAGTCTGAGGTTGCTATGAGGTAGGATGATGTCACAGCACTCTAGGCCAGACAACAGAGTGAGTCTCTGTCTCCAAAAAAAAAAAAAAAAAGATGAGTATTCTTGAAAAGGAAGAAAGTACAAGCAAATACTAAAATCACTAAATCAGTACTCATGCAAGAATATTAATATTTTCAGAAACCATACATTAAAGAGTTCTCCTTGATAAGTTGTTTGATTAGGGAAATGGTAGAAAGTAAGTAAATTTAGACTGTTGTAAGGAATTTGGATTTAATCCTGGAGGCAGATAGATTCTTTGACTATTTTGATTATATAAAATAGTATTTTATACACTATATCTTTCGTCATTAACCTTTTTCTCAATTAATTGAAGTACTTTGCTTGTATGATCAGAGCTTTGAAAAGGCTCATATTTGTCTGCCTTTATGTTATGTCATCCAGCTATCATTCACTTAAACTTTTAATATGTTTTTTAGAGGAAATATCTCTATACTACATATTATTTGTCCTTTGCCAACTTGCAGACATCATAGAAATTCTAATTCATTTGGTAAAGAACAAAAGAAAAATGAGTATTCCTTTTCTACATGAAGAAGAATGACAAACTAAAGTTAACAAATGTGAGCTTACAATCAGTGGTATCATATTATTTAGTATATTAAGTTTCACTTACATGATAGTTTTCTTTCTCAGAGACTGAATGCATCTTTGATGGCACAAGCAAAAGAAACACAAGCAGTCAGAAATTTGGAGTTTGATCTTTGGCTCTTCTAACCTATCTGTGACCACTCATCAAAATTTCATGTGAAGTCTCCAAAGTAACTTGGAATTCACCAAATCAAATTACCTCTCATATTACCCCTTTTCCTATCCTAACATGTTGTCTTCCCTGAAAACAAGGCAGGATCAGATTTCTGATTGTCATACTTGTGTGGAGAGAAATATACATTATATCAATTCCCTTCATCAATTGGTACAAATTAACATAATAAACACAGATCCCTCTTCATGATCACGGGATATGTATTAGCCAGAATTTTTCTTCTTTTTATGTAGATATGAAGTAAACTATATAATTTCTTTAGCATTTAATAAATTGCGATGTTCTTTTCTTTTCTTTTTGAGTCTTAGCCTAAAAGTCATAGTCTGAGCAATTTCTTTCTACCCTGAAAGTTGAAATAATATTCTAAAATATTTTACTAAAAAAGGGATAATTTCATCAAAAGGTAGTAACTCTTATGGTTTAACAGAATTTTTTTTTTCCATCTGAGGTAATCAGCAAATGCCTGTTAGACATTATCTGGAGAATTTCAGTAAGCTGACATAATACAGTAATGTGTCATTTCTAGTATCTGCCTTGGTTATTGCACATAATCCCATTTTAGAAAATGCATTAAATCTTTTTCTTTCATTCAATGTCTACTTTGCTTGAAGCATGCTTGAAATGAGGATCTTGGATACTTCCTACACTTTTTGATTTCTGAATTAGCTACCCAATTGCCTGTAACTATTATTTTGACTCCTTTTGACCCAGGAAGACTGCAATGTTTATTAAGAACACATTTGTTCCTGCTGAGCTCTATTTAGCCATCTATTTTAGTACTGCTTTAATAGTTGTCAAATATGACTGTCTTGATTTCTTATTTGCAAATAATCTTTATCTCTAGTTAGTTTATATTTACCACTATTATATATGAAATAATATATCCAGAAAGAAAACAAATATCTAATATATCACACTACAATCCTAAAATGAACTTTGGTGATTATATAAAAACAACTCAGATAATAACAAAATAATAAGAGTTGACAAGTATTGAAAGATTACTACATTGCAGACACTGAATTAAGCACTTTATAAACAATGACTCATTTAATCTTCAAAACAACTTTAGGGTAGGAATTATAACTGTTCCTGTTTTTTGAGGAAGGAACTTAGACATGGAAGCTAGTAAATAATGGAGTGTGAAGATAATTCCAAGCTGATTGACTCCAAAAACTGTTATTTAACAATCAATAATGTTAACTTTTTAATTAGAAAATTAACTTATAATATTAGCCAATAAAATAATCATGTCAATTTATAAGGTTTGAATTTCAAGTTGTTTTCAAAGGGAAAAAATGATAGTTTTCTATTAATTCTATCATGATCTTTAGTAACAAACACTCCTCCTTCTCTGGCAGAAAGGAAAAAATGTTCATCTGGTGGTCCTGTAGAATTTACAGTTCCTTAAGTGGAAAATCTCTGACCTTGACTGGATGTTCATTAAGGTCACTGGTAACAAATGGGCCTGTCATAGTAGGGTTGAGAAAGTAGGAAGTTTGTGTCTAGGAGAACATGGAAAGCCAGAGACTAAATAGGATAAAGTACATTGCTGGTTTGGTCTCTTCTCCCTGCTCCTCAAAAGTACTTTATGTGTTGATGACAGTGCCATTTGCCATTGAGCTTGAGAAGATAGGAGACACAGAGGTAGTACTTATTGCTTCCTTCCATTATAAACTTCAGATCCACCCTCTTTCTACGCAAACCCAGCCAGCATCATAATTCTTTGCAGAGGTCCTCTCTTCTTAACATGATTTTATATGAAATGATTTGAATCGGCTTACTAATTTATTAAAATAGATCATACCTTTTTTTTGTGAATTCCTTAACATATTTTTAGTTCTCAGGAAGGGAAAGTTACAGATGAAGAAAACTGAATAATGAAGAAATTTCACAAGAAGCAGAGAGAGGAACTTTCTAAGATAAGCAAATATTACTTGGTAATAAATTTAAAAATGTTTACCTTGGAGACACAGATAGTCTAACTAGTCTGATTTAGATATTAAATAGAAGACTCAATTGTAATCCATTGAGTTATTATAAGTCAATCATCTGCTTAAGCTCTACTTGGTGTTAAAATGTTTCAGAATTCTAAAGGACTATCTTAAAGATTTTATCAGGATGTGATAAATCTAACAGAGGATCACAAATGCTCATTCAGTATTTTAGGATATTTATAATGGAGAGGTAGAAGATGCTTTCAATTGGGATATTATTTAAGGACAGAAAATACATAATAACATTTACATTCATACCAATATGTGAAACATTTAAGATTTAATTATCCAAACTCTTTTTTCAAGGTAGTTGGTATTTATATGTCTTTAAAATGTTTAGGCCGGGCACAGTGGCTCATGCCTGTAATCCTAGCACTCTGGGAGGCCGAGGCGGGTGGATTGTTTGAGCTCTGGAGTTCGAGACCAGCCTAAGCAAGAGTGAGACCCCATCTCTACTAAAAATAGAAACAAATTATCTGGCCAACTAAAATATATATATAGAAAAAATTAGTTGGGCATGGTGGTGCATGCCTGTAGTCCCAGTTACTCGGGAGGCTGAGGCAGTAGGATTGTTTAAGCCCAGGAGTTTGAGGTTGCTGTGAGCTAGGCTGACGCCATGGCACTCACTCTAGCCCGGGCAACAAAGCGAGACTCTGTCTCAAAAAAAAAAAAATAAATAAATAATAAAATAAAATAAAATAAAATGTTTAAATAAGCCCCAAGAAATACAAACTGACCATTTCATCACATTACAAAAGTATGCAAGAATGTATGAAATCAGAGTATAGGTTCCAATGAATATTTTGCTTTCTAATATTATGATCTTATAGAATAATGACTTGTATGTAGTCTAGTAGATGTATCCCTGAAGTAAAAACTCATTCAGCAAACTATATATTGTTAGTTGCTTGTCATGACACCAAAGACCATACGATACAGTAAATATATTTATAGTAAGTGAAAGATTTAAAATACATAGGACTTAGCATGTGAGGAGACATGAGAAGAAAGAGTAAAACTATTTTTACTGTTGACTAATAAATGTCAGAAGCTATAAAGGAAAAAAGAAAGCTATTTAGTGTGAGGCTTGTTTAGTAAATGATTTAAAATAATGTAGAGAGACAAGCAAAAAGAATGATCATACTATTACTTGGAAGAAAATGTAAAGAGCTCCACATCACAGAGCTGGGATGAAATGGGTCCTCTGTTTCAACAGCTGTTGAGAACGATTCCAGTGCGCCATGTTTAGTCTTGGCACCTCATAATCTAAGACCTGCGTACACATATAAGGACTTCAGAGAAGAGCAATGGCTATGATTATGGGAAAGAGGATAGAAGGAGTGATTTAAAGCAAGATTAAAGGTGCTAAAGATTTTTTGCAAGTTCTAAGGAACAGCAAAGTAAGAAAATTATAATAGTCTACAAATAAATAGTAAGTGGAGACAGTAATTATGGAACACATTTGAAGGAGATAATGGGATGAAATTAAATTTAAGGTAAAAATGGTGTGTGGGAAATAAATCCCTTTGTATGAAATATGTAACAGACAAAATATATAACTTCATGACAAAGCTACCTTATGCTTAAGGTCTCCATGAATTCATATTCTGGGAGACAATCTGGGATTACACCAGAGGTTCCAGGTTCAGAAAAGCAGGTCTATAAACTTTATGCACCTTTTTTTTTTTTTTTTTTGAGACAGAGTCTCACCCTGTTGCCCGAGCCAGAGTGCTGTGGCGTCAGTCTAGCTCACAGCAACCTCAAACTCCTGGGCTCAAGCTATCTTCCTGGCCCAACCTCCTGAGTAAACTGGAACTATAGGCATGCGCCACCATGCCCGACTAATTTTTTCTATATATAGTTTTAGTTGTCCAGCTAATTTCTTTCTATTTTTAGTAGAGACGGGGTCTCACTCTTGCTCAGGCTTGTTTTGAACTCCTGAGCTCAAACAATCCACCCGCCTCGGCCTTCCAGAGTGCTAGGATTACAGGCGTGAGCCACCGCGCCCGGCTTTATACAACTTTTAAACTGCAGTTGCTGTTTGAATGAACTGGATCTTCTAGGATACCCTTGATAACCGGGGTACACGGGCAAAAGTATACTTAGGCTTTCTGGCCAGGTCGGCTGGACAGGAGCGGAGCTCGCTGAGTTAGTTATATGAGAAACTGATTCAATCAGAGAGGAGTCGAGACTAAAAACCTAGAAGAGAAGCTGAATAAATGCGTACAATATTGTTGGATTATTGGGGAATATATTCAATCAGTACTGGATGGATTTCAAAAGGTGCACACTGCCTTTGAATTGGGTTGTGGATGTTGAGAAAGGATGAGGTTTGTTAGGAGAAATGCTTTGTATAGGGCAACTCTACTACAAAAGGGTTAGAATACTCGAATGCATTTAGCAGATAATGAAGTAGCACAAATGAGGGAATCTGACTCTTTCTTAACTAGATCATAATGGGAAAAAAAAGCAGAAACTGGGATGAAAATTGGCACGTGACACTTTGTCTCAATATAAAATAAGCCAACAGTAGTAGTGGCGATTGTGGCAAACAGGAGAATGCATGCCCAGTTGGAAGGGGAAATACTATTTATATCCACCAGGATATTGCCATCTGGTAATATGGGCTGAATCTTGCCCCTTCTGATTTTCAAGAGGTGATAAAAATAAGAATTTTAAAATCAGGCAACTAATAAAAGAAGAAAAATAACCAAATGGGCTATGTGAGTTTATAGAAATGTTATTCAGATTTGGGCCTCTATTGTCTTCTGCTATATATTATGATGTATTAAAGATGAGTAAAATTAATCTTCAGGTAATCAAGTCCCTCTATGATAATTTTCTCACCTTGTTAGGAAGAAAAACAAAGGTGTGCAGATATTACACTCTCTTCTTTCCTTGAGAAAATTTCCCATGATAACTCAGATCTGAATTTAAAATAGGAAATTTGTAATTTGTTCCTAAAACAATCCCTCACTCTTTTGATGTGTAGTCTTCCATGCTGGGTCCTGTTCTTGACCCAGGCCAGCAATTTCAGGTGCAGATGAATACTAACATAATATGACCCAGGTATATTCTTTAGAGAAAAATCACACATGTGTAGTAGAAAGCATGGATAAGAAATTCTACTGTAACATCATTTGTAATTGAAAAAGATATATAACATCAACCTGAGATTTCATGAGTAATAAAATGGATAAAATGTTGGTATTTTCATCCCCTTCAATTTATGCTACAGAAGAGTAAAAATGAATAAATTATAGCTACATCTACAAATATATTAAATCTGAGAACAATATTTTGAACAAAAATGGCACACTTCAAAATGACATATTTAATAAGATCATTTACATGAAGTTTAAAATCCAATATTTAAAAATATTAATGGATGCATAAATATGTAATGAAAAACAAATATAAAGGGGTCTGATAAATGCTAATATTATTAATTCTGCATGAACAGGAGTTAGAAGAATGGAATTAGAAAGGAGTATACAACATTTTTTGATGATAATTGTACTTTTTAGTTTTTTTTTTTTTTTTTTTTCTTTTTGAGACAGAGTCTCACTCTGTTGCCTGGGCTAGATACTTTTTAGTTTTTTAAAAAAATAATCTAAATGACTATGAAATCTTATTAAGAATTTTTTAAAGGTTTGTTGTGAGAACATGGCTAAAATAAACACTGGATGACCATTATCTTATTTTTTTATTTTTATACAAATGTTTGAAATATTTCATAAAAATACTAAATAGATAAAACGTCCTTTATGACCCTAGTGCATTTAATCACAATAAAAGTGAGGGATAGAAACATACACACACTCACACACACTCTGAGCTCAAAGAGAACTAAATAATTTTGCTGAAAAGGAATGCAAATATGAGAACCCTTTCTATTCTCCTTATCTCTCTTTTTTCTCTCCTTTCCTATAGTCTAGAAAGATGATATGTGAAGGAAATAAAAATATAAGCTTCCAAATCTGTATACTTTCCTCTAAGCACTGCTTTAGCTTGATTCTATATATTTTGATCATATTTTGTTTCATTATCTATTTTGAAATACTTTCTAACTTGCCTTCTGATTTCCTTCCTTCTTTCCTTCCCTCCCTGCCTCTTCTTTCCTTCCTTCCCTCTTCTTTCCTCGTTCACTTCTTTGTTTCTTACCTTCTACTATGTGGGGATTCTTTTATGTATGTTATTCTTATTACTTTCCAGTTTAATTCCATTATAATCGGATATCATGCTCAGTTTTATTTCAGTTCTTTGATATTTATTGAGATTTTGTTTTATAGACTAGCATGAGGGATATCCTGTTGAATGTTCCATGGGTACTTGAAAAGAGTGTATATTCTGTAGTTGTTGGATGTCATGTTCTTTAAATGTAAATTATGCCACGTTGGTTGATAGTGTTTATCACTTCATAATTATGAATTATTTTTGTCTCATATTCTACCAAATACTGAAAGAGGGATGTCAGTATCTGCAACTATGATTATGGATTTGTGTTATTTCTTCCTTTAATTTTGTAAATTTTTTGCAATGTGTATTTTAAAGTTCTGTTATTAGGTGCATAAAACTTAAAATTTTAACATCTTGGTGAATTGATACTCTTATTAGGAAATATTCTACTTTATATCTAGTGTGCTCTTTGTTTTGATGGTTTTATTTTTATTTTTTGTATGTTGGCATGCTATTCTTCTTGTATTTCAGTTTTGCATGGTCTATATCTTTTTTTTTACTCTATTTTATTATACTGGAATTCTGAAAGTGTTCTTGCTTTTCAGACATTTTGGTTATGTTTTATCCTAATAGAATTTGATCTGGGCTACATATGTATGTATCCTCATTGAGGTTTTAAGAAAATATGGCTCATGGTCTTTGAAATAAAAGAAAGGTGTTCTATTTAGGAGAAAAAGTTTTTCTTCACCATCTGTCAGAAGGTTTAGGATTTCTCCTCTAAGGCTGTGCTTTTGGGTTTATGATCGTTCCTGTGATACAACCTCCCTAATTATTTTCCCCACCAATTATTGTTTATTTCTGTGCAGGTTGTCTACCATTTCACAGGCATATCAGCTGGTTTGATAGTAGACACCAGGGAGAATACCAACTTCATGATAATTAGACAAGTCATGGGTAGAAAATTTCAGTATTTCAGTTTTATTTGACAAACTCTCTCATGTAGCATAAATGTTAACCATTCTTTTTCCCACTTCCACTTTGATTAAAACTTCTAGTGTAAAACGAAAAATAGTTCTTATATCATCTTTAGTTTGGGAAACTGAAGGAAAAATGTTTCTATGGACCTCACCTCAGTTACCTCCTTTATTCATTTGACCTGTGAATTTGGTCTTCTCTTTCCTAATAGCCATGTTCTCACTCCTACTTTATGAGGGCATTCTGAAATATACTATTTCCTGGTTCTTTTTGTTTTAAATACATTTTTTAAAATTTTAGAATAGATTTAGAGTTACAGAAAAATTGAGAAGATAGTACAGAGTTCCCATGTAACTCTTACCCACTTTTCCTATTATCTTAACATTAGTGTGATACATTTGTTTTAATTAATAAACTCATATGGATACATTATTATGAACTACAGTCCATACTTCTTTCAATTTTTCTTACTTTTTTCTCAATATCCCTTTTGAGTTCCAGAATCCCAGCCGCAGCACCATGTTGCATGTAGTAGTTATGTCTCCTTAGGCATCTCTCGATTGTGATGGTTTCTCAGACTTTTCCTGTTGTTGATGACCTTGACAGTTGGAAGGTTTACTGGAGAGTTATTTTGTAGAATATCCTTAGTTGGGCTTTATCTGAAGTTTTACTCATGGTCAGGCTGGAGTTATGGGTTTTTGGTAGGAAGACTGTAGAAGAAATGTGTCATTTTTATTACATTAAATCAGAAGTACATACTCTTAAACAGAATTTATTGCTGTTGATGTTGGCCTTAATCACATGCTTGAGATGGTATTTGTCAGGTTTTGCCACTGTAAAATTTCTTTTTTTCTTCCTTCCTCACCCTTTCCATACTATATTCTTTGGAACAAAGTCACTATGTGCAGCCCACATTTAAGGAGGGGGGAAATAATCTCTACCTAAGGACAGAGTATCTTTATAAATTGTTGGGAATTTTCATGCATGGGAGATTTGTCTCTTCTCCCCTATTTATGTATTTATGCCATCATTTATTTACATCAGTATGGATTCCTGGGTATTTATTTTATACTACTTTCATTATTAATATTTTGTTGCTCAAATTGTTTCAGCTTTGGCATTGGGATCTCTTTCACCTGACTTCTATTTTCCTTTGAAACATCCCCTTTATTGTGTTATTGTTGTTTGTTTGCTTTTGCCCTTTCTCACTTTGTGACAATCTCTTGCTCCATCTCCACACTCAGCTGACAGCAGTTAGCCAAAATTACCATTGCAATGTTCCAGTCAGTTTAGGGCTCCAGCATTTTCTACTTCAGGTAAGACAATCTTGGCTGTGTCTCCCTAAATGATCCCCGTTTTCCACATTTTGGGATGGGTTTGCATTGCCACCTCAGCGATCTGAAGAGTCCAAGAAAAATAATTGATTTTCAGTTTTTCCAGCTTTCTCTTTAAGAATGAGAGTGCTGACTTCTAAGCTCCTTCTCTGTTGGAGCTGAAACTAGAAGTTGGTCTATCTTTTTCTCAATATGTTTATTTTCAATGGATCTCTGTCTTTATATTTAGTGTGTTGGGTCTTGCTTTTTAACTAATATGGCAATTTGTGACTTATGTTTAGTCTATTACATTATATATAGTTATCACTAAGTGTAGGATTAATTCTTTTATAATGCTATGTGTTTTATATTTATCCCACATGTTCTTTTGTTCCTGTGCTTCCTTTCTTGACTTTTTTTTTGTGTGTGTGTAAAGTGCTTATTTTCTTACTATTTATCTCTTGTTTTGACTTTTTAGTTGTATCATTTTGTGTTATATATTAGTGTTTCTCTAGTGAGGCACAGTGTTAAGTTTCCCCTCAAGTAATATTATACTACTTTACAAATAGTATAAAGATTTATAGCAGTATATCTCTTTTTATTCTACATATGCTATAAATTCTACAATACATTATTGGGAAGTATTATTTTATTTGTAATAGTTCATAGTCATTTAAAAAATAAATATCTATGTAACATTTTATATATGTATAATATTTTTCTATATATTTATCCTTTCTAATGATCTTCATGCTTTTCTTAAGAGAAGATATCCAGGATTCCCTCTAGTATTCTTTTCCTTCAGGGTGAAGAACTTCTAGTCCTGCAGGTCTCCTGAGAAAATATTCTCTCATTTTTTGTCAGTTCAAAAATGTCTTTATTTCATCTTTATTTGGGGAAGATATTTTCACATGGTATAGAATCCTAGGTTCACACTTTATTTTCTTTCAGCACTATAAAGATGTTAGAAGGACTGCTCCTCCCGTATTTAATGTGTCTTTTTTTTCTCCACCTGCTTTTAAAACTAGTTCTTCATCTTTAGTTTTCAGCAGATTGACAATGATGAGCCTAGTGATTTTTGTTGTTTTAGCCAAGTTGAGGTGTTAGATGAGATTTTTGGATTTGTGGGTTGAAATATTTCATTCATCTTTGAAAGTTCTCAGCTATTTTATTTTTACATATTTCTTTTAATCAATGATCTCTCTCCTTTCCTTTCAGGATTACAAGTATACATATGAGCAACAAATTGGTATTTTCCCATAGATCACAGACTCTTTTTTTCTCTTGTTTTTGTTTTATTTTTCTCTTTTTGGGGGGTTTGCATAGATTCTATCAATCAGTCCTCAAGTATATTGATACTTTATTCTACCCTGCTCAATTTGTTGTTAAATCTAACAAAATCATTCTGATAATTTTTTTTATTTCTATAATTTCATTTGATTCTTTTATGTATTTTCAATATCTCATCATGCTTGTTGTCCACCATTTCCTATAGATACAAATATTGGCAGGTAATTATATCATCAAGCCATCCATGTTTCTTCTGTTGACTATTTACTCTTTCGACTATTAGTCCCTTCTTTAACAGTAGGGATTGAAGTATGTCATATTTACCTCCAGAAAATGTTATGGCATTTTCTTTCAGTCTGCTAGAGTTGGAGGCTGAGTCAATTCGATATGTAGTTGAGCTGGGTATAGGCATTGTTGCAGCTTTAGTGCCCCACTGAATTAAATTAATTTGAGATTCTGATAGGGCTTTCCCTTCTGTAGAACAAAGGATCTGAGTTCTGGTGAGATTGTGGAGGCTTCTTAGTGCTTTATAGATACTCTGCCAGCTCATCAAATTGTACCAAATCTCTCTTTACAGATTAGATGCCAGCTTTCTGGGCCATCGCACTGGGGAGTTACCTTTGCTCTCCATTCTTACCTCAACTTTTCTCTGCCTTAGATAACCTCTATCCTTCCTGATGCAATGCCATCTATTTCCCAAAATTGAGGGTGGTGGCATCATATTCCTGGAATGCTTTAGAATGGATTCTCTCAGCTCTCCTGCTGGCCCCTGCTGTTTGGAAGCTTTGAGTATCCCAAAAGGTTTTCTCTCATGCAGAGCTATTTTAATATGACTGACGGTATGATAAACTTTTTTACATACAATATTTTTCTTGATTTTTACATATACCTTTTGTGATAAGTCTTAGTAAAATTTTACTAATTTTAGTAAAATCAGTAAAAAAATTAGTAAAAATATCTTGAGTAACTGGAGTCCCATATAGGTAAAGTAATTAGAATTCAAATGCAACACATATAAGCCTTTATTTTTTTAAAAAAATTCAAGGTAAAACATTTAAGTTAAAAATGAAAGCCAGAACTAGACAGTAAAAGAATACTGTTGATAAAGTGATCTCATGAAAATAAACACTAAAAAGTGTAATAGAGATAGAAAATGTAGATCTACAAAATCTGAAAGTTAATGGAAAATGTCAGGAAATTGATAAAGCTTGACAAATTAAGTAGGGCTTAGAGAAAACATAAAATATAAAATTAAGCAAATACATAAAACAGTATAATAAGTAATGACAAATATAAAGTTGGGGGAATAAGTATATACTTACTGTAAGAAAAATTTATTATAATGAATTGAATTTTTAAAATAACAAATGGAAAATTAGAAGAAATTAAGTTAAAAGGACCAAAAGAATAAAAAATTGACAGCTCTATAAAAAAAAGAGAAGAAATGGAAGGAGGAGGAAGCCTGCAAGGGTGTGGGTCTGTGAAACAGGAGAGAGTTAGAGCATATCTACTAGAGAAGGTTCACAGTGGCATGTTTTGTTTTCAGTCACATTTAAGACCTACTCAAATTAGGGACTATTTGTGTTAGCTGTTTTTTTCTCGTGAGGCTGTGTGTTTGGTGAGGACAGACATTGTGCCTTATTCACATATATATTCTCAGGCATATACAAAGGGCTTGGCAAATATTTAAGTTTTCATAAGCATTCATTGTTACCTTGAGAATTCACTCTATCCATTCATTCATTCATTCATTCATAAAATGTTATTGAGGACCTTCTACTGTGTTCCAGTGCTCTTCCAGTTGCTTGGGATACATCAGAGAGCAACACAGGCCAAATATAGGCATTATGACGCTTAAAAAAAGAGCAACAAACAGGAAACATACACAACTGTACAGTATGCTAGATGGGAATAGGCACTATACACAGAAAAATTGAATAAGGAAGGAGTGATTTGGAGACTATATTAGTAAAAATGGGTTTTAGTTTTAGTGTAGTCAAGAAAGACATTGATGAAAGGTGGTATTTGAGTAAAGACCTGAAGCATGTTAGGGAGGCAGCCACGCCAAGATGTGAAAGCTTCAAGTTCCAGCACACTGAGTGATTCAGGAACTGCCTGGAGTCCAGGGAGTGCACCCGAGTAATGAGGGGGAGAGTAGTAGGGATTGAGAATGCAGGCAAGGATGGGTCCTGTTATGTGCAACCTTGTAGGCATTCTAAGGCTTTTACTTTAAGTGAAATAAGGAGCTGTGCAGTCTTCAGCAGAGAGAAGTGACACTATATGACTCATGCTTAAAAGATTTTACAGTCTCCACAGATGGTGTAGCTCATGAAATAGAACTTTATTACCTGATCATTTTCTTTTCCATATAAGCCATTAATACTTCAGGATTCCTATATAGCAGTCTGTGGTAGAGAAACAAGCACAATGCTGCAACTCCCAGTTATATATAACTCATGGACTGGGGAAGGGCTCATTGGGGGCTAAATAGCTCTGTACCCCAAGTCCAAGAGATGCAACAGACAACTTCCTAGACTATAAAGTTCTTCTATACTTATGGGAAGGACAGGCTAACTTGCCTGTCCTTTTATATATGAAGAAATTGAAGTTTGGGATATGCCGAAGAGATTCTGACACTAAATTTGTATTTTTTCCCCACGACAATATGCAGCCTTTCCATAGCTTTTTAAAATTATTAGAAAAAATGATGTTTCAGACCAAGCATCAACAAATTTTATTTGGACAGGGCCAGATAGTAAACATTTTGGGATTTGCAGTCCATACAGCATTGAACTATGTGTTATATAGCATGAGAGTTACTATAGAGAATACCTAAATGAATGGACTCGCCTGTGTTACAAAAACTCTTAAATTTACAAAAACAGATAGTGTGGTGAATAAAATCTGGCCCGCGGGCCATAGAGTGCCAACCTTTGATTAAGACAATGTTGTTGAGAGCAAAGGGGAGATTGTAAAACACAGTTGCCAGAAGTTATGCTGATTCTTTTATGCTTAGTAGTTCCTGGATGACATTGAACAGGAGAAACACTATGCAAATAAGAACATGAATATAATTAGCTTTCTATTGCACCATGTTCCAACATATAGCTCTTCTGCTGCCTAACCATGAATATGTTTGGGAGGAATTATAAGTTAGTTTGTCTTTTTTCACACACACACAAAAATATTTGGAAGATTCCAGCAGAGATGGATGAAAATGACTTATTTGTTCCTCAAAAATTTGTAAATGATTTGCTAAATTCTCAAGGCATTCACAGTTTAGAAATACTTTTTGGAGGAAGAAATAAATATTTATAAAATTTTGAAACTAAATATTGTAATCTTAATATTTCTGGAATTACTACATGTAATGGTTTACATTAATATAGCATCTTTTTTCTCTTACTGTCCTTGCTGTATATCTATAACTTTTATATATGCATGTATGAAATATATAACTCTGTTTTCTAACCCCACTTCCAGATAGAGAAACTGAGCCACAATAGGATTAATAAATGCCTAAAAAATAAGTCAATGACAGGCCTGAGTCAAGAATTCTAATCTCTTGATACCCAGATTAAAGCTGTTTATATTTTCTGTAAATCAATATATCTGTAGGCCCAGGCAAGTCTCCTAAAGCAATCAAACAGGAATCCCAGGGTATGTCAGTTTCAGACAAGAATAATAATTTGCACGTGTGCATTTGAAATGGGGACATATCTACAATTTTGTAAAGTGGAAAACCTATCTTTGTAAAATTCACATTTAGCACAGATGTTTCACATACCTAATTATTGCTGGTTAAAGTATTTAAGTAGCAAACAAGTTTGTCAGATATTTTCCTTGGCCACATAACTTTAATGGGGATGACAGCTACTAAAGGAGATGATTAAAAGTCCCTAGTGGCCTTCTACTCCACTTCCAAATGTAGGTAGGATATTTTCTAGTTATTACCTAAATCTTTGCTGATAATCACAGACAAAATGGCACAAGAAAGCCAGTCATTAGAAATATCCTTTGGCTAGCTCCTGATAGAGGGTTTATTTGAGTCAAGATACATTATCTACAATCATATTTGTGCACTGTGAATATGTGTATGATATTTTTGAAGGCTTGAACTGGAAGAAAAAGTTAGTTGGCTTTTTATATATTAACCTGAAAATAAAAAAGGAACGTGTATTCCTGACTACAGACATGTGAACTATTGAATCAGGTTTTCATATCTAAACATATTTTGTTTAGGTACAAGAACCCTTATAAATACAAAGTTCAGATTTTAAAAAAATTAGAAGAAGCTTTCAGACTTTTTCATATAAGTGGATCTGTTAATTTGCCATGAAAAAAATGTTGAAAATATATAGTTTACTTCTGATCTATTAAACAGAATAAAGTAAACAGAGAATCCGTAGGGGTATTTTGGATAGTTTTGAGAACTATGTATTGAATTTTATAGATTAGAGAAATGTTTCCCATTTGAGTAGAGGTGTGTATATTACTTTAACAAACAGTATCTAGTATTCTTAATGTTTCAATACTACACAGTTATTAAAGTATTTGACAGTATAATGTTAAATGCTAAAGACTAGTCAATAAATATTTGATTGCTTGGTCATATAATCATTTGAGAATAAGTCACACACACACACACACACACACACACACACAGACACCCCTCTTGTGTATCTTTAACCCACACAATATTGCTTACATGTGCATGGGTTAACTAAAGAAAAAATTTTTTTAAAAAGTTGTAGCCCTGGGAGGAAGCCTGGATGATGTACAGAAAATATTATGGCACTGTCCAATGGGGTAACCATTTATGGTAATGTTCAATGGTAGTATCCTTTTTAAGCTCTGACTTTGAGAAGGAAATAAATTTCCTACTAAGAAATAACTTAAAAATGAATCTTCGTTCATTTTAGAGTATGGAATGCTAATCTTGGCAGAGAGAAAGCAAAGAGACATAAGATGTTGAACAGATTTGAAAGATACAAATTTGCAGCTGTGGATACTCTTTTATGATAAAGTAATAAGGCAAGAAGCTAATGTTTTACCTAGCATGGTAGGGGGACCACTTGATAAAACTCCATGCTTAACACCCTAATTTTGACCAAATTAATATGTAAAAACTGAGAACGTTGGGGTTATAGTAATAAATAATCTGAGATGAGAAATAAAAATATTAGTGTGAGGCAATAACATTCTGGAAAGCCAGACATAGGTCTGGGTTGATCCAGAATATTGATACAAACAAAACTTAGTGAACAGAACCTAGAAACATATTTTAGAATTCTTTGTAATGTACTTGCAATTCATGCATATAAGCTTATATGACAAAAATTCATTGTTTTCATTAGGGAGATATGATTAAGACTTTTGAACCAATCCTTTTGGTGATTTCATAGCATTCGGTGTGAAACAAGCCACTGAGGTATGGTTAAACACCTGTACAGATTCTCTTGAGAACCAAAGTTTCTGGTTCCCAGTTAAAAACAAGAAAATTGTCAAACGTATAAATGTGTTAACATCTTTCCTTACAGAATTCTGCCATTGAGAGATTATGTCTCCTTAGGTATGTCACATATATACTTAATTTTTACAAGTATAGTCATCATGACATCATAAAATATGACTTAATCAAATGTGTCAGAGCAAATTTTGAAAGACTATTTGGAAAATTTAAAAACATTTCAGCTTTTCCTATATAACAATATTTTCTTTAAAATAAGAAAAAATGACCTTTGTCCAATTTAAAAAGAGTTGGAAAGTTGAAAATTTTGATGTGTTCTAAACTAGGGAAAAATTCCAGATTTTGAAATATTTGATTTTTTAAGCTTCTAGATTTTTTTCATCAAAGAAAGAAAAGAAATAATGTATTTCAAAATTGTTTGAGACTTTTAAAATTAGTTTTTGAACAATTAAACTGTTTTTGAATTTAATTTATGCATTTGCAATGCAAGTACCTGGAACTCATTGTAAAGAGGATGCATTAAAATTCTTCTGTGACACATTTTAAACTTACTATTTGGAAAAACAGAGATTCAGTTTGTCTCTGAAGTTTCTTCTTTCTTATTGAGAATATCCATATTGGTCTCAAAGCATAGGAATTTTCTTTGCGTATATAATGCATACCAACTTCGCTCAAATTCTTCCAATTTATTAAACTAAAAAAATCCCTAAAATATCTTTACATGAAAACACAAAAACATCTTGTTCTATTTTTCTTTTGCTTTAATCCCTAGCCTCCACTTCTCAATCTTATATCAACTAACATATTCTCCATTTAATTAATATAAATCTGTGACCCTATACAAGAAAGATTAATCACTTGAAATAAATGTAATATGTTGCTACACTGTCTGTATCAGAACAAACACAGTTATTCTTAAAAGGAATTGATTTTGATGAAAAATTAAGCTCTTTAAATTGATTCTATATGAAAGAATTTAGTGTGGAATGTGACGGAAAAGAAAGTACCTTTGAGATGCAATGAAGACCCTGATTTTGTCTGAGTCTCTCCCCTCTCTCACTGAGTGATCACAAGTATTTCAGAATTTATATTTATGATCCTTTCTATGATTATGTAATTCATAAAAATCATACTCAAAGTCTTATAAGCATGTATTCCATTGGTAGAAGAACATTCATGGTATTCATTCTATTAATCTGACATTTAGTACACATTAGAAAGCTTTGCAATGATAAAAATAATAATACAAAAATGTAATAAAATGAAACAAAGATTAACAAAGTAGTAAAGACCCAACAAAGTTAAGCTTGAGAAGCAAGGAACAAATTTCAAAACTAAACAAAACATGTTTAATTAACAAATGTAGTACTATTAACAAATGAGGGAAAGGATCCAGAAACGATATCTCTAGGACATTTAGTATGAGGTGGGCTTTAGTCAGGCTCCTCCAGAGAGAGACCAATTGGTTATATCAATATATTAAATATACCTTGAATGAGATTTATTATAAGGAATTAGCTCATGTGATTATGGAGGCCAAGGAATCCCATAACCTGCTGTCTGTAATCTGAAGAACCAGAAAAGCAAATAAGGTCAACTGTAGTCCAAGTCAGAAGACCTGAGAACCAGGAGTCTCAATGATGTCAGTCCCACTCCCAGCTGATTTTTCAGCTCAAGCAGTTAGGCAGAGGAAGAGAATTCAATTTTCCTCTGCCTTTTTGTTTGACTTGGGCAATTTCAACTTGAGACTTCGACCCAGTGTGTTGGATGATGCCCGCCCACGTTGGGGAGTGCAATCTGCTTTACTCAATCCACCAACTCAAATGCAATCTCTTCCAGAAACACCCTCACGGACACAATCAGAAATAATTTAAGCACATATCTGGGCACCTTATGGCCCAGTGAAGCTGACACATAAAATTAACCATCACAAGCTGACATTTCTCAAAAAATAAAATGAAAGAAGATAAAGGAAAACATTTCATAAAAAAAGGAATATGCTATGATATTAGGAAGATAATATTAAAGTTGAAAATGCAAGATAAAGTGAAAACATTGATGAAAAAAATGAACACCCCAGCACAAAAAGTCAGTCTTTCAAATCAAGGCAACTTATGGAAACACATAGTTAAGTACAAGAGAATCTAAAAGTTATAAAGTGAGATACCGAAGTTCAATCCTAGTTATGATTAGTGGAAATAGAGAAGACCAAATCTATAGCGTATTAAAAATAGGCTTTAGAGTTAGAGATGCATGCATTTGAATCCCAACTCTGTCATTTCTTAGCCATCCGATCCTGCTATTTAATTTTTTTGAAACTCAGATACCTAATTGGAAATGGGCCATTATAGCTTTGTGATAGAATTTTGAGATCAGTAAGTGTGATTATATATGTAAAGTACTTAGTTATATGGCTGACAAATAATAGGCTCATTTGGGGGAGAGAGCGTAGTTGAATAAACTAGTTGAAAAATCTTGTTAATCATGATGCTTCCTTGGAATGGATATAAAAGCAATAGAATCCTTTTAAGTGGAAACATGCATGCACACACATGCACACAAGCCTGCATGCACAACACTGCCAGACCTTTACTTGCCATGTTTCAAAATTTTAAAAGTTTTGAGTTTAAAGCTTAAGAGTTTAAGAACAAAGAGATTTTACAAACTGCCAAGAAAGCAGAAGATGCAGTGGAAAGAATGTCTTGAAACATTTCCCATCAGGCTTTGTAGAAGGCAACTGCTTTGGAGAAAATCTACTCAATGCTAAGCAAAAAGTATTATCACTACAAATGCAGTGCCCCAACTTTTATTTCTGAATTAATTTATGAAGACCTAAAAATCACAAAACTATTTTTCAAATAATCCCACTGTAGCAAAGATATGCAGAGGAAAAAAGGAATATTTTAGGGCACATGAAATAAGCTTAATAAACATTGATTAGAAAAATTATTAGAAGCAAGATTAATAGAATAAAATAAAATGATATAGGAAATTAGAATAAAATGTGGATAATGGAAGGGCAGAAGATAGAAATTTATAGAGTTTTAGTCTACAAGATGTAACCAGAGGGTGAACAGTGCAAGGAAAATTTAACCTAAGAGAGACACTTTTGCTCTTATCAAGATCAAAGTTTACTTAATAAGCAAAAGTTATGATGAAAAATAAGGAACTAATTTTGCTAAATGTTTATCTATAAAGTGACATTTCATTTCATTAGCAAACTATAAAAAATAAATCTCAGCTTAATTTTGTTGTTGTAAAAATATTGCCTAAAATTTATAGATTAAGTTACTAATAAATTTTTAAAGGAGCTAGAACTTAGTGTCTGTTATAAAATACATATAAATAAAAAGAGAGAATATAACCTCACATACAAGTTAAATGATACAATCAAGAATTATAATACTTAGAATAATTGTTTCTAGTTGTTAGAAGGGTCCCTGACTATATTTTAAAAAAGCAATTGTCATGCCTACAAAAGATGCACTTAATATTAAAAGTCACACAAACAATTTCTCTCAACTACGGGGTCAAAAAAGGTAAAGTAGAACACAGTACCACACACACCAATAAACAAACAAATAAAAAGTTACAGATATGAATGATAGATGAAAGACAAGTAGACAGATGCATACATATGCACATTCTGATAGAGACATAGATACAAAAGCAACCTGGAAATATAAATGTAATATATTCAATGTTATAGATGGCTATCGTAGATCAATTAAAAAACATTATAGCTTAAATGTAGATTTAAAAACATCTATATTTTAAAGAACAAACTGTTATGTATCAAGAATTTGGCTCTACTTAAAAAATTTAGAAGTAGAACAAAGCGCCAAAAGAAAACAGAAACCATCTGCTGTTTCTGACCTATTCCTCTCCTCCCTATCTGCCATGGACACAGCTCAATTTTGAGCAATTTTTTCTTTTTATACTTTCTTTGCCCCTAAAGAAAATCTAGAACTCCCCAGAGAGTTCCAGTAACCACAGGAAAGTAGAGCTTGCATATAAAACTTCCCTATTTTTCTTCACTTTGCTTTCATTTTATTCATTGTTAAATATGAAGTCATTGAGTACATGAAAGACAAAACACCTCTGCATTTTAGAGAAACAGGAAGATAAGCTTTCTTAGGAGTGCTGTTAAAAGGGCAGAGTTTAGTCTCTGGGTGGAGATAAGATTGGAGTCAATGCCATTTGTGGCCTGAATAGTTGGGGGTGGGCAATTGCTCACAAAAACTATCTTGGGGCTGCCATTTTTTGAAAACTGTAAAAAATAAAAATTGCTCAGCAATGTGGAGGACAGGTTTGAAAAACTTATCAAGAATGCAAATTAAAAATAAGTATTTTGACCAGGTGACAGATCCAGTTTATGATTTATAGTTTATGGCCCTAGAGTAAAATAAGAATATTATTTCATAGTATATAGAAGAAATAATTATATATATAAGAAAATAAAACATTTCTGGGATGAAGAAATATTAAATATAAAACTCTGATAATGTATGGAGGCAGAGAAATTAGCTTATTTAAAAAGTAATAAAAATCAGACCATCATGACATTTTTTATCTCCAAATACAAATCACAGAAGCCAATACAATTTTGAATAAAAAATAATCTCATTTCAGTAGAGCCCCATAAAATATTTTTTCACATGTAAATAATACATAAATATAAATTGTACCATTCCTTTACCCTTTCCAAGAACATTATGTTAGTACTCTTTCTACGTAAAACACTTCACTGACATTAACTTAAGTTGACATTATATTGACAGTTAACTGACGATAAATCAAAATCAAGTATTCAAAAATGGTAAAGTCATAGCATTAAATGTCTGATGGAGAACACTGAAACCAATTAAGCCAATTGAGTCAAGTATAAATAATGGTTATAATTATGGCCATAAACGAGTGCAAAAGCTCAAAACCATTTTAAAAGGTATTTTTATGTGGTAATAGTTAATGCATATAAAATAAGCTTGCTCTAAAACATATATTTAAGGACAATATATGTGTTATGGTGTGGGAGATTAGAGAATATAAAATTGTGCTTTATGATTTTTCTCTATTTTGAAGTTTCTGATAATGAATATGTATTAGTTTTTTGTTAAAAATATATATAAATATTAAATGGTATGGAAAAGGATTTTCAACAAATGTTGGTAAATTTGACTCTTTGGAAAATTAATGTGTTTATCAAATCAGAACATCTACTTAGATTGTAATTTTATGCCATATCAGAGTAATATATATAAGCAAATATAGTTATTTAATAAATCTCTAGAGAAGAAAACTGAGGAAAAAATAATGAAAACAGTTAGAAAATATTTATAGATTTGATACCTTTAAAACTTTAAAAATACATATAAAATACCAAGAATAATCAAAATGGAAATCATAAGGTGAGTAAAATAGCCAACAAATAAATAAATTTGTAATATACTCAAATAGAGAAAGAACTTGGAAATCAGTAATAATAATAAAAAATCATATCATCATAAACATTTAGTCAAAAAATGATTTAATGAATTCCAAAAGAATTACAGTTGAAACATAATCATGAAAGAATTCAACTTTTTTAGTCAACACAAAGTAAGTTGGTAATCAAATAACTTTTAAAAATATGTAAATTTTATGAAAAATAATACTTATAATACTTTGTACTGGCACCAATGTTGTAAGGACTTTTTGGAGAGAATTTGACAATATATATAAAAGGCCATATAAGTATCTCTATTTTTTGACACAGTTATTTTAGTTTATGAATCTGTTCCAAAAAAGTAACTAACAAAAAGAGGCTCATGTATATGAGCATGAGTTTAATATTTATATTAAAGAAGTACATAATACAAAGAGACAAAGTGTCCATCAAGAAATAAATGATGGCCGGGCGCGGTGGCTCACGCCTGTAATCCTAGCACTCTGGGAGGCCGAGGCGGGTGGATTGCTCGAGGTCAGGAGTTCGAGACCAGCCTGAGCAAGAGTGAGACCCCGTCTCTACTAAAAATAGAAAGAAATTATATGGACAACTAAAATATATATATACAAAAAATTAGCCGGGCATGGTGGCACATGTCTGTAGTCCCAGCCACTTGGGAGGCTGAGACAGGAGGATCGCTTAAGCCCAGGAGTTTGAGGTTGCTGTGAGCTAGGCTGACGCCACGGCACTCACTCTAGCCCGGGCAACAGAGTGAGACTCTGTCTCAAAAAAAAAAAAAAAAAAAAAGAAATAAATGATGACTCTTGAATTTAACAATATAAACCCCATATGTGTAGGAAAAATATAACAATCAAAACCATGTTTATTGACTTATGAAAATATAGCAAGATATTAAATAAAAATAAATTAAGAAATAATCTAATATATTCAATATGATAACTTTAAATGCAGCACCAAAGAAATTATACTGAAAGAATATACTGTAAAACAGCAATGAAGACTTTTTGCTAAAGGGTGGGATAAGTGGTTTAAATTTTTGCATTATATTTTTATGTTGTTAATATAATATGTACTTATATATATGATACAGATATATATATACATATATAGGTACAAGTATTATTTCTATTATAAATAAAAACATAAAAGGTATGGCTTTTCTTTCTGTGTGGTGCATTAGGGATACATGAAATACACCAAATTAGGAGACTTGATTCAGTCCTGGTTTGATCACTTAATACCTGTTTCATTTTGCACAAGTTACTAAAATTTTACCTGAGTTTTAGTTTCTTCATGTCTAAAATGGAGATGATACTGTGTGTCATAAGACTGGTGTGATGATTAAATAAAATAAAATATTGCCTTAAAGTTATCCCCCCTATTCACTAGGCACTTGATTACAAATGGTGTTTAGACCACATAAAATTTTAATCCAAAAGTTCGGCCTATTGAACCTTGAGTTTTGTGATGTTCTTTTGTGGAATTATGTACATATATATCTATTTGTTATTGTGTATGTGTTTGCATGTATACAGACACATACATTAATAGTGGAGGTAAAGCCATAGTTCTCTCCCACCGTTTTTCCTTCATTTAAATATCTAAACACTGGAAAATGGCCGACTAGAAGCAGCCTGCCAGCCAGCTGCTCCCAAGGAAAGAAGTGGAAGGTTCAGGCAGCTGCACCTACATATGGATTGCTCATCTCTGAAGCAGCATTGTGAAATCACAGAAAAGCAATGAGGGGCACTCGAAGTGGAAAAAATAAGGGATGGGGTGGTACATATAACAAAATCGGAGAATGAACTGGGAACAACAGGAGAATAGAGCATCGGGCCACTGTGCCTGCCCTGCTGGCACAGTGGGAACTAAACTGCAAGATGGCTCCCACCAGCACCTTAGACCTATGTTTGGTCAAATTGGGGGCCTGCTTGGAGTTTGTGCAGAGCCATTGCACCAGACAACAGGCATGGTGGGGACTGGGCAACAGCTAAAGCCATCCTGAGCTCTCGGGTGCACCGTGCCAGGTCTGCACCAGGCTGGGGAGGGAGAGGACTGACTTATGGCCACCCTGAGCTGTACCAGGTGATTTGAAGCCAAGTGCTTTCTCCCTTAGAGTGCAAGGGTAGCTGAGCATGGGAATTGACTGGGTGCAGCAGGCTCTAACCTGAGAGACATTGGGTGACCATTTCAGCAGGTCCTAAGTGGGGAGTGGAGAGTTCTGCAGTCCCCGGGCCACCAGAACCAATATCTGCCTGCCTGTCTTAGCATCTGCAGGGCCCCTGAGTCTGCTAAACAACATGCCACTTGCTTGGCCCGGACTATGCCCTCCAGGCCCCAATTGCCTTCTGCCTGCTTGGGCCTAATGCCACCCTCAGGTCATATCAGCCCTGCTTTATGCCTGGCCCTGTTTCTAGCTCCTCAGCCCTGCTTAGAAGCTCTGCCTCTGGCTCCTCCCCAGTTCCATCTTTGAGGCTCACATGCCAGAGCCCAAGGCGGACTCTGTGCCTCCAGAACTCCCACCAGGCCTGAGACACTATCCCCAAGTCTCTAGCACTGCACTGGGTCACCAAAACCCCATGCCAGACCCTCCATCACTGCAGCAGGGCCAGAATAACTGCTCCAAAGTCCAATGACCTGCCAGGGATCCCCAAGCCTCAAGCTACCAGTACAGTGGGACCTGGTTTAAGCAAACTCACACAGCCTGGGAACCCACAACAGCTGCATCCAGCTGCTGCTTGAGCGCAGGCAATCACAGGTGAATAGAACAAATCAGCACAGCTGCATTACAGGCTTCTTTCTAGTGCACACAGCCCTCCTCTGCTGCAACATTCGAGGGTGGGGGGGGGGGAAGAGCACCATCTAGTGACCTCCTGTACTCTAACCAAGCAGGTGAGTTTCCAGCAAGGACCAGGACCCTGCAAATCTATTAGCCCTGAGTTGAGAAAAGAGGAATCAGATGAGAAGCCAGAAAAAAACCCCCTGGTAATTGAACCCCAACTACAAGGAAACTGTCAAAATGACAGAAATGGAATTCAGAATATGAATGGCAAATAAGAAAATGGAATTGAAGAGAAAGTTGAAAAGCAACAAAAAGTAGCCCCCAAAATATTCTTAGAAATTAATGAAAAAGTCACTAATGAGATAGACAAAATTAAGAGGGATATAATAGAACTTAAAGAAATGAAAGAATCATTCAGGGATGTCAAGACACAGCAGAAAGTTTCAGCAACAGAGTAAGCCAAGGAAAAGAAACAGTATCAGAGCTTGAAGATAAGTCTCTTAAATAATCTAAAATCATTTAAAGGGGCAGAGAAGAGAACCAACAAAGGCAGAACAATCACTTATGCGAGGCAAACAAACATATGAGGGAGAAGAAGAAAGTACTAAAAGCATGGAAAATCTATTTGGGTGATTTATGGAGGAAAACTTTCCTAGTTACACCACAGGTACAGACATCCAAATATAAGATGGTCATCAAACCCTGGGAAGATTAATAGTAAATAAGACATCTACAAGACACACAGTAATCAAGTTGGTCAGAGTCATAATGAAAGAGAAAATTCTACAAGCAGCTAGATGTAAGCAACAACTGACCTACAAGGGAAAACCCATCAGGATTAACAGTAAAATTATCGTGGAAACTTTACAAGGCAGAAGGGAATGGGCCCCATCCTCAACCTTCTTAAATGGAACAATTGCCAGCCTAGAATTTTGTATCCTGCAAAACTAAGTTTGACATTTGATGGAGAAATTAAATCTTTCCCAGACAAGCAAACAGTGGGGAAATTCATCATAACTAGACCTGCCCTGCAGGAAGTAAGATTTGCATTATACACAAATCAGTGAAATAGATACCCACCAGTGTAAAATCACCCAGAACTTACAGGTCCAAGGCCAGATACCACAATGGCTCAAGGGTAAAACAAAGCAATAAAGTTCTATGCAGCAGGATGAACAGAAATCCACCCCAATTATCAATTTTTTCAATAAATGTAAATAGCTTGAACTCTCCACTAAACAGACAGAGGATGGCTGAATGAATAAAAAACAAGAAGCCAAATATCTGCTGTCACCAGGAAATGCATCTAACCCAAAAGGACCATCAAATCCACAAGAACTCTTTCAGACTCCAGGCGAAGTGATGGAAAACAATATTCCATGTAAATGGAAATCAAAAGAAAGCTGGTATAGTCATTCTCATATCAGATAACATAGACTTCAAATCAACAAAAGTAAAGAAAGACAAACATGGTCATTATATAATGGTGAAGGGAATAATTAAGCAAGAAGACATAACAATCCTAAATATTTATGCATCTAATAGAGGTATATCCAGATTTATAAAGCAAACCCTACTTGATGCAAACAAAATGATAAACAGCACCACTGTAACAGCTGGGGGCTTCAACACCCCACTGACAGAAAGGGACAGATCCTCAAAGCAGAAAATAAACAAAGAAACAATGGCCTTAAATGGGACTCTAGAACAAATGGGCATAACAAACATCTACAGAACGTTCTATCCCAAAACTACGGAATATACATTCTTCTCATCGGCTCATGGAACATTCTCTGAGACTGATCATACACTATGCCACAAATTATATCTCAAAAAAATTAAAAAAAAATAGAAATTGTACCATGTATTTTATCTGACCTCAGTAGAATAAAATTAGAAATCAGCAAATTGGTTTCCCTGATCACCACCTAAGTGCACATTTGGGAATAACACAAACTGGGTATCGGACTGAGGTGGGGGGTGGGGGGAGGGGATGGGTGTATAACTACATGATGACTGCATTGCGCACCATCTGGGGAATGGTCACGCTTGAATGCTCTGACTTGGGGGGATGGGGGGTGAGGGGAGGGGATAGGGGTATAACTACATGATGAGTGCAATGCGCATTGTCTGGGGAATGGACACGCTTGAAGTTCTAACTCGGGGGGATGGGCAGAACATGGGCAGTGTATGTGGCCTGAACTTTTGTATCCCCATGATGATAAGCTAAAATAAAAAAAAAATTAGAAATCAATTCTAACAGAAACACAATTCTACACAAAGTCATGGAAATTAAACACTCCATTGCAGAATAGCTATTTTGTCAAGGAGGAAATTAAGATGGAAATAAAAGGATTCCTTGAACTAAATGAAAAATGAGACACAACTTATCAAAATGTATGGAATTCAGCAAAAGCAGTTCTAAGGGGAAAATTTATACCCTTACATGCCTACATACAAAAGACAAAGAGATCACAAATCAACAATCTAATTAATCATCTCAAGAAATTGGAAAAGGAAGAGCAGATCAACCCAAAACCAGAAGAAGAAAAGAAATAACTGATGTCAGAGCAGAATGAAATGAAATCAATTCCTAAAGAGTTATACAGAAGATTAAGAAAACAAAAATTGGTTCTTTGAAAAGATAAACAAAATCAACAGGCCTCTTGCTAGATTAACCAGAAACAGAAAAGAAAGGACCCTGATAAACTCAATTAGAAATGAAAAAGAAGGTATTACAACTGATACCATGGAAATACAAAATATTATCTCTGAATACCATAAAATTCTCTATGCACATAAACTTGAAAACTTTGAGGAAATGGACAAATTCTAGGCTCAATCAAGAAGTAATAGAACAGCTTAACAGACCAATATCTAGTAAAGAAATTGAAGCAACAATAAAAAAAAAATCTTCCAATGAAAACAGGTCCTGGACCAGATGATTTCACAGCCAAATTACACCAAACATGCAAAGAACTACTGTCTCTACTGCAGAAATTATTTGATAATATTGAGAAGGAAGGACTCCTCAATTCATTCTACAAAGCCAGTATCACCTTGGTACCAAAGCCAGGAAAGGGCTCAACAAAAAAAGAAAACTACAGACCCATATCCCTTATGAATATAGATGCAAAAATTCTAAATAAAATCCTAGCAAAATGAATTCAGCTGCATATAAAAAAAAATCCACCACAAACAGGTGAGCTTCATCCCAGAGGTGTAAGGATGGTTCAACATACACAAATCTGTAAGTGTGATTCAACACATAAATAGAATAAAAAACAAAGACCATGTGACCCTCTCAATAGTCACAGAAAAATCATTTGACAAAATTCAGCACCCTTTTATGATAAGAACTCTTAACAAAATAGACATAAATAGAACATACTTCAATCATATAAAAGCTATAAATGACAATCCCACAGCCAACACCATACTGAATGGGGAAAAATTGAAAGCATTCCCGCTTAGAACTGGAACCAGACAAGGTTGCCCTCTTTCACCACTTCTATTCAACATACTGCTGGAAATCCTAGCCAGAGCAATCAGACGAGAGAAGGAAATCAAGGGTATCCAGATAGGAGCATAAGAGGTCAAACTATCACTCTTTGCTGATGATATGATCTTATACCCAGAAAACCCCAAAGATTCTGCCAGGAGACTCCTGGAATTGGTAAATAAATTCAGCAAAGTCTCAGTTTACAAAATCAATGTACACAAATCAGTAGCATCCTATATATCAGCAACAGACAAGCTGAGACTAAAATAAAAGTCTTAATACCTTTCACAATAGCAATAAAGAAAATAAAATACCTAGGAATATATTTAACCAAGGAAATGAAAGAGTTCTACAGGAAGAACTATGAAACACACTGAGGAAGGAAATCACAGAGGCTGTGAACAAATGTAAAAACATATCACATCATGCTCATGGGTCGGCAGAATCAACATTGTTAAAATGTCTACACTAAAGTGATTTACAGAATCAAGGCAATCCCCATTATAATACAAACATCATTTTTCACAAATCTAGAAAAAAATCATTCTGTTCTTCCTATGGAACCAGAAAAGACCCTGAATAGCAAAAGCAACCTTAAGCAAAAAGAACAAATCAGGAGGCATCACTTTATCAGACTTCAAGTATACTACAAGGCTATGGTAACCAAAACAGCATGGTACTGGAATAACAATAGAGACATACACCAATGGATCAGAAAAGAGACTCTAGATATAAAACCATCATCATATTGCCATCTGATCTTTGACAAAGCAAACAAAAACATACACTAGGGAATTCAATAAATGGTGCTAGGAAAATAGATAGCCACATGCAGAACACTGAAACAGGATCTGCCCCTCTCCCCACTCACAAAAATTAATTCATGATAGATAATCATCTAAAACCTAAGGCATGATATTGTAAGAATTCTAGAAGAAAATGTTGGAAAAATTCTTTTGATATTAGCCTACACAAATAATTAATGAAGAAGACCCTGATGGCAATCACAGGAACAACAAAAATAAATAAATCATACCTGATTAAATTAAAAACTTCTGCATAGCCAAGGAAACCATAAATAGAGTGAATAAACAACCTACAGAATGAGAGAAAATAATTGCATGCTATACATCCGATAAAAGGCTAATAACTAGGAGCTAGAAAGAACTCAAGTGAATTGTCAAGAACACATTAAACAATGCCATTAAAAAAGTGGGCAAAAGATATGAACAGAAAATTTTCAAAAGAAGATAGACTAATGGCCAATAAACAGATGAAAAAGTGTGTAACATCTCTAATCATCAGGGAAATACAAATCAAAACCACAATGAGATATCACCTAACTCCAGTGAGAATGACTTTTATCAAAAAGTCCCAAAAGAACAGATGCTGGCATGGATGTAGAGAAAAAGGAACACTTATACACTGTTGGTAGGACTGCAAATTAGTACAACCTCTATGGAAATTAGTATGGAGATATCTCAAAGAACTAAAAGTAGAACTACCATTTGATTTAGCAATCCTGCTACTGGTATTTACCCAAAGGAAAAAAAGACATTTTATAAAAAATACACTTGCAATTGAATGTTCACGGCTGCACAATTCACAATTGCAAAGATGTGGAAACAATCCCAGTGCCCATGAATACATGAATAGATTAATAAAATGTGGTATATGTATACCATAGAGTACTTAGTCATAAAAAAATGGTGAACTGATATATTTTGTAACAACCTGAGTGGAACTGGAGACCATTCTTCTAAGAGAACTATTACAAGAATGGAAAAACAAACACCACATATACTCACTACCAAATTGGAATTATGGATCAACACTTTCATGCACATATGGTAGTAAAACTTAACGGAAATCAAGCAGGCAGGAGGGGGTAGAAGGGGATGGGTAAATTTACACCTAACAGGTACAATGCACACTATCAAGAGATGGACACACTCATAACTTCGACTCAAACTGTACAAAAGCACATTATACAACCAAAACATTTGTACCCCCGTAATACTCTGAAATTAAAAGAAATAAATATGTAAACAGTTAAGAATCTCATTTTTTCTACCATGAAATTGAGATATAGTGGTTAACATTCACCAGGGCTGCAAATGCGCTCAAAAATTTTACAAGTATCTAACGGATCATAATGCAAATGTCTTTGTTTATTGAGTATCCTATTGAAGTATGCTGTTGTCCTTTTCCACAGAGTTTACAGACTGATGGCAGCTTTGCTTTCACCCCAACAGCTGACATTTTTAATTGGTGGAACTCCACACAAACACTCTCTGCATCTGTGACCAATTATAGGAAGAATTGAAATTGGATTTCAACTTCTTTATTTAATAGATAGCCTGATTAGTTAAATAATCAGGTAAGGGTGTACATATTTTTATGTCTGGGGCTTTCCTTTTACTGCTTCAGAAAATTGTCTATTATTCAGTTGATATTTGTGTCTCCAATTAGTGAAGGTGCTAGACTGATTTCCTAGTAACTCAGTGGGTGTTAAATTTATTGCCTTTTTAGGTCTAGATTATGCTAAATTCATTTCAGAGTATGGAATTCAATATGATTACAATATAATCACATGGTTAATTGCAAGTAAAACCTCCTCTAAAATTAATATTTAAAGTAGAATTGCAGTCAAAGCAGAATGAATGAGGAGGTATTGTTATAACAGAGTGCCCTAAGGGAGATTAGCGCATTTTAGAGAAATTTGGGCTGTGAGTCAGGAAATAATTCCTAATAAATCTCCAGAGAAGGTCACCTCTACTACCAGAAACAATATTTCTCGTGGGTTACATACTCAATCTTTTGTTTTGCTTTCTTTGCATTTGGCTAGATAATCTCTTATAAAAAAAGAAAAATAAGCCTTCTTTTAAGATCTTTCTTTTTCTCCTTCAGTGGTTCACTGTGATGTTTTTTTCCTATCTTGAGCACCTTATGTCTAACAAGACTTTTCTTTCCACATGTTAGCTAGATGTGAGAACTAAGCTCATATCTTTTCCTTATTCCGATTTGGCATTAAATTCTTAGCAAGCATTTCAGTTTATCTTCCTATCTCAGAAGGATAATTGAATAAGTACATGTTTAAATTATAAACAAATAAGTTTTTGTGGCTGCATCTTATTGTACTTTGTTGATTTAGTACAATCTAAGATGGGATTTTATACAAGGAGGAAATGTATTGTATTGTCCTTTGAATATTTAAGCATTCTTTCTATAGTAATCATCAGTAACTTGATTTCTAATGCTGTTTAGACCACATAGCCTTTTGATAAAAAATTTTATCTTAGAAAACTTTAAGTATAGAGATGTCATTTTTTTGTAATTTTTTTCTTACTTAAAGAAAAGGAACACCAAGCCATCATTGTAAAGACTTTTTATTTAACTGATTAGAAGAATATTGAAAAGGTTCTAAATACAAAATCCAGTCAAGAATTAGTCTCAATATGGTCTTGTATTTCAGAAATTTAATTTATTTCTATTGTTCAGAAGAGGCGATGTTTATATACCCTCTTCAATGGGCATCTGTCATAAAATGTTTCACAGCATACTACTCTTGTGCACATATCACAAAGAAAAAACATTATTCGAAATAGTCTTATTTCAAAATAATCTTAACACATAAAATAAGTTGCAATTATATCTATTTTGATTCTTTTTTGATTGGTTAATTATGATTAGTTGGTGGTTTTCTCCTGTATTTCCTGACTCCTGAATATATCTGAACAAAATGAATTACAAAAGATGATGCATTTATACTGGATTCAGAAAAATATAAGCTCATTTGTTCTCTCTTAGTCTAAGATTTAATTTCTTTATCTATAGAATCACAGTAGGTCTACATGGAGAACTTCAGAGATTACTTGGGTTTAAAATTTAATTTTATAAATAACAACTGAGACCTAGTGAGTGTCTTATTTTAAATCACCAGAGAGTTATGAAGTAAACTTTTCCCTATATCTGCTGCCTTTCATAATTAAATATTTCTCATCTCTTTGACTCCTCAATAAATAGACTTCAACAGATGATGGTGAGAGGCCAGGAGAGAGACAGCCTTGAGGAGCTTTATCGAGAGGTCAAGAAACTCATCATCCCTCTCTTCCTAACTACAGGCCTTTCTTAAAAACTGGCCATTTGCTGTCTCCTCTAGATTTGGACCTTGTGTGCTGTACCATGTGTGTGTTCAACTGGTTTAACGTTCAATATTTCATTCAACAAAGATTTTTTTTGAAGCTCTACCATGTGCTTTTAATGCAGAGGAAACTGATATGCAAAAAAAAAACTAGCTATAAAATTGATTACAAACAAATGAGAGTTAAGTAGTCTTTCAGATTGTAGAAAGGGGCTTGCGTCCAACTGAGAATAAAAAGTAGACTTAAAGGAAAAGGCGCTCAGCTATTCCTTAAAAACTGAGGAGGCATTTGAGAATTGAATCTAAACAGGCAGACTATGTAGGCTCAGCAAATTACATCAAAAAAAGTGTTGAAAGTTTCAAATGGAGGGAACAGGAAATGGCAAGGATTATGGTTTAGTTGAGATTATTTTATGAAGTATCATAAGAAAGATCTTGGTCTCATTGGTCTTTTGTGTTTGTTCCAGCCCTTTCTACTACCTATAGGGCAAATGATTCAACTTTTTGTCAATGTCAAGAACGTGCGCTTATTTCACGTTCTGATTATTTGCTTTAGGGAATCCAACAACCATCGTTGATGCTTTCCATAACTTCTCAGGGAGCCTGTATATTGCGTGTTTATAATAGGCAGCAGCCCAGATGATGTGAGTTGAGGCATAGTGAAAGCATCTTTGTCCATCAAATAGCACAAGGCTATTTGTTTGTGAAATTATAAACTTCACTGCTGTGAAGATACCTTAGCATTAGAACCAGGCATTTTATAGTGATGCAATAGGCAGACAGCATTTTGCTCACAATCACACAGCATCAGTAGTATTACGTATTTGTTTTTGAATGAAGAGATTGTTTTTCTGGAATCCTCCTGTTGTAAAATTATAAAATCCATGATTCTTCAAAGCAGAAATAGTCATTTCAGAAATACACACACATACACACTTCTGTTCTTTTTTTCTCCTTCTTTTTAGGACCCAGGTCACAGAATTTCTCTAATCATGCTTTGTGATTCACAACTTACTGACATCTTGGTCCATACATGGCTCTCTCTGGTTATAGTTGTTGAAGTATTTATTAGTAATATAATTAAGACCTCTAATGTAACATGCAATACAAGATTTTGAATATTTAAAAAAATTTACATTTACCTATGCATGTCTCCCACATCTTGTCCTTGGCTTCTCATCCAGAAGCAATTTATATCTAGAAGTTTATATTTATCATTCCCTTGGTTTTCTTTAATATTTTCTAGCACACAAATCTAAATGATTAACAAATATGTTGTGCAGTTTTGCTTATTTTTTAACTTATTAAAAGTGGTATAATTTTATATTAACATCTTAATGTAGGATTATTTTGTTAGATAATTAACTATAATTTGAAAAGAGCAGATAAGAGCCTAAGGGAATAATAATAAAAGCCCATTCAGCAAACATTTGTGGAATAGTTGTCATTTCCAGGCACTGGGGATACAAACAAGATATAATTCCTTCTTTGAGGAATGTGTGACTTGTGAGAAAGGGATATTAACAGATAATTGCAATAAAATGTAAAAAGTACTATAAAAATGTTGTAAACCAGTATTACTCTAGGAGAGAGGTGGCATATTTCTTAAGTCTTAAGGCTATTTCGGATATTATTATAAGAGATACATTTCAAGTTGAGAAACACAACTATGCAATGCTATTGAGGTGGAGTACAACCGATGCCAGGATACCAAGAAATTATGAAGGATCAAATTGAAACAGAAGGAATTAAGGCTGGTGGATTAGTGAAAGGACTGATGGATTAATGGCGAGGATTACAGGGAATCGTAGAAGTTGCTATCAATACTATCTCTATTGCAGATGCTATAGATTCTATAGGATTGGTGACTATTAGAAAGAAAAATGAAAAGGTCAAGTAAAAGCCAAGGATTAGGGCTCCTATATTGTAGAATTGAATAAATACGGGAAGGAGCAAGTAGGGGAAAGAAAACTTTTTTCTATATTTAACAATATTTATTTTACTTCATTACAAAAGACATATGTTTTCATTGTGGAATATTTTTGACAGGTTTGCAGAAGGACAATCTTGCACTGCTTATGCAATTTTAGCATGCACATACTTCATGACCTGTGAATACATGTGTGTGTATCTATGCATCCATTTATCTATATCTATATCTATATTCCCCCCAAATTCCCGCCATAGTGAAAATATTCAAGGACACACATCGCAGCATTCTTTGTGCTGGGGAGGACAGAGTGGGAGGCATCATGGGTGTCCATAACTTGACTCAGGAAATAGGATATGCATCAAATGAAATTTTAAGCAAACACATAAGGGCAGTGCTTTCTTATTATATGAGTCTTGTGTTGCATCCTGGTATTCTTTATTCTTATCACAAAACTGGCCAGATGTGACTGAATTGGTTAATCCACGACTCTCGCTCATGTGGAGTCGCTGTGCTCTGAAATCTCATTACTGCGGAGTTTCTCTGCCATCCGATGTTAGGCGTAGCATGGGTGTAATTTGTCTGGAAACTTCAATGACTACTAGAGTGGGTCCTGGCCTCACGCTCATACCGTTTTTAATAACCCAAACAGTTCACATGCAACAATCTGTGTTTTTTTCTGAAGCCCCACATCAGTCGCCTGGTGTCTGGTTCTCATAAAATTATCCTGACGTTCACAAAACAAATGTCCTTTGAGCTTTGACTGCAGGGTGAGGTGACCCACCAGATGTGGTATTCTGGTGTGGTTGGAAGGAAACAGACAATGTTGACATTAACCTTTTCAGGCCCTTTCCCATGTGAGGTTAGCAGCATGGCGGTCAAATAAAGATGCTTAGTCATCCAGAATCCTGCAAGCACTTGACACCACGTCAAGTACGCCGCACGATCTGGCAGTCCTGCCCTTGGTAGAGGAGCAGCCAGTAATAAGAACCCAGTGCTATTTGAGGACCTATCTACGTCAGGACACTACTCTCACTATTTTCTTTTCCCTTTGGTCATATGCTTTTACCAAACCTCATTATGAGGAGACTGGCCACTAATAGGAGAGGGATGAAAATTTCATCCTGATTTTATGAATTTCTGGACTGCAAATAGATTCCTCAATTATTTTATGTATTTCTTGGATTAAGATTTTGTAGACAGAGCATTACAGACAGGGCAGACTAGTAAACAATGTTCCTTCAAATTGTTAAACAGTTCACTAAGGACATTTTTGTTACTAATAGGAGAACTCCCATTTGACCTACTTTATGTTTTGCTCTAAATGATAAACTATTAAAATCTGGCAATATCAGTAGCTTATTCCAAGAAAGGATAAAGATACTTACAGAAATGACTACACTGCAATCTTATATGCATTTATTTTTCTAAGAAATAAAAACCAAATCTAAACACCTGCCTTTCCTTGGTTAAACTTCTGACTTAACTTAAAATAGCATGTGGTTTTCTTGAAACTTGTTATTTTTCTTCTTTTTCCCTTCTAATTTATGAAAAGAGAACATAGCAGCTATTAGTAGATTTAATGTTCCAATAGCTTCAAGGCAGCACAAATATCATTTTACAAATGTGAAATTTGTCATAATGCTCAAGTAATGGAAAAAAACATCGTGACCATTTTCCTTTGTAAGCACTTGTGACAGCTAAAAAGTAATAATTCCTATTAATAAGTGATTTAATGTGTCCCAACATGTGTCCAGGCCTGCAACTATTATGTCAATAAACAGCTAATCAGTTTAATGTGCTGTAGGCAGGGACCAGTAGTGCATACAAATGTAAAGATAACAAGGAACAGAGTCTTTATCTCTTCTCTTGTGGGTTTTTCCTGGTAGTAACAGACGTTGAGACATCCCTATGTGAATTCTCATTCATTTGTACCTGTCCAAAATGTCTGTTCTCAAGTTTACTCTTATCAGTGGACTATTCTGGAGCCATTTTTATTCCACTCTAATCTTCCCAGTGTATCTTGCTGCCTCGGCAGTGTCTTCCTTTGATTAGGGTGTGTACTCCACCATTCTTGACAGGAAGACTGAGGGTGCGGGAAAGAAGGAAGATGGGGCGGAGGAGGAGGAACAGTGTACGGAATTAAAATAGATTTTCTGTGTCTTGTTTTTGGTTGGAAAGGAAATACCCACAAGTGACTATGGTTGTAAGATTTATTTCTAAAGCTAATATTTAGGAATATAAAAATGTCGAATCTATGTGCATATGTATTTGAGTCTGCACATGTATGTGCATGTTGTATGTGTATCTACAGTCATCAGCATGTTATATGCTAATCTGATCATGAAAAATTTTCAGAATATAAAGTAGGTATTAAACATGAATCAAAAGACAAACAAAGCACACACACTAGATAACTCTAGAAGCCCTAGTCTCTTACTTGGGGACAATGATGATGACAAAAGATAACTATGATTTATGCAATATTTTCACTATGCCACCTGCTTTATAGATCCTCTTTAACCATTGTCTCAATACCCCTCTGAGAAAAGCATTGCTGTTGCATCTCTGTTACAGATTATTGAAGTATAACAACACAGGATTTTGTTTCTCTGACCAGCTTCTTTTTTTTTCCCTCCAGCATGCCCTCCAAACCTTGGAAGAAAGGCTTTTTGTGGATAGAAGCAAGAGACAAAGGCATCAGTAGCAAAATAAGCTTCATAATCAGGCTATGAGATGGGAGCCACAGCAGCAACATAATGGTTACCCTCGTATACTAATGAAATTGAAATTTCTATACTAAAGAAACTGAAATTATCTGAAATGTCCTCCAGCAGGGAGCTCTAAGGATGGACATCTCTGCAGACAGGGCCTTGACTCATTTGGGGATTGAGTCCTGGGGCAGAACTGGTGAATTGAGGGAGGGAATTCAGAGAGAGAAGGAACCATGGAACACCCATCTAGTAAGGACTCTGTATGGTTGTAGTAAGACTTGAGGGGGATGAGTGAAGACCTCTTTTGCAATATCCTCTAGCCTCAGGATGAATTTGTAATTCTCTCAGAGTAACATTATTTTCTTTAAAAATGCAGATTTTGGCCGGGCGCGGTGGCTCACGCCTGTAATCCTAGCACTCTGGGAGGCCGAGGTGGGCGGATCGTTTGAGCTCAGGAGTTCGAGACCAGCCTGAGCAAGAGCGAGACCCCATCTCTACTAAAAATAGAAAGAAATTATATGGACAGCTAAAAATATATATAGAAAAAATTAGCCGGGCATGGTGGTGCATGCCTGTAGTCCCAGCTACTTGGGAGGCTGAGACAGGAGGATCGCTTGAGCTCAGGAGTTTGAGGTTGCTGTGAGCTAGGCTGACGCCACGGCACTCACTCTAGCCTGGGCAACAGAGTGAGACTCTGTCTCAAAAAAAAAAAAAAAAAAAAAAAAAAAAAATGCAGATTTTTTTCTGCAAGGCTTTCCAGATGTTGCCTGCATAAGTTGGGTGTTACAGAAAAAAATGAAGCAACTTACTATGATCTCACTGTCACAGCCAATTTCTAATTTGAATTCAGCTGATTGAATTGGCTGACTCCGAAATCTATGCCTTTAAAGCCATGCTGCACTGTTCAAATAGTACACAAGAAACAACTTGTGGCTCTAGTGATATCTGCTTTAATGAGGGTAGATATTGCCTGGCATATAATAGTTAAGTAGTACTTCTGAAAATAAGAAAGTCTCCAGAGAAGTACTTTTAACCTTTTTCAATTTCCTAAAGTCTATTGTGATTTATTCAACCAGAAATGCCTAAATCGTATCTGTCTATAATCCCCTAATTGAGTAAATGTCATGGCAGAGGAAATAATTTGTTGCTAAATGTGCATTTCCTATAAATGATAGCATTCTGTAAAGTCTCAGTATTTTCAGTATTAAATGAACATAGATATCCATAGCGTAAAGGTAAATTTTTAATAAACTGATGTATAGATAGATTGGTGAGGTAAAGACAGGTGGAATGCAATTGCAACCACTGGCAAAGAAGTAGAATCTCAAGAGTCTTCCTATATAGCAGGTACAGATATTTATACTGCATCTACCTGGCCAAACATACAACTTTTTTTCTATTTAAGATGAATTTAAAATTAAATGTACTTGTATTTTTCAACTTGGGTATTGCATTTGCTTTAGAAGTGATTATTGGAAGTTCTCATCTTTTATAGATTTATCCTGAGAGAGTGCTGAAGATTTCCCCATTGCTAGTTTTTACCACATGTTTCCACTCTTTCACAAAAATCAAAACCTTTACTATACTACAACCTCTATTCCCACTACTGCCTTCACAAACATTGATGAAAAAAGTATAGCTATATTATGAAAATTACCCTGAGAACATAGACTGAGATTTCAGAGTTCTTATTTTGTATAAATGGTAAGTAATCCTTCACCATTTGAAAATTATACCATCTCTCTTAGTCTTGCACGATGTCGTGGTCAGAGAAGATGCTCAATAAATGTTGCATTACATTGAAATCAGGGGTGTGTACTCCAAAATAAATAATTTGGTAAGAAAATTAGACAGCTCAGGTTCCTGTGGTAAATCTAGTTAATGTTTCACAGCCTAATTCATGGGTGACGGTCTGGAATACTTATTAATATAAATTTCAGTACAGCTCTACCCAAGTCATTTGGACAAAATTAAGTCATAATCTAATTCAATGAGTGTACTTGAATGAATACTTCAACTTCGAGAAAAATGTTTTTAAATATAAATATTGGTATACATACATATACAAAAAGAGATATGTACATTGGTATTCTAATAGGACACCTGGGGGAGTTTTGTAGTCTACTCAAAAATGAAGATTGTTTATAAGCTGAATTGAGAAGTAGGCAGAAACATCTTTTTGACTTCCTGAAATAGCAATAGAAAGAGGTGTTATCCCACTTGGGGAGACTGGGAGGGGAGAGCAATTATTACTCTGAAGTCAAGGGTGTGGCTTTTATTATAGAAGACTCGGGCTAAATATCTCCATTCCCATAAAGGATGAGAATGACAGAAACTTGATGAAGCTGCTCCTGTCTTGGTGTTTGGATGAATTCTAGCTGTGCGTCTCTGCCCACACATTTCTTTTGCTTAGGTGGTGGTTTTTTTTTTTTTTTTTTTTTTTTTGAGACAGAGTCTCACTCTGTTGCCCAGGCTACAGTGAGTGCCGTGGCATCAGCCTAGCTCACAGCAACCTCAAACTCCTGAGCTCAAGCAATCCTCCTGTCTCAGCCTCCTGAGTAGCTGGGACTACAGGCATGCGCCACCATGCCCGGCTAATTTTTTCTATATATATTTTTAGCTGTCCATATAATTTCTTTCTATTTTTAGTAGAGGTGGGGTCTCGCTCTTGCTCAGGCTGGTCTCGAACTCCTGAGCTCAAACGATCCGCCCACCTCGGCCTCCCAAAGTGCTAGGATTACAGGCGTGAGCCACCGCGCCCGGCCTTAGGTGGTGTTTTGTTTTAGAATACAGATGGCCAAATGAGCTTTATTCAGGGAATAAAGGTACTATTAGAATATGTGAGAGATGATTTCCTTCTGGGCTTAGTTGTGGGGCTCTTGTGAGCAAATCATAAGATTAGAAATGCCTGTACTCTATTTTATCCTAAAGGAGTCCCTTGGAAACATGGCTTGGCCCCTGTTTGTTGGCTTATAAATGCACGTGTGCTCGTGTGTGTGCACACACCCAGGATGATGTATTCTTCTTTTCCCCAGTTGTCTCATTATTGACATTTGTAGATGTTATTTGTAATACTTTGGTTACAGCTCCAATTAAGTCTCTATTGCTGTAACCATGTTTATTATATTAGTTTAGGTACTTAAAGCACACACATATCCTCTAAGCATGCTAAAGTTACAATACCAAGGGCACTAACAAGTGGGTATTTAACACATTGACTGCCATGCTAGAAAAAACAAATTTTTCCTTGGGGCCATGGTGTTTTATTATGAAAATAGAATAAAAACTTCACAAACAAAATGATCTTTTCTAATTTAATGAAAAATGAAATTTATTAACTTCTATTCATTTAATCCACATTTTTAGAATTAATTTGTCAATATTAATTGACAAACAATTAATAACAATAAGAACATTCACAAGTAAGATTTTCATGAACCAATTACAGGGTTTTGTCCAGGCTTTGTTTCCCGAGGCCCTGGGCTCAAAACTAGCATGAGTTAAATACAACTCACATGGCAGTTAATGTGTTAATACTAGCCAAGATGGAAGCAAAATTTCTGTTTTCAAATATGGCTGATTGAACGAAAAACAAAGATCACTTTAAAGCTAAAATATGAACTGTGTGACTAGTAACACAATTAATTATCTCTCTAAGAACTCATTATAGCTTTATAATTATTCATAATTCATACAGCTCTCATGTAATAGCACTTTTAGTGCTGCATGCAGATATTAACACACTTTATGCAGCATATAAAGAATAGAGATGTGGTACAATGTATTATTATAATTCACACACCCTTCATTTTTGGTGATTTTGTTTAGAAAATTCTAAAGTACTTTTCTGCTGTCTAGTTATTTTAAATATACTATCTCATGCAATGCTCTAACTAGTGAAATCTAAGTTGAGTAACAATTTGTCTTCTAATATAGAATGCAAGCCTATTGATGGCAGAGACCACATTTTAATCTGCCATAAAGACTAACATAAATTGGTTGCTCAAAGTTTTTTTTTTTTTTTTTTTTGAGACAGAGTCTCACTCTGTTGCCCAGGCTAGAGTGAGTGCCGTGGCGTCAGCCTAGCTCACAGCAACCTCAAACTCCTGAGCTCAAGGGATCCTCCTGTCTCAGCCTCCCGAGTAGCTGGGACTACAGGCATGCACCACCATGCCCGGCTAATTTTTTCTATATATTTTTAGCTGTCCATATAATTTCTTTCTATTTTTAGTAGAGATGGGGTCTCGCTCTTGCTCAGGCTGGTCTCGAACTCCTGAGCTCAAACGATCCGCCCACCTCGGCCTCCCAGAGTGCTAGGATTACAGGCGTGAGCCACCACGCCCGGCCAAGGTTGCTCAAAGTTTTTTATTAAATTGAATGTTTGTTTTGTCCAAATCAGAAAAAAATGACATTCTTAATTCCATAAGCATAATTATCTTCAAGTTCACTCACAAAATAATATAGAAATTAATATATTGTGGTTGTAATATGTGGCTTAGTAATATTTCTATTCATATCTGGAATTTTGCTAATCTTTAAAAATACATATTCAAATTATCAATTGATTGACATCCAAGTTGAAACAAAGTACGCTGCACTGAATGCAAAAAGGAATATTTAGGTTCAACAATGTTGCTCTTGTTTAAGCAACAGTGCTTGATTAGTTGGTAAAACTATTTGTTATGCTAGATTAAAAGAATTGAGGCTGTTTTGCTAATTAAGAGCTTTAATTAGTAAGGTTTCTTTAGTTATAGCTTATATATATCTCTTAGTTTCAGGGAGCTACAGTGCTGCTTAATACTAAATATTTAAAAAAATTTTTTTGTACATACTTAATACCTGCACTTAATATGACCTTCAAGGCTTTGGGTGTCTACACTGACTTGCAAACAATACTGATATTACAACAGTAGTAAAAATACTAGGAAGATGGAAAATTCAGTTCTTCAGGACCTTGATTTCTGTCCCACTTTTCTCCTTATAAAGAGATGTAAGTGGACATTTTTATAAAGCTAAATACAATTTTCTTTTTGGAACTTTCCTTTGGAAAAAATATATTTTTTTAATTCCTCTATGTTCTCCAGAGTAAGCAGGATGGTGTCCATCCTTTTGAGAGTACTGAATTCTCTCTCTTTCATACCACATAACCGTTTCCATTTAAACATATTTTCTTCTTGGAGAACAGAACCTGATGCTCTATCTCTGAAACTTTCTTGACAACAAGTGTTTGTGCAGGATTCTGAGAATTCGAATCATATTCCCTCACAGTCATCCTCTTTATTTCTGGATTAGCCATTCTTATTTATGTAAAAAGATAGGAAACAGATAATACCAATATTTATTTCTAGGGATTTCTAATTCACCTTGCGCCAAGTCACAAAGCTTTGAAAACACATTCAGGTAGGCTTTTTAAAAAAATCCCATTTTGAAATTCATGCAGTAATAGTACATTGTTAGTTACCAAATTTAAGTAAAACGAATCTAAAACTTTATGTAAAAGTAGAGATGATTTTTCAGGCATACAATAGTAAATTGGTTCTAATTCTACAAGTTGTAAGGACATTTAGCATAAAGTAATGCCTTTTTTAAAAAAAATTCTAGAAGCATGTGCCTCAGGCCTCAAGAAAACAAAGTGATCCTGAAGGATTCAGGTAGTGTCCACAACGATAATGTGAAACAGACACTTTCCTCCGTTGTGTGACCTTGCTTCTCTCCATTAATCTCTCTGGGGCTTCTTTGCCTTCATCTGTGAAATGAAGGGGTTGAACGAGATGATTTAAAAGTCACTTCCAACGTTCATGATATGTATTCCCTTTTGTGGATTTTCTATTTACAGAAACTGACTGAGGTTGTACACAGGAGACGGGTAATTCCGTACATAGTAGACCTCAAAACATGCTCTTCCCGCCTCTACACCATTTCCTGCAGGGCCCTGAGGAAAAACTAACTGATGGGTAAGGGTTTTGAAAATATTTCAACCGGCGTATTTTTATTTCTGTCATATTGATAGTTAATTGTAATTTATCAAAGACAAATTATTTCACTAGCCATGACTGAATCATGACTCACTCATAAATTGTTCTTAAACATGGTTTGGTTAAAATGTCCTCAGAGAAACATCATGTAAAAGTTATTTAAAGTCAATACTATGATACAGAACAGCAAATCAACTTTTGGGGACATTTTTCTTTAAACCTATACTTGTTGTTGGAAAAGAAATAAAATTTAATCCATTAGAATCAGGTTAGTTTAGGTTCAATAAGGCCAACAAAAAGATTTATTGAGTAAAAAAGAGGAAAAAAAAATCTATTGTCTTAAGGTATTTAACTTGATATAGAAATATAATTTGATGTAACATTTTCTAATTAGTGTAAATACAGCCTGTTAAATAAGTTTACACTGACTTTATAATCTTAAACAAATAAAAACAATACATACAACGTTCGGGTTCTTAGAGACAAATGAGGACATTTAAAAGTTGAAATTTCTAGTTCATTTATATTCAACATTTTTGTGAATGCTCAGAAAAAGATAATAAGCAACACATTTTTATTTGTGTATGGTGCTAACTTGGATGCTGTTGCATACACAGGGGAGGACAGGGAAATAATTTTAATAAAGAACCTAGAGGCATTAGAAGTGTGGTAAGGAAATGATAAAACCAAGATTTAAGTTGTAAAAATGCAAATCATTACACAAGGGGAGGCAATAACCTAACACAGCTACTCAGAGGGTGGGACAGACCTGAGTAAACAGTTACAGGCAAAATAAATCTCTGGGTGACAGTACCGAGCAAATGAGATATGAACCAGCAATGATAATGGGCAAAAAAAAAAAAAGTTCCCTTGTGCTTTTGAACCACAAAGAAGCATTGTGGCACAGAAAGATGAAGGTCATGGCACCTAAACATTGAATTTAGCTTCTGCTGCATATCAAAAAAAAATAGGCATGAATGCACAGTTGGACACACAGCTATTTAGGGATCCCATTGCTAGGGAGCTGCCACAATAGCGTGAATTTCTGTTACATGTCTATCTGTGGCCTGCTTCTAAATTAACATACTGTAAGGGAGGAGAGCAAGAAATAGTGACTGCCCATATGAGAAATGTCTAAATCCTAGGCATTAAAGACATATTCCACACACATTGCCAGTAAGTCTCATTCTTATTAAATGCAACTCAACCTTCAAAAACTCAGGCAACAGAAACAAGCCTTTCTAACACATCCATAGAATTTAAAAAATCTAAGCCAGCAAGTTTCTATTAGGCTTTTGGTCATAGAGCACATAGTAATTGCTCAGTTTGTATTTGTAGAATGAATAAATGAATTAATAAATACATAGTAGAAATTTTTATATCCATTTCACAGATGAGAAAAACTGAGGCACCACAAAAGTTAATCAATATTCCTAATCATACCCAGTAAATAAGTTGTAAAGCGAGAATTTAAACATGAGTAAACCTAATGCCGAAGTCCATGATTTTCCCATTTTTGAACTACTTCATTGATTCTGTAACTGACCCAGTGTCCATCAAGCCTGTAAAGCAAACTACTTGCAGAAACTTTCTTTGGGTTTCTATTTTACAAAGCCTTTGACGGGGTTTTTCACTGTTCTCAGTCAGCTTTAGTTAAGCATATGGTAGAAAGAATATCTGGAATTGTTTCTAAGTTCACATAGATTAAAATTTAGAAATCATAGAAATGGTAGATTTCACAAGTGAAAAAGCTCATGTGAACAAGTCACAATGTCAAGACATGAGACTATTGTACATGCATTGCTCATAACTTATTTCTGAATGTTGAGCCCAATGATCACAGAGTCATAAGGAATCACTAGTGAAATGTCCTTTACAAAGACTGCTTGCATTCATCAGGGCCCACAGGAAAAGAAAATGCACAGCTTTTTAAAATTGTTTTTATTTAGTTTTCCAATTTTTCTTTTGTTCCGACAAATAATTTGGTATTTGGGTGTACTTAATTTAGGTAGGAATGGTGATTGTCTGAGATGTAAAGGTGTGTAGGGACCTTAATGATAATTTCTACTTATCTTGTCAAATAGCACAGTGCATGTACCTTCATTAGACAGAATAACTGTTAAATGGACATGATCTAAAGGGAGCAATGTTCCATGGATTTATTAATTTTAGAAGTTAGCTTAACTTAGGGAAGGTAAAAATATAAACATGCCAATTTTCTATAATGAAACTTGTACATGATTACAAGTAAGTAGGGCGGATTGGCTTAAAACCTTTTTTTTTTTTTTTCTTTTTGAGACAGAGTTTGGCTCTTTTGCCCAGGCTAGAGTGCTGTGAGATCATCATAGCTCACCGCAACCTCAAACTATTGGGCTCAAGTGGTCCTCCTGCCTCAGCCTCCCAAGTAGCTGGGACTACAGGCTGCAGGTGCAGGCTACCAAGCCCGGCTAATTTTTTCTATTTTCAGTAGAGATGTGGTCTCGCTCTTGCTCGGGCTGGTCTCTAACTCTTGATATCAAGTGATCCTCCCGTGTTGGCCTCCCAGAGTGCTAGAATCTCGGGCGTGAGCCACTGTGCCTAGTCAGCTTAAAACTTTAAGGTTCATCTTTTGTAATTTGTTCTGTCAACAGATAGGACTTGGGAGGCTCAAATGATTTAATTATCTTCATAGACATAATGAGTAGAAGGCCACTTTAAAAACAACTAAGCCAAAATTTTACCTAATGTAATGCATATAAGTATAATTTGAAACATTGATGCCACAAGCAGAAATAAAAATTAATCTGTATAAAAGTGATTTCTCTATGTTCTATTTGGTGTTACCTTATCTCCAGAAAAATGGGGAGAGAAAATGTCAAATATATTTATGCATTGCCAGTAATTTTTAAGGAATCGGTGAGAAAGCCTTGATCTTTGATATAGCAACTTTAAAAAGGTTTATGAAAAATAACAATCTTGGGGCTATAGACCAATGGGATCATGTTCCCCACTTCTGATTTTGAAGCAGAGGTATTTAGAAACTATTGAGGTAAGGTCAGTGCAAAGCTGTTAGGTATTTAGAAATTGCTGGGACATGGTCAAGGTGAGCCTGTTCAATGGCTCATCCTGATTTTTCTGATTATTTTTTTGAGGACATATTTAATTCAAGGCAGTTCCTGAGCAAGCAGCTGAAGTTGGAGCCAAACAGCAGTCAAGCTAGGGTCCCAGAGGTATCACTACATTACACCCATCACCAGCAAATCCATTGAAAAGGAAGTCAACTGGAAAATCAGAGTATTGTATCTTGTTAACAAGATTGGTAGACAGAGGGGGGTAGGCATTTTTCCTTCTTTGTCCATTGAATTCCAATATTCTGTCCTTTGCTGTATGAGCTTGTGATTACTTCTAAAGTATGTCATTAAACCAACCTATATATAAACTGTAAGAAAACATGATAATATTATTCTTTAGCTTTCAGAGATGTGGAATATTAAGTATGTATAGCATGGTCAGAAATGAAGAAAAAGTTATAAGAGTAGTGATAGAAGATAAGTCTAAGTGTTTGAAAAAAGGCTGAGGCCCACACATTGGAACCAAGGCACAAAGTCAGAGTGGGATAAACTTGGGGTGCTTCCTGATTCTGTCTGGTAGAAGGTGGAGAGCCTGACTCCTGCACGCCTTGCTAGCTAAGGTTAAAGATGTTACTGGAGCCTCAGGACGATGCTGTGACCAAGATAAGAAGCCGAAGGCCTCCAAAACTGAGAAAAGATTTGAGGTGCTGAAGAAGATACAGGCAGAACTTGGCAATGTGTAAGAAATTTAGTTCTTAACCTACACGCTGAGATCTTGGCTACCCAACTGTATTGCAGCAAACTGTACGGGAGTCAATGGGCAGAAAGCATCTGGAAAGGTGGCAAAGTGCTTGTGTGTTGAGAAAAGTGCAAAAAGAGCAGAGGGATTCCCGTGGATGTGAACTTTGAAGTGTAAAGACAGGATGAGGCTGGTAGAAATCTAAACTAAAATGCAGAATCTTTACAAATTGTTAACTCCATACAGAATGCATAAGAATTGGCAGCAACAAGGTATTATACCTGCTAAAGTTCCTACAATTATCCTGAGCCTTCAGTACTGCAATTTTTGGTCTTTCAGGAATAATACAATAGTACAAACAGGTTAAATATGATTGATATTAATGAAAAATATACATTTTCCTATAGTAATATGAATCAAATGATTGTATAGCTTTTAAAGCAGAAGTCTCAACACTAACGGCAGTTCAGCAATACATGTATTTTGTGTGTGTGTGTGTGCGTGCACACATGTGTTATTGTTGTTGCTGTTGTAATTATTTTTAAGGACAGACACTTTGCTCCACTCCTGGAGATTCTGATATGAATGAAATGTGGTATGAAATGTGGCCTGGGCATATGAGTTATTTTTCAATATCTAGCGGTGATACTGATACATAGCCAGGTTTTATAATTATAGTTTAAAAGTAGAGTGTAGAAGTTAGGAGCATGACCTTCAGAGTAAAATTGGTCCATATTATAATTCTAGACATGGTAGCCAATTAGTCAAGTTACTGAGTCTTAGATTCCTTGGTATTAATATTGGAATGTTGATAGAACCTACTTAATAAGATGGTTGTAAGGATGAATAGAAAAAAGGTATGAAAAGCACATCTATTCTCTGGTACAATATGTAAATTTGATAAATATTCACTGAATGAATGGACTATTAATATGTAACTATTTTAAAATAAGGACCAATTTCTAATTATTAAACAGAAACTAATGGGAAATAGAAATAATGTAACATTAACTTCTATAACAAAATGTTGTATTACTTATCAATATTTTAATATTAAAATAGTTTTCTCAAAATAATACACTTTAAAATAAAATAAACAAAAAAGTAATAAATGATCCAAGTACTCTTGGAACTGTTTTCCTGCTTAATCTGTTAAAATTCAAAGTGAATACAAAAGTAAAAAACAGTTTTATCTAGGTAGGTTTCCTTCGATGAGCTACATTTGGGCCAATTTGTCTATCACATATATACTTTTTAAATAACCTTTTACTTAACAAGCACCTGCTATAGGCACACACGTAAAAAAACTGCTGGGGAACAGACACGCCTGGAGCTCTGACTTGGGGAGAAAGGCGGTACATGGGCAACGTATGTAACCTGCAATTCTGTATCCCCCATAACAATAAGATGAAAAAACAAAAACAAAAACAAAACAAACAAACAAACAAAAAAAAAACCACTTGCTCTAGTTACTGAATTTTTGTCTCCAAAATTCATTCACAGCTTTTGGGGAGAAAGTTTGATAAGAAAGTACACTATAATTTTTATAAATGTTTCATGCACTTCAAAATAAGGTGTGATTACAGATAATGGTGTATGAAGTTTGATGTGTGTTTATCAACTGCAAAAGCTAGTCCAAATGCTTATTTATGATTGCCTTTTTGATCAGTCAGTAATTAAGAACGGTGTATCAAGGTTTCTGTTTATAATGTTGCTATCAATTTCTTCTATTTTTTTTTTTTTTTTTTTAGTAGAGACAGGGTCTCGCTCTTGCTCAAGCTGGTCTCGAACTTCTGACCTCAAGTGATCCTCCTGCCTTGGCCTCCAGGAATGCTAGGATTACAGATGTGAGCCACCACACCTGACCAATTTCTTCTATTTTTAAGCACTACTAAGTACTTTCAGAGCCAGAAAGGTGTCCAATTTATATTTACATTTAGATTTGGTTCTTCATCAATAAAGTTACTCTTTGTTCCATGTAATGTTATACTATTAATCAAAGTTGGGGAAAGCTCAAACTAATACCACATATTTAAAAATATTGGCCAAATACAATAAAATTGGGACCAAATTGGAAGAAGATGTTTGAATAAATATTCATAACTCTACCCTTTGAAAAAATACGTTATGTGGAGGAAATAAGTAGAAAAAATTCTGATAAAATCATCTTAAAAATGCCCTATCCTCCAATTTAGCAAAATAAATGGAACCAGATATCTGTCATGAAAAATGAGGGAAATCCTTACTGAGCCTCTGCTAGGCAGTCTCTTGATAGGCAGTCCAGGGCACCTGGAAAAACTTCCTATGAGCTACCACAGATCAATGGTGGCCTAAAGCAGCTGAGTGTTCACACCAAACACGACATCTGAGAAGCACAATATTTCTCACTAAGTCATCCTCTCATCAAATTAGCCAAATGACCCTAAAAAGTATCATCATCCAGTGGAAGAGTTTGCACTGCCAATCTACTGACACACCCGCAAAAATGACAATGCAACTTATTCAGGGAGAAACTTTACAGGAGTAATATTACTTGATGAAGACAGCCTATGTCTCTAATTTCCTCTCTAGTACTTCAAAAGGTTAATTATTAACTAATATAAAAGAGTATTTAATATCCATGCTCATGTTTTAAGTAGAACATTCAAAGAATGCTATGATAAACAAAAAGAGGAGTCAAGGAGACTCTACCTTTACTGTAGAAAATAGAAAAAAAATAGAAGTCCTAGAGAGAACGTATTTAAAGGTAAACAAGCAGAAATAATAGCAGCAACAAAACCAAACACACAAACAAATTAGGTTTATGTACCTTGTATTAAAATAAATGGTAAGATAATTATGCCTTCAAAAAACAGATGACTAACACACATTGGAATAAGATTGATTCCAGGGTATAGAAGAACATGTAGCCATAATTAACTCCCAAGTAATTAAACTAAACATGGAGAAATATTAATAGATAAAATGAAAAAATATCAAGACAATTTACAGATCTATGAAATAATATAGAGAAAAAATAACATTGACATGCCTAGTACAGCGGCAGAATTAGTAACACAAATGAATAGAAGAAAGACTTGAGAACAATTATTGTTATCAAGTGGACAAGTTTTCATACATATGAAAATGACTATGTGATTTGGAGTCTAAGCAATTAAAATCCAACATATAGACAACTGGTATTTATGAAGAAGATATGGAAAATGGAAATAGAAATTAAAAGATGAAATAATGTTAATATCTCTATATCTGTCTCTCTATCTCTGGAAATGACATAAGGTATACATTTTCAGAATGGAAGGTGAAACATATAGCAGGAAAATACAATAAAAAGTAAAAAATCAGATACTATTTGTAATAGTAACAAGAAGAATCACATACTTAAAAACATATTTAACATGGAATGAAGTAGGTATAAATGTGAATAAAACTTTAAAATGCTTCTGAGGACACAAAAGAAAACTTAAATATGTGAAAAATCATATTTTGTTTTTGGAAAAGAAGACCAAGGAAGAGAGGTATAAAATTATCTCTAAGTAAAAATACATTTAATATAATCTCAATAAAGTTAGCAAAATATTTTTTGAAATGTGGGCAACTTACTCTGAAGTTTATAAACTTACTGTGAGAGTTTAAAAAATGAAGAAAATTTTAGGAACATTTTCAAAAAAAAGATAAGGATGACTAATCCAAACTGATATTAAAGCATTCTAAAAATTAGTAAATTTATATTACTTTTTTCTTGTTTCTTGTTTTTTATTTTAATAGATTTAAGGAGTACAAGTTGAATTTCATCAGATATATTAATACATATTGTAGAATGGTGGAGTCTGGGCTTTTGGTTTACCCATCACCCGAGTAGTATACGTTGTACCCCACAGGTAATTTTTTTTTTTTTAATTTCATCTTGTTACGGGGGATACAGAATTGCAGGTTACATATGTTGCTCCTGTACCGCCTTTCCCCCCAAGTCAGAGCTCCAGGCGTGTCTGTTCCCCAGGTAGTGCACGTTGCACCCATCATACAGGTAATTTTTTATCCCTCATCCTCTTTCACACTCCCGCCTTTGAGTATCCAATATCCATTATACCACACTGAGTGCGCTTGTGTAGCCATACTTTACCTCCCGCTTATCAGTGAGAACTTATAAAATAAATGCAGCATTTATTTTTTTGTTCCTGAGTTACTTCACTTAGGATAATGACCTTCAGTTCTGTCGTGGTTCTTGCAAAAGACATTATTTTATTCTTTCTTATCATTGAGTAGTACCCCATACCTTTCCCAGTCAGATGGTAGCTGCAGCCAAGTTACCTTGAACTCAGCCTGAGATTGGGGCATGGCTCAGGGTTAAACTCTCAAAGTGGAGCTGGCTGTGGGCTTGCAATCAAAGAGGGCAGGGCCCCTTTCAGGAAAGTGGTCTTGGCAAGAAACTGTGGGGAGTGGAGTTGCTACCATCTCAGCCTCACAGGAGCCCATATCAGGGTGGTGGCACTTGTCCTAAGTAGGTGGGAGAGCTTGGGCTCCCTTGTCCCTGCTCAGCTGGACAGCAGCTACAGCTTCATCAACCTGAACTCACCCCAATGGCAGGGAGCTGTCCAGTTTTAAACTCCCAAGGTTGTACCTTTGACCCATGACCAGGAAGGGTGGGGCCCTTCTCAGTCAAACAGCATAGGCAAGATGCTGTGGATAATGCAGTTCACTTGAGACTCAGTCCCACAGCATCTGGCTGCAGGACGGTGGGTGCCATCCCACATGTGTGCTGGAAAGCCTGGTTTCCCTGCACCTTTTCAGCCAGGTGAGGGCTGAAGCCATGTCAGCCCTAACTCAGCCTGAGTGCTGTATGTAGCCCAGAGTCAAATTCTCAGAATGGTGCCTCGGACTTGCAGCCAAAAAGGCTGGGGCACTACCCAGGCAGTCAGTGTGGGCAAGAAACTGTGGAGAATGCTGTCTACACATCTCTCATTTTCAGCAGCATCCCCCAGCAGGGCAGTAGGGACCTTTCCAGGGGTGTGTGGGAGCACCTGGGCTTCTCTATTCCTCCGTAGAGACACACGGAGGCTGCAGGCATACCTGCAGTTCCTGGTATCTAGGCTGTCAGAATGCCTATCCAAGTGTCCCAATATCTTATATTGAATAATTCCTCTTTCCCCAATGATTATATTGCTACTTCTGCCACACATCGAATTCTAATTCGTGTGGACCTAAATAGTGTGCTCAATGGAACTGTATCTATATTCATGTATCAGTGCTTACTTTAAAAATGACTAACTTGAGAGATGGGATCAAGATGGCCAACTAGACAAAGGTAGTATGTGCCTCCCCCATGGAGTGGAACAAGCTAGTAAGCAGATTATCACATTTGAACAGATTGGCTAGGAGAGAACATTAGAATTCACCAGGGAAGCGATGGGAAGCCGTGCAGCTCTGAGGATCAGTGTCGGTGATGTTACTCGCACTGAAAGTTTGGAAATCAGGTGAGGGGACCCCTTTATTGGCCTATTACCCAGTATACGCTAACAGGAATCGGAACGTATAAATTCATCTTAAGTGGGTACTAGCCAGGTTTAAATAGTCTTTTAAGCACATTTTGACATAACACTTTACCTATATAGATGAGGCAACTAAAAAAAAAATCTAGATTTATCTGTAAGTTTTTTTAAAATGAAGCATTTTTCTTTGATAATGCATATTCCTTAAATATAGCTATTCCCAGAAATAGACATGCTCAAATATAACTGAATATTCATTGACTTATTGCTCTATTCTATGGAAACAGAAAGCAAAAGTACTAACCAGATGTAGGGAACAAATATACATGAAGAGTCACTACTCTTGTAAAATCCAAAGCATTTAAGGAACAAAGTTTTCCCTAGTTTTGGTGTTTGGTTTTGCTTGAAAGCCACGAAATATTTAGTTTTGTTTTATAATAAATTATCCATTAGAAGAGTACGTTAGATTTCCATGAAAGAAGTGGAAGCCTGACTCATTTTTAGCCTCAATATCTTGATTTGGTGAAGATTGGAAATGAAGAGTCAAAACAAAATTAATGGGTTGAGGTCGTAAAAATTTAGTAAAAAGCTTTAATTTGTTGATGGAAAAAAACGAAACTTGGTTAGTTAGCTCATGAATCATGCTGTTGTTATCCAAATGTGAAAAGCTCATAGTAGCAATTGTAACATCATTAGTGGTTCTCTTGGCCTTTTGTTTGTTTTTCATCTCTTGGATTCTTGGTTCTCATTAAGATCCAGTTTGTATTCATTGCCTGTATTTTGGTTTATAGATATATAATTGTTCAAAAAAAGACGTGCTCAAAGTGCCCATAATTCATGTCTTTTGCTAAATAGTCAAGACAAAATCTTTCAATGTTATTATTTCATTTTATGCTAAATAGCACACAGATTTCTTTTATCTAATGACCTTGCTGTGGCTTATTATTGTCCTTTTACTTTCTTTGGATGACGAAATGTAAGACTATTATAAAATAAATGGTTTTAATATTTTTGATCATGCCTATTTTTTAGCAATTTCTAATAGTAAATTGAATACACTTATAAGTATGTTTACATATACTATATATCCATAATTAAAACTATTTTCATGGTAATAATATTATCAATGAAGAATTCATAATTTTCCAAGCTATTGAAGGACATTAGTAAATTAACTCAGATAATCATTTGTAAGGGGTTCAAAATATAATTTTATGCTAACGATACATTAAAACTATAAATTTATTATATTTTTACTAACCTTCCATGAGTATTAATATACATTGACCAGCAGGATGAACAAACCTGACTAATAACATTAGATTTTTAATTGAGAGAGAAACTTCCCTTGCTTTTTTATAACAGCTCTACAATTTTCCCATGGATTTTCTGCTAATGTTTAGCTAATAGTTTTTCAATTACTTGAGTTTGAACATACTTATTCAATTCACCAAATAGCATTTGTGATCCATAACAACAATAGAAATTTCAATGTGCCCTGCCTCCTCCTATTTCAACTTGGAAGTTTCCAGTGATATAAAGTGACTATAATTGGATCATTCTCTGAATTTTTTTAGCTCACTTCTTCTGTCGCTCCTTGCTGGTGGCTTTTATTCAGGTTTCTGGAGAGAAGAGAGGCTAGAAAAACAGGTAAAGGAATGTGACAACTCTTGCTTAGCTGGCCACAAGTGTTTTAAGTGTTGCTTTCACTTTTGATGTACCTTCCTTCCACAGACTCTTCAGAGGTTCCTGCTTGGCCCTTCACAGCTCCAGTTGCTGTGATGCATCTGGACTATTCCCTGCAGCAGTTCCTTGTCCCATTCTTTGGCCTCTGGGGGATCAACTGTACAGCTCTATCTTCTCTGTGGTGAGATTTAAGTTTCTTTTGATGGGTCCATTTTACAGGACCCAAGATGACCCATGCCAGCTCTCTGCAGAGTGGTACACTTCCTTCCAAGAGAAACATGCTGCCATCCCTGCTACTGGCTAATTTTGGAATTGTAGCATCTCAATGCAGCAACACTCTCCTGGTTCTGCCAGCAAAGCCACAGCTTCTTACCCATCTCACATCATCTTACTAGAAATAAAGACCTCAGGCCTCAGCCTACTCCAGCTTATACAGGTAGAAACCAAACACAATATTTTAGGTCTTCCAATCACAGGGAACATATTGTTTAGTTCTCACAGTGGTCCCTTTGAACACCTGACTAGGTAGGTAGTTAGAAGTATTTGTTTACTTCCTCTGAGAAATGCCAAGAATGGTATCTTATTAGGTGAAAACCAATATAGAGAAAATGGAGAGGGAGCCAGGAAATCTGGAAGAGTCTTCAGACCTGATGCCAGACTGTTCCTGAGAGAAGAAGAGTGGGAGAGAAGGTTGGGGAGAATGGTCATAGACTGCTGTGTAGTCAGGTGGAGGTTTGGCAAAGCCATAAATGGTCTTCAAGCCACTGTTGGCTGTGAGAGGAGTCCTGTGTCTCCTAAGAATGAGTTTTGATTAGTATCCCTGCCTCATTAAGTCACTGGCTGGGAGCAGCCCATGAGAATTACGGTCTTCATATAACCACAGCACGGCAGTTGGAACACCTGGCCAATTACACCTCCTACGATTGGGTTTCTGGGAGGCATATTCTCATGGCCACCTGCCATAGCTCCCTTTCCCCCAAAGTGTGAGTGTTTGGATTCACAGTGTAGAAAAAGCACCATCCAAACACATGACTTCATTAACATTCCCAATAAAGCCTTCTCTCTCTCTTTCTCTTACTCTTCCTGTCTCTATCTCTTACTCTTCATATTCTCAAAATGCATATAAGGATTCAAGAGTCATGGAACAGATTTTCTCTATTCCATTGGAAAATCTTTGTGTGGTTATTTGTTCTTGATATTTCATATCAGTTTTTTTTTTTTTTCTGGAGGTCCTCATTTGGCACTTTAATTTTGACTTTCTGTAACATTTGTATCTCTGAACCTAGTAAAATTGTGGAACTAAATGTTGGTTAGTTATTTTCTTCAATATTGAATCTGATAATAAAATAACTACTAAAATAGCTATTTTTATATGAGAATAGATATAAAGTTTCTCAGAGAAAAAATATGGTATTTGACATATTGTTAATTAAACATATCATTGTAACACATGAGGGTCACACAAAAGTTTCTATTTGTTTTATATAGTAGAATTTATCAATCTATATGCAGTACTGGAAAAGTAGGCTTACATATTTATCTATTCACTCTTTCTCCTTCAAATGTGAATAATTTGTAAGAAGTCATTTTTTATTGTCTTTCCTGCTCTTACCTATGACACATACTGATTTATAAACAGTTTTACAAATGCAAATATATTCCAATCTGAAACCAGTAGATGAGAAAGCAAATGAAAATAACTTATTTTAAATGTTAAGAACTAATGTGTAACACATGAGCTCTTTGCAAATCGAAATCTAAAATAAATTATTAGGTGACTGATTATTTTGCAAAAAAAAAAAAATCCAATTTTGTTAATTTTCAAAAGCTAGCCCACATTAAAGTGACAGAAAGAAAATAAAACAAAAGAATGTAATATTTTGAGCTTTGTCATCTTAATATCCAGGGGGACTTAATACCTCGTTACCAAGTTATTGATTTCAGTGCACAGAGCACAGAAGTTGTATTTTACTTATCCAAGGTAATGGCTTGTTTTGAGCTAAACCTGTAAAGCAAGTTTCTTTGAATGCATAGCACATGAAACAATTCCTAAATTACTGAATGATTTATAATAATTTCAAATTAGAAAATATGGCACTTTTCAGCATTAAACTTTATATTGAGATTGAAGTCAAATTTAATAGTGTTTCTGGATTAATTTTAAATTCTGTTGCAAAAATAGTTGATGGGCCAAAAATCAGCATAGCTTGGTACTTGATCAGAATAACTGACAATTCAGGAACTCATCTAGTTGTATTTATTTATTTATTAGTAAAATTCTCTAAGTATGCTGGTAAAAACAGACTTACAAGTCAAATCTATAATATTGATATTTGATAGAGTTTAATTTTCAGGTAGTTCCAAAAAATTAAAAGATCATTATCTTTATACATTTAAATATTAATAACAGAAAAATCTAGTTGCAAAAACAAGGAGAAAGACAATAAATGAAACAACTTAAATCTTCCACTTGGTTGGAAAGGTAATCTTAGGAATAGAAAATGAAGATTAAAAAGTATTTTCATTTTTGAATAGGATGGAGTAACTAGTTATAGACCAAGCTCATTGTAAGAATAACAAGAAAAGTTCAATAAAAATTTTTAAAATTATTTCTTTAAAGATATGAGGAAGCCGCTGAAGCAAGAACTAAAATGTCAAGATTCTGGAGAGGGGAGAGTGGAGGCGAGGTGAAGTGACTTTCTGCATTTCTGTGGCATCATTTGTTGGTATGAGTTTAAGGACATCAGTTGGAGAATTCAGGTTTTGCTTGGAGAGAGGGCTACTTCTGGAGGACAGTAACATCAGTAGAACTTTTAGTAATATCCAGGGACTGGATAGATAAAGTTGGAGATGTGAGGCACCATGATCTAAGTAAGAAAGGATGGGTGGACAATTTTATCTGTCACACAGCCAGTTTCCCCCTCAAATTATTCACCCAATTCTAAAGCTGCTCAAGGTGGGGAGCTGACAAGCTAAAGAGAAAGATTTTGAAAAGGAGAGCAGAACTTTCTGCTGTCTCATTGTCCTCTCCTTAAAATTACAGTTTGGAACTTACCAGAGAGAGTCCTGGATGAATGCACCAAGCGTTTGATTGAAAGTCCTGGAGGTCTTCACTTTAGGAGTAAGTGTGAACCACAAGTACACAGACCCTTGTGAACATCAACCGTTTGCCTCAACCCAGATCAGTCCCTGATTGGGTATAGTCACCAGCCACTACTGTATCTGTCCAGCAAAGAGAGAAGTAAACCATTCCTAGAGAAATATAACGCTATATATTTTAAAATTCATAATGTCTAGCATTTGATTAAAAAAATTGTTAGAGATACCAACACAATTGATCTAAATATTAGATTAAATAAAAAAAGACTTTAAAAGAACTATGATTAATAGGTAAAAGAAAACAGAATAAGACATGGAAAAATAGATGAAAAGATGGAGAATTCCAACCAGAGGAAAAGTATCCATAAAATAGATTTGAAGAATGAGCTCCAGCTCTATCCAAGATGACACAAGAGATAGCATTAGATCACCATTGTTTCTTATAGCTGAGTAGTACTCCATGGTATACAGATACCACATTTTATTAATCCACTCATGTATCGATGGGCACTTGGGTTGTTTCCACATCTTTGCAATTATGAATTGTGCTGCCATAAACATTCAAGTGCAGATGTCTTTTATATAAAATGTCTTTTTTTCCTTTGGGTAAATATCCAGTAGTGGGATTGCTGTATCAAACGGTAGTTCTAATTTTAATTCTTTGAGGCATCTCCAAATTACTTTCCACAGAGGTTGTACTAATTTGCAGTCCCACCAGCAATGTAAGGGTGTTCCTATCTCTCCACATCCATGGAAGCATTTGTTGTTTTGGGATTTTTTAATAAAAGCCATTCTCACTGGAGTTAAGTGATATCTCATTGTGGTTTTGATTTGCATTTCCCTGATGATTGGATTGTTGAGAAATTTTTCATGTGTTTATTGGCCATTAGTCTGTCTTCTTTTGAATAGTTTCTATTCATTTCCTTTGCCTACTCTTTAATGGGATTGTTTGATTATTTTCTTGTTAATTTTCCTGAGTTCTACACAGATTATAGTTATTAGCCCTTTAATGGATGTGTAGCATACAAATATTTTCTCCCTTTCTATAGGTTGTCTGTTCACTCTAGTGATAGTTTCCTTGGCTGTGCAGAAACTCTTTAATTTGATCAGGTCCCATTTATTTATTTTTGTTGTTGCTGTGATTGCTTTTGGGGTCTTCCTCATAAATTCTTTGCCTAGGCCAATGTCTTTAAGAGTTTTTTCAACATTTTCTTTTAGAATTCTTCTGGTTTCATGCCTTCGGTTAAGTCTGTTATCCATCATTAGTTGATTTTTGTGAGAGGTGAGAGGTGAGGATCCTGTTTCAGTCTTCTACATGTGGCTATCTAATTTTCCCAGCACCATTTATTGAATAGGGATTCTTTTCCCCAGTGTATGTTTTTGTCTGATTTGTCAAAGATCAAATGACAATATGAAGATGGTTTTATACCTGGATTCTCAGTCCTGTCCCATTGGTTCATGTCTCTGTTCTTGTTCCAGTCCTATGCTGTTTGGTTACTATAACCTTGTAGTATAGCTTGAATTCTGGTAAGTTGATGCCTCCCAATTTGTTCTTTTTGCTTAAGGTTTCTTTTGCTGTATGGGCTCTTCTCTGGTTGCATATGAAGTATAGAATTATTTTTTCTAGATCTACAAAAAATGATGTTGGTATTTTAATAGGGATTGGAGCCCATTCTTCAAAGTGAAGTATCACAAGAATGGAAAAACAGGCATCACATGTACTCACCATTAAATTGGTATTAAGTGATTAACACTTATGTGCACACATTCATCAGGTGTCGGGGAGGTGCTGGGGGGAGGTGGGGATGGGTAAATTCAGACCTAGTGGGTGTGTTGCACACTTTCTGAGGTTGGGCACGTTGGTAGCTCTGACTCAGGTCATGCAAAGTCAATATATGTAACCAAAGTGTTTGTACGCCTGTAATATTCTGAAATAAAATAAAATCTACATAGATTTAACAAATTCACAATATACATTTATCTTTGCAAGAAATTGTTTCACAAAATTTTTTAGACCAAAAAGATAAAAGTGCATGTAAATTAATAGCATATGGAATCTGTAAAGAGTTGCTCATAAGTGAGTAGGCAAAGATATCTGTGAACAAAACAAATATTGACACAGATGCATTTTTTTCTATGTGTAATATCTTTATCTAGAAGGGTTTTCAGGGTTATGTAATGCTACAGGGCACTGATCATGTGGTACATGCAGAAGACAAAGGATGGGGTGGAGGTGAAAACAAAGAACAAATAGAAACAAATCATTAAGTGGAAATGTTTTTATAAGAAAATTATCAGGCAGGTGATAATTTTAAAACATGACTTTTCCAGGTAGCATCTTCTGACCTTATCACAGATGAAGATGGATCATGTGTTTATGTAGATCATGCCAATGAAATAAGCAATAAAGGCTATTTATGAGACTACTGGGGAAAAAAAAGAGATTTGAATGAGAATTCTAGAACTGAAAATTGACCTTTCGAAGATAAAAAGTTTAATAGAGAGTTTAATAGCAGATTAGACACAAACAAAAAATAGTACTAGTGAACTGGAACACATATTAACAGCAAAATCCAAATTAAAGTATAGGGGAAAAATAAAAAATACCAAAAAGAGCATAGAAAACATACAACGTGCAATGGAAAGGTGTAATATACAAGTAGAATTGAAGTTCCAGGAGAGAGAAGATAGAAAGACTGGGACAGAAGCAATAATTGAAAAAAAATAATGACTGAAATTTTTCAAAACTGACAAAAGGATTAAAATTGGAGAATACCTGTGAAGCCAAGCAAGATGAATATAAAGTATACCACAACTAGGCACATCTTACTAAAATTGTGGAAGTTCACAAAAAGAAAATCTTAAAAGTAGCCAGATCATTTTCAAAGACACAAACTAACAAAAATATTGACAACCCATTCAACTAATATTTCTCTACTCAGTATAAATATTCTTAAACATACAGGTGAATTAAAGATATTTTTAGGCAGAAACATAACAGAATTTATTGGTGGCAAACCTGCACTAAAAAAAAAAAAAAAATAGAGGGGAATTCTTATTTCATGGTGGGAGGGGAAATCTTTACACAGAAGAAAAATGATGCCAGGATATATAAATACAGGAAAGAATGACTACCAAAAGAGAAATTCATCTTGATGGATATGGACTGGACAGGATAATAATAATTCTTCACTCAGTTGTGCACATATATAGCTAAAATGCATGAAAACAATAGTGAGAAAGGTAAGAGGGTATATATGGAGATAAAGGGGTCTACTGTGGAAGTCCTAAAGTAATAATTTGTATTAGATTGTAATGATCCAAGAATGAATATTGTAATCTTCAGTAACCATTAAGACATTGGCCTAGGCAAAGAATTTATGAAGAAGACCCCAAAGGCAATCATAGCAACAACAAAAATAAATAAATGGGACCTGATTAAATTAAAAAGCTTCCGCACAGCCAAAGAAACTGTCATGAGAGTAAATCAACAACCTACAGAATGGGAAAAAAATTTTGCATGCTACACATCTGATAAAGGACTGATAACTAGAATCTATTTAGAACTCAGGAAAATCAGCAAGAAAAAATCAAACAACTCTATCAAAAAGTGGGCAAAGGACATGAACAGAAATTTTGCAAAAGAAGACAGAAGAATGGCCAAGAAACATGAAAAAATGCTCAGCATCTCTAATCATCAGGGAAATGCAAATCAAAACCACAATGAGATATCACTTAACTCCAGTGAGAACGGCCTTTATCAAAAAGTCCCAAAACAATACATGTTGGCGTGGATGCAGAGAGACAGGAACACTCATGCACTGCTGGTGGGACTACAAACTAGTGCAACCTCTGTGGAAAGCAATATGGAGATACCTTAAACAGATACAAGTAGACCTACCATTTGATCCAGCAATCCCATTATTGGGCATCTACCCCAAAGAACAAAAGACATTCTATAACAAAGATATCTGCACCCGAATGTTTATAGCAGCACAATTCACAATTGCAAAGATGTGGAAACAACCCAAGTACCCATCAATACATGAGTGGATTAATAAAATGTGGTATATGTATACCATGGAGTACTACTCAGGTATAAGAAACAATGGTGATATAGCACCTCTTGTATTTTCCTGGAGAGAGTTGGAACCCATTCTACTAATTGAAGTATCCCAAGAATGGAAAAATAAGCACCACATGTACTCACCATCAAATTGGTCTCACTGATCATCACCTAAGAGCACATTTAGGAATAACATTGATCGGGTGTCAGGCAGATGTGGGTGGGAGAGGGGATGGGTGTATATATACATAATGAGTGTGATGCCCACTGTCTAGGGGATGGACATGTTTGAAGCTCTGACTTGGGGGGGTGGGAGGGCAAGGGCAATATACGTAACCTAAACTTGTGTATCCCCACAATATGCTGAAATAAGAATAAAAAAATGAAGCATTAAAACAAATGAAGCATTGTAAAAAAATGAGAACAGATGTTATAATTAAGAAATTAATAGAAGAAAAAATAAATGGTTAAAGAACCACATTAAAGGAAAACAATAAAGAAGATAATGAAATCTTAAAGCAGGTTGATAAAAGGGAAAATGAGTAATTAGATGGTATGTATGAAGCCAAATACTTCACGAATAGAATGATTGTTAGATTGGATTAGAAAAATAAAACTTCAACTATATGCTGCTCTTGAAAGAAACATCATAATATAACAATAGATGCTGGTGTGGGTGCAGAGGGAAAGGAATGCTTATATACTGTTGTGGGACTGCAAATGAGTATAACCTCTATGGAAAACAGTATGGAGATTCCTCAAAGAACTAAAAATAGAACTACCATTTGATCCAGCAATCCCACTACTGGGTATTTACCCAAAGGAAAAGAAGTCATTTTACCAAAAAGACACCTTCACTCAAATGTTCATTGGAGCACAATTCACAATTGCAAAAATGTGGAATCAACCCAAGTACCCATCAATTCATGAGTGGATTAACACAATGTTGTATATCTATACCATGGAATACTACTCAGTCATAAAAAAGGATGAATTAATGCCTTTTGCAACCATTTGATTAGAACTGGGGACCATTATCCTAAATAAAGCATCTAAAGACTAGAAAAATAAACACCACATGTACTCGCTGTTAAATTGGAACTAACTGAGGGGCACACATGTACACAGAGGGAAGTAAAACTCAGTGGAAATCAAGCAGGGAAGGGGGGAGAGGAGGGGATGGATTAAAACCTACCTAATGGGTAAAATGAACAGTATTTGGGTCATGGGCACACTTAAAGCCCTGAATCAGGCATTACAAAATCTATCCATGTAAGCAAAAACATTTGTACTCCCATAATAGTTTGAAATGAAATGAAAAGAAATAAAATAAAATAAAATAAAATAATTTAGAGTGATTGAAATCTAAAGGATGGAATAAAAAGATATATTATGTAAATACAAAATAAAACTTATGTGGCTTCGTTAATATCAAACATGATTTTAAGGCAAAAGCATTGGTAGAGATAAAGAGTGACATTTCATAATGATGGAGGGGTAAATAAATGGGAAAATATGACCTTTCTAAAGCTCTATGCAATTGATACAGAGTTTCAAAGTACATATGAAGTTACCATTCACAACACTCAGGAGTTGATAATATCGCAGTTAAAACAAATCAGTAAAGATACAGAAAATATGAAGAAAACAATTAACATATCTAACCTAATTGTCATATCAGGTGTACTACATTTAATAATGACAAAATTCAAATTATGTTCAGGTGCACATGGAGCTTATACTGAAATGACAGCGGACAATCTTTGTAAAATAACATTTTATCATCCTAAATAAAGGAAGTGCTTCATGTTCAATCTTCTAGGTATCCTAGCAGAATTTCTATTAACTTGGGAGTACATCTTATGCAAGGAAAATGAGTAAGATTCTACAGCACTTTTCTATCCTATGAGTTAATGTTTTTCATATAATTAAAAAGGACTACAACCCTCATAATGAATGTCTCATGAGCTCATGTATCGCAAGTGCAGATCAATGTTATTACTTTTATTTTTCAAAAATGTTATTTTGCACAGATGGAAGATGAAAGATATGGCTTTTTTAACATAAAAAGTTTGCTTCCAAGTATTTATATTGCTAGTCTCTCCTTTTAGTTGTGCATATATAATTTATATTACTTCAAACAGAAATTCTCCTTGATGTTGACACTAGAATTAATGTGCCTTTCAGGCAGTTAGCCCAACTTGCCATTAATAATGCCAAGGTCATGGGGGCTACTATTCATTGGCCAGTGAGTATACCTATGATATACCTATAATAAGCCTCTAAGCTTGGCTGAGCATCTTATAAAATGTGTGTGGCTAAAATCGGAAATAAAATGTACATGGATTAGCACAACAATTTAAAAAAACTGCTTAAAGAGCATGCCCTTTGAATCAATAACATCATCTTTGTTTAATAAGCACAGCCCTTTAATTTATCAGAATAGACTCAGATTCATCCCTCATTAAGGGAAGACTGTGCTGCAGGCTTTGTTTACTTAGAAAACCAAATTGGAGGAAATGTTGCTAGGTTGCACTTGTATGTGGTCCTGGTAATTTGCAGAGAACAAAACATGTTTGCAGCCTTGACAAAACTAGGAATTATTTCATATGAAGTAAATTACATAAAAATGAAATCAGCCAATTTTAAGAAAACCTCTAATTACTTGTTCTAATGATAATCATCTGCAAAGTATGGTATTAATATAAGAATGAGCTAAAATAGAGCTAAAAGTCCCCTGTATTAGTATGCTCAGGCTTTCTAGGGGCAAAGTGTTATCAACGAAGATAGGTGCAATACGTTGAAATGTAAGATTATACAAAGTTTCAATGAACTGGTAAAATGGTAAAATCAGACATGTGAGTCTGAATGAAAGTATATTTTATATGTAAGGCTAATTAGGTATAATGTGTAGTTCATGCATTGCTTAGAGAATTAATTTCACAGATTTGTCTCTGGAAATGCATGGATTTAACTAAGAACCCATTTTGAATTCTCTCATTTCTAGTCCATATTATCTGGCTAATGCACAGAGATGTGGGTAAGACTTGACATTTTAGTTTTTAATTAATTACTCCACTAAGTATCTTGCCTGAATATACTATAGAAAGTGAAAGTAAGTGCTTATTTGACTAAAATGTCATTATTTTTCACAAACTATACCAAAGGCCAGCTTAATAGGTTACAGTTTCGCAAATAATTAGACTAAATTATAAAATGTCAAAATAAATGAACAGGCATGCTCTTTGATGTGTTTTCTTTATTTAAAACACTACTAATTTGCATAGGGGCCAATTTTGCAAATTGGCAATATTTAACTGTTCTTCACTTGTGTGAATCACCTTGTTTCATCCATATAGGTGTTATTTCTAATTTATAAAGTTGCTATTACTAAGGTAAGATCCTGGTAGTTTTTCTTCTGCTGAAGAGAAATTTATATTATCTGATAATTTCTCACTGCACATTAAGAGTGTTTTCTGTACAATATGATTTGATCAGGCATGTCAAAAACTCTCTAAATCAAAATCCATTCCTTCACTGGCATGAAATTTTCTCCATTAATCACTAAATGGTTTAAATGCCAAAGTGTGTAAGTGGAGGTCCATTCTCTTGAGTTATGGATTCAAAATAAGGGCTTGGAACCATGCACTCTTTCTACCTTACCTTATATTTAATCTTCATAAAGTTCGTATGTCAATTAGTTGCAGCCCTTCAATAACCAACTTCTCACTGACTTCCGTTTACTCTTTCTAATGTATCCTTCAGCCACTGATACCTGATTTACAGCCCTATCAGCACATAGCCAATGATGTTGCTGAAGTCACCAATGTCCTTTGCCCATAAGCTCATTCTTCTCAGTGGCATACAACAATATGCATTTATTGTCCTCACATTTGTCATTCAACTGAGGTGGCTCTGCTGCTCTTGGCTGGGCTGAGGGGGCAGTACTAAGTGCAGGTGGAGTCCAGATATGCTCCATGAGTCTGTTATTTTACTTGGAGCAGCGAACTGGCCAGGGAGGGTTCTTCTCATGGTGATGGCAAAGAATCCAGGAGGACAAGTGGAAACGTGTCAATCCTCTTAAGGCCTAGCCTTGGAATTGTCCACTCTCACTTCTGTCCATATTTAATTGACCACAGTAATTCCCATGGCTGGGTCCTATGTCAAGGGGTTGGGAACTACACACTGTGTTTTGTGTCAGGAACTGTAAAGGTATAAAGCAAAGAGCATTAATTCAAGGAAAACTGGAGAATTAGGGCACACAGCCAGGTAGCCAGAAAGATGAATTCTTTTAAGATGTTATCCTTATATGTACTCTTTGGAACTGATTGGTTTCTCAACCTCAACTCTATTCTGCATTTCCTCTATTTGTCATCGTCTTTTCTTGCTTGTCAAATGTTAGCATTTTATGAGGCTCTTTATCAACATACAGTTGAATCTTGAATAACACAAGTTTTAACTGCACAGGTCCACTTAAATGTGGATATTTTTCAATAAATACATTGTAAAAGTTTTTAGAGATTTGCCATAATTAGAAAAAACTCACAGATGAGCTATATAGCCTAGAAATATTGAAAAATTAAGAAAAAGTTATATATGTTATGAATGCATTAAATATATGTGGATACTTTTTTATAGCTTATTTTATAATTTATGGTTGACCCCTGAACAACATGGGTTTCAACAATGCTGGTCCAATTATACATGGAATTTCCACGTTTGAGACAAGACCAATCCCTCTTCTTCCTCCTCCTCTTCAGCCTACTTAACATGAAGACAATGAGGACAAAGACCTTTATGATGATCCACCTCCTCTTAATGAATAGGAAATATATTTTCTCTTCCATATGATTTTCTTAACATTTTCTTTTCTCTAGCTTACTTTATTTTAAGAACACAGTATATAACACATATAACATATAAAACATGTGTTAATTGACTGTTTAGGCTATCGGTAAGGCTTCTGATCAATAGTAGGCAGTTAGTTAAGTTTCTGGGGAGTCAAAAATTATACATGGGTTTTTGACTATGTAGGGGGTCAGTGCCCCTAAACCCATTCATTGTCCAAGGGTCAACTGTACTTAGATTCTTTTCTCACTGTATACATTTTTTTCCTGAATGGTCTCATCTACGTACAAGGCTTTCTATTATCCATTCTATTCTGAAAAGACTTAAATCTAAATTTTTAAATGTGTCTCTTGAGTTTCAGCTTCAATTTTGTGAGTCTGTACTAACCTTATCAACCTAAAAGGATATTAAGAACTCCAAACTTAGTGTGCCCCAAACTAAATTATTAATAGATATTCCAATTATCAAAACTGTTACTTCAATTTCTTTAAATATATTAATGACATCATTTTGTATCTAGACACTCAAGCTTGAATTCTGAAAGAAATATGTAGCAACTTTCCCTTCTAAACCTTCCAAATTTAATCAGCTGCTAAATCCTGTTGAGTCTATCAAATCCCTCTCCTAATATTTTCACAGCTCTTGCTCTAATTTATTTGACAAATTTTATTATACCAATTGACATTAAGGTATTGTGATAAGCCATGTTAAATGCCCAGAAAAAACTTAATGTCATATAGGATGTAAATATAAAGATATTGATAAAGTACTAAATAGTATCCAGAGTATGAAGGGATAATTTCTAGCAGGGTAAATTAGGGACAATGTGACGTTTTAACTAGCTTCTAAGTTATATTATACAAGATGGGTAGGATTTAGATATGTAAAGAACACAAGTTAGCAGGGGAAGAGAACAGTCTAGATAAGTGAAATTAATGAATGTAATTACAAAACAAAATTGGAATATTTAAAAATTAAATCCCAGAAAGGTTTGAGCATAACTAATAGTTGGCCGCCTTCCCATTGTATGGGTCCAATGATTAAAGTAGAGCAGACAGACGTTTCCTATTCTTTCTTTCTGAGAGGGTAGGCACAGTTTACACGGGAAATGTCAGTGTTGAGAGTCTATTGTCAGGGCCAATGATTAGTGGCAATAGTGTTAGTGGTGAGGAGATTTTAGTAGTAGTGATACTAATTTTCTGTGCCACATTTTTTTTTTTTTTTTTTGAGACAGGGTCTCGCTCTGTTGGCCAAGCTAGTGTGCAGCGGCATCATCATAGCCCACTGCAACCTCCAACTTCCAGGCTTACGCAATCTTCCTGCCTTAGCCTCTGAGTAGTTGGGACTATAGGCATGTGCCACCGCACCAGGCTAATTTTTCTATTTTTTGTAGAGCTGGGGTCTTGCTCTTGCTCAGTTTGGTCTTGAACTCCTGGCCTCAAGCAATCTGCCCACCTTGATCTCCCAATGTGCTAGGATTACAGGCATGAGCCATGGGCCTGGTCTCTGTGCCAGCTTTTAAAGTTCGTAGTGGTTTCATGAGCTATCCTACATGCTTCCAATGCATCATTTTCCCACCTAAGGAATAGCTCCAGGATTTAGATATGTGTCAAACAGGACAGGGAAAAGAGAGAATAAACGTGGACATGATTTCAGGCAAATTTCTATGGTGGGTGAGTTTAGGCTGCTTTCCAAAAGGAATTCTGGATTGTAAGCTAATTTGTACCTTAGAAATTATCCTTGTCAAGACAATAGTGCTGGGCTTCCCACTTCTGTGTGAGTCAGTTATTGAAAAAGGCTCACTCCAGGGATGTATAAATCTCAAGGAAAATCTATCTGTCTGCTTATTTAGGCACAGCAGTTCCAGCAGTCCAGTGGCAATGTTCAAGGAAAGCTACAGGTGAAGACTATAAGCAAAAACCCAGATTTCAGAGGAGTAAAATAGGGATCTATAGAAATTACAAGAGAGACAAGATTTCTAGATGGAGCAATGCTAGTGCTTGCCATAGACTACAACTGGTAAAAAGAAAAATTATCAGAGTTTCAGAAAAAATTTTTTCTTAGAAAGATAAATAAATCTTCAATTCATTATCTCCCCTACATAGAGGGTACAAATAATGAAAATCCTGTTAGTATCAAAAAATTGTTACATGGAAAATCACAGCTTTCACTGAGAGGCAGCATGGAACAATGGTTAAGAGCATGGACTATGAAATCCAACTGCCTTGGTCAAATTTCACCTCTGCCACTTTATAGAGTGACCTGTGGTAAGTCACATAACTGTGTCTCAGTTCCTTCATAAGTAAAATCAGGGTTAATTATTGTACCTACACAAGAGTCTCTATGAATATTAAATCAGTTAATATTTTTACAAAACTTATAACAGTGGTTGGCTCATGGCAAATAGTAAAAAGTGTTTAATAAATAAATGCAATTGTGAAATAGTTAATTTAACTATGATCTACAACAATTTCTTTACTACAGAATATTACAAATGACATGGATTCAAGACAGGTGCTTTTGTATGCTGGGAGCTAAAGATTTTGACCATATAAAATATATTATTTTTTGACTACTTGGCATACATTTTTTTTCTTGTTGAGGAGATGAATTCCCATTGCACACAAGTCATAGTCTTGAGGGGGCAAAGAACTTTGCTTTCCCTTTCCTTCTCTCTGATGCCTAAAAGATGGTATATTAGCCAGGCCCATCAATCAGATACTTTTTTTTCCCAGGACTTTGATTCTGGAAGGCGTGACTAACACCACTGGGACAGGCAAGAATATTTATGGAGGCAATGGTGGTGCCAAGGGTAGGGATGCACCAGAAACTGTGCCTGAAACAGACTATTCCTTTGGAACGTGTTTGCCATGCTTTTGACATCCAGTTTCCCTTGATTCCTGCTCATTTTCTGAAGCTGGTTCTACAGTCTTCCCAACTGATATGTGATTTGCCTAAGATTCTGCAAATACATTCCTTTCATGTTTTGGTTAGCCAGGCTTGATTCTATTGCTGCAATCAGGAATCCATGTGGTCCACAGATCTCAACTTGGAGAGATATATGGAAAGGGGAATAATATGAGAAGAAATATAGATACACTATTTAACAAAAAGACTTTGCCTTCTCCAGAGCTATGCCATTGTTGGAACTAGGTCTTGGAATTTCTAAATTTATTTTGACTCATCAGATTCATTTTTATAATTACTCAATTCTTCCCTTCACAGTTGCCAGTGACCAAGACAGCTCTTGGGACGACATATGCATTAAATTCAGGTTTTCTTGGATCATTAACAAAAAGCTAGTAGAATATTAACTTGAGGTAATTTTTCTCTAATAATCATTTGATTTTGTTATCACTATACTTTGAATCATTGGAATATCAGGTCATGGATTCTTGGACCAGGTTGCCTGGATTTAAAAGCTGGGTCTACTACTTACTACTTCATTAATTCCACTAAGCCTTTGTTTGCATATTGAAAAAGGGGGACTTATAACTATAAATTCATCATTGAATTTTTGCAAAGCTTAAGTGAGTTATTATATGGAAAGAGCTTAGAATGAGGCCTAACATAGTAAAAATTATAGAAAGAGTAATTATCATTATTATTTTTTAGCAAACGTGCTGCAATATACGTTGTCTGAAACTTCTTTTCATAAATAATTTCACTAAAGTGTATCTTGTCTTATGATCTACAAGCCAGATCTCTGGTTAATTTACTGTCTATTTAACATGATCTTCTTGGTCTTTGTAATATTCTTCATTAAATCTTATGTTGTACATGCAATGGTTAATGTCTGGAAAGTAAGCTCATATGAGTTAGGGTTAAAAGTTGGCCACAAATATATTCCTTTCCTATTTTTTTATATTTAAGTCTGAGGTCTCTTTTCCAATATGCTTAAAATATGCCTGAAGTAGTTAATGTCTAAGAATTAAGTTATGAAAGTGATTTGTACAATTAAAAGAGATAATTCATTTTTATTTTAGAACTATTTCGCATAGCATTTTAAATTTAATAAAACTTTGAGATAAAGTTTGAAGAAATTTTGATGTATTCCACTTTGTAATACTGAATGCCAGGTTAACATTGTCATGTGATATAGTTAATGTACAGACTATTTTGACTCAGGCTGTATTATATGAAACAAGATGGAAAATTCTATATGGAATAAACTAAGAACTTTATCCATTTGCAAGAAAGTCCATAGAAAAACTTTAAGGTCATAATTTACACTATTTTTCACTTCCAGCTGTCAAGTAGCATTTTAAAAACACACTCAACACATTTCATCCTCAAGGAAACACAAATCCTAGAGAAGAAAATGTTTTTGATTCACAATTCTGTCTCAGCTTCAAGGATGAAGTATTATAGAAGTGTTCTGGAAACTTTAGGAGACTCACCAAAGTGAAACAAGAGTAGGCTCTTCAGAATTGTGAAAAAGGTATTGTAGTTCATAAATGTATCCTATACCTAAAATCTCAAGGATTATAATTCCTCATGTATTGAGTCTCTGTTATATGAATATGGCATGTTCAACTTTTTCGTGGTGGTAGTGATGGGTTGAACTATAACATACAAACCAAATATAGCTTAATTATTTAGTTACTATGTGCTGTTATCAGGACAGAGGATAATGGAGCAGTGAGTAGAAACAGGCATGGTTCCTTCCTCTGACTTATTTTAATAGTTTCACATTTTCTTTCAATGCCTTTTTGCAATTAAGGGGACAGGAAGAAGCAGCTCAAGGGCAAGATTCACTTGATGTAGAAATGTCCTAACTCATTTGGGTGTTGTTAGAAGCATTTTACAAACAGCAGTACTAAAATTTATATATTAACTAAAATATTACTATGTACATCATAATTCTGTAGATTCTGGTGTTCATTATGAAAACAGCTTCTATTCACATTACAGTGTCTAGTATGATGGCAGTTGATGTAATAATTATCCAGACCTGAATTCAAGTCCCAGATTCACCATTTTTTATTTGAGTGAATTTGGGCAAAATATTTAAACTCTATAATCCATAAAAATGACTACTGAAATATTGTTGAAATTTGTACTATCTACAAATATAGGTGTATAAAAATCCATGGTACCATTCATATATGAGGCACTCAATAATTTGTAAGTGCTATTAGTATCATTATTATCACAGAAAGATTTCTGGAGACCCTACTGGTGTTTTATTAACATGTATATCTGGTACTAGTTTGTCTTGTTATAAAATAGGTGAAATAATTTTTATTATTATGAAACTATGAGTTTTAAAAACTATTTGGAGGAAGAGAATTTCGTTAGCTTGGGGAGGTAATTTTCAGTAAACTTTTATTCAATAACGACATAATAAAAACATGCCTATTGATATTACAGAAAAACAAAAATCTCCACTAAAACACTTAGTATTTAACATTTTCCCAAGGCTTTTAGGAAATACATCAAGTCAACAAAAATAGATGAGATAGAAAGATGAGAAAGGAAGAAGGGGCAAACTGTTAATGTTTGCAGGCAATATTGTTTCTGGCCATGGTATTTAGGAATCCAAGAGAGTTAACTGGCAAGTGTTAGAGCTTGAGTTCTATCAGTCTTCACACTTGCTGGGTTCAAAGATTGGCAGAATGACAACTCAGCCCATGACCAATTCTGTTTGATATAATACAAATGAACAGATGAACCACCCTAATTCCTTACTGATGAAATATATTTCAGAAATTATAGTTATAAAATGAAATAAATACTGCTTAATGATAATGGCAAAAATTATAGACTTTCTAGGAATAATTCTTTTAAAAGGATACAACATCATTTTCCTCTTTTTAAATACAAATTTATTCATGAGCAAAAAATTGTATAAATCGGGAGATATACGTTTCTATAAGAGGAGATCCAATATCATCAAGAAGACAACAATTATTTTATAAATCAAATTAAGTTTCAATCAAAATTCTAACAAGTTTTTGGCAGAACTTGACAAGCTGATCTTAAATGCATATGGGAAAGAGCCAATAGACAACACTCTCGTGAAGAAGAACCAGGCAATAGGAATTGTCTTACCATAGGTCAAGATATTATGGATACATCATTTTTTAAAACCATACAGTATTGGCACAAGAATTGTTATTAGATCAATAGAACAGAATAGAGTGTTCACTTATAGAACCATGTATATGAATTTATGATAAATATGGCATCTCAGATCAGTAGAGAAATAGTGATCCATTCAATAGACGTATAATTTGTGTAATTACAATGCATTTGTATAATTTACTCTACATTAGAAAAGCAAATTAAGTCCTATTTCACAACATTAATAAAATAATTTTCAAATTAATTATAAATCTAAACATCAAAAAGACAAATTGTAAAGTACTAGAAAGAATTGTAATTAATATGCTTATGAATTTGGAAGTAAAGAAAGGCTCTGTTTAAATAAAACATAAAATACATAAGACCTATATTAACATAAATAATAAAAAAACATAAAAAACAAAAGAAAATTAATGATAAATAGAACTATATAAAAAAAGCTTATTTACCAGAAACAACACACTAAATGATGTCAAAATACAGGTGATTCACTAGAAGAAAATATACATAAAAATAATATCCAAATTTAAAAATTATAAAGGAATTACTCTGATAGAAAAAGAGATGATATAACTCAATTCACAGTTATTCACAAAATAGGGAAAGGGTAATTCACAGAAAAGGGAAAAGAAATAGCCAATAATATATACAAGGATGTTCAATTTCACTAATAATTAAGAACATACAAATTATAACAAGCGAGGTGCTAATTTTTTCACACATTAGAAGAGCAAAAATCAAAGTTTCATGTATCAAAATCTTGCAAAGAAATGGTAAAAAGGATATTCATTGATGGTTAACATGTACAAATTACACAGTGACAAGCAAGGCAATTCATCATTATCCCTTTACACCAAAAGACATGCATTCCATGATGTGGCAATTCTGCTTCTTGGTACCTACCTTATAGAAACATTTGCCAATTTCCACAAGGATGTTATGGCAGTACTAATTCCACAAAAATGATGTTCATAGCAAAAAAATACAAACAGCTTAAAAGACATCAATGTGGAAATGGCTAAATGAACTATAGTTTATTCATTCTATAAATTACAATGCACAATTTAAGAAGAATGATGACCCTTATATACTAACACAGATAAATATTCAAGGCACATATTTTTAAAAAATAAATAAGAGATGTGTGTGTGTGTATATATATATGTTATGATGACTCTTATGTAAAACAAATCACAACAAAAGCCACAAAGTAATGACATATATTTTCTGCAGAGAAATAGATATGTTTTGTGTGCATGTGTGTCTGAAGGAAAACTTAGAGCTCTATGAAATTATTTGTGTATTTCAATGAAAATAACCATGTATTACTTACACCAGATTAAACTTATTTTATAAAAGAACACAAAATAATAACATACTAGTTTTTCAGATTAAGTTAGCCATAGTAATTATCATAGTCATGAGTACATAATAGTGGCTATTCATTCAATGGCAACTCCTTTCATCTATATACAAATAAATATATAAAAGTTCTTTAAATCTTATTTTTAGGACATTTATCATTTGACATAAATTAAGAAAATTGTGATTATTATGGAGGACATGAACTTAGGAAATATTCCTGTGTTTGTCATTAATTGATTTGAATTTAATTCTATTTGCCTAGGTCTAAAAATGTAATTTGAAGAATTATGGTAATAGAAAGTAATTGATTGGGAGAAAGAAAGAAGATAGATTTTAGTATTGGTTATAATTTTACAGTATATGTACATATAAATTATTTATTGCATATCTAATGTAAGATTATATATAAATATATGAAATTTGTATATTATGAATAATCATCAATGAATTGGATGTATGCTCAGTCCCTAAGTGTTGGTAACTATGGATGACTCCGTAGTATAGTTTCAGGTTGTCATCCATCATTATTCATTCAATGCAATTGTTCATGGATTGCACACAGATTTATTTGGTGACTTTTTAACAAAACAGCAATACCAAGAGCCTCCCCTGCCATCCCGATAATCTGATTGATGCCCAGGAAATGGTAGTTTGAAAAGATACCAGAGGATTTTATTTTGTGGCCAGTGTGGAGAATGGTGGCTTTGTGGGGAATCTGTGCAGGATTTAAGCAGAGTATATCCTTGTCAACCTATTATAAAGTCTTTTCTTAATTAGAATACTTTAATTATCTGTGAGGTTAAAGCCTCCATTTTTTAGTTGATTATCTCTGAGTCACCATTAATAATAATTTCATTTGATTTCCTAATGAATATAACTTAGAATCATTGAATGACAAAGTATCATATAAGAAATTATTTGAAATTTTAAAGATCAAACAATGCTTTAAAATATCTGATTACTGAGCACAAACATAACTATAATGAATGTATATCACTAAATCTGACGTGAAAAACTTCTACCTCCTTAGCTAGAAATATTATTATTTCATAATCACAAGTTGAAGTTTCTACCTAAAGGTACAAATATTTTTTATCAGTTAGCATATAATTATTTTAATTGAATCAATTAAATGCATTTGCACAAATGATTATGAGGCATTAGGTATGTATTACAGCAAATGAACTTTAAGGTAATGCATAAAATAACTATGGTAGAAATATTAAGTTGGAATATTTTAATGCCTTTTTAAGTATAGCAATATGCTGCTATAAGCACAAATTGGCTAACATAATCACTATTATTTCTGATTAAAATATAAAGTTAGCTGTAGCCAATAAAATAATACTTAAAGTTTAAAAAGATATTTGTTTTTATTGCTTTTAAAAGGTGGCAGCAATAGAGGTGAGATTCCAGAAACAAATGCTGATTTGATTTTAAGAGAGAGACACTTAATGCTTGTTCCATGATACTCAAATAATTACCTGAATTAATATATCCTATATAGATATAATTTGAGTTTCCAGTGGCAATATCTTTTCAAAGCTCTGAGACTCTTATGATTAAATCATTCTCTTTACCAGAGGTAAATCTTATATTTCAAATAACAAACTTATAAAAACTTTTTGTCTATGAAGAGCTTTTTATTCCATAATAAAGCACCGTATGGGTTTTGTGGTAGACAGAATAATGGCCCCACAAGAATGTCAACATCTTAATCTCCAGTAAAATCCAAGAATTTTACTGATGTGAAGGTAAAGGATCTTTAGCTGGGAAGATTATTCTGGGATTTCCTGGTAGTCTCAACATAACCACAAGGGTTCTTGAAAGAGGTAGGCATGAAGGTCAAGATCAGAGGAAGGAGAAGATGATGGTAGCAGGAGTTGGAATGTTGCACTTTGAGGGTAAAGGAAGGGCCACAAGCCAAGGAATACAGATGCCTGTGGATAGTGAGTATCATATGCCATTTTTCTTAAAGTGGTCAAAGACTTAAAATAACAACTGTTTCTCTGAATAGCAAGCAATGAAATAAAAAAAGCTCAAAAGATCCACAGTGCTGATCTGGTTCTGTGATAACACAGGGGCTCACTGGCCAGCTCAGATTCTGCACACTCAATGTGGACGCAAAATCTTAATAGTAGCCAGCTTCCTAGGTGGACCTCACTGATTCCTGTCTTTGATATTCACACCCTTGTATAGTCCTCTCCTGCATTGCATCAAAGTTGATCTGGCTGACAAGTAGCCTATGGTAGAAGCGATGGGTTGTTAACTAAGTTTTGGATTATAAAGGACTGTGGCTTCTGTCTTGGGTGCTTTCTTGCTCACTTGTGCTCACTTGCGATCACTCTATCACTCACTTTGCGGGGAGCCAGACACCATGTCAGGTGGATACTCAGGCAGAATACAGAGAGCCCACATGGCAAGGAATGGTGGTTTCTGGCGCCCGCCTAGCAAGGAACTGATGCCTGCTGATGACTATATGAATACGTTTGGAAGTGGAATGTCAGTCAAGCCTACAGACCACTACAGTCCTGCCCAACAGCTCAACCTAGTGAGAGAACCTATGCCAGAACTACCTAGCAATGCTGCTCTAGGATTCTTGAACCATAGAAACTATTAGATAATAAAAGTTATTGTTTCAAGCTGCTAAGTTTTGGGATAACCTGCTCTTGTTGCTGCATCTGGTTTCCAAATGTTGAGGAGAAAATAGGATTCCTCACTGAAAGAGCCAAAGAGCAGAAGAGGAGGATCTTGTTAGGTAAAGAAGGAGGAAGGATAGGTTTTTCAGTCAGTGGTGGTGGCATTACCATATGCATCTCCCTCTCTCTTTCATCTACTTTATCTTTAAGCTAATGAAGTAATATGTTTTTTTTTCCCCAAACATACCTCCTGATGTGTTCTTGCTTATACTATGGTTTTCCCCTGGATTACGCTCTTCCACATTTATGTCTTTTCATTCTTTAGCCTTCCTTCTACTGTTTGCTCAGAGATCCACTCATTCTATAAATCAATGATTCATTTATAGTATTCTCCGTTTGAAATATGTTCTTGTCATTTGTGCTACTAAAGCACTCTGTACATTTCCCCCCCTTTCATCTTCAGCCTTGTTTTATCATGATTGGGTGCAGATTTTCTCAATTAGATTTTAAGCTCTCTGAGAGAAATATCTGTGAATGACCTCTGTGATTTCTCATACTCAGGACTTGTAGGGTTTCATTGAACTAAAATAAGCCATGGACATTAAAAATATATAGTTATCTATGCTAAATTATAGTTGCATCATTATATTTCATCATGTTAAATATAACATAGAAGAGAAACTCAACTTCAGAATCAGAAGGACATAATCTCACTTGAAATCATCAGATGGTAATAAGATAGCTTTGGGCTCATTTTTCTTTCTTTTTAATTTAAAAAAATTCCCAGGCCTATTTCTTTACACACGAGATAATATGAGACTCTCCTGAGGAGAACTGTAAATTTTAAGTAATATACATATAAAATCATCTTGTTCAATTCATACATATTTTAGGGACTCATTGCCCATTAGAGAAAATACCTACATTCTAGTTTAGTTTTAGAAATGCAGATATCAACAAGATGGTTTAACTCTTTTGACTTTGTCACATTTGTCTGGAATCTGCATCAAGGCAGCCAGCCAATTAGCATTTAATTCCTAGGCAAAACAAAATTTAGCACTCATTCATTTTCAAGTAGGTAGTTCAGGATAAGAAAATGTCACATTTCATGTGGCATTCACAGGCTGAATTGCTAGGTTTTGAGGCTAATAGAACTACTTATTCACTAAGTGGAACTTATAGAAAATGAAAGATAAGTGCTTAAAATGACCAATAAATTCTGCCTCGTATCAATTAATTTCTCAGAAGACATTTTTTTTCTTAAATAGACCATCATGAATGCACCACTAAATGTGAGTACGTGAAAAACAGTTTCATGATATACTCTTCAATCAATGAGGCATTTTAAAAATGTTCATAGCATTGTTTCAGCAAATGGCCTGGACATAAACTTTTAGAATTTGGATTAATTCCAGTAGTCTCAGGGATGGAAAGAAAATCAACCATACTTGTGAGAGTTTGTTTACAGAACCTCAAGTAATTCAGGGCAATCTGCCCTATTCTGGGGGTCTTCAGGCCACAATGAGGAAAAAAAAAGTCAGTGTTCTCTGTATCTAGGCAAAAGCCCTTTCAGATACATCAAAATTCACATTTGGGGCAAAATAAATAGTGATAAATGATAATATTCTTTTTTTTAATGAAGTGCTTTACAAGGAGATTCAGAGTAAGCTATGCATCCTTAGAAATACTAATTGTTGATGAATATTCATCTCTTAGAGGAGCTTACATTATGTGGAAATTAAATTCAAAGCATGCTTGCAAGTACCTTGAGAGTCTGTAAAAAAAAAACAAAACAACAAGTTGATATAAATTGTCACATTGGCAGCGTTATTATTTTTTGTTTATATTATTCCTTAAACTACCTCAGTTTTGCTATGTTTGGTCTTTTAGGTAATCTTTTATATTCCTTGCTGACAATGAAATGCATTTAAAATAAGGAGAAGATTCCATAATGGCTTGCATTGTAGCCAACTGCCGAATATAGTCTTTGTCGCTGCCCACAGCATAGAGAGGGAGGCCATGTTATGGGACTATCAATATGGTAGGAGTGACAAGTTCTAGTCCTCACCAGTCTATTCTAGTCTGCGTTCTGGTTCTAGCTTTGATTTTGGGGAGATTTCTGATCTTGTGTGTAACCCTAATATTTACTTATTCTTTCTGAGTCTCTTTCCATTATGTTGGCAATAATATCAAAAGTATTTATTACAGGGATACCATGTCCCAGGCATTCTGCTTGGTGCCTCAAAAATGTTTGAATAAGACAGGCATAAAGGTGGCCTGTGCAGAGCATACAGACAGTTCAATCGAATCTAGAATCTTGCTATAATTGCTGTAAAACAACAACGGGAAAATGAAATGCTGCTCTGGGCATACAAAGCTTAAAGCAAGGTCAGGGGAAAGAGTGCCACAGAGGAAGTATCACTTAAGTTGAGACCTGAGGGATGAGATAATATGCATAAAGTAAAATGCAGACATGAACCATTATTGTTATTTGGCAAATCGGCCTATTTTAGAAGCCAAAACTGACAATTGGATCCACAAGTTTGCTTTTTGGCCCAAATGATTCACATCAGTGGTTAGAAACGATTAAATCTGTTTGATTTTATAAGAGGAAACTTTACTATTGTTGGTGAGAGAGCATTTTCCCACCCAGCCAGGTGCATGGGGAGAGCTCAGAAGCTATTCTTATGTTCTATACAGTGGATAAATTTATTTTATTAATCAAGTTTATATAATAATATTCTATGAGATACTTAAAATTATTTATAACCAGGCAATTCTTGTTTAAAAATAATTTTATTGGCCTTAATATAACTTCTTATTTTTTAAAGTATTCTATTTGATCTTCTCTTTTAACATATAAAATCTAATGTTGTTATCCTGGATCAGAGCAGACAGCCTTATTGCATATTTTAATTTTAAGCAATAACTTCACCGAAAAGCTAACAACTTTCTTTCTCTTTTTCTTCCCTCCTCTCCCATACCTTATCAACAGACAGAAATAACAGGGGCTCTCTGAAGTAAAATAGAAATGTTGTAACTTGTACCACAGTACTGGACTGAAATGAAGATCTAACACAGCCATAACAGTCTAACCTAATGACAAATAAGCAAAGGCACAAAGGAATGCATTGTGAGGACCACAGTCCTGGGATAGTTCTGTCTTTTGGGGGGAAGCAGAGAAGAGGGACAGAGCCACCCCAGGAGAGAAAGTTCTTAAATTAAGAGTCCCTGGGAGACTTGAATAAGAGTATGATTATTTCACCATTGCTTTCATTCTCACTTCCCCCTCCCACTATAGGCTTCAGTTTTAATAATGATTAAAGAATAATGCCTAAATCCCATCTGAATGGCTTTTGAGATTTAACTCACTGAATCTATTCATAGCACTGAGCTTGTAAGGGGGACTGAACAGATCTGCACAACTAATCGTGGAATATTACACTGATACTTCATCTCCCACATCAATACCAATTACGCCTGCACAGAGAGCATCGCATATTATTTTAATAGGATAGGAATTTTTAATCCAGTCAGGTAGTCCTGGATGAATGTGTTTGTATGTCTGTCATTAAAATTTGGTGGCTCATGCTGCTCCAGACAGACACATTTTGAATGTTTAAAATTTCCACAGATGTTATTTATCCATCAGGATGGAAAATTTCCTGCTCTTTACTATATAGATTCTGTCTCATTAACATAAATAAAGAATAAAGCATAACAACAACAATCTTGCTTAATGTGTACACACAGAAATATTGTCATAGGCATCTGGCAATCAGTTGGAGACGGTGAAAATTGCTAAATGAATGAAAGTGGCAGAACTAGCAGAAGGATGAGATCCCTTTCTGGGGAAACAAGCTTATTGTTGAAGATTTTGCCTCTTTGTTCCATTAAGTTTTATTTTCAAGACATTGTATTCAACTTGGACCTTCAGATAAAAAAATAACTTTACCAATTATTTAAGCTCCTAATATTATAAAAAATTCCTTATCTTAATTGAGAAGTGAAGATGCATTTCTCTTAAAGCTACTTGGTTAAACAAAATCATAAAGAAGAATGCTAACTTTTTCACATCAAGATCTATGTTTCACAACATATCGCAGGCATGACTTGAGATCATGCTCATAAAAGAAATACAATTAACAGCCATATATTTGTGGCTACATTCAAAAATATTATAGAAGTTTGATTATTACTTTTGAAATTCTGAAGATATATAACTATTACGTATTCATAACAATTAAAAATAAAATTTAAATTAAAAATACTTTGTAAGTTTCTAAAATGTAGAAAATGTCATAGTAATACAGTTTTGGTTTTGACTTGAATAAGAGTTTGTAAAAAGCTAATGGGAAGAGTTTTTGCCACTGAGACAAACATTTTTCACTATCTTTCTTTAAACAACGTTTGTCAGCTTGCTGCTTCATTTTCACTCTTTTTATTTCTGTCTTCTCAACTACGCAGAAAGCTTTCTTGAAGGTCAGGATCGTGCTTTATTTATCCTTGCACATGACTGCATAGTGATGGACACAAAGGAGACATGCTATGTATCTTTTTTTTTCCATGAGATTAAAATTCTATGTTTTTTTTTTTTCTGAGATTATACGAAATTACACCTTTAACTTTGGGAAGAATGAAAAATTAAGATCAGGATGCAAAATCCATTACAAAAGTTATGATTCTAAAAGCATTATCATATGAACATAAGGTATTTTAGCTATTCCCAAATTAAAATACCTAATATATCAGCAATGAACAAGTGAAATTTGATTAAAAATACATTACCATTCACTTTGGCACCACCAAAAATGAAATATTTAGGTATAAATGTAACAAAATGTTTACAAAATCTATATGAGGAAAACTTCAAAACTCTGAGGCAAGATATCAAAGAATAAATAAATTGAGAAATAGTCCACGTTCATGGATAGGAATACTCAATATTGTCAAGATGTCCGTTCTTTCCAACTTGATCTGTAGATTCAAGGCAATCCCACTCAAAATTCCATCAAGTTGTTTTGTGGATATTGACAAACTGATTCTGTCAAAAGTCACAGAATAGCCAACTCAATATTAAGAAGAACAAAGTGGGAGGACTGACACTACCTGACTTCCAGACTTATTATAAAGCTACAGTAATTGTCAAAAGAACAGACAAATGAATCAATGGAACAGAATAGGGAGCCCAGAAATAGACCCACATAAATGTAGTTAACTCATCTTTGACAAAGAAGCAAAGGCAATACAATAAAGAGTCTTTTCAGCAACTAGTGCTGGAACAATTGAACATTCACACACACACATATGCACATGAATTTAGACATAGACCTTATGCCCTTCACAAAAATTAACTCAAAATGGATCATAGATCAAAGTGTAAAATGCAAAAATATAAAATTTCTAGAAGATAACATAGGAGAAAACCTAGGTGACCTTGAATATGATGATGACTTTTTATATAACACCAAAGACATGATCATAAAATAAATAATGGATAAGCTATATTTTATTAAAAATAAAAACATTTACTCTGTGAAAAACAATGCCAAGAGGATGAGGAGACACAGATGGGAAAACAATATTTGAAAAAGACATATATAATGGAGAACTATTATCTAAAATATATAAAGAAATCTTAAAGCTCAACAATAAGTGAATGAGCAACCTAATTAAAAAATGGACAAGAGACTTGAACACCTCATCAAAGAAGATATACAGATGAGAAGTCAGTATATGAAAAGATGCTCTACATCATATATCACTAGGGAATTGCAAATTAAAACAACAAGGAGATATCACTATACACCTATTAAAATGGCCAAAACCCAAACTACTGACAACACCAAATCCTGACCTAGTTGTAGAACTACAGGAACTTTCATTCTTTACTGGTGGGAATATAAAATTATACAGCCACTTTTGAAGACAGTTTGGTAATTTTTATAAAACTAACATACTCTTACCATATGATCTGGCAATTGCACTCCTTAGTATTTATCCAAAGAGCTTGAAAACTTACGTCCACACAAAAATCTACACACCAAAATTTACATCATCTTTATTCATAATGGCCAAAACTTGGAAGCCACCAAGAAATCTTTTGGTAAGTGAACAAATAAACTATGGCACATTGAGACAATAACCATTAATAAACACTAAAAGGAATGAGCTATTAAGTCATTAAAAGACATAGAGGAACTTTATATGCATATTACTAAGAGAAAGAAAACTGTCTGAAAAGGTGAATACTCTATGACTCCAACTATATGACATACTGGAAAGGCAGAAAAACTATGAGTAGAGTAAAAAGATTAGTGGTTGTCAGGGGTTAAGGGAAGGGATGGGTGAATAGGCAGAACACAGATGATTTTTAGGGCAGTGAAACTATTCCGCATGATATTATGTTGATTAATACATGTCATTATACATTTGTCAAAACCCATAGAATGTTTAACATCAGGAGTGAAATCTAATGTAAAACATGGACATTAGGTGATAATGATGTGTAGGTTCATGGATTTTAATAAATGTACCACTTTGGTGTGGGTTGTGGGTAGTGGAGAAGGCTGCGTGTTTGTGGGGTCAGGGGATATATAGAAACTCTGTACTTTTTGTTCAATTTTTCTGTGAACCTAAAACTTATAAAAAATAAAGTCTGTTAATTAAAAAATAAATCTGAACATCATTCCAAGTCAGAAAAATAGTACTTTAAGTCACTCAACAATTGTTATTTTTCCTGATAGTTAAAACTTCAAGTTCCAATTAGTAAAGAAAGTGACTTCAATAAATATTTCACTTTTTTGTGTTGTGTAGTATTAAGGAAAGGTATTTTTAATGCTTTGTTTGCTTTTTAAAGGATATAAGACAGAATTTCTTTACTAACACATAATCTTAAGCAGCAACGACATCATTCAGGGTATTGTTTGCAAGCAACAGAAACCAGCTTTTGGTAATGTAATCAATCAATGAATTTCTTAAAAGGGTATTATGAACTTCACATAATTTTTGAGAGTTCTGGAAAACTGGACATGGAAGCTACACAGCCAGAAGCAGGACCTTGAATATCTCTGTGGACTTGATCCTGTGAAAACACCATGGCATCTGCCTCCAGCCACAGACACCGCGTCTTGTATTTCTAACACCACCAACTTTGGGTACACAGTGCCTCTTTTTGAACTGCAGCCATTGAAGGCTCTGAAAATTCGATGTGCTGTAGTTATCATCACTACTGACATTCTTCACAGAATTGATTCTGCTTGGATCCGGCTGAATCTTTTCACCATCAGTTTTCATTTGAGTTTCCAGAGAATTGAGCCCTACAGGCTTCTGGTTGGTGGAGGCAATGTCTTATACTTTCCCCAGATGCAAGAAAGCCTGGGAAAGTGACACTCTTGTAGTTTTCATCTCTATGGGGAAAAATGTCATACCCTGCCCACTCAAAATAAAAACACAAATCTCCTGCACAATTATACATATGTACCATCAGCTAAGTAAATAATACTTGCATGCACTTTTTACCATGAAAATATATTTATACATATCTGGTTCCCTTTTTGTTGCTATGGTGGACTATGTTTTATGATGATATTGATGTTGCTGTTTCATGCTCGTTTCTTTCTGAGGGGCAAGTAAATGATGACAAAGAGCTGCTTTGTCAGTAGAGTATATTATATATTGGAGAAATGAGAAATTGATGTCAGAGGAAATAGAATTGGGTAACTAGTAGTAAAAATATATGCTATGTTCCATACATTGGTTTGTTTGTTTGTTTATTTACTTTAGTTAGTTCAGAACCCCTCTGAGAATTTGTTGAATGCTTAGGCATTGATTCCAGAGAACTGTACATATTTACAAAATTATGCAAACCATGTTAAAGAAACAAGCCTGGATCAGAAGAACTTGAATTTGTCAACTAATTTGATGTGGAAAGTGAGAAAACTAGAAAAGTCACTGAATTCTCAAATGTTTCAAACTTGAGTGCTGAGAGGAAGCAAGAAAGTGATGAAAAGGTTTATATAGAGTGGATGACAAATTTGGTGTAAGATATTATTGACACTTTCCTTTAAATTGAAATCTAAAACCTGTCTATTTTAAAATGTCTAACGATCACATCTTTAACATGAGTGGTGAAGGATGCATGATTTTTAGGCAGGGCATTATAATTCTTGTGCAGAACATTGTGTAGAGTGGACCTCAGAGGGATATAGCAATGCGTTGGGGCATGATCTCCATCCAGCCTCTTAGAATGAAGAAAATAAAAGGAAAAGCATGTGAAATATGCTGAAGACTTTCATCATTTATAGTCCTTGTTGTACTCAGCCCTAATTTTTAGTAAAAATGATATTTCTTTGGCCTTTAGAGTTTCAAAGTTATTCCCTAATAGTAAATTAAGTACTATTGAAAATTTGTTTCTTTTTTCTTCTATGTAGCAATAATTTCTGTTATTGCTGAAAGAGGGTAAATTTACGTAGCTCCAGCCATGACTAGATTTTTATTATATTGAGTTATCAAGAAAAGAAATGGAATTATCTAGTCTCAAGGTCATTTACAATAGGATAAGATACCATCAATTTAGATAGTTTAGTTGCCAGTCTCATTATAAGTTGAAAGAGACAAGCTGACCTCTCAAGTTATTTCAAAAGATAAATTCGTAAGCTTTTATGAGCTATAAATCCCCCAAACTCATTACCTAGGACTGATGTCCTAGTCCTTTTGTTACTATTAGAATATGATAGAAAACTAGCCCCTAAATATTATTTTCTCCCTTCTTTTGGGAATAGAATTGGCGAATGACACAGAGAAATGAACATTAAAAATCACAATACGTTCACAAACAAGATGGGATGGTCATATGATGGGCTCTATAATTCTGCCTCTTTAACTTGATTCATCTTAGAGCCAAACAGATTAAATTCAGACTTCAAGATATGCAATTCGTATATTGTATCTCTTTGAGACAGATAAAGATAATTCTTTATTATGGTACTTTGCATTCATTTAGAATTTAGTTAAATGTATCATTAGCAAGGTTAAGATAATGTTTTGCGATATGTAGTATGAATAGTTGACAATTTTGTTTAGCATTATCTTTGACTTCTTAATTGAGGGAAAAATTAGATTTTTCAATTTAATGTTAACTTATATGAGGCATTAACAATCTTGAACAAGTAAGTTAAAAAGAATAATGTAATGAATTAAACATACACATGTATACATATTATCTGTATTATTATATTTGGATATATGCTAAAATTTCTACATGTTTATATTTATTAACCAGAATACATTTTGGTAACATGTTTTCTTGAAAGAAAAATATTAACCAATGTGTTGAGTCCTTGAAATTTAGAGTGAAAATGGAAATAACAATTATATGATAAAGTCCCCAAACCCTGCTTTTTACAGAAGATATCAAGAGAAATGACAAGACTTGCCCAATATCATAGTGTTAGTGATCAGAAAGGGCTTAAACTCATTTCCAGGTTCATAGTTCAGTCTGCTTCCTACTTTAGATACCAACACTTTCCTTTTTCTTTTTTTTTCCTCTTAGGAAGAGAAGGGAAATCAGCTTTAGTGCACTAAGAAATCTTTTTCTACTTTCCACTTTGGAGCTCTTTAGTTAGTAGAGCCCATGATGGTAGTAATCTATATTAACCCACAGTCCATTACAGAGTCTCTATCCACATGACAGTTTGATGCAAACTTCTAGGCCTTTATAAAAAAGCATATTAAAATTTCAATTTCTCTCTTTTCTTTCTATGCTTGTATTCAACAATTAGAAAATGTCTTCTATTGTATCAGAACAGGAAGTCTCAATCTCTGTAGGTATTAAATTTGTTAGCCACAGTTTCAATTATTTTAGGTTTTTTTTTATTTATTTCAGAATATTACTGGAGTACAAATGGCTTCGGTTACATATATCGATTTTGTTATGCTTGAGTCAGGATTACAAGTGTGCCCATCACCCAGATAGTGTTCGTTGTACCGTTAGGTAGGTTTTCACTCACCCCTCTTCCCCCAACAACCTGCTTGATTTCCATTGAGTTTTATTTCCCTCTGTGCACATCTGTGCCCATCGGTTAGTTCCATTTAATAGTGAGTACACAAGGTGTTTGCGTTTCCATTCTTTAGATACTTCACTTAGAATAATGGTCTCCAGTTTCATCCACTCTGCAGTCTTTTTTCAGTTCTGCCCACACAGGCTTCCTCACCCACTGAGTTTAGTTCACAAATCTCCCCTCCCTGCCCGTGAGCAACACAATCAAGTCCTGGGGGTACAGGATCTGGCCTGAGTGCTGTCTCCAGGTTCCTGAAGATCAATCCATGACTGTGCCAGGGAGAAGCATGTTTGTCCCAGGTTGCCAATGTGGTGCTCACGCATGTTTGATGTCCCTCCACTTTGGAGTGTGCTCTGCTTTGATGGAGTAGCCTGGCAGGCAGCACTGGGAGGGCCGGTGAGGAGGGAGATCACAGTCCTAGCACCCCTTAGTCTGCTTCATGTCTTTCAGAGGAAAGGTTGAGCCCCACTCTCTGTGGTACCCCTAATGTGGTGGATGCACCAACAGAGGGGAAGAGCATTTCCTGTTAGCCCTGAGTTAATTGTCTCTCTTGGCAGCCATGGGTTGGGGAGAGGAAGGGGAAGAAAAGAGTTTGAATTGAAGAAAACTAGCATTCTTGTCATCTCTGTCCCTCTCTACAGAAGGCAGCTTGCCCAGCATATCCAGGCTCTGGGGTCCCACAGATCCCCTGGGACCCACTGGCCCCTGTTTCTCACAGTCTGGGCTGGAGTTGGGAAATGTTTGTGTGGAAATGAGCAAGATGAAAACTGAGAGGCTGAAGTCCCCTAGAGAGGAGAAAGGCGCATGGTGGGTGGAGAAGCTATATGGCACCTGCTGTCTCGACTCAGGTTTGTGGTGACAGGAAATGGCCCCAAGGGTGCTGGCAGCCTGGGTTTTGACCTCAAGAAGCTCCCAGTTCACTTGTAGCAGCAGCTTTTGAGCCCTTGAGGGTAGAAGGGCTTTCCAGTAGCTCGGGAGTCCACTGACTCCCAGACACGTTGGGCAGAGAGAAACAAACCACCCCACCTACCCTTTTCATTAGACTCCAAGGTTCTTGGGGATTGATCTCTGTTGATATATTGCTCCTTCTTGTTCTGCTCTGCAACTTCTTCCTGTGGAATCTCTGGTAGGTTCTGGCATATTTCTCTCGGAATTACACCTTAACTATGTTTGTTTGTTTGTTTTTTCTTTTTCATCTAAAACTTTTCCTTCTTTCTCAGATGATCTGGCCACTGGTGTCTCTAGTGCGCCATCTTGGTTCTCTAGTCATAGCTTTTCCAATATGTTTCTCTAGGGATAGTCTACTGAGGTTTTGTCATGTGACACTGCAGAGACTGTTAACAGAGGTTTTCTAGGTCGCTATCTTTCTGCTTTCACCGCCATGGCCAAACACCAAATATCTCACTGGCCTCTTGTTTACATTATGCTCTTTTTTAATAGTTACTTGCATAAAACTGCTTTTGGAATTGCTATAGAATCATTTGTTATTAACTACTGAAAGTCTTAAATACACCCTTGTTCAAATAAATATATCTTTATGTTCCTGAGAAGGTTGTTAAAGTAATTTTCTTTTCCTACCTAGTGACTTTACAGACATTAGTAAGTCTGGACAAGACTATTAAGTGATTAAAAGTTACTCATCACTAATCTGCTGATCTATATTCATTTAATAGCTGACATTTCTTAAAAATTGAAATGACTATGTTGTTTTTATTGAAGATGAGAAAAATGTTTACTCTTTAAAAAAGTCATTAATTTATTATAAGACTCGTCCATTGGGATAGGTCCAGATTCTGTTAAGAGATAATGCTTTTATCTGAGTCATAGTTCCAACTGAAAGAAGAAAAAAGGAAACAGGAAAAAACAAATTGCAATTAAGGCAGATTGCTAATTGGAAAAATAGTATGATTAATTTAACTCATATTGACATGTGTTAAAACCTAAAAATTATTTGTGGTTTAGTAGAAAACCAAAGTACAAAAACAAGTGATATAATCTAGCATTAGAAAAAAATTTATTTTCAATTTTTGTACTAACTTTATATATGCTACTTCATGTTTTTTACTGTGTGTTGTTTGAAAATAAGCTAGTTTTATAATTTAAAATTTTTATTCATTGCAATGTGAAAATTGCAAAATGTTTATAGCATCACAGTAAGTTCATGATGTTATTTTTTTCCAGCTAGTACAAATAATTCTTTTTCATATGTTAAGATTTATAATAGTGTACAGTGTTGATGAAGCAGATATGGAAACTTCCACCATTTTTTTTTTCCCCAAGAAAGAATACAAAACAGTGAAACAGTGAAAATATTATTTTATTTGATTTATTTCTCCATTCATTTATTTTCTCTCTGGTCCTCTAACATCTTGATTTAAAAAGTCTCAGATTCTTTGTATTTACTTGTCTATTGAGGACAACAAAAATAAAAACAATATATGAAGTTATTGATCAAATCATCTTTAAATCTATTGAAAGGCTCTGATGTGAAACTTTGTTTTTATCCAAAGACAGCATAAAGCTTAATATTCCAGGATATGTTGTTAGGACTCTGGGGTTTTAAGTCTTGTCCCACCACTGATAGTTTGAAAAACCTGGAAACAGTTAATAGACTATCCAGGCTTGTTTCTTTACCTACAAAAAGAGAATGAACATAGACCCTACCTCCTTGGTTTTTTGTATAAGGATAAAATCTGACAAAGCAGGTATAGCATCTTGGTCTGAATAGATGTAGAGGAGGCACTCAAAAAATATTTATCCTCTTATAAAGTGAGTCTAGTTCTATTTTTATGATAGAGACTACTTCTTGAAAATGTACAGTCTTGGGGTATATTTTATTTTATTCATGGGCACTGTAATAATATTATAATCTCTGTTTGGAAGGGAATGTGAATTTAAGAGAAATAATTTATACTTAACATATAGTTTACTTCTGAGGAATCCTTAAGGAATCTACAAGGAACAGAAATTAATTCTGACATGAAATAATTGACTCATTTATTGAGACTGTATCTCCTCTTAAATGAATGGAATCTTTTGATCTCTATAAGAGCTGTATGTAGAATTGAAGACATGAAAATCTGTCAGAGATTCCATTATTAACCTCAAATTATAAGTTTGAATCCGTGTGAAATTACTCCCTCATTCTAGATTTTCTGGAAACGATCTTTCGTGGAATAGAGATTCTCATTCTTCATTTTGAAGGGAAATTAGATTTAAACTTCAGGCTTTTGGTAGTATATTTGAATGTCCACTGCCTGTACAAAGAAGATATTCTTTCTTTGTTGTATTCAGGCCCTGCAGCAGTATTTGGTCTGTCCCTTTCATTCAATAAAGAAAACAACAACCTGGGATGGTTAAAAGACAAACTAGTCCCAGTTATACACGTTGACCATACATACAGAAATAGTCTATGGCTAAGTTTATGGCCTTTAATTTAGGTGCACAACTGGTTAAGGAATATCTCTGGGTACAGAAATCAGGATGGAGACAATGCTTCTTTCTTCTGTGCCTGAGGGATGCCCATTTTCTGATTTTGAAGGGTTTTTTCAAATTTTTGCATCTTTAAGTCAATAAAAATGATGTCTTCACATTGCTTGAAGATACCAGGTATCACTGTGTTAATAGGAGATATTTTTATAACCTCTGAAATCTGGGGCACATTCCTGGAGAAAGAGTAGACAGTGTGTGTGACATCAAACATAAGAGAAATGACATATTGCTGACATTCACAATTTAGTCCTGGTTAAAATGAAAATGTTAATTTTTTATGCCATATTTTCCTCTCAAACTCTAGCTGCTTTGCCCATTGAAACTGCTGAATGTATAAAGTAAAAATGTTTATAATAAATATTGAAGAAATGAATCTCCTGGATATAAGTGTATTAATTTTATCCATAGCTTTCATGTGATTAGTCCTTCAGAAAATTCATTATTGAGTGGTAAGTGGTTTTTATTTTTTTCTTTATTTTAGCTTATTATGGGGGATACAAAAGTTCAGGTTACATACGTTGCCCATGTACCACCTGTCCCCCCAAGTCAAAGCTTCAGGCATGACCATTCCTCAGACAGTGTGCATTGCACTCATCATGTAGGTATATACCCATCCCCTCCTCACATCCCCCTGCTCCCCTAGTCAGCACCTTCAAGCGTGACCATTCCCTAGACGGCGCACAATGCACTCATCATGTAAGTGTTGATGACTATTCTTTATACGTTAGGTAAGGTTCCAAAATTTAAATTCCTACACAATAAAAAAAGAAAATGACCCACACCAGCATATAGAGAGATCTCTAGCTAGGTAGTATACCAATTCTTAGGATACTCATTATAAGACAGAAGCTCTATCAATGATAGTTTAACATTTTAACACATTTTCCAGTAAAATCAAAATATACTGGGATTTATCTTCCATTCCAAATGTAACAATAAAATTTACAGTTCTGTGATTTTTTGGAATTTCTCATTAGTTTTTTTTCCCCATAACTTTTAAATGAATAATTAATCAATTTCCACCAAATTTTATATATGATTAAGCATATCAATATGTACTTGAAATTGTTGAATTCCTACAGGGAAACAAACCAGCACCATCAGGATTTGAAAGGGTCAGTTTTTTTGTAATATTTGGTAAATATTTTGACGTTGTTCTCCACATCTAGAAGGAATAGCAGATTGCTCAGCAATATTCTGATTTTATAGATGATGCTTAAAATAGTATTTACTCAAGATCACATACACAATTAGTGGCCTAACTGGGACTAGATTCCAAGTCTCTACTCCTAATTCACTTGTCCATTCATCACAAAAAATGCAATGGAAGTTTGTAAATGAGTAAAGGTTTCATATAATTCAAGTGATGATGAGTCTATAACTTTCTATTTTACTAATAAAAAAATTGTCAAAATTTGGTTTGAAAATATGAATACATATATCCATACACACATATATTTGTATTTAGAGGAAGAGAAAAATAGAAATGAATCTAAGGTAACAATATTTTTCATGAAATAAAGATTAAAGCTCATAGACACTTAATGATTATTTAAATTTTACTTCAGATGAAATATTTTGGTCAGTTCCTAATCTTCTTTTGACTGAGTGAAAAAAATTAAAACAATACATTACATAAAGGCTTATCATGTGCCATTTAGAACTTCACCATTGTGTGGAGACTTCACCGACTCAACTTAGGGGAAATAGTTTAGGAATATATTTATTAGGCTTTAGACTCTTATAATATACTTTGTTGTTGTTGTTGTTGCTAATTTGTCCTAATGTTTACTACATAAACACCCTGTTTATTAGTTAATGTGCCCTACTATAATTATTTATAGAAAATTATAATTGCCTATATATGTGAAAAGTTTATTGAACTCATGCTGGGAGTTTGATACATGCATTTGTAATCATGTTAGAATTCTTAATTCAACATTTTCAGACAACCATCAAAGATGATTTTAGCATTGAGAAGCATGTTTGCAAATAGTAAATGGGAAAAAGAAATCTAGTTCAAACTGAAAATTGAACTGCATTTCCAAATGTTTTAAAATGATGAAGTCAGTTCATTGCTTTTTAAAGTGTCTGGCCATTTTGTTTAATGAAGAATCAATCCATTTGTTTTTTATAATATACTAGATTTCAATTCTCATGATTTAACAGGAATGACTATAAGTTGCCAGTATAGTGACTTTTGCTTTTCCTTTGCATTTGAAAGATCTCCTTAGAAATCATAAAACTATATCAGGATAGATGTCTGCTGTTCTTCTGGTTCTCAGTAAATACAGGAGGTTGAATGTAAATTGAACAGGAAATGGTGAACATTGTGGTTTTCAGAGTGTATGTACATCCTCTGAATCTAAATTTAGAAATGAGGCATTGAAGTTTGTATAATTCTTGTTTAAATTTTAAAATCCAAATGATTGAGATTTCTCTATTGGCACAGTATGGTAACAGGCAGGTTCCGATTGTCCTCAATTTAATTACACTAATTAACCCCACTGGTATGATGTAGGGAGTCTGTTTTATTTCATAAATATGTCTGCTACTTACTCCTTCAAATATACAGATTTATTAGCTGGTCAAAAAGACTTTATACAAATTTCTTTCTTAGTAAAAATCAGACACAGATTAAACTCTGACATCTTGGCAACTGTTTTCACAACTACAGACAACTGTTTACAATAAACCTCCTCAAGCTTTTACTGATATCTTTAATAGTTTATCTGAATGTGTTAAATTGCAAGACATTTTAACATTATCTCAAGAGTCACCACTATTATGACAATGATCAGAATATGGAGTAAACTTTATTTTCATAATCTTATACAGCTGAATATATTTTTATGTTTATTAAAGAATTGCATCGTATTAGCAATTGAAGTGGTGATCACTAGCAAAATCAGACTACTTCAAGAACCTTCATGAACTGAGGAAATGAGACTATCAAGGCAGAACTAACTTTTAACTGAACCAAGTGTAAGGCAGTATTAGAGGTGAACAACAACAACAAAAAGCTAAATTATTCCTTTTCCTCTTCCCTCCAAGTTTTGTTATATCACCTGGTGGTTTGGATTTTAATTGGGTGAAACTAATTCTTTAAAGGGCTTTGAACCTGCTTCAATGAGAAGATAGCTCTCACCTATATACAAATAGAGCAAGCAAAATAACCAGGGAGAAGCACATCTTTATACTTTTTAAAATTACTACAATGGTGTATGTCCAAGTCTTTTTCCTCAGGCCCTACCAAACCCACATGGACCATATATCATCACTGCCCTCCCACCCATATATCCTAAGCCAGTGTAGTGTATTAAGTAGTGGTACCCCCAAAAATGCATCCACATTAAATCCTTGGAACCTGTGAATGCTGTTTTATTTGGAAAAAGAGTCTTTACAGATGTAATTAAATTAAGAATCTTGAAGTGAAGAGATCATTCTGTGTTGTCTAGATAGGCCCTAACTCCGATGACAAGTGTCTTTGTAAAGACACACAGGGGAGATTTGCCAGGCAGAAGAGGAGAAAGTGATGTGAAGACAGAGAAAAGATTAGAGTAATGTGGCCATAGTCAAGGAAGCCATGGAATGCCAACAGCTGCCAGAGGCTGGAAGAGGTAGGGAGGGATTCTTACCTAGAGCCTCCAGATTTTAGACTTCTGACCTTCAGAACTGTGAAAGAAAAAATTTCTGCTGTTTTCGGCTATCTAGTTTGTAGTAATTTGTTATGGCTGCCCTAGGAATCTATTACAGTTAGTAAGCATCCCAGACCAACTTTTTTTTCCAACTCTTTCCCTTTCAAGTAAAATAGACAGGAAGTTAGCAAATGCCGCCATTAGAATGCTGATACTTCACCTCGGAGCTAATGAATTAGCTCTACCAGAACCTCCTGATTTTACTAGCTCAACCATTGTAGAACCATGTATTTCACATGTTCCTGAAAGCATTCTATGATTTTACATTATAGTGATTTTGATCGTACTTAACAATAATTAAATATTCTCTTTTTTAATGTGACAAGAAAGAGAAGCAAAAATGACATGCCATCAGACACATAGTTGGCTTTGGGATTACTTATAAAAATGACTTAGACTATTTCCTGTATATCTAAATTTGCACAATCTTTTTTTTATTCAGACACAAACACATAATAATAACTTATATATGTTATCATTATAATTATATATATATAAACCCTATAATCTCTATGCCTCAAATATATTTATCATCTAGCTATGCATATATGTATAATTCTTATGTTCCAAAGGCATATAATGGACCTGATACATAATAATTTGTATTACATTTAACAGTTTCTATAAAGTGACAAAAAAAGGAGGGAAGCAAATACAAAATACATACATATGCTTTTCTTTCCCTAGGCATTATCTACCTTCATACTCTTCTAGCCTTGGAAGAAAAAAGTGACAATGGCATTGGTCACCCAGCCACCTCAGTTACATCCTGGCAGTTGCTTCATCCACCTCTCTTTCCTGACTACTTTTGTCTCAGAGCTTGGTGTAGACTTTGTCTTTGTTGTTTAAGAGTGATCTGGCAATTTATTAATTAATACTGGAATTCTTTTACCATTTCTCTCAAGAATAGTCTGATATCTTATAATTCTTGAAATATACATAAAACAGGCCTGAATGGTTCATTTTAATGAGTGTTTATCCACACTGAAATAGGATGCCAGTGATTTCTTCTCAAACTAGAGGGTAAAGAGTTTGCCAAGGTCATTTGTTACAACAGCCCTACAGAAGCAAGTCATTGTGATTACCAAAACAGTTAAACTTCTTATAAATTGCTTCCTATTTTAAAAGTAAAATAGTGAAAATATGTAGCCCATTATATGGTCATAAGATAATGGGGAAGTCACATAAAATGTTGGTGGTCTGGAAGCAGAATGAATGGGTTCAAATTTCAACTGGACTGTTTACTAACATTGTGACCACAGGAACATTACTTAGCCTCTATCAGCCACCTACAAAATGGTGACATTTACTTCATAAGATTGCTGTGAGGATTCCATGAGATAAAGAACATCAGTTACTAAACATAGTTTTCGTATCAACTAGTAAGGGTTCAATAAACCAATATTATGGTCACTCAAAGGAATGTATTTCTGAGAAAATTATGTGAGATGCAGAAGGATATAAATCTCATAAATGTAGAATAATATGTAAGACTGAGTGTGACTATTTGTATGAGTTCTTCATTTTCATGCATTCATAAGTAAATAATTCAAATTTCTCTTTTCTTTTTTCTAAACAATTAATTTTGGATTTCAAGCATTTTTTTCAATATTAAACCACAGTCTTGAAATTACATTGAATTCAAAATGAAAGAGGTCTGAAAAGAAGGATTATTGTATACTTTCCAATCCGAAGGCTAACAATGGAGAATGTACCACATGTCAGCTGTTTTAATTGTATGCAGAATTTTGTTCAGAGGTATTCTCAGTATCTGGTCTCAAGCTTTATAGTTAAGCTTGTTTTATTTTCATTGTATTTTTATTGTGTTCTCTAATTTTATTCATCTATAATGTTTATAGTTTTTTCACAATAAATATAATGACTTAGTTCTTTATGGCTACAATAAGATAATATGCAAGCATTAATAATGAATTGCTAGTGGCTAATCTCAAGTCTTCCTTAGTTTGCAACAAGCATTGGATACCTGCAGGGAGGTACCAGTGGCAACGTGCAGAGATAACAGTTCTGCTCCTAGTCCTTTCAGATATACTAATTCCACTGTGTTGTGGGATTAAGGAAAGAAAAGATAGGTTCATGACTTGGGAAATTTAGGTAGGGCTTTTTTTTTACCTCTTCTTCTTAAAAGCAAGTAACAAAGCCTGTAAAAATGACTCACTTGAAAACTATCACTCTCCTATTTAGACGTTAGTCATATACATTCCTGTAGCTGGGAGGGAGACAGAGCTCTGATGTGACTTAGTTTGTATAAATCATTTGAGCATTTCAGCAAACATTTGAAGGCATGTATAAGTAAAAAGAAAAAAAAAATTAGTAAGAAAATAATTCAAAAGGCTGGGAATTAAAGAAACAACAACAACAGCAACAAACACAATAGAGTGTGGAAACCAGTGAATAAAGCTAAGGGAGAGTCACCCTACTCTGTGTAGAGGGAAGGTACACGAATACTGGTGTTGGGTGAACCTCTGTGCCTAAATTCTGCTCTTTAGAAAGGAAATTGAAAATATTAGCTCACTGTTCATATAATGGATGTTTACTACATGAATGCAAAATAACTACCTAGTTCTGGGACTCCCTGGTGCTGACCAACTTTCTCTTTGATCACCAAACATCTGGATGTTTTGGATGTGTTTCTGCAGTGTACGTTCAAACTTACTAAGGTAGAAAAAGCTAAGAAATATACTAAGGCAAGCCAGGGCATCTCAGGAAAGCAAGCCCAATCCAGCACTAATATTAATATATCACATGTATTAGATATGCAACTGACCTCTCATTAAAAGGCTAAAAACTAGCACATATGATCTAATGACCTGATAATTAAGTGTTACTAAGGACAGGATCTTTTCAGTAGGCTGTGTAATGAGAAAAGATACTGTAGCATTAAAACAAAAACAAGAATAAATATTATCTTCCACTTTAAAGTGTATGGGTGAGAACTTCACATTCAATGCATTTTGGAAAAGTCAATGTTTATAGATTTTTATGGGGAACTGGAAATACTTTGAAAATATAATAGATGCCTAATAGTTTGAGGAAAATAGTGTGTTCCTATACAACTTATGTTGGCACCAAACCTATGCATTGTGTTTAGATATGTAAAGCATACATATTTGACTAAACTATCACTTTTCTTACTATGGCTATTGTTTGGGGAATTTGAAAAGGACAAGTAATACAGGTGGAAATAATTAGGTCTGGAAATAAACAATGTTGCCTGAATATTTTAGTTTTATCTGCTATCACCTGATAGTTTTCTTAGCTCATTCTCATTCCCTTCCTCCATGCCCCCATGCCATTCATCCTCCCTCTTTCCCTCCCTCCCTCCCTACTACTTTTTGATTAGATCTACATCTCCATTCAGTTATTTGAACCTGGGATGCCTTAATTAAATTTTGAGCTGGGTTCTACTATTGAGGTATCAAGTTGCTAGGTTGCTCTATAAATGATTAAAGGATGACTTGTCCAGAGCATCATGGTTCAGAAGATTGAATCTGAAGAGAATAGCAAATGCTGTGCTTCTCATGTCACTTCCGATCACTGAAGTATGTGCAGTAGATGTTTCATTACTAGTATTCTCTCCTCTTTATTATTGATGAAGTTGAGCAGCATTAGCCAAGCATGACATATTAGCTTTCTTTAAACAAACACATCAATCTTGAGTTTTTATGTTCTCAGTTCATTATTGGAGTGACGGAGTGAAATCATGCCTTCCTTGTGGTGTTAAGATTCAAATGAGATCTAAAATCTGGGGGAATGACATTTTGTTGCTACAACCATTTTTGGAGAATGAGTGATTACAGAGATACATAGAGCTAGAGTTCCTAGTTGAAAAAAATTATTATGCTGCTAAATATGGTATAAAATACAATTTTATCAGTAAGAACAACTCTGGGCATTCAGTTGTCATTATTGTCATTTTGTTGTTTCTTTTACACTGTTGTGTATTTTTCTTAATGTTTTAAAAATAATAAAATACACATATAACTTTTGAAAACAACAGGAATTTAGGAAATCCAGAAAAAATTGAAAAGAATAAAAATTGTTCATCATTTGGTAATTTAAAGATAACTATTGTTATAATTTTGATACCTCTACATTTTATATCTTCCTTTTATAGTATATGTCATTATATATGTATATATATAAAATTTAGCATTTTCTTATCTTTTATTTTCATTTTAAGTCATAATGTATTTCTACTGTTATTAAATATTATAAAACTCAGTTTATATATCTGTATAGTATTTCAAAATATATTCACAAAAAATTAGCTAAATAAATTATATATTCTTAAGCATTCATTTAATCTCAATTTTAGCTATCATAAAAAGAATGATGGCTATAATCATGTATAAATATGTTTGTAAGATTATTCCTTAAATTAATATTTAAACTCTGCTTACATATTGCTAAATTGTTTTCACACACAATGCAAATGCACCATTAACTCTGCTACAAGCAATGCGCATTATATGGTGCATGTGCCTGCATTTAAAATTCTCATTAAATAAATTTAAAAAGATAGGAAAAAAACTTTTGCTAATTTGATAAGGCAAAATATCACATTTTAATACATACATTATAACATTTTATTTTGTGTATTGAACTTTTACTAATCTTTCTTTCTTTACTTCTTTCTTTTGTTATTAAAACCTAAATGCCTTAAATTTTGGACTGGGTTCTAGTGCTGAAGAATTAAAGTCACGATATACAGCCTCGCCATGTTGTGTTGCATACATATGCCCACTACTCATAGGACGTTTCAAAGCTACAGAGGATCTATGATTGGAATGCATAAAGAAGAAAACCATGTCTTAGACTTCATTTTTTGTGGTCGCCACACAGGTCACTCAAGTCTCCTATGTGGCAAAAATGAAGGCATGCCAAAATCTTTTAATGAGATAAATCCCACAAATTTGGCATTCCCAGATGCCTAAGTATTTCTTTTTCTGGTAACCTGATTAATTCCTCCGAAGACATCTTTAAATAGAGTTATTCATATAAAAATTCACTGTGAAATTGTACATAGTCTTCCTAAAGGAGTACTAATTTTGATGGCATCTGTAAAGTCATGTGACCATAACATAAACTTGAAATAAACTATGTATCCAGGAAGTTATAAAAGAGGAATATGAAAGCCAAGATGAAATAATTGAAACAAAGGTTAATCAAATAAAGTTTGCAACTGTATCTCAGGGCACTGTGAGTACATTTAAATAAGATTAGTGAAGTGCTGTCAATGGCTTCAGAGGGATATGGGGACTGGGAGAGGTTCCAGAAGATGGGCAATAAATCAAATCAAGTAACCAGAAAATGATGTTTTACACTGAAAATCACAGGTTGTTGAGTTTGAAGTCACTATATGAGAAGAGTTTAGAAGACATTGTTAAAAGGATGCTTGAGGATAAGGGGAACAATGAAGCAGTGACAACTAGGATCCATGTGAGTGGACAAAGAATAAGCCATTTTAGACTAATGGCCTCAATATTTTATGCGATTTATATGTTATTTGGTTTACATATTATGAAATTAGAAATGTGGTTAGGAAATACTGTCTCAACACTAGTCCAGGATTTGAGATGAAGTCTCATAAAATGTTTAGGGACAATATGGACACAATAGCAAATAGATGATATAAAAATTAAATCATCATGTATATAAATGCTCACTACATGTAGGATATTTTAAAGCAATATAAAATGTGTTAGGAATATCTAAAGGAAAAACCATGTTAAATTTTATTCTCAGAAATATTCAGAAATAAGCTAGGTAAGTGTTAATTTGAATGAAAATTTATAATAAGGAGACTTATGAAAGATTATTATAGGCCGGGCGCGGTGGCTCACGCCTGTAATCCTAGCACTCTGGGAGGCCGAGGTGGGCGGATCGTTTGAGCTCAGGAGTTCGAGACCAGCCTGAGCAAGAGCGAGACCCCATCTCTACTAAAAATAGAAAGAAATTATATGGACAGCTAAAAATATATATAGAAAAAATTAGCCGGGCATGGTGGTGCATGCCTGTAGTCCCAGCTACTCAGGAGGCTGAGGCAGTAGGATCGCTTGAGCCCAGGAGTTTGAGGTTGCTGTGAGCTAGGCTGATGCCACGGCACTCACTCTAGCCTGGGCAACAGAGTGAGACTCTGTCTCAAAAAAAAAAAAAAAAAAAGAAAGATTATTATAAATACGAACATCTTTTCAGTGATGTGGACTTCAATATGATGTTGGGCAGATAATAAAGTTTGACTGATTAAAGTATGGAAATAAAATATTTTGAGAATATGATTAAATGTGCTGATTATGTGCAAGTAGAAAGCATATTCATCTATTGGTTGAAAATTATGAACTAGAAGATAATGATAAACTAAAGAGTTGATTAATCTTAAAATGATGACTTTTAAGATTTGTTTCTATTGGTTAAGCAATAAATGTTCATTGCTATCGAGTAGGCCTAGACTGATCTTACTTGGCTTAATTCACTAAATGTTTTAATATCTTTTTAAAAAACTTACTTTAATCTAATCCTCTAGAAGGTAATGCCCCAATATAAAGTCAGCCAGTTTCTCCACATTACCTTGAATATTTTATTGGTATAATGGTTTCAGTTTCATTTGATTTGCAAATTAATTGTGAAGAAATCCACAGATTATTATATTTTGCCCAGAGCATGTTTTTTTTTTTTCCATTTTTGAAAGTTGCTTTGTGCATAAGTATAATTTTAAAGTTCTCTTGATACAAGTTTTCATATTTAAAAATTTCTTGTGAGGCTAATTATATTTTCCATTAGTATTTATGAATGAGAGTATTCTTCCATTGTATTTTATAATTGATTTTTATTGCAATATACAAAAATGTATTGGATTTTGGATATTATCCAATTGGCTTATTGTCTAATTAGTCCAAATATATTTTACGTTGATTGCCTTAGATTTTTTAGGGTATAATTCTTTATTTACTATGAAACTCAACAATGTCTTACAATTAAATCTATAGCAGTTGAAAGAGCTATATATTATGTACAGCAGCAATTATGAAAAGAATTTTATTATTTTAGTCACTATTACTAATTATTTATTGAGCATTATTAAGTGCCTGACATCATTCTAAGGGCTGGAGATAGAGAAGTGAACAAACAAACAAAAATTTCCCCCCTTATGGATCTTCTGTTTTAGTGACAATGAACAATCCACATCCACATTCTGAGTGGGAAGAAAAGCTATTGGAAGTTTTTGAATAGAAAAGTGCTGTGATCTGACATCTTTTTTTAGGGTCCACTTTAACACTTTAGCATCATATAGAGAATGACTGTAGTGGGCAAGATTGAAACAGAGGCCACGTAGGATACTGTTGTAATGATTTAGGTGACAGATGCCTGTGGCTTTAACCAAGATAAGAAGTTCAATTTCTCACCATTATACCATAGTGAGAAATTGATGAGGATTCTGAATTTATTCAAAAGAAAAGCTAATAACATTTGTTATAAAGTGGATATGGCTGTCAAAAATTTTAATACAAAGATTTGATATAAATGTGAAAGTCTGATATATGTAAAAAAAAGGTGAACACCAGTAGATTGCATTATAAGACCACCTTCAATGTGAGGGTGATAATGCCTGTAATATTACATTCATTTTTGGATACCATAATTTAAAAGGATTATGGACTAATTGAAATCTGCTCAGAGGAGTGTGTTCATGATGTTGAAAAGTACTGGAATCCTATCATATGAAGTACACTTTAAGGATCAATTGAAGTTTAACCTGATGACTAGAAGAGTCAGGTGAGAAATAATAGCGTTTTCAAATACATTGTGTCACGTGGAAGAAAGACCAAGCTTTTAAAAAATGGTCTCCAAGGGACAAAAATGTTATTTGATGAGTGAAATTCAGAGGGACACAGATTTTTACTCATTATATATCTGAACAATTAATGTCAGGCCTGGTCTAAATGTGTGCCGGGACATAAAATTCCTCTTTATTCATGGTTTTCAAGATGTTTAGAGGATAGCTTGGTAGGGGTTATAGAAGGATTCCAATGTCAGTTGAGTGACCCTCCCAAACTGAAGGTACAGTTTATTCTACAAAATTCTTTCTCTCTCTCCCTTTCTTTCTTTCCCTCCCTCCCGCCCGCCCTCCCTTCCTTCCTTCCTTTCTCTCTCTCTCTCTCTTTCTTTCTTTCTTTCTTTCTTTTTTATTTCAGCATATTATAGGGCTACAAAAGTTTAGGTTACGTATATTGCCCCTTCCCCCCACCCCCTGAATCAGAGCTTCAAGCAGACCCATCCCCTAGATGGTATGCATCGCATTCATTATGTATTCTTTGATAACTCCAGGTTGATGTCTAGAATACTTATAGCAGGCTATGAGAAGAAATATTTAGGTGCATTTTGAAAGTTAGTTATCTTGAAAAATTCTACATAAAGTAATCATTCTAAATATCTCTTTATTTTTTCTTTAAAAAGTAGAACTGGCAGTAAAATTGCCTCAAGAAATATTTATTATGCTTTCCTATAAATAATTGTTTTGTTTCTTTTTTCCTCCCATTATAATAAGCCATATGTAAAGGAAGCCTCATTTTAAGTTTGTTATGTGAAATAATAGTTTGTCTGCAAATTAGAATAGTAGTGATAATTCCTAGTGTGTTTAATTTTTCTCACTTTAATTGAAATGAAATATACCTAAAAACTTTTTTTTCTTCTTTAAATTAGTTGGATTCAACTACAATATTCACTAGATTGTAACAATGGAATTGATATAGTAGTTACCTAAGGTAACAAAAGTTCTGCAAATCAAATTGTAAATGTTGGTTTTATGAAGCACTCATATATCCCATCTGATTTTGAAAAGTTAAACGTTCTTATCAAACTTGCAAAGATATTTGATATTTACAGTGCCAAATTAATATATTACATAAATATATATGTAAAAATTTAATAGTTCCAGATGACAATTACATTTTTAAAATAGCATACCTTTATTTTGGAAAAGAAGTTGAAAAAAAGGCTGCATATATTAATATATACAAATGCATAGTTTTAGTGGGTTTATCATTTATAGCTCAAATAATTTTAAGGTTCCAATTCATTTATTCTCTGAATCTGAAAATTCTGTAGTTTGAATCTCAAGGTGCATACTTTGTTCTAATGGTGATCAAGATAAACATCTGACTAAAACACTACTTATTGACCTCATGAATTTTAGTGTTTGCTTTGCGTAGTGTTAGTGTCTGAAACTTTACAAGGTTTCAGTCTCCCAGCTTTTCTTCCTTGAATCCTTTGTATGTTTTGTTTGTTTGTTTTTGTTTTTGTTAATAAGCCCTTTTGTGAGGATATAGTAAAGTTTAGGAATATCAACTAATTACATTTGAAGGGACAATATAGTACCTAACAGAGACCAAACCTAATGGATAAAGATTTCAGTATACTGAAGGAGAAAGAAGGTATTATTATGGAGATGTGTTTTTACTGGGGATAATAGGAGCTCTGTTTTGTGGACAACTGGATTCATGAGGCTTGAGGGACAGAGAGAGGAAAGGAAATATGAGAATCTGGGGAAGAAATGAGGTAAGTGGAAATTCTGCCTATCTGTATGGTGTGTTGATTTGTAGTGGGCAAGAAGATTGCAGGTAATGGGGTCTAATTTAGCTTAATCTAATCTAATCTAATCACTTTTTGTCCTGCAAAGCAGAGTGAACCATCAACTAGTATAGAGGTTCTAAGAGAGGAGTAAACTATTCTTTAGGTTACTATGTTGAAAGGGCAAGATCAAAGCAATGCTTAGGTGCTAAGTCATATCTTCTTATGAAAATATACTGCTTCCTTCTGAGAAAAGTTAATCCTCACTTTTGTCATATATTTGCTTTCTAGGGAAATTAATGAAAAATTAGCCAAAGATTTTCTTGTAGTGGAATTTGAGAAGCCTCCCTTTCCTCTCTCATAGAAGTCTGAAGCACTCAGGTGTACAAGGCATACGTAGGAAATAGAATGAGGATTGAGTGAGAAGGAGCTCTATGTTTTGTGGGATAGGAACACAAGACTGGCAGACTTAAGTAAGATGTTTCAATAAAGAGAAAGGGCATTAAAAGGAGAAAAAACAAAATGTATAAATGTCACATCCTACTAAGTTCTCCCTTATAAAATAGAAACAAATATTTGATTGTGATACTATTAAAAAACTCTGTTGTTCCTACCTTTTATGCATTGTTATTTTGAAATCCACAATACCCTGAAGTCCATAAAAGATGTTTGCTCCTTAGAAGACTAGGGGATGTCCTCCTAATTTCTAGTCTTAGTGTGTGGGATTGTTTCATTTTCTCTGTTGCAATTTACTTTTATGTTGAATTGGCATTTTTTGTTGATGTAATTGTAGATTGTATTAGTTATAAGGAGTAAAGCGGAGAGACCCTGTACTTGATTTACACCAATGTTAACATTTTGCAAAACTATAGTACAATGTCAAAACCAGAATATTAACATTGACATAATCCACCCATCTTATCCATATTTCCTCAGCTTTACTTGTACTCATTTGTGTGTGTGTATATATACATTCTATACAAATATATCTTATGTCTAGGTTTGCTCATTCCCTGCCACAGTCAAGAAACTGAACTGCTTCATCACCACAAGGATCTTTCCTATTTCCCTTTGGCAACCTCCCTCCATCCCGCACCCTGTCTCTGGCCTAATCATTGAAAACTACTACTATGTTCTCCAATTCTTAATACTTTGTCATTTAAATATGTTATATAAATGGAATCATACAGTATAACCTTTATAGATTGGCTTTTTTCCTCCACTCAGAATGATCCCTGGAGATTCATCAAAGTCTTTGCATGCTGCATGCATCAATAGTTTGTTTCTTTTTATTGCTGAGTAGTACTCTATGGAGTGGGTATACCAGACTTTGTTTAACCTTTCATCTGTTGAAGGACTTCCAGGCTATTTATAGTTTTAGGCTATTACAAATAAAGCTGTTATGAATATTCATGTACAGGTTTTTGTGTGAGCATAAATTTCCATTTCTTGGAGATAAGTGACAGAGTGTAATTTCTGGGTCATATGTTTACAATTACATGTTTAATTTTTGAAGGAACTGCCATATTATTTTCCAGAGTGGTTGTAACACGTGTATTCCCACCAGGAAGGTAGGAGTGATCCAGTTTCTCTGCATCCTCAACATTTGGTGTTGTCACTATTTTTTATTTTGTCCCTTCTGGTCAGTTTGTACCAATTGTTCATTGTGGTTTTAATTTGCATTTCTATGATGGCTAATAATGTCGAACATCTTTTCAGGTGCCATCTGTGTATCCTCTTCGGTGAAATATATGTTTATGTCTTTTCTTATGGGATTTTTTTAAATTATTGAATTTTGAGAATTCTTTATATATTCTAGATACTAGTCAGTTGTCAGGTTTATAGGTGAAAATGTTTTCTCCCAATTTAGAGCTTGAGCTTTCAGGTTGTTCTGAGCCTTTGCAGAACAAAAGATTTTAATTTTGATCAGATGCAATTTTATGCCAAGTCTCAAAGAACTTTGCTGAAAATCCTGAGGACTTTCTTTTTTTCTAAAAGTTTTATGCTTTTATTTTTCACATTTAAGAACATGACCCATTTGTAGTTTTTTTTTCAAAGTTGTGACGTTTAACCATGTGTACTCACTATTAAATTGGACCTAACTGATGAGTGTGTATGTGCACAAAGGGATGTATAAGTCAATGGAAATCAATACAGGGAGTGGGGGAAAGAGGAGATGGGCAAAAACGTACCTAATGGGTACAATGAACACTATCTGGGTGATGGGCACACTTATAACCCTGGATCAAGATTACAAAAGTGATCCTTGTAACCAAAAACATTTGCATCCCCTATAATACTTTGAAATTAAAAAAAAAAAAAAGTTGTGAGGTTAAAAGTTAAGTTCAACTTTTTTGCCTATGTATGGCCATATGTGGCTGCCCCAGGACCATTTGTTGAAAAAGCAAACTTTTCTTCATTGAATTTTTACCTTTGTCAAAAAATCAATTGAGGATATTTGTGTGGGTCTATTGCTGGGATTTGTATTCTGTTCTATGGATTTATGTGTTTATTCTTCTTTCAGAGTATAATGTCCTGATTACTATAGCTATAAAGGAGGCCTTAATTGACTAAAGAGATTGTTCCATTTTATTCTTATTTCAAGATTGTTAGAGCTACTCCAGTACCTTTAATTCTCCACATAAATTTTAGATTTGTCTATGCTTACAAAAATCTTTGTAGATATTTTTGTAGAGTTTGCATTAAACCAATGATCCATTTGGGGAGAATCTTTATTATATTGAGTCTCCCAATCCATGAACATGTTATATCTCTCTATTTTTCTTTGATTTCTTTCATCAGCATTTTGTAATTTTATTATACATATATAATATATATTTTTTCACATATAATTCATTAAAATATACCTACATTTGTCATTATGTTTGGAGCAATTGTAAATGGTATTGTGCTTTTAATTGCTGTTTTTCTCATGCTTTTGAGTACAAAGAAATGTGTTTAAAATTTGGGAGATTCATTTTGTATTCTATGCTCTTTCTTGTTCGAGGAGTGCTTTTTGTAGATTACTTGTGGCTTTCTACATAAACAATCATGTTGTCTGTAACCATAGAGTTAGTTTTATTTCTTTCTTTCCAATCAGTATGACTTCAATTTCTTTTTCTGGCCTTATTTCTGTGACTACAACTTCAGTATTATGCTGAATAAGAGTGTTGAGAGATGACATTTTTGCCTTGTTCCCAATTTTAAGCTTTTAAATAGCATTTAAGCTTTCACTGTTATGTTGTTAGTTGTAGTTTTTAATATCTTTATCAAGTTGAGAATTTATTATGAATGAGTGTTAGATTGGTTAAGAGTATTGTACAGTCTTCCTGATCTTGCATAATTCTCTGATTTCAGATTTTGAGATATCAGTACCATTGGTGGTAAGTAGAGCACCTTTCTTCCTGTCCTGCCTATGAGGTCACTTTGCCTGTTCTGGGAGTGTTAATGTCTCTGATCTTTCATTTAAGGGCCCTATGAAAGTATTTAGGAATGAGAAGAAAGCTTCAACTCTTCAGAAAAGGTTTTAGAACTGTTTTATGCACCTTTTGGAATAAATGTTGCTATTTAGCAGGAATCTATCAAATATTTATATTTACTGTTGTATACCTTTTCATTGTTGAGATAGAAAATAAAACCCTCATCTATCTCTAGGCACTGAGAGATACCCAAATTTGTCAAAAAGAGCTTTGACTGAAGAGTGACATAGCTTAGTTAACACACGGCAGATATGGCGCAGTGAATTACTTGGCATATGGCATTCCACTGATTTTAATTCTTATGAAGAGCTATGGCAAGGGGTCTCATCCAAACACTGAAGCAAGAACCAATTTCCCTGAGCAACATCTCCCTAGGCGTAAACTGTTAACAGCATTTGGGCAGAAAAATGGTTGTTTGCCATGATAAGAAACCTCTTTTTAAGTTCCCTTAGAATCCTGCTAAAAAGGCTGAAACAGCACATAGAACACTGTGCATGTTGGGTGAGTTTCTGTCTAAACTGTAGCGAGTGAATCTGTAAGTACTAACAATAAAAACTGACAGAAAGAAGCATGGGGACACGTATGCTGAGTGAATGAATGATCCACTTTTCCTAAGGCACAATTCTTGTCCTCCTTCTTCTCTTGCTAATCCACCTACTCCTCTCTTGCCCTCAGAGGGATATGTAGAATCATAGTGCTTTACTAAGAAAAAGACTTTGTGCTTCAGACTAGATCTATAGCTACTTTGGGGTGAATTTTCTTAATTATCTAGTCCAAGAAATTCTTTTCTGAGGTAAGGCCAAGGCTTCTGGTGGAAAATCTTACTCATTTCACAGATTTAATGTCTATTCATAAGAAAATTGAAAATAATTTGTTTCATCATTCATCTAACAAATATTTATAGAGTAGTTATTATATGTAAGATTTATAACTGATCAACATTGAGCTATTAATCAACCTTGCCACTAATGTCATAAAAATATCTTAAATTCTGCATGGTGTCTCTTTAAGGAAAAAAAAATTATTGCCATTTAGTATATTTGAAAAAAATATCTCTGATTGAGCATTTTAGAAGTTTGACTAGCTTTTTTTTTGGAGTAAACTTTTTCTATTTACATCACTGTGAATAACTACATGATCTCAGCTTATCCTTGAATTTATCAAGTGTCTTGAAATCCACTAGAATGAACCTGACCAATGACCATGGTTAAAAAAGAAGTCTGATGGCATTTCTTAGATTAGAATCATTTACTTAACAACTTCCTTCCACTAATCTATTTCTATCTGAATCATAGCCACATATAGTCCTTGCTTTCTTTCTTTAAGCTCTTCTTCATCTTGAGTTTTGGAACAAATGTGGTATATTTATATCTTTCTCAGATTGTCAGCATTATTTGCAACATCCCAGTTGATAAAGTATTTACTTTGTAAGTTTCGTGTTAATATATTTATTTTAACCGATTTTGATACGGTTTTGTAGCCTCAAGATCACAAGGCTCATTAACCAAGAGATAAAAATGAGGTCGGTCAGGTTTGTGTTAACATGGAAATTCCACGGAGCCGTTACCTTCTACCTGCACAACTGCAGGATCTCAGCCCACTGAAAACTCTCTCTTGGTATTGCTGAGACTCCTCAGAGGGTGTTTCACATTTGTTCAGCTCTGATTTTACACATCTATGTTTTGTTGTTTTTCCCCCAAGTCTCCACTGTTATTATATCAACTTATCTTTTATCATATCTGCTCTGATTGTGGCATCTCATTGCAGCCCAAACAAGCCAGAATTTAATAGACATTACTTTTCTTTCTACCATTAAAATGACCTTCATGAAGAAACCAGACTCAAGAGGCTACATCTGGTATGATTCAATTTATATGACATTCTAGAAAAGGCAAAATTATAGAAACAGAGAATAGATAATATTTCCCAGGATCTGTGGGTGAGAAGAGAACTGCGTATAAATGGCCATAAAGGACTTTTTGGGCGTTTATGTAACTATATCCCCATTGTGGTTGTGGCTGTGCAATTTATGCATTTGTAAAAGCTCACAGAACTATATAATATAAAGGGCCTATTCTACATTATGTAAATTAAATTTCAATTAATATACATATATTTTATAAAAACATTTCCTTTAACTTCTGGCTACTTCCATAGTGGAGTACAATCCCTGTAGCTGAATTAGATGTTAGAAGGAGGGCACAAATTATAATCTCTTCTTCATCCTTTTGGTCTCACTACATGTACCTCCTCCTTCCCTTTCTTTAGCCAAAACAGAAGCCTCTGTGTAAATATCTTCATAGCAGTAGACTCCTAGGTTTAGTGATTTCAGCTGTAGATATATGAAAAAAAAATATTTAAATTTTCTTAAATGGAATTGAAAATAACCCTAGTTTTATTGCAAAAATTGTTCTGTAACAATGTTCAACTTTTAATCAGTGGGTTGTATAATAATTTTATGTTTAAAAAAGACACATTGAATTGACTTGATGTATGACTCACTGTAGTAGTGAATTTTGCAACAGATGGATAGTCCAAAACTAAACAAATCCCTGCATTCCACAATAACATTTCTGCTATCTTGATTTTACGGTGTATGCTTTGAGCACCTCTCAGAAGGTACTCTTTCCATCTTTATGGAGTTATGAACATTAAAATGGTATTATATACAACAGAAATGTCTCTCACTTAAACTCACTCACTCTGGTTCTACCTTTTTTAGAGTTTCAAGGAGTTCTTATCTCTTTCCATAAAAAAGTGTGAAAAACTAAAATGTTTTTCCTGAGTGTTTTATCCTTCAGCCTGACTTTATTATATGATTTGATTTTTATTTCCCTGTAGTAACTTGATCCTCTTTTCTAATCTGGTTTATTATTATTGCCATTATTAGTAGTAGTTGTATTTACTTATTTTTCATTTTTTTTTTAATTTTATAGCTCAGAACTGAACACAGTTCTGGGGGGATCTAATGAGAAGAGATTCAGAAATATCACAGCATTGATTGTAGATATTATCTTTCTATTCATGTAACCTGAGTTGAAATTGACATTTTTTTGACATTTGTGTGACTTGAATTTTATAAATACTGGTTTAATTTTTCCTTCTATTTCAGCTTTATATCATTCATAAATTTCATCAATATGCATTAAAGATCCTTATTTAAGTCACTGGATAAAATATTTTAAGGCACAGGATGGAAGATAATACTCAAGATCAGTGTGACCCATTAATTGGAAACCTCTGGGTATAGTTGTTCAATCAGATACAAATTCACCTACTCGTGTAACCATTCAACTCTTATTTCTCCACCTTATTCATAAAGATATCATGAGAGAATTTTAAGTATCTTATTGAAATCTGGATATTTCTTGTCTACTGCATTTTTCTGATTTTCTAGTCTAGTAAGCCTGTCAAAAAAGAAATTGAATTTAGTCTAACAAGGCTTATTCTTAGTCAAACTGTGGTAGTGATTACTGCTTTCTTTTCTACTTGCTGTCAACTCATCCCTGTAACTATCAATTCTGAATTCTTGCCTGAAATTGATGTGAAACCCTCTGGTTTTCAAAATATAAATATTTTTCCTTTTCAAAAGTCACAGTTGCAATTTTGCTAGCTCCAGACTTATGGAGTCTTTTCTGTTTTCAATGAATCCTGAGAATTTTTTTTCCTCTTCAAGGAATATTTCACAAGTAAAAAGGAGTTTAATAAGGAAATGAATATTTTTTTCCACCAGTCTATTAAAGTCTTATTAAATAATTTATAAAAATCAATAGGAAAGTGACAAATGTCAAATGAAAAAATGTGCAAAGAATGTGAACATTTCCTGAATAAAATGAAAATAAATGTTTTTAATTAATATAGTATCATTCTCTTCAACAAGTTACTGTTTCTCACTCATAAAGTTACCAAAAATTCATTCATTTCCTGAATTTATCCAAAAAGTTTTAAATTGTTTAATTTACTCCAGGTTCTATTCTGGAAGTTGGGGATTGGAAATTGGGTATGAAATGAAGTTATTTTCTTGCCTTTCTGGCATTCAAATTATAATTCAAAGCTGAGGGAAACAAAAGCACGGGTCCTATAAATGAGATTATTTCTAACAGTGATATGAGTTACCTTGGAGAATTAGCTTTAATTTATGCACTTAAATATTTAATATGTGAATGTAAATCTCTCTCTTTTTTAACCTTCTAAGCTGAGGATTTATTAAGCATAGAGTATCATTTTTACAAAATTAACATATGGGGAGTTATCCTTCAGAAGGGAAAAAGTAACATAAACATAATAGCCATTGGAAATATAGAGGAAGTAATCCATGAAGCAAAAGAGGAATACTTAATTTTGTACAAAGAGCAAGTGAAATAAATATATTTTAAAGCTCTATAATATTTTAAAATATTAATTTCCCAATTAAATTATTTCCAATGGTAACACAAAAAAAGAGGAAAGTGAAAAGAAATATTAATAACTTATATTTGTTAGAAATGTCAATTAGGGGGCTTAAAATGTTTATTTCTTTGAATCCAATAATTTCCTAAAACAGTAAATGCTTTAAGACAGGCATTATTTTTTATAGCAAAAAGATTTAATAATCTTTATGACCAATATAAGACAAATAGGTACATAAACGGTGGTGAAGCTATGTTAACAATTATTATGCTGCCAATTAAAATGGAATTTTCCAAAAATCTAATTACCCTTAATTAACAAATTATAGTCATAATCCTCAGTAACAAAAACATGTTATAAATAGTATATATGATTTTAACTTTTTGGTAAAAAAGTCTGGCTGACATAAAACATATAATTGACAAAATGTTTATAACAGAAATATACAAAGAACATTTATATAACCAGCATAATAAAATAAATGAACAAAAGTATAAGGAAAAAAAAATTCCCAAACAGAATTACAAATGAAAACTAAACAAAGAAAATCCTGCTTCCTTTAGTATTCAGTGTGAAAGGAAACAAATGGGATATAACCTTTTGTATTAGGTTGTGAAAAATTTAAAAGTGCTGGTAGGGATGTGGAGAGATGTTGGATGGACTGAAAAGATAATCAGGAAATATTTAGTAATATGTTTTCAATGCACTTACACTTTGATCTAGCCACCCACTTCTGGAAATCTATTCTTGGAAATGAATGTATCAGCATATCTGTGCAATGATATTTATTATAGCATTGTCTGATTGGTCATAAATAAGGGAAGGATAAAATCCATAGGCACATGCATATGTACTATGTATTATTCTGAAGGTACTAAAAAGAATATGTTAGAATTGTGTGCATCAATATAGATTTAGGGATATGATGTATTTTTACAAGAAAAAGGAAATTGCAGAGAAATGTATGATTCCATATTTGTAAACTTTAAAAAAAATTTCATGTGTAATATGTATTAGACTATTAATATTGATTTCACTGGAGGAAGAGAAAAGAGACAGGGTACAGGAAGATAAACACAAGCAAAACAAATTGGAATAAATACACATGACATAATTCAATTGGAAACATAAATGGTAAACTTCTAGCAGTAATATTTAAAATGTGTAAGAATTGCATATGCTCATGAACCACATAACAGGCATGAATTAAAATATTAATATGAAGCTCCAGAAAATTTTATTTTTAACTTGTTAATATTTTAATTTAATTCTGAGACAAATTATCATTTCTATTAAATAAGCAGAACAAAATAAAGAAGGAAGGAAAAAATGACTGGGTTATTGGAATTTCCAGTACTTTTGATTTTCTAAATAATTGATATTGTGGAATACATATGTGTGTAGATATATAATCTCTAAGTATTTGGTAATTAGTATATGCTTTATAGTTGTATATTATAATATGTAATATATTTTCTAAGCATTTTATAATTAGTATATATTTTATAGTTATAAATAAATAATTTTATATAATGAAAAGTTTACTATGTTAAAAATTGTGGGTAACACAGAAATAATTTTGTCATGAAACTCCAGAGGGAGTTTTCCAAAGCAAAGTCAAAGCTCTCAAGGAAAGAATTCTGACTATATATTTAAAAATTATCCCAAAGAAGAAAAGAATATATTGAGATTACATCTTGAAAATGTGAAGGGAGAAACTTTCTCAAGCATGAGATTCTTAAACATTGTATGTACCACCCCTATACAATGATCTAGGGGACAAAGACTTACTACTCCCTGTTCTACTCCTTCTGTAAGAAGCCCCAAATAACCAGATAGGGAAAAATCTGAGTGAGTGCTAGAGACGAGGCAAGCTTGCCTACATCCATATGTCCTGAACTTCAACTGTAAAACTAAAGGGAAGGATGACAACATTGGCACAGGTTTTTGACAATTGAGGAGGTTAATCTCAGTATTTCAGTCATAACTCCAGTTGCAACTTACAACTTAGAAGACCTTTTGGGCATGGCCTGGAGTATAATGGGGGACTAGAGAATAGATGGAGACCATATAGGGTTAAATCTTTGGGTTTTAATTCTGTTTTTGTTTTGCATCTAGAAAGCAACATACTCAAAAACAGATTCAATAGAAGGTCCCCATCTGTGCTGAGGTCACAATAAACAAAAAGCTGAGAGTTGGACAGTACACGGTAGGTTATGCCAGACTCAGGGAAAACAACTAATATTGTTGGGGGAAAAAAAAAAAACACCTCAGATGATTAGATCAAGTTATAAGCAGCAGAAGCAACTGCCCACAGGCAGAAATACCAAGTATGGACAATAGTAAACACAATTCAGGGCAGTAGTTCAAGTTGCTTGGAAATTCCAGGAATCCTCATTTCTAGGAGACCAGCTATTGATCCACCTTAGCCACAAGCAAGGTTCCTCATTCACCTATTTAGAACTCAGGAAAATCAGTAAGAAAAAATCGAACAAGCCTATCAAAAAGTGGGCAAAGGACATGAATAGAAATTTTTCAGAAGAAGATATAAGAAGGGCTAACAAACATATGAAAAAATGCTCAACATCTCTAATCATCAGGGAAGTGCAAATCAAAACCACAATGAGATATCACTTAACTCCAGTGAGAATGGCCTTTATCAAAAAGTTCCAAAACAATACATGTTGGCATGGATGTGGAGAGACAGAAACACTCATACACTGATAGTGGGACTGCAAACTAGTGCAACCCCTGTGGAAAGCATTATGGAGATACCTTAAACAGATTCAAGTAGACCTACCATTCGATCCAGCAATCCCATTATTGGGCATCTACCCAAAAGAACAAAAGACATTCTATGACAAAGACACCTGTACCCGAATGTTTATAGCAGCACAATTCACAATTGCAAAGATGTGGAAACAACCCAAATGCCCATCAATTCATGAGTGGATTAGTAAATTGTGGTATATGTATACCATGGAGTATTACTCAGCTATAAGAAATAACAGTGATATGGAATCCCTTTTGTTCTCCTGGAGAGAGTTGGAACCCATTCTATTAAGTGAAGTATCCCAAGAATGGAAAAACAAGCACCACATGTACTCACCAGCAAATTGGTTTCCCTGATCATCACCTAAGTGCACATTTGGGAATAATACCAATTGGGTATCGGACAGATGTGGAGAGTTGGGGGAGGGGATGGGTGTATACCTACATGATGAGTGCGATGCGCACTGTCTGGGGAATGGTCACGCTTGAAGCTCTGACTCAGGGGGATGGGCGGGACATGGGCAATATATATAACCTGAACTTTTGTACCCCCGTAATAAGCTGAAATAAAAAAAAATGTTCCTCATTCACAATCATTGTTGGTGTAATTCATAAACAGGTCAACAGTGATTCTCATTATTCCTAGATCTTACAATCAAGAATCACTACACATTTGAGTCAAAACTGTACTAAACACAGCACATTATATAAGTTTATCATACATGAAATGTCTGATTTTGAATCAAAAGTGTTGTTTATTATATCTCAAACAAAAAGCAGTACAAGTAATCAAAGTTTGCACCTAAACTATCAACAAAATTTTGTCATCTTAACAGTAGCTTGTTTATGCCAGCAGTGAAGAACCCTGGAGAGCTAGTGGCAATGAAATCACCAAAGGCATTTTCCACAGCTTGTTGAGAATTGAATATTTTTCCTTGCAAGAAGTGGCCCAAAGCCTGGAAGAAGTGGTAGTCAGTTGGTGCAAGGTCTGGTGAATTACGGTGGATGATAGAGACTTTTCAAGTCCAGCTTCTGTAGTTTGAGCAGCATTGTTTGTGTGACATGTGGCCTGAGCATTGTATTGCAAGAGGATTGGCCTGTCTCTAGGGACCAATCTCAGCTGGTTAATTGGAAGTATCCCCATCATTTCATCCAACTGGTTGCAGTAGATATCCACTGTAGTCGACTGAACAGATTTCATGAAGTTGTAGTGGATAATACCCACGCTGGAACACCAAACACACACCATTATCTTTTATTGATGAATATTCAGTTTGGGATTATGTTTAAGCACTTCATCTTTATCCAACCACTGTGCCCAAAGCTTGCAATTGTGAAAAAGAATCCACTTTTCATCACATGTCACAATGCCATGTAGAAAAGGTTTACCTTTATGTCATGACAGCAACGAAAGGCATGCTTTGAGAGGATTTCTCATCTAATGCTTGTTTAATTCATGTGGAACCCATCTATCTGGCTTCTTTACCTTGACCATTTGTTTTAAATGGTCCAATATTGTTGGAATAGGAACATCAAACCTTGTTTCTAATTCACATGTAGGTTGAGATGGATTTACTTTCACTACAGCTTTCAACTCATCATTATCCCCCTTGGTCTCAGGTCACCCATGTGGCTCATTTTCAAGATTAAAATCACCAGAAAGGAACTTCTCAAACCATTGATGTACTATGCATTCCTCAACCACATCCTTCCCAAATACTTCGTTGATGTTTCATGCTGTCTGCACTGCATTGGTTCCATGATAGAACTCATATTAGAAAACAACATGAATTTTTGACTTATCCATAGTTTGACAAAAGTTGCTCTAAATAAATTTGAAAGATAATCACAAGCCAAAACATGTATTTGAAAGACTGAGATGTACCTTCACAATAAAAAATAAAACAAGAAGTGTCAAAATGAAATGTCAGCGACATCAATTCTCAAATTTAGTACTTAAGAAAATCAGACATTTTATGCTTAATAACCTAAATACAATCAAGACCAAAGGGATTAGAGTTAATATTGCAAACAGAAAAAAAAAAAAAAAACTTTAAAGGCATTAAAATTATTAACTCAGAATTTTTTGTGATATAATAATATGCTATTACATAAAAGGTTACATAGCAGGCTGTTGTACAAAACATCCAGAAAAAATGAAAATTAAAAGACATGAAAGATTGATGCAACACTTTCCTAATCCTTCCTTTCTAAGTTGATGTCTCCACCATCTACTCAGTTGCTCAGGATAAATTTGAGGAATCAAAGTTTCATTCTTTTGTTTACCCCACAGTCCACATTCAGTCCATCAGAAAAGAACTGTTGGCTCTACCTCCAAAGCATATTCAGATCTAGTCATTTGTCACTATCTCCAATGTTAGCACAAGAGTCCAGACAGAATTATCTCTTGACTTGATTACTACAGGAGCTTCCTATCATTCTCTCTGTTTCTACACTTGACCACTACAGTCAGTTTTCAATATAGCAGTAAAATGATTGTTTTCCGAAGGATAAATCAAATCATAATACTCCCCAGCTTGTTACACTCCGCTACGTCCTCCTCTTCTTCATCATTATAGCAACCTTACAGGAGGGGCCCACTCTACCTCTCTGAATTTGTTCCTATCCCTCTCCCCAGCATTCGCTGCGCTTCAGTCACCTTGAACTTCTTCCTGTCCCTTGCCTCAAAGGTTTCAAACCATTTCCCTCTGGCTGTACTGTTCTTCCCCTGAATCTCCATGTGTTTGGCTCCTTCACACCACTGGGATCTTAGCTGAATTATGCACTTCCCAGAAAGGCCTAAGGGAGCTAAAAACCAGCCATCTCAGTCTTGATCAGGGAATTTGTGCTCATGGTTCTCCCTCTCTTTTCTCCCACTCCCAGCTTCCCTGGTTGGCCTGCCTCACTTAGGTAAGGTCTCTGCTCAGACATTAGCTCCTCTAAAGGGCCTTTTCTTAGCACTCTTTATAAAATAGCCCTCTCTTCCTGTCCTTCTCTAGTCACATACTTTGCTTTTTCTTTACATCCTATGCCATACTTCAGATAGTAAAAATTGTTTTGTGTTAGCTTGTTTATTTTGATTTCTGGCACTAAAGTGCCTGCCCCATGGGCACAATGACTTTGTCTGATGTGTTTATTACTATGTTTTCAACACCTAAAATATTTTTCTGGCAATTATAGATGTTCAAAAGACATTTGCCAAATGAGTGAATTAACTGATTAACTGCCTGATTTTTGCTCTAGTATTTTTTATTTCAAAGTAAATATTACTTTCAGTTATTTTAATGCTAGTGAGGATTATATTGACAGAGAAACTGCAAATCTTTTTTGTTTTTCTTGTACTTGTGGACATTAAAAGTTCCTTAAAATAAAAACGATTGGAAAAATGAGCAATTAACTCTGGGACAGAGATATATTTCCTTTTGAATGGAGATATTTTAATGATTAATGCATACAAAGGGAAGATTTAAACTCTCCCCTTGCCATTGATTTGTGATCTTATTGAGCAGCTTGTCTTAGTTTGGATAACCACACACTGTGTGATATTGCGGTATTGCCATGTCGAGATGGTTGTAGTTGTCAAACCGGGAGACTTTAAAGGCAATTCACTTGTTTTTAAAAAAGGTTTCAAAAAGATTCTGGACCACGCCTAAACCCACAAGTTGCAGTCTGTTATTCATTATATACAATCTTAAGAGCTGTTCCAAGTTGTCGTGATTGGTTGGCACGCTGGCATTTAATGTTCTGCATGAGCCACAAGGCACAGCTAGAAATGCTCTTTAATGTTTTGAATCACTAATTTTATTACCCAAACTTAAAAAAAAAAGGCTTACACAATAAGTGCTTTTGATTTATATTAAAATGCAAAAGGAATCTAATATAAAATAATCCTGGCCTCATAATACTATAGTTCTGGACACTCACTCCCTCACATTGAAATATTTTATGGTTTACATAATATATATACATAACATGTATTATTATACATAGATACTATCATGCTTCCAAATTATTGATAGGCAGATAATTTCCTTTAGTTCTGGTTTATGATTTAATTTATTGTTTTTCTTTACTTCATATGTCTAGTCTATCGTCTATCTATCTACATTTGCTATCAAAATTGGGGGGAGTAGGTTTAATCATACATTAGAATAATGTAACTAACTAATAATAATCATCAAAGTATTCTTTAATTGACTGGATATCTTACATTCACAGCTTAGACACCTGAGGAATTTAGCCATTCTCCTGTATTCACTCAAAGTAAACCCCTTTTATATCAACATTAGCCAGGATCAAAATATATTATGTAGCTGTCAGTGATAAACTCAGCCTTGAATTATAACAAGACAAAATAAAAATAAGTGTAAGAGTGATAATTTGAGAATGCTGCTAAAAACTTTCTTCCTAGATTTCAAGCAACCAATGTAAGGAGAAAAGCGCAGTTACGAGATTTATGGTATCTGAGTTCATTTTTTTCAGCCCTTTGTCAAGTGTTGGAGCTCTGCTTTCTTAGTTACTCCTGTTTCCAAAAGAGAGATTACCACTCTTTAAAAGCCTTGGGAAAAGCAAAGGAAAACAACAAAAATGCTGAAGCAAGTGCTAACATTACAAAAAGAAATGCATGTGTGTGTGTATGAATATGAATTACCTGGAAAGCTGTCTTAATACTTCTCTATACTGAGAGGAAAAAGAAAATATGTGTAGACTCTCATGTTTGTACAATGGTTTTTACTGAATTACTTTGGTTTGTTGAAAAGCTTATTAATGCTAAAAATTCCAGGGGTTCTCCTCAAGGACTATCTGCAATACTATATTGTTTTCTAGAAAATTTATCAATTATGCTAACCAAAATTTTATTTATCTTTAAAGGATTCCTTAAAAAATATGTCATAAATTGGTAGGTTCAGAAGAATACCCAGTTTATTTTTCTTTATTAAAGTAGTGTCTAATGAAGCAAGCTAAATAAATATATCTTTTTTTTTTAACCTAGGAATGGAGATTATATAACTCTTCTTAGCAAAATAATTCTCCTTAGTAGCTTGGTAAGAAAATTCTCTCTATGAACTAACTTAATTCTCAGTATAATTTAAGCCTATTATCACTCGTTTTAGGTTTTACTTGTTTCCTGGGCATATGGAAAAGCTTCTTAGTGTAGCTGGACTTCTGTTGCCTTTAAGGTATAATGCTCCCAAGTCATTAATATTGCATTACAATTGTAAGTTTGGTGACTAAATACAGTTTTTAAAATGTAAACCTCTAGCAATAATGTTTATTTATCCATATTAAGATTAAAAATTATCTAGGACATTTTCTAAATTCATGAATTTACTTTGGTAAATTTGTCTTAAAATTTCCATGAAAAATTGATGTTTTTTTTGTCTATAAAAAGTAGGGGAACCACATCTTAGACTTTGCTTCAAATTGGGAAAATTATATGTCTCTTGTGACCGCAATTCTGAATACAAAATTATTTTAACAAAATTATTTGTGTGTCTTTCCAGTCTCAAATACGTAATGTTTATGTATTTGTATGGTTTTTTTTTTCACAATTTTTTTTTATTCTTATTTCAGCATATTGTGGGGATACAAAAGTCTAGGTTATGTACATTGCCCTTGCCCCCCCCCACATCCGCGAGTCAGAGGTTCAAACGTGTCCATCCCCCAGACAGTGCGTATCGCACTCATTATGTGTGTATACAGCCATCCCCTCCCCCACCCACATCTGCCCGACACCCGATCAATGTTATTCCTAAATGTGCTCTTAGGTGATGATCAGTGAAACCAATTTGATGGTGAGTACATGTGGTGCTTATTTTTCCATTCTTGGGATACTTCACTTAGTAGTTCCAACTCTTTCCAGGAAAATACAAGAGGTGCTATATCACCATTGTTTCTTATAGCTGAGTAGTACTCCATGGTACGTATACTTATACCACATTTTATTAATCCACTTATGTATTGATGGGCACTTGGGTTGTTTCCACATCTTCGCAATTGTGAATTGTGCTGCTATAAACATTCGGGTGCAGATTTCTTTGTTATAGAATGTCTTTTGTTCTTTTAGGTAGATGCCCAATAATGGGATTGCTGGATCAAATGGTAGGTCTACTTGTATCTGTTTAAGGTATCTCCATATTGCTTTCCACAGAGGCTGCACGAGTTTGCAGTCCCACCAGCAGTGTATGAGTGTTCCTTTCTCTCCACTTTGTTTTATTGTAGATGGAATAGGGACGGTTTAGACAAGATCCAGCTATTTTGAAATCATTGCAGGCAATTTCCAGTGCTGTCTTTAAGAGTTTGCCCATCTGTTATTAAGATTTGGGAAATAATTGGCACACATCTAGTTAATTGTGGCTGTGCAACAATAACAAAACAACAAAACAAATTAGATCACTGTTCATTATTGATCAGCATCTCAGCATTTAGCCTCCTAATCAGTGAAAAAAACTGAATCTAACTGAAATGGTAAATTTCACAGTTCCTTTAAGATATGAGTTTTCAGTACATCTTACAAGAATAGAAAATGCTAGTGTCGTGTGGGTTAAAATACATTAATTCCACATAAAGCACTCTACAAAAGGAAAGGATATTTGATTTGTATGGCTTTAAAGTTTTAACAGATGAGTCTATCCCTGTGAGACCACAGACCATTTACCATCACTAGATTGATTTCTTTCAATGCTAAAGGCTTGATGGTACTTTTCAGTGCAGTTCATTGTGAGCAGAATGATACTTCAAATACACATTAACTAAAGAGTCTTCAGAGGCTGCATTGAGATGAAACTCTGAGTGGCAGTGGGGATACTAGCATTTAATAAGAAGCAGAATTCTTGATGAACTTTACATACAATAATAAAACTGTTAATAATTTCTAAGTTTCTATATAGGCATTGAAATAATCGAATAGCCATGTGATTAGTTCACTACTGTCTTAAGACAAGGTAATTTGTAGTATTTTTTAGTGTTTTTTTTTTAATTTATTCAATGTATGTTCTGTATTTTTTCCTAACATTATTTTGTCTGTAAGATGGATACATTTTCAAGATGGATACCCCAAATGACAGCAGGTATCAATTAAAGGGAGCAGGCAATATTTCAATATTAAGATGTTGAAATCTAATTTCTACTAAAGGGAATTTTATTTTATAAATATTCAGTTAAATAACATGGGAAAATAAGGGAGACGATACTGTAAAATTAAGACACAACATTAAACACCATAGTCATCTTTAAATGTGAGAATTTTAGATCATTTAATTTCCTTTCTTAATGCTTTTCTATATTTTCTCCATACTCATTTTTGAAATCAGAAAAATATATAAGACCATAATCATTTTAAGGAGGAAAATGTGTTAGGGAAGTTGTCTACCAGCAGTTTTGCCTATTGTAAACAGTGAAAAGGGCTGAAGACTAGGAAATCTCTTTTGAACAGACCAAATGAAGCAAATGAATGTGGGTGTTAAATTAATTTTTCATGATAACTATTCCCAAATTTGTTCATATCTACTAGGTTATTTGTGGCTCAAAAATTAATTTAAACTTCAATAATTATGTTCATTGTACTCTGTTATCAAAATTAGATAATTTTCCCTGTCACTTTATCACTTTGGGTTGTACAGTGGGAAAGAAAAGAAACTTTTATCTGAGGAATGCGAACCTCCTCAAAGTTATCAGGCCAAGAGAGGCATGAGAATGAGACAGCAGTCACATCCCACTTCCCCCTTAAGCTAAGTAATCATCTTTTGAAGCTGTTTGCTCTCCCCACAAGTAGCTATAAGTTAACCTATCAGTGATGCATGCTGAGCACCATAGCTCATACAATCTATAGACGATCATTAATCAATGTTATTTCTGTAAACCAATGAGAATTCCTGATGAACAACTTTGTATCAGGCCACTCCCTGCTCCCCTTTTTGCTTTTAAAAACCTGCTTGTAACAAATGCCCAACGGATCCCATATCCAAGGTTATTTGGAACTGAGTATTCCAGGCAGTGGCCCTCATTTTGGCTCAAGTAAACTCTTTATATTTTGTGCCTTGGTTTCTTTCTTTGGCTTGACAAAATATGTGTGTGTGTATTTTTTAATATATATGTTTATGTATTAATATATATCTTAACATATATGTGTGATATTTATGTTAAGATATACACCTATATATGTGCGTGTATATGTTAAGATATATATATTTGTGCAATGTCGGTGTGTGTATGCAAATAGTTCTGGTATGGTGTAGGGCTAAACTTATCACCCTTGAATTTGTTTTTCATTTCCTGGCTAATTCATTAAGAATTCTTCATATAGATGTCCTCTTCTCAATTTTGTTAGTGTTTATTGTCTGACCTGCCCAGGTGAGTAATTTGGATATAGAGTTCATGCCCCAGTGTATGCTAGGTCTGTTTTTGCAAAGACATAAATTCTTTAAGACTCTGACACCCATTTTTTTCCCACTCTTTCTGCCATGGTATACACTCAAAAAACATTTATTGATAGAGTGACTTGAAAAAATGTTTTAATATCATGTCAACTTAATGTGATAATGTGCATAGTGGTCCACTTTCCAATGTAAAGGTGAAATCTCTCTCAATTCCCCATGAACATTTATTGCTTCACTGTGAGTCCTATAATAATCTCATCATATTATGGAATAAAACTTTTTGATTTTTAAAATCTGATTAAGTTTATTCTTGCTTAAAATTAATCCTGTAAAACATTCTTACCTTTTCTCAGTTTGCCACCAAAATTCATTCAAGAGAGAAAAAGAAATGAAAATAATTTGAGCATAAATTCTTGAGCTAAACTACTGAAAATTTATAGAGTTAGCCCTAATTATTAAGTCAATGACACTATTTTATATCAAAAAAGCAAGCAAGCAAAACATATCAATAAACAAACAAACCCAAACAAGCTAGATATGACATTTGTGATAATTGGTCTTTGCCTCATGAAACAGTAGCCCTCCTATTTGATTACCTGCTCCAGTTTCTGCCTATTATTTAAAGACCTAGCTCTTTTCCATAAAAACTTAGCTGTAAATGCTGCTTTTGGGGTTACTAGGAAATTGAGTTCTCTCCATCAATGGCTGTCTACATTTCTTGAGAATTTTGGACTTCCAGAAAACAGAAAGACAGAAGTTGGAGAAGGAGACAATTGTTGACAATGCATACCGGGGGATGTATATTATTTTTGCTTTTTTAGTTTACTGAGTCTGAGACTCTGTAAATTGGGAGGTAGTTGTAGGATGAGCATCTTGTAAGGACAGCTGAACTACACCCATTTAATTCATGCTAGGAATGGAACTATACCTGGGACGGTGGAATCAGCCTTCCCTTGAGTTTCAATCTTAAGCAGGAAATATGGCCTCACTTGATTGGTGAGAGAAGGAAGCTAAAGAATGTCCACAATTCCTGTATTCCTTTAGGGTGTGTAGAGATCTTGCCTGCTTAGAGGATGAGTAAAATGGGAAAAAGGAAACTAATTTAGAGATTATAAAAACATATCACAGAAGATGGAGGAAATTCATAATTTTAAAATTCATTATTTCAGGTCCAGTTTATTATCTAAGACTATATATCCTTAAGGAGAACAATTTAATTCTAAGGATCAAAAATGAAAACTATAAGAAGTAAAAGAGGCAATAAAAAGACAAGAGGGAAAGAAAAGATTTCAGCCTCTCCAAAATTTAATAGTAAAATTAAAATTCTTACTGGACGAGGGCAATAACAAGATTGTTTTCAATAGGCAAAGTCTCAAAAGGTACAATGAAGAACTTCAGAATTATAATTAATTGAGAAAAAGTTAATGTAAAGAACTCAAGAATGGAAAAGGAACAACCAGGACTTAAAAGTCCAGATAATTCCAAAAAACTGAGAGAGTACTGAGAGCATGTGTGTGTGTGTGTGTGTGTGTGTGTGTGTTGGAAGTGGGGTAAGTGGGGAGTGTGATAAAACTATCATTAAAGAGATTTTATTTCTTTTATGCTGAAATGAAATACAGATTTAAATATATATGTAGATAGATAGATAACATAATAAGAAAATATAAATCAATAGAGGAAAAAAAACCTAAAGAAAATAAAAAATAAAAACTTACAGGGAAGTATCAAAGAAACTACAAAGATTCTAGAATAAGTCATATTACGGACTGAATACTTATTTACTTCCAAAATTCATATGATCATGGTATTATGAGTCAGGGTCTTCAGAAAGTAATTAGAATGAGATGAGGTCATGAGGGTGGAGTGCTCTTGAATGGGATATGTCCTTATAAGAGTTCCCAGAGAGCTTGTTTTCTCTCTCTACCACCTGAGGAATACTCCCACAATGAGAAATCAGTAATCTGAAACCCAGAAGAGGGCCTTCACAGAATGGAATCATGCTGGCACTCTGATTTTGGACTTCCAGCCTCCAGAACTGTGAGAAACAAAAACGTTCTATTGTGTATAATTCACTCAGTCTATGGTATTCTGTAACAGTAGTGTGAATGGTCTAAGGTCAAAACAAAATCAATGTATTTAGAAGAAATAAAACTAAAACCAAACGACAGAGAAAGATGAAATAGAATTAGTAATTTTATTCCAGGTGTGTGCAAACAAAAAGCAAAACATGGATGGCTAGTCTATGTAGATTTTCAGTCATAAATGGGAAAATGGAACATAATTATATATTGGTAAGACATGCAATTTATTTTGGGGTAGAATTAATCAAAAGAAATGATAATTTTTTTTATTACATAGTGTGGGAGGCTAAATTCCAAGATGTCCCCTAATGACCACTGGCCTTATGTAATCTCCTCTCCTTGAGTGTGGGCAGAATATGTTAACATGATAACATTCCCATGATTATGGCAAATTATATGGCAAAAGTAAAGAAGTAATTATGGTCTCAAATCAGTTAATTTTAAGATATGGAGATTATCTTGGGTGGCTCTGACCAAATCAGAACTGAGCTTTTTCTGGAGAGAGTCAAATCTTGAGAGCCTAAGTTAGCTGCTTTCTTTAACAGGTTTTCTCCTTAGAGCATTTCAATAGTAGGATACAATGTTTCACATTCATTCACCTAGATAGTTTCTCTATATTTCACATTTAACAATTTTATTTCAATTTTATAATGTTTGTAAAGTAAATAGAACCAGAAAAGCACTAGCTTCTTTGCTATAAAAATATTCCAAGTAATCAGTTAAAAAACTCAAATATATCAACTTGAACTTCCAGATCTCCCATGAATCAACAATTCTTTATGCACCAATTAATTATACATGAAGAAATGATAAATTGACAGAATCTAGAATTGTAATATGTTACATTGGTTTCTTAACTTTTCTTTAAATATGTTTTAGTTTTCAAATTTTTTACAATTCCAATTTCTGTGTTATAAAATCTTAGGAGCTTTGTATCTGTGTTTTACAAAATAACAATTTTTAAAATATGAGTTTTTATTGCTTATTTTAAAGTAAATATTTACTTTCGATTTCTAGTGTATAAAAAGAGTTGGTATATTATAACTAGAAAAAAATAATTACAAATTAATTACAATAGTTACCACCTGTGGATTTCCTAATTTTTGTATACCATTAGAGGTAGCAATTTTTAATTTTAGACATCTCTTAGAAAACTATGAAATAAATTAAAACTATTTAGGGGAAATGTAGAGGTCTTTGCTGTAAGATTTTATGAAATATTAGTAAAATTCTTGCTTCATAATGTGATTATTATTATCTAAATTATTACATGTGTAGTATTTTTAACAAATTACATTGAGCCAAATTAAAAATAGTAATTTTCTGCTATTTTCAGTGGTCTTCATCCTGTGCTCCAAGATGCTCAAACGTGAGAATTACCTGAAGAGCAAGTTTATATACACATTCCTGGACTTTATTTCTAGAAATTCCAATTAAATAAGTCTGGGGTAGAGTTTGGGATTTTTTTTTAATTTTACTAGAATATCCCCAGGTTACTCTGAAGCTGCTCAAGGAACAGATGCAGAACAAAAACCAGAAGGGTATTCTTTTATCTCCCTCTGCCTGACTTTAAACAGAACATCCCTACTTTCATATCATTTATGTATTAGGAATACACATAAAATTTCATTTGATGAAAGAGTTATATGAGTAAAAAATGTTTGAATATCACTGCATTATTTCATCATAGCTAGAAAGAAAAATCAGAGAAAATTACTCTATCTGTACAGAGAGGTCTGAGATGTGATCATACTTACTCAAAAAGCAAGGCTGGAGCTTAATGATAGATCAGTGCATATTTTATTATGTGCATTTCTAGAAACCAGTATTATTGTTAACAAAAAATTTTGTCTAATAAATTTGTTCAAGCCTTGAAGAAGCATAAAGTTCTGAATAATCAATAGGCAAATCCTTTTTGGTCTCCTTTCTATTAGGGAAAAACCAACAAACTTTAATAGTTCAAAATGAAACATTATAATTCATTTTCTGATTAGGATGTAGAAAGTAGCAAGAGAATGTCACTTACCACCTAACAAGAAGAAAAAAAAAACAGATAATTTGCAAAAATCATAATTCTTCCTGAAACCATAAGAAAGCTGTAGTTGGAAGGTAACTAAGTAAATTGAATGACAAAGTGATAGCACCTGCAAGGAAAGATGAGATATAGCATTCCTTTTACTTTGACAGGTCACTGGAGGCAGAGGTGGTCACCACACAATCAGGTAAGAAGAAATCAGCTAAAATGTTATGAAATTCTTAAAGCCCTGGTATAGGCCGACATGTTAGTTTTGAAGCTGGATTCCAAGATGCAGGAGAATATGCATTTGCTCACAGACTATTTCCCAGACCTCCACCAGGTAATTAAAAGAGAGATTGGGGGCAGTGCAGGAAGCTGGTGAGAGTCCACCTTGGGTGCTCAGTAGGCAGGAGGTGCTCAGCTGGCACTGGGAGACAGGCGTTGATCACCACCTGTTTCTGTACCTATTGCAGCTTGAAGCAAAAGCTTAAGGTCCTTGGGGGAGGGGCAGAAAACACTCTCCTGCCCAGAGTCAAGCTTAAGATTCATTGTTTCTCGGGGAGAAGTAAAAGCAAAAATCCTCTACTCTTGAGAAGAATCAAGAAACCATTTATACCCGCTGGGAAGCAGAGGCCTGCTTCTTCTGGGAGAAGTTCAGGAAAGTCACCTGCCTCAAAATACCACAGACTCAAGGCAGAGATTGGTGGCCTTTGGGAGAATAGTAAGAATGCTGAGAAAGCACCAACCCTGAGGCTCAGATGCACAAGCTTTTAACAAGACTGAAGCTGTGCCAAGAGAACAGAAGCCCCCTTACCCCTACCAAAAGAAAAGCAGTCTACCACTGGGGGAGATTTGAGACCTTGGGGCAGGACCCCCCAGGGGCAAAGGTGTGAAGGGACAGCTACAAGCTGAAGGTGGAGCAGGGACACTGAGGAAAACTATTCAGAACAAGCAGCCACTCTGTAAGCACAGGGTAACAGCAGGCCTCCCCTGAAGAAATGGAAACCTATGGTCCACTAATAGAAAGGATGGAGATGACAAAATGGAACTCCAGCTCAATCTCTGACTATTTTGACTTAATTTCCCACAATAATGGCCTGAAAGGAGACGAGGCTGCCTACTTCCAGGCATAGATAATATTTACCTTGGTCTTTTCTGTTCCTCTACACACAAGCTCAGTGTTCAATAAAAAATTACAACATACACATGTACGTACACACACACAACCCAATAGAAAAGAACAAAACATTCAAAACAATTGAATTTAGAGAGACCCAGATATTAAAACTATCAGATAGGGACTTCAAAGCGACCAAGATAAATATGCAAAGGGATTCAAGGAAAAGGTGACCAATGTGAAGGAACTGAGTAAAAAACAAACAAAAAACAAAATGAATACCTTAAGTTTTGATTTAAAAACCATTTAAAGAAGAACCATTTAAAAAGATATGGTGGAACATCATTAGAACATTTTGCATGGATGCAGATATGTCATGAAACATACTGGTTTCTATTAAACCTGTTATCTTTCTACAGTATAAATCTGATACATGTATTTCTTTAACTACAGGCTCTTTTCCTATCTCTTTTTAAATGCTGTTCTGCCTCTGATTTGATGATGTCTTAGTACTCCAGTCCTCATTATTTCTTCCTCTCATATATTTCTTCAAGAAATGTTGTATGTGCCACATAATTTGTCATTTAATTATGTATATTCTGATAATTTAAGTATTAGTATTCGTCTCCCAGATTCTGTCTAGATATGTAACAAGGATCCTAAGGATATATAAAAGATAGCCTTGCTTAATTGGAGGGGAATTTTTCAAGAAGTCATTCAAGTTCAAGGGAGAACTGACTCCACCACTTCTATCAGAGCACCTCCAATGCTCTGTTGCATTAATTTGTTCATTTATTTTTCTACCTCTACTAGATTTAATCCTTTGAAGATATGGGACATTGTTTTAATTCATCTTTGTTTCTGCAATTTAGGATAATTTTTAGCACATTCATAGATACATAATAAATTTGCACTGAATGAATGCGTGAATGAATCGATGAATGAAAAATTTGCCTGTGGCCCAGAAATCTTTAGCATTATCCTCTTGTGCTTTCATTTTACCTCAGTACAACTTAGTTATTTGATGCTGAGCTAGATCTGACCAGTTGGTAAGCAGGTACTACATCAACCCTCATCTTTTTACAATCTAGAAGTCCTAATAGAAGCTGCTTTTTTCAATATAACTATAATCCACATTATTATCTTTGCTTTTATATGACCTACATGATAGAAAGTCTTCATTGTAATAGTTTTAGTCTTTATTTCCATTGCAGTGATAATAAGCTCAGATTTGCTCAGATGCCATTTACTCTAATGCTGATGAAGATTCTCTTTATAAGCACTTCTTTTTATTATTCTTATTATGTTTTGTAGGTTTTTATGGTGGTACTTTATTATTTGGTGGTAAAACATGATTTTTTTCTTTCTTTATCTAATACATATTTTATCTTATTAATCTAGGATTTCAACTCTGAAATATAAATTTCTTTTTATTTTTCTTTAAAGGAGAAAGTATTCTGAAGAAGTTTATACTCAGAATGAACATTTAATAAAAATATGGAGTATTGAATTTTAATGAAATGCTTCTATATATTACAGTGTAGAATGTCTTCTAGTTCAATTATGTTGGAATTTCCAATTAGGGTACTAGAGGTAGGCATGAATTTCATTGTAGCTAAACATTTGCTGACAAGCCAGGCTTTCAAGGTAACTTTGTGCATTGAATAGAGAAATATGATCTTGGTCAGCTTTCTATTAGAAAATGTTTCCCATTAAGTCTATTTCTCTGTGAAACTTTATACTTGACTATGATTCTTTTTGCGTACCCATCTTTATGTATAAAATACCTCATTTGAGGTAAGTATTCAAATAAATAAATTAGTGACATTGATCATAGAGAAAAAATAAGCAAAACTACTATAAGAGATTGCTTGAGAATGGGTTTTATCAAAAAGTCCCAAAACAATAAGCGTTGGTGTGGATGCGGAGAGATAGAAACACTCATGCACTGCTGGTGGGACTGCAAACTAGTACAACCTCTGTGGAAAGTAATATGGAGATACTTCAAAGAACTAAAAGTACAATTATCGTTTATTCCAGCAATCCCACTACTGGGTGTCTACACAAAGGAAAAAAAAAAGTCATTCTATAAAAAAGGCATCTACACTCAAATGTTTATAGCAGCACAATTCACAATTGCAAAGATGTGGAAACAACCCAAGTGCCCATCAATACATTAGTGGATTAACAAAACGTTGTGTAGGTATACCATGGAGTACTACTCCGCCATAAAAAATGGTGAACTAATACCTCTCGTATTAACCTAAACGAACTGGAACCCATTCTACTAAGTGAAGTATCACACGAATGGAAAAAAAAAAAACAAAAAAAAAACACCACATGTACTCAGCATCAAATTGGTACTGATTGATCAACATTTATGTGCACATATAGTAGTAACATTCACTGGGTGTCGGGCAAGTGGGAGGGGAGAAGAGGAGATGGGTCAATTCACACCTAACAGGTGCTGTGTGCACTGTCTGGGGGATGGGCACACTTGTAGCTTTGATTCAGGTGGTGCAAAGGCAATTTATGTGACGAAAGTATTTGTACCCCTGTAATATTCTGAATAAAATAAAAAAAATTGCTTAAGATAGTGCAAAAACAAATGTGAATATTTCCAAATGAGATTTATATTGCAGTAATTTGGAGTCTCACTAGCATACTATTACAACAAATTTTATTCTTTCCAGACTACATTAAATATTTTATTAATAATGTATTGATAATAAATATTTGAACAAATATCAATTGAATTATCAACGATTTTAATATGACTTTCCTTTGCATAAAAATTATCAAAGCTGAAGGCATTCTTCCACTTTTCATTTTATTGGGGAGTGGCCTTATTCACATTTGTGTGAGATTAAAATAACAGCTTCTTTTCTGAGTTAAAATAGCAAATATTGTTTTATATTCTTTGTCTCCAAAAGCCATGCTTAGAAATTTATATTTAACAAGTAATCTAGCTTGAAGATTAATAATTGATTTTTTGAAAATTTAAAAGAGAGCTAAAGTATATAATAATTATTCCAAGCTAATAGTTTTACTCTACAGACTAGTACTGGAAATATCAAAAGCCTATTTTAAAAAATAAAGACACTTTAAAAATTGTTATTTATAAAACTATGAAAACAAAGCCTGACCTTGTAAAGTTAGTGTTCTAGACATCACGCAAAAAAAGAAATACTGTTGATTATTAATGATTTATACCCTTTTTTATTTAGGCTCACAAAACTGAATGTCTGCTGTCTCATTTCCATATTTGTATATATTAGAGGACATCCTTTATTTTATGGGATAATATTTGTTGAACATTTATTCAATCTCCCTGGGTAGGTAATTTATGAATAGCTTTGAAATTAGAGTTAACAGGTTAAATAATTTTGCTAAATACTTTCCCTAATCCAAGCTATGTGACAACAAGGTAAGTGATTTGTAAATTTACCACATTGATTTTTAGAAAACATTTTTTTCCCTCATACCAAATAGAACATTTCTATCTATCCTGACTTTTCTCTCTCTATCACTGTTTATACTATATACATTAATCTGTAATACTATTGTATACCCACCTGCTTCACTCTCAAATGTATTCTAGATTTTTTTCATGTCAATATAAAGGTGGACTCTATACTTTTAAACAGAAATATATTATCCCAGCTTTTAATTTTAATATATATGTAAAGATAGAAAATTGTGCAGTAATAAAGAACTCAAATCTTTTTGGCATAAAAAAAGATTTTTTAAAAAATTTCTTATGATGCATGTTCATTGCAGGTGTCTTTTGGGCTCTGTCTTCCTCTCTGTTGGACTCAGATTAACCAAGCAGCAACCATCCATAGCCTTGTTGAATGTCAGTGCTAAGAGCCGGTGTGGTAAAACACATTCTGGCTCTTAAGCTCTCAGTCCAGAAATGACCCAGGTAATTTATAATCAAATTCATGGTTGTGACAAACTTCCTGGGCCCTAGGAAGTTCAACCAGTGAGGACTCAGACATAGATAAACTGTACTAAGGCCATAATTTATTTTATAAATGTTTTACTAATTAATATTTAATTTTTTCTTTATTTTCTTTTTCTTTCTTTCTCTCATTTTTCTTCTTTTTTGTTTTTTTTTCTTGCTATAAGCTATGCTTCAGTGCAAATGTTACAAACTTACTTGTTTTTTTACTTTCATGATTTTAGATTTAGTTATGTTTCTGCCACAGTATGTCTGCAGAACAGAATTTATATTGAAACATATTAGAGTATTTCTGAAATACTGAGCACCCCAAGGTGGTGCTATTGATATTTTAAGGTAACTGAATTTACATTGTGTGATGTACCATTTCAACAGAGTTTTCTGTAAATGTTCAGCAATTTAAGTAACATAGCTATTAAAATAGAATAATTCAGCACCATTTTATTATGAATATAACAACCAAAGTAGCAATACAATAATTAATGCCTATAAATACATGATTCCTTTTGGTATATTTTGCTGAACAATATTGCAGAGACTATGTGTAAGGTGAACAGATACAATGTAGTACAGGAATATAAAGTACAGAACGGCTTATATACTAAAATACTCTGTTCACAGAAATTTTGTTAAAAACATTGCTTTTGGAACAAACTGCAGTATCTTTTTTCACATCTAAAACTGTTTTGAAATTATTTAAGTAGTCAAAATATCTGTTTACTCATTAATGATTCACTAATGTATCAATTCACTTATTCATTAATTAGAAATATTTCCAATTATTCTATTATTCCTTTGGTATATCATCAGAGACCCAGGAATAGCATGAAGATTTTCTTAAAAATTATCTTCATTGAAAGTTGTCACAGAAGTAGCTGCTAATTGTGTTGTGGTAGATACAGATGCCTCGGATACAGGTTGTGTGAACTTGGTCAAGTTATTTACTCTTGCTGGTCAGGTTTCTTATCAGGAAAATGGAGACAATATTATAAAATCCCTCATTAGATGTGAATATTATAGAATTTAATATATGTAAAGTGCCTAAAGTTTTGTCTGGCATATAACTGTTATCATAATCTCCATCATCATCACCACCACCCTGGAATTGTATGGTAGATTACTTCTAAATTCTTCTTAGATATGGATTTGTAGTATTGCTTAGCATTTTATGGTATGCAATATTTAGTGTAGATGGTAGACTCTGTTCTCTTGTGCTGAAATGGTTTTTTGTTTTAATTTGGTTTACTGTCTTCATTTATCTCAACTTTAGTACTCTTTGTTTCTTTGTGCAGATTAAACTTTCTGTCTAGTATCATATTCCTTCTGCTGAAGGAATTTCATGTAAATGTAGGCCTACTGGTAATGAATTTTCTCAGTTTTTGCTTGTCTTAAAAAGTCTTTGTCTTTTATTTTTGAAAGATATTTTCACAGGTAATAGAATTCTCTGTGAATGGTTACCCCACCCCCATCTCTAACACTCTAAATCTATCACTCCATTATCTTCTGACTTAGATACATTTGCAAGAAGTCTTCCCTAACTGTTTGTTCCTTTATATGTAATGTGTTCTTTTTCTCTGACTGCCTTCAAGGCAGTATCTTCATCCATGATTTTCACTAGTTTTAATATGATTTGTCTAGAGTGGGTGTGGCTAGCTTTCTTTCTTTTATTTATCTTTACCGTTTTTTTTTTTTTTTTTGCATTTATTCTTCTAGTTGTTCTCAGAGCCTGTTGGACCTGTATTTTGGTGTTTATTATTATTTTTGGAAAATTTTCAGCCATTATTTTTTCAAATATTTCATTTTCCCCATTGTCCCTTCTCCTTCTGGAATTCTAATGGCATGCATATTAGAGCATTTACATTGTCATATGTCTCTTGGATGCTCTGTTTCTTTCTTTCTTTTTTCTTTTAATATTTTGTCTGTTTGTGTAGGACAAAATGGCATAACTTCCAATTATTTATATTTAAGTTCGCTAATTTTTTGCTGGATTGTTGAAATAAGTGAAGGGTCTGTGAAAAATATTTTAGCATTTCCATTTACTCTTTAGATATTTTCATCTTTCTATGAAATTGATCATTTTTTCACACATTTTCCCTATCTCACTTGTTAGAGTTGTTAACATAGTAATCATTACGATTTTAAATTCCTTGCTTTATAGTGTCAACATGTGAGTAACATCAAATTTGTTTCTTTTTATTGCATTTGTTAAATGTGTTGTTATTTCTTGTTATTGTTGTTTTTTTCTATGTACTTCTTACAATTTTTGGTTAAAGCTGTATGTAGAGTATAGGAGAGTAGATATTGATGTAAAGAATATTAATCCCTTAAAATAGGCATAGCTCTTTGTTAGCTAGGCCACTGGTTGTAGGGTATTGCATTAAAATAGACAAGGATTGAGATGGAATTGGGTTACTTTCAATTCCTGGTTTTAAATTCCTTACAGAAAAGACTCTGAATAGCTAATGCAATCTTACATATAAGAATAAATCAAAAACCATCCCTTTACCAGACTACAAGCTATACTACAAGGCCATAGTAACTAAAACAGCATGGTACTGGCACAAAAACAGAGACACAGATCCATGCATCAGAACAGAGAACACAGATATGAATAGATCCTTATATTGCCATCTGGTCTTTGACAAAGCAGAAAAAAACATACACTGGGGAAAAGAATCCCCACTCAATAAATGGTGCTAGGAAAATTGGATAGACACATGTAGATGGCTGAAACAAGATCCGCACCTCTTACCTCTCACAAAAATTAATTCATGATGGATAACAAACTTAAACCTAAGGCATGAAACTATAAGAATTCTAGAAGAAACTGTTGGAAAAACTCTTATAGATATTGGCCTACGCAAAGAATTTATAAAAAAGACCCCAAAAGCAATCACAGCAACAACAACAAAAAATAAATAAATGAGACCTGATCAAATTAAAAACCTCTTGCACAGCCAAGGAAACAATCAATAGAGCAAATAGACAACCTACAGAATGGGAGAAAATGTTTTTGTGGTATACATTCGATAAAGGTCTGATAACAACAATCTACAAAGAACTCAAGCAAATCAGCAAGAAAAAAAAATCAAACAACTCCATTAAAAAGTGGACAAAGGACATGAACAGAAACTTTTCAAAAGAAGATAGACTAATGGCCAATAAACACATGAAAAAAAAATACTCAACATTTCTAATCATCAGGGAAATGCAAAGCAAAACCACAATGAGATATCACCTAACTCCAGTGAGAATGGCTTTTATCAAAAAGTCCCAAAACAATAGATGCTGGTGAGGATGTGGAGAGAAAGGAACACTTATACCCTATTGGTGGGACTGCAAACTAGTACAATTTCTGTGGAAAAATAGTATGGAGATACCTCAAAGAACTAAAAGTAGACTTACCATTTGATCCAGCAATCCACTACTAGGTATTTACCCAAAGGAAAAAAAAAGACATTTTATAAAAAAGACACTTGCACTTGAATATTTTTAGCAGCGCAATTCACAATTGCAAAGATGTGGAAGCTACCCAAGTGCTCATCAATACATAAGTGAATTAATAAAATGTGGTATATGTATGCTATGGAGCACTACTCAGCCATAAAAAGAAAAAATGATGGTCTAGTATCTTTTCTAACAACTCGGATGGAACTGGAGGTCATTCTAAGCGAAGTATTGCAAGAATGGAAAAACAAACACCACATGTACTCAATACTAAATTAGAACTAATTGATCAACACTTATGTGTACATATTGAAGTAAAATTCAAGGGAAATCAAGTAGGTACGGGGAGGAGGTAGTAAGGAGGGGATGGGTTATTCACACCTAATGGGTACAATGCACACTAACTGGCTGAAGGGCACACTTACAACTTCAACTCAAACTATACATATGCAAATTATGTAACCAAAACGTATGTACCCCTGTAAAATTATGAAATAATAAAAAAAAATTCCTTAACATTTACCTTTTGCTTGAGGTGGGGTATGTGTATTGCAGGAATGTTTTTCACTCTCATAATCCTATACCATTCTCAGCTTCTCTCTTCCCTGAGTCTGCGTTTCAGAGATGATCTCTCTCCATGCTTTTTCCTATTTCCCAACCTTAGATTGCTGTTACTTATTTTTCAATGCCTGCTTGGCGGTCCTGGGCAGAGGCGTGCATTCTCTGTCATCTGGGTTTAGCCACAATCTTAGCGCAGCCCTATGTTCCTAAGTCTCACAGGTGGGCCTTTCTCAGAGACCCTGCACCTCCTACAGTAGCAGCAGCAGCAGCAGCAGCAGTAGCAGCAGCAGACCTCTCATGCTCTGGGCCCAGGATCATTTCCCTACTTGATTTAAAACTAGACGTGTTTTGTTTGTTTATTTGTTTCTTTTTGTTTTTCTCCTAGCCATAGCCATAGTGGGTCTTCCCTAGTTATCTGAACATGGCAGGGTAATCTTCTCTTTGTCCAGCAGCTTAAGACTTTTTTTTTCTGTAGGGAAGAAGGATCCAGGTGTTCTTTGTATCTTTTCCACAGTGTTATGCCAAATGTGTCCTTCCCACCATGGATGCATTCTCTGGTTTCCTTCTCAGCCCTCCTTCTTTCTCCTGGGTCTAAGGAAAAGAGCCTTAAGTGAGTACAGATTATTTTCTCTCTGCATTATCAAGGGCTTTATACTATATTACTAGCCTTTAGTGATTTGCTAAGCATTTTAGCTGAATTCTTCCTGTCTTATTCCTCACCCTGGAAGCCTGTACTCATTCCCTATCTCTCCTAGGAGAGTCTATCTTTCCTTAGATCTCAGGCTAATTGTTTGCCCTGTGAACTTAGCTCTGTCATGGGTTAAGAAATTATGATTTTGTGGATTATTTGAGGCACTTTCCAGTTTTTTGCTCCCTAGTGGAAGCTGTAAATTCTGTAATGACTGTTTGACTTAACAAATTCAATGAATGTGTTGTATAATCTGGGTAATTTATTTTCAGCTTTTATTATTCCTCATTATAATAGCTATGACTCTTGTGATTATAATTTAGATTAAAAACATCTAGTTCTAACAGACTTTAAAGAAAAGAAAAAGAAGGGATTTATTAAATTGTATATTTTAAAAGTTTAGAGATACGTTTCACTTTAGTCAACACTAGATCTAGGCATCTACATGGTAAAAAGATAACATTAGATCCATACTCTCTGCTCCCCATTTTCTGTGTTGGTTGCATTTCTAAAGAGATTATCTTCTTATAGTGGCACAAAGATTATTAGCCAAGTGGGCTAAATTTCACATAAATTCATTTATAGCAACAAAAATGGTATATCTTTTGCTAAATGTTTCAGTAAATTTGTCAGCTTCACAGTCATTGGATTGTCTGGCAAACTCCAATGCAACTATGGTGGCCAGGAACAGAATACTCCTGAGAATTAATTCACGAATCACACAAGTTTCTAGAAAGGTATCAACTGAGAATAAGGAAAAGGTAGATCCTCAAATGTTGGTCAATTAAGTCAAAAAACACCAAGTGATCAACAACCAACAAGGTTAAGCATACTCTTGTTAGGTTTTATGTGATACTTCCGTACAGATGATATACTTAGTCTACTAAATCACTTATAAAACTTATCACAATTTTCTCCTTGCTTATAATATTGTTATAAGCAACAACAGGTACTGGACCCCAGGGTTTTCCTAGATTAAACTTAATTTAATAAATGTTGAAACTCTAGGATTACTGACTTATGAGATACTGCGTTATAAGATTTTTACTGGAGTAGGATTGTTTTTATACCCAATTAAAATCTTTTTTTCCTTTAATAGCATAGTTAAACTTTAATAGTATAATTCCATTTAACCTTTTTTTCTGGTTATCTGTATGGTTGACATCTTTCCTGTCATCTTGCTTTTGTTGTTAGTCTTCGTACTTTATTGTATCCTTCCTCTAAATTCATTCCCGATTTACCTTTTTTTATAGTAGTAAGATTTTATTAAACATGACACATATGGATAAAAATGTTATATAAAAAGCTCCAAGAAAATATTTCAAAAGTGTTCTTGAATTTATTTATCTACTTAAACTAATATTTTTACACCCATGGACATCGTCTCTTTTAGTAAAATACAATTACCTTTTTAATTGTTCTTAAAGTGTAGAACTATGGTATCCAAACTTAAGTCTTTTATTCTGATTTATTTATTTTTTATTTGGAAAATTACTTAATAAAGAAACTTTTGTGGCAGTACAAAAGAATGTTTTGTCTTGTGAATGTTCAAAAATGTCCTTAATTTTGCCTTTACTTGTATTTGTTTGACAGTGTGCACAGTCCTTTATCCTTAAACTTTGCAAATATTTCCCAAATAGTTACCAGGATTTTTGGCTGCAGTTGAGAAGCCTGATGCTAATTTATTATATTTACTTTTTTAAACAATTTGGTTGTGCTTGTTTCACAGCACAGAAAGAACACGAGCTTCATGTTTGCATTGTCTCTCTTTGTCCAGAAGGTCTCAGGGGGGTGATGCTGAGGTTGGCCCAGATAAATGCTGTGTACCCGAGTGGGTTTGTGTCACAGCAGAGGAACACCAAGTTCAGGAAACCCCACTCTTATAAAGGAGCTGCTAGCAAACCTGCCCAACCTATGCACCAGAGGGAGACATTATGTTTATTGTAGTGGTTTGTAAACAAATTTTTCTCTGCCTACTCTATCTTCCAAGGATGTTTGCTGTACATACATCCTTGAAAAGGAAGTCAGGGACAAAAGTTGTCTCAAGACATGTACAAACACCATAAAAAATTCCTCCCAACAGTCTATAAAAAACTTTTGCTACTTAAAGGGCTATACACACATATGTAAGTAGATACCAATTTCAGAGTGCCAGTATTATAATTGGGGAGCTAAATGCCTATGAACATAGTTTGCTGAATTAATGTAATTAAATTTCAACCTATAGCATTTTATTCCTAATGAAATTAATAAACATTCCTACTTTAGGATCTATTAGCTTAAATGAAATATATTTAAGAAAAGTATTTAACTATACAGCAAACTGAATAAAAATATTTTCAATTTTATCTCCCTAGTAGTAACTCATTGGTAATAAAAATGAAAACTTCTTACTCATATCAGTATAAGTAGCCTTTCCTCCTCCTTACTTCGAGAGTGCTTAAGATAAGAAAATGTTTAGTTCACTTAATACCTAGCTGTGAAAATAAATTTTTAATAAGCATCTAACTGCCATTTACTATACTGAATATGGATAAATAATATTTACCAAAATTTTACCAAGCAATGATTAATAGAATGTATACCAGATTTATAATACAATTTTGGTAAGTCTTTCAGAATAAAGAAACTGTTCAGTCTGGATTTCTACATGTATGAAGTTTTATTAAGCAAGGGATAATATAGTACAAATACTGCTTCTACCACTGAATGCCAGAACAAGCAATGGATACACATTACTATATACTACAGTTAAAATTTCACTTAATAACTAAGTCTATTCCTCAACCCTTAAGTGATGAATATTGCATGGAATATTTTTGATACATTAAGTATCAAATTATTTGATCAAAAACAATTGATTACTAATTGTTTTTACCCCTGCACAGAACAATATGGACCTCAGTTTTCAATCTGAATTGGTGCTACTATTTTTCCCCATAATATTAACAAAGAAGGCATCATATATTACTAAAATGATACATTCTAGAAATTTTAAAAATGTATTCATTCTAAGGGTTTCCTTATGTGTGTTTCAGAACTTTTGATGCTTGAATATTTTATTAAATTTAGATATGTAAATATTTCAATCTACAGTCAAAAAAATAAGGCAAATGGTGTAGTGATAAACTTCAGATTAGAAAATTTTATACAGTATGTAAAAATCTTTCTTGACAATGCTATTTTGCTCAGGTAACATTTCTTTGAAACAAAAAATTGTATTTTAAGATTAAATGTTTCTCAAATGTTTTTGTTTGTTTGGTAGTTTTATGAGTCAAGGAAAAATGAGGTAACTAATAATTCACTAGCCAAACAACTAAATATATAATTTAAATAACTAAATAATTTAAATTATTTTATTGGCAAAAGTCTTATTATAAATTATACATCCTAGACATTTTTTTTTGTTTCTGTTTGCTTGGCTCAAGTTGACTGCTGTCCCTCCCTTCCATGTTTAACAAATGGCCTTATGACAGTAATAAATAATCCATCCCTTAGACATGTTGTTTGACAAGAATGCTGATTATTTGTAATTAAGTGTGCATTGTAGCTAAAGGGCAATATGAGATTTTCTCGGTTTGATCCTTTGTTATAGAATTATTTTAAAATTCAACAAATTGCGAAAGCAATAAAGCTAACAATAATAAGAATAATGGATGGATTTTTTGTGTTGCATCCTCTGTCTGTAGACTATGAGAGAAGGCAACTGTATTGATTAATTATTAAACAACTACTTGAAAAGTTAATCTCTCACCCACCCAACAAGAGATTAGCAAAACAACTCAATTGTTTTAATTCTTGATTATACATTTGATTACATTAAAATGATACTCATCTGTGGTGTGCTGTGATACAATTTTCATAAGAAAATAATCACTTCACTAGAAAACAATCACTTAATAGAATTATTGGCTAAACAAGCTTATCAATGTATGAAACAATAAATTCTGTCTTAGCTTCTACATATATGATTGCTGATTTTTGTATTTTTAAAAAATATTTACAGATTTATATTTATAATTTGGAGAAATTCCAAATTACTAAATTGTCAATATGAGGTTTGTAAACAGATTAGTAAACTGTAAATTCAATAACAAAATATCTTCATTAAACCACAAATTTTATTATGATAAAGTAGCATATTTCTCCTGGATTCAATTTACAATTTATTCAGAGAGTAAAACATTAAATTTTGTCTCCCAACTGAATCAAGAAGTCATTTTTCATATAAATTTATTATGGAATTATTCTTATATAAGAATATGAAGAGTTTATATTCACCTTACAGATGCCTGTTTTATAAAGTATCACATTATCTATAATTTTAATTATAGTGCTCTCATTTTATTACATATATAAGTTATACCAATCTACTTTCTTTTTTTTTTTTTTTTCCTTTTCTTGAGCCAGAGTCTCACTCTGCTGCCCTGAGCAGAGTGCCATGGTGTCAGCCTACCTCACAGCATCCTCAGACTGCTGGGCTCAAGCAATCCTCCTGCCTCAGCATCTGGAGTAGCTGGGACTACAGGCACACGCCACCATACCCAGCTAATTTTTCTATTTTTAGTAGAGATGAGGGGGGTCTCACTCTTGCTCAGGCTGGTCTTAAACTCCTGACCTCAAGGGATCTTCTCATCTGGGCCTCCCAGATTGCTAGGATTACAGGCATGAGCCACCTTGCCCAGCCTCAATCTACTTTCAGTTGCTTAAATTTTAACTCATTTTTGTGCTTTTGTTTTTTCACAACACCATCTGCTTATTATATTCCTCTCAAGTTTATGTCTTAACAATTTCCTCTGAGGAGAGTTTTTACATCTTTTTAAGTTGAGTAAGCCTCATCTCTTCTCTGTGATCCAGTGTTTCTTTGGGTAAACCTCCATGATTAATATCAGGTAGGTCTAAAGGTGTTAGATATATAATGATTACACATGAATATATCTTGCATCTGAAGTCAAGTGGAATGTTTAATCATCTTCCAGAGTCTCTGCAAAAAAGAAAATACTATTCTATCCAAATTTAATTAGAGAATTACTCCTAAAGATCATAGTACTCTTGTCCTCCCTTTTCTCATCATTGCAGATATCACCATCACAGGAAACAGAAAAGAGGGGACCAGCCCTGTGCAAATATTGGAAAATTAAGAACTCCAGCTGAAAACAAGCAACATAGAAACTGCAAACTTTCTTAGAACCATATCCAAGACTCTGTTTGAAGAACAAACCAAAAAATTGCAGATGATAAGAGAATGAGTATATTGTGTATAATTATAAGAGTATCAGTACATGAAAGCTACCTGCTCTGTTGCAGATGTTACTTATAAATGATGAGCACAGGACAAGCAGGAGAGAATCAGCAAAACTCGGGCCATGTCAAAGAAATGAGATAAATCTGAACATAGACTATTCTCTAATTCTGGGCTAAGAGAAACTGAAAAATCACATTTCTACTATTCATAGTTTGTTTTTAGATTTAAACATAAATTACAGATCTTTTCTTCATCATCCAACATAGAGAAGTGGCCAACACACACACACATATTACATTCTAAAACATTACCCTATTTATTTAATTCATGGCACTCATCACAATCTGAAATTTTTTTATTACTTTATGTGATTGATTACGAGTTTTGTGTTTCTTTTTTCACTACTGTAAAGCAAGATCTATGAAGAAGGGCTCTTATTGTATCTATACCTGCACTCTCTCATAGGATAGCTAATGGCCACATGTGGCTATTTAAATTTAAATCAATTAAATTCAAATGATATAAAAGCAATCATTTCCTTTTCCACACTTCAAGTGGTCAAGAACCCCCAGTGGCCAGTGGCTACCATATTTGGCTGCAGAAACATTGATTTCTATTAATGGCTATGTTATAGTGTAAAATAATGCTTTTCTCTTTTAAATATGTATTTCTCATTTAACCAAAACAAAAATGGAAAAATCAGTAGTAAGTCCTCCCAAGTCAAATGAGAAAATTAATCCACCTGCTCTTTTTTGTTCTCTTGAATTATCACTTTATGTAGTCAGTTTCCTAACTGAGACTGGGGATCTAGAGATACAGGAAGCCTTAGTTTCATAACACCGTGTCTGTAGTGTCTCCTTGAATTTGTTGAAAAGACTGCATCTGGGATCAGCCCATAAAATTGAGAGATTATCTCTGAATGATTTCTTTGCATAATAGTTTGTTGGGTTTTTTGTTTTTCCGGAAATTGGGTATACATTCTCACTTTGGTAAATTTTTAATTTAGAATGAAACTCTTGTACTCATTGGGCTTATATTGTAACTTTCTCTGCTTATGTTGCTTTTGAAGCCATAAGGAGTCTTGCTTCTATACTTCACTTCTCCTTATAGAATTCTAGATCGAGACTAAAAATGAAATTATGCTATTATGTAGCCTACCATGTTTTCTTTCAATTCTATAACTATTGTTTATCAGAAAGTGTAAAATAGGTTCTGAGAAGATTACTGTTGCCCATCCACTTCTTCAGCATATTTTTTCCAAACAGGTAGATACTAATAAAGTCTATAAGATATGTACCCACTTTTGATATGCCATTGTGTCCTGGGCCCAGAAAGTTATATTTTAGCTTATTTTGGTTCCTTTCAACTATCCAAATTGTCATGTAACATGATGTGAATGGTTTTCTGTAACTCTTCTTGTCTATTGTTAACTTTTCCCATTTAACTGTGCATTGGATGGTGCTATTACTGTAAAATGTGTAAATATTACTGTTTTCCCCAGAATTTATACAGCTCTGTTATCCCTCAAAACTCTGAATTAAGAAGACAATTATGTATTTGTATGTATACTTGATTGGAATTTTTGCACTCTACTTAAAAATACCACTAATGAAATTAATGTTTGGTTGTTTAAAGAAGGAAAACACACAGCCTTTCTTATAAAAGTTTGCTGTGTTGAGATAAATTTTTTTCTATGTAGATGGGATACATTGACGTAACATTTTATTTTTATCATTATCACTTATTGTTTCCCGCTAAACTTTGGAAAAAGATTTTCTTTTATTCCCAACCTAGCAAAGAATCTGTCACTCATAGAATGTCAATGAGTACCTGAAAAAATAATGAATGAATAGGAATCTAGTTACCAATATAGTTCAAAGAGCATATTATATTAACATTCTTTTAGAGGATAAAAGAAGAAACTACACATATCCTCTTTTATGTGTAAGACAAAAAAAAAAGTCAATAAAAACAGCAGAGATCATTTTTAAGGGGAGGCTGTACAACTACCTTTTTGACAAATGGTAATTTTAACTTCTTTACAAAAAGAATCTGGTTAATCAATTTTGGATTATATATTAACATTTAAGATAACAGTAGGGAGTCAGCATGGTCAGAATAAGAAACAGAGAAAAGAAATATGGCATAGTGACAAAAGTAAGTTTGTTTTTTTTATTATTTCAAAGTACTATGGGGGTACAAATGTTTTTGATTGCATGGATTGTTTTTGTAATGCTTGAGTTCAGGTTATAAGTGTGCCCATAAACAAATAGTGTTCCTTGTACTCTTTAGATAGCTTTTTGTCCATCCTCTCCTCCCACCTCCCTCCTGCCTGATTTCTACTGACTTTTACTTCCCTCTGTGCACACATGTGGCATAAGTTAGTTCCCATTTAATGGTGACTGCATGTGGTGTGTCTTTTTTCATTCCTTAGCTACTTCACTTAAGATAAGGGTCTACAGTTCCATGAAAAATTTTTAAAAGACATTGATTTATCCTTATTCATGGCTGAGTAGTATTCCACGGTATGCATATACCACATTTAGTTAATCCAATTATGAACTGATGAGCACTTGGGTTCATTCCACATCTTTGCAATTGTGAATTGTGCTGCAATAAACATTTGAGTGCAGGTGTCTTTTTGATAAAATGACTTCTTTTCCTTTGGGTAAATATTCAGTAGTGGGATTGCTGGATCAAATGGTAGATCTACTTTTAGTTCTTTGAGGAATCTCCATACTGTTTTCCATAGAGTTTGTTCTCAGTTGCAGTACCATCAACAGTGTATAAGCATTTCTTTCTCCAGGCATCCATGCCAGCATATATATATATATATATTTTTTTTTGGAATTTTTAATAAAAGCCATTCTAATTGGGGTAAAGTGAATCTCATGGTTTTAATTTGCATTTCCCTGATGATTAATGACATTGAACATTTTTCCATATGTTTATTGGCCATTTGTATATTTTCTTTTGAAAAAATTCTGTTCATGTATTTTGCCCATGTTTTAATGAGATTGCTTGTTTCTCTTGCTGATTTCCTTGAGTTCTTTATAGATTCTGGTTATTGTGAATATTTTCTCCTATTCTGTAGGTTCTCTATTTGCTCAGTTGATTATTTCCTTAGCTGGGCAGAAGCTTTCTAATTTAATCAAGTCCCATTCATTTATATTTGTTTTTGTGGTGGTGATTGTCTCTAGGGTCTTCTTCATAAATTCTTTGCCTAGGCCAATATCTAGAAGAATTTTTCTGACATTGTCTTCTAGAATTCTCATGGTTTCATGGGTTACATTTAAGTCCTTTATGCATCTTGAATTAATTTTTGAAAGTGGTTGGAGATACGGATCCTGTTTCATTCTTCTGCATGTGTTTATCCAACATTCTCAGTGCCACTATTGAACAGGGCTTCTTTTCCTCAGTGTATATTGTTGTCTGCTTTGTTAAAGATCAGTTGGCTACATGTGGATGGTTTTACATCTCAGTTCTCTGTTCCGTTCCATTGGTCTATGTCTCTATTTTTGTGCCAATATCATGCTGTTTTGTTCACTAAAGTTTTGCAGTACAGTTTGAAGTTGGTAATGTGAAGTCTCCAGACATGTTCTTTTTGCTTAAGATTGCTCTGGCTATTTGTGATATTTTTCAGTTCCAAACAAAGTGTAGAATTTTTTTTTCTAGATCTGTGAAATATGACATTGGCATTTTGATGGGGATTGCACTGAATCTGTAAATCACTTTATGTAGTATGGACATTTTAACAATGTTGATTCTACTGATCCATGATCATGATAAATTTTTCCATTTGTTTGTGTCATCTGCTATTTCTTTCCTTAGTGTTTCATAGTTCTCTTTGTAGAGATCTTTCACTTCCTTGGTCAAGTATATTCCTAGGTATTTTATTTTCTTTGTAGTTATTGTGAAAGATATTGAGTCTTTGATTTGACTCTCAGCTTGATCATTATTGGTGTACAGTAATGCTACAAATTTGTATACACTGATTTTGTAACCTGAGACTTTGCTGATTTTATTTATCAGTTCCAGGAGTATCTTGGTGGAGTCTGTGGTGTTTTCTAGATATAAGATCATATTATCAGCAAAAAGTGATAGTTTGACCTCCCCTTTTCTGATGTGAATACTCTTTATTTCTTTCTCTTGCCTGATTACTCTAGCTAGGACTTCTAACACTTGAATAGAAGTGTGGACACTGGGTAACTTTATATTGTTCCTGTTCTTAGGGGGAATGCTTTTAAGTTTTCCCCATTAATTATGATGTCGGCTGTTGTTTGCCACAAATGGCTTTTATAATTTTGAGATATGTTCCTTCTATGCCTAGTTTGTTGAGAGTTTTTATCATGAAAGTGTGCTAGATTTTGTTGAATGCTTTTTCTGCATCTACAGAGATGATCATATGGTCTTTGTTTTTCCTTCTGTTTATGTGATAAATCACATTTATTGATGTGCATGTGTTGAGCCATCCTTGCATGCCTGGGATGAAGCCTACTTGATCATGGTGGATTTTTCTTTGATGTAATGTTGAATTTGGTTTGCTAGTATTTTATTGATGATTTTTGCATCTATATTCATAAGGGATATTGGCCTGCAGCTTTGTTTTTTTGTTGTGTCCTCTCCTTTGGTATCAAGTTGATACTGGCTTCATAGAATGAGTTAGGGAGGATGCCCTCCTTCTCAGTGTTATAGAATTTCTGCAGTATGGGAACCAGCTCTTCTTTGTAGATCTGGTAAAATTTGTCTGTGAATCCCAATGTATTCCAGGGCTTTTCTTTGTTGGAAGATTTTTTATTACTGCTTCAATGTCTTTGCTGGTTATTGGTCTGTTCAAGAATTCTACTTCTTCCTGATTGAGTCTTGGGAGGTTTGTGTTTCCAGGAATTTGTTCAATTTCCTCTACATTTTCAAGATTATGTGCACGAGATTTTCATAGTATTCACAGATGATATTTTGTATTTCTGTGGTATCAAATGTAATAGTTCCTTTTTCATTTCTGATTGAGCTTATTTGGGTACTTTTTCTTCTATTCCTGGTTAATGTAGCAAGAGATCTATCGATTTTGTTTATCTTTTCAAAGAACCATTTTTTGTTTCATTGATTTTTATTATTTATTTATTTTTGTTTTCAATTTCATTTAGTTCTGCTCTGACCTTATTTATGTTTTTTTCCTCTGCTGGGTTTGAGTTTGGTTTGCTCTTCCTTTTCTAAGTTCCTTCAGACACTTCATTATGGTGTTAATTTGTGATCTTTCTGTCTTTTTTATGTAGACATTTAAGGCTATAAATTTTTCCCTTAAAACTGCTTCAAAATCTATGAATTCAATAGATTTTTATAGTTTGTGCCCCCTTTTTCTTTCAGTACAAGGGATCTTTTGTTTTCCATCTTAATTTCATTATGGACCCAATAATTGTTTCACAGTATGTTGTTTAATTTCCATGACTTTGTGTAGAATTGAGTGTTTCTCTTGGAGTTTATTTCTAGCTTTATTCCCCTGTGGTCTGAGAAGATACATAGTATTATTTTTATTTTCTTGAATTTGTTGAGGCATGGTTTATGGCCTAACATGTGATCAATCTTGGAGAATGTTCCATGTGCTGATGAGAGGAATATATATTCAGTAGTTTTTGGGAAAATGTTCTGTTAATATCTGTTAGGCCCATTTGTTCTAGAGTTCCATTTAGTCCAGTGTTTCTTTCTTATGTTTGGATGATCTATCCAGTTCTGGCAGTGGGGTTTTGAAGCCCCCAAGATTACAATGCTGCTGTTTATCTCTTTGCTTAGATATAGTATGGTTTGCTTTATGAATTTAAGTGTTCCTGTGGTAGGTGCATAAATATTTATAATTGTTATGTCTTCTTGTTGAATTGATCTCTTTACCATTATATAATGACCATCTTTGTCCTCCTTTACTATTGTTGATTTAAAGGCAATGTTATCTGACATGCGAATGGCTGAACCTGCTTTCTTTTGGTTTCCATTTCCATAGAATATTTTTTTCTGTACCTTCACCTTGAATCTGTATGAGTCTTTATGAGTCAGATATGTATCCTGGAGACAGCATATATTTGAGTTGTATTTTTTAATCCATTCAGTCAGCCTGTGTCTCTTCAGTGGGGAAATCAAACCATTCAAATTGATTGATAGAATAGATATGTGGAATTTTTCCTCAAGGCATGTGAAGGTGCTCAGCCTTGTCTTTTCTTCTTTGGCCTGGTGGTGGCAGTGACAACATCAGCCCTGGCCCCAGAGCAGAACACAGACCTTTAGAGGCTGGGCTCTCAGAATTGGCCTGTTATCATAGTGCAGCACTTGTCCTCAAGGCCACATTAAAAGAATGAGAACAAGTGATTTGAGGAGAAGGAAAGTAAAGTTTATTACTTTGCTGTGAAGGAGGAAGATGTCAGAGTACTGTCTCAAAGTCCAAATTCCCGTACATAAACAGAAATACAGAGCTTTTAAAGGGAGAGTCCTCAATTCTAGGCTGCTGTCCTTTGACTACAGTTAATGATTCTATTCATAATCATCCCATCTCTGCTGAAGACAAAGCTGTGACCTCCACCCACCCAGGAGGCCCACCCATAGCTCTGCCAGCCAGGCACCATGCCTCCTGGTCCATCTCCTGCAGTGCAAAGAACAAAAGACATTCTACTACCCCTCCCAACTACTGGCCTGAGGTAGGGGTGGAAGTCTCAGTTCCCAAAAAGAGTGGGAGAAGTTTTAAAGAGATAGAAAACATTTTTGCCATTTTTTTTTTTCAGGCCATTCCCTCTGTTACAGATCCTCCACTGGGGAAAGTGGGGCCACTCTTGAGGGAGCAGCATAGGCAGGTAGCTGTGGGGAGTAAGGTTGTATGTGCCTCAGTCCCACAGCAGCTTGCAGTGGGCAGTGGGATTTGTACTTGTAGTATATGATGGTGCCCAGGCTCCTCTTCCTTTTTCTCTTTGGCCTGGTGGTGGCAGTGGCAGTTTTGGCCCCAGGGTAGGATGCAGTCCTTTGTGGGCTTAGTTCCCAGAATTGTGGCAAGCTGCAGCTGCTCAGGGCTTGGAAGCCTGTGGGACTCAGCATAAGATCCTTCTCTAGAGCAATGCCCCTGAAACCTCTAGGCAATTCCTTATGTTAGCCTTGAAGCCTGTGTGGGTTGAAGGGTTCTCCTATAGCTAATGCTGTAAATGTCTGTGGCAGGAATATGGAGCTCTAGGGATCACTCATTTATTCCTTCCCTGTGTCAGGGAATCTTTCTCACTTCCCAGCCAATCCTAGTCTACCAAGCTGCCTTGCTTCCCTCTCCTTCTTTGCTTATGTGCTTCCCATTGCTTCTCTTTTGAATCCCAGTGTTCTCTCTTAGACAATTTATTCAAAATTGTGAACATCTACTTGCAATTTTGGTTCCTTTCCATCAAGGAGGAGTACATTAGCTGCATCTAATCAGCCATCTTGAACCACCCATTGTTAGGGAAGTTTTCAAGTAGCACTTACTCTAGTATGACAGTAGTCCTACTTCTAAGAGAAGTGCTTTCTATCATTGCAATTAAATAAAAAATTCTCACAAACTGCTTTCCAAATTTTAGCTGCTTTATAAATCCCATGTTGCAATTACTGTTTCCTCTTCAACAAGAGATTATTTATCTCTTTTGGAGCTTCCCTTCCTTCTGCTATAGTTCAGAAAGATTCCCTAGGTAGAAATCTTAGAGAAAGTGGTGGTCACCTAACGTATTGCTCTTCACTCATAGATGATAGCCTTGTGCTATATGTTTTTAAGTATCTGAAAAAAAAGTGCTTCATACAGTGTTTCAAGTTTTATAGCTATTTATGGTGGTAGAGTAAGTCTGACACCTGTTATTCCACATTTGAAAAATATTGCTTCTGAGTATAGAATTGTATATTGGAAATTTTTCCAGCACTTAAATATGTCATTAAACTGCCATCTGGCTTTGATTGTTTTTGTTGAAAAGTCAGCCATCAACCTTATTGTTCCTTTGAAAGTAATACATCTTTTGTTCCTCTGAATACTGTCAAATTTTTGTCTTCATCATTCATTTTCAATAATTTCACTCTGATGTGATTAGATATGATTTTATTCGTATTTATCCTGCAAACAATTCAACAAAACATTTGCATCATGGGATTCACTGAGAAATTTTACCAGTTTAAAATAATTATTTCCTGTAATTTCTTCAAATATTGATTCTGTTTTATTTTCTCTGTCATTTTTATATAAGACTCAAATTTCACATTGGTTAGAACTTTTGATGATGTCTCATATACCTTGTTACATTTTGTTTTATTTTATTTATTTTATTTTTCCAATTATTATTTCTCTCAGTGTTTCAGTTTGAATGTATTCTATTTCTGATTTTCTAATTTTGTACCCTATTGTCCAATTTCATTCAATGTGCTCTTATTTTCTCTTATTTTCATATATATCATTTTTGTTTTTCAGAATATCCAGTTTTTTAATAATTTCCAATTCTCTGTTAACATTCTTACCTTATAATCTGCTTTCCATATTCTCTTTTACTTCACATTTTTATCATAATTCATAAAGTCCTTATCTAATAATTTCAATATTTGAATTATCTGTGGTTCCTCATCCATTGTGCTTGTTTTATATTGATTTTCAGCCATTGAAATTTCTTTTTTGGTATTCTTCATAAGTTTTGAATGGATTTTGGACATTGTTGTTAAAAAAAATTATGAAAGCTTTAGATGATGTCTTCTTCTCTTTGGGTAAAGTTGACTTCTATCAGCATTTAGTATGCTGGTGATCATATTCTAGTGATCATTTAGTGTTCTAGTGCTGAGGTTTGGTTTAAGTCTCTGTTAGGGTAATGTATTCAGTTTGTTATTTTGTTCCTAGGCATTACCCTTATACTTTGGGGATGACCTTACTTTAATAGCATGGCATTTAAAATGTTTTTTTGGTTTCAATAGATGGTCTAGGGTATTGACTAAAGCTCATACTTTGTGACAAAATTTTAACTCCAAAATCTGCCTCTCAGCATTCTATAGTTACTCCAATTTTTACTTATTTCTTTAGGCTCTTGGTTGCTATTTTTAGCTGTTTCTTTTGGAGTTACCAAGCATATATACTGCAAAGGAGTCCACCAACATGTAGAGAAAAATTTGTTTACAGTTTATTTTGGCTCCTTTCTTGTGGTTTTCACCTCTCTGAGATTTTCTCCAAGTTTCTGTTACTTTGACAGTTCTGAACTCCAACCTTTCTCTTCTTAAACCAGGGAGTCTGATGCTTTGTTCTTTACCTCTTTTCTGCCATACCTGGATTGTAGTTGCTTCTAGGGAAAAAATCTGAACTGAGTGTGGATATCACATCTCATTATATCTGATATCTGAAGGAAATGTACAATCATACATGGTTGTTGATATGGTTCGAGAATACATGTACAAGGTCCAGCACAATGGTATTTAGTACTGTATAAGAGTATAGGTAGATAAGTAAATTTTGCTGGCAAATAAATTTATAGTCCATAACTAAAGAAGTACATTAAGGAAGTTGTATTAAGTAAAAATTCTACTTAAAGCACAGACAACTGAACATTTACCTTTTAAGAGAAGGCAGTAGATTAAAATTAGAACTAAAGGTTGAAAGAGTAGATATGATACTTTATGTATTCACAGAGTCACAGATTTTGATATACTAGAAGTGATTACACAGTACTACAGACCAAACTGGCAGATGGGTTTTCTGATTTATCCTGCGTCGCTTTTGTTTTTAATATTGTTTTTAATGCATTGATAACTATTCCTATATACCAAACAATTTGATTTAAAGTTTTTCACACTCATAAAATTCTCTAATACTTCTTTGATTCTCAGGTAATCCTTTGAATCTGCTTTCTATTATTATCAACTTCTTAGTCTTTTTCCAGCCACCATTTTCTATAAGGTTATGTTTATATGGAAAATAAAGGCAATATATATACCAAGATTTAAATGTTTAATCCTTGCTTAACAAGTCATAATATTGACTTTTGTTGGAATTTTCTGCTAGATGTTTAGTAGATACAATATTTTATTGTAGAACTTTGCAGCAGCAGAGACAAACTAAACACCAATGTACACATTTTCAGAAAGTATGAAAAAGGGGATTGCTTTTTCTTATATAAAATTTGTAACTAAATAAATAAGTTCTTAAAGTTTAGAAAATTCCTAAGGCACTATTGGGCAACTTATTTGCATTGAATTAACTGTTTTAGTTAAAATAATCTCCAGTGAACTTCATTTGTATGTGGATACTCTTTTTGGCAGATTCTTAATAAAGCGATAATTTCCAGACTTTTTGAAGTATACTGTCTTGAGTTCTGCTCTGGTTTTGTTTAGAATTTCATGTACAAATCAAATACTCTCAGAATGGAAGTTGGACCAGTCTGCCAGTGATTCAAAAAGAAGGTTTCCAATAAGTTGTACTTTAATATATTTGTTGACAAAGTAATTAGACAGGTACATAGCATGTGCATGCAAAATGTTTATCACTCATCCAAGTGAAATATTTCAAATAGACTATAGAAAAATTTAGTAGTGGGTTAAAAAAACAAAGAATGGTCTAATATATTTACTCATATAATAAATATTCATTCGATATTCACATTTTAGTGTTTTTGAAAGAACACTTTAGGAGAAATATATGAAATGAATTTGACAGAATTAGTATAAGTTTTTGTCATACAAAATTGTAATCAATAATGGTTGAATGTTAGTAATTTCAATAGGTCTCCCTAGTCCATGCAAGAAGGTTAATTAAGAAGTGGTTTTAGGCTTGGTGTGGTGGCTCATGACTCTAATCCCAGCACTCTGGGGGGCCAAAGCAGGAGGATTGTTTGAGGCCAGGAATTGGAGACCAGTCTGGGCAATAGCAGATCCTGTCTTTACAAAAAATAAAAAAAAATATTGCCAGGTGTGGTGGTGTACACCTGTAATAGCAGCTATATGGGAGGTTGAGGCAGGAGGATTGCATGAGCCCAGGAATTTGAGGTTAGAGTGTACAGTTACACTGAACTATAATTGCACTACTGCATTCCAGCATGGACAACAGAGGGAAACCCTGGATCTCTCTAAAAAGAAAGTTGTTCTATTGTTTTAGAGAGAGAGGAAGAGAAAATGGCAGCTTGTACTAGTTGGTGGCAATAAATATGTAAACAAGTAAAGAGCCATTTAAGGAGAATTAAAAGGATTTGTAACTGGAGGTGACATGAGGAAGGGGATGGTGGAGTCAAGAATGATTTTGTTATTTGTGACTTGAGCATATGAACAGATTGTGTGTCAGTTATAAAATATGGAGTGATAAAGAGAGGCAGTTTTGTTTTGGATGGGTGGAGTGACAACAATAAGTTCAGGGGGATTTTGGTCATGTCCATGTTGTGTCTGAGGTGCTGCTAAGACTTCCTAGTGGAGAAACCTTGGTGGTAGTTGGGTAAGCAATAGTCATGGACTTGTTGGCTCTTGAAGTATTGAAGTTGTGAAACTAAAAATAATGGTTGAAACATTGAATGTGTGAGATCATTTAGGAAGCTGTATAGAAATGAGAGAGGGCCTAAAACAATTATAAAACTCACCAAGATTTAAGGAGGCAGAAGAAACCAAAAGTTGGGCACAAAAGAACATCCAGTGTAGAAAACGAAGGAAGTATTATGGCATAGGAAGGATTGGAGATTGTTTTTGGTGAGTAGTTAACAATGTCAAATGATACAGATATTCCAAACATGATGGTGGTTGGAAAGCATCTATTGGATTTAGTTATATGGAAGTAATTGAAGACCCTGATACAAGCAATTAAAGTGGAGTAGTTAAAGTGCATCCTTTTTTTGAAGTGGGTTCAAGTATGAAGTCATTGAAAAGAAAATATATATTTACCTGCATAAAAATGTGTTCATAACATACTAAATTTTTGAACATCAGAATAAAATTGATATTATAACATAATCTGTTTTATATGAGTATATATGTTCATACATAAAAGTATGAAATGATAGTAAAAAATGAGCATAAACTATATGCCACACAGTTATCTTAGGATTACATATTATTACCTCAGAGGCTTTCTATGACAAGTAAATGGGATGAGAAAACCATGATTAAAGTAAGTCTATGATCACACAATGAATAAATCAGTGAAGCTACAATTCTATTCAGGAAGAATAGAATCAGTGCACTGAAATTAATTTCATCACTGGATACAATTTTGTAACGTCTTGTGTATAAAAAAAAGAAAACTTTAAAAGTAAGCCATAAAACCACCACAGAAAAAGCTTTCTCAAAACATAACAATTTGAAGTTCTGGAATATGAATCCATTTTAAAATAAGAGGAAGATGATGGAGAAAAAAATATATGAAAAGAAGTAGGTTCATATTTTCAATAAAAATTATTCCAGAATGTTTAGACAATGTTCAAGTGTTAAATTTTCGAGAGTATCTTAAATCGATGACTACATCAGTATCTCCAAAATTTCAAAACTTAAGACATTATGTTTTATAGGACTATGCTTAATATCATGGGTGAATTCAAGATGGTGAAACTGGTTTGTATAGATATCCAGTCACAATTATCATACATCCCTCTTCATGGCATTGACAGTAAATATCCGTTGTGAAAACTGATTATGGTGTCCCTACTGAAATTCCTATAGATTGTGCTGCTTATCCTTAGATGAAAGTTAGGTCAGCAAACAAAATGGAATGGACATGATAGGGCAAAGGAACTCTCACATGAACTGTGTAATATATTTTATTTCCTTACATTGCCCAGACTATTGCTCCATTTCTTCATTGTATTAATATTTTTAAGCACATTGTGTTTAAATATAAATTGAAATAGAATTGTTATTGTAACCCATTTATATCATAAAATAATGAAGAATAATTTATAAGCTTCAAAAAACAAATATAATCTGAATTTGGATATTATGTGTTGATTACATTTTATATGTAAAATTATTTTCTTGTGCTTATATGAGCATACTTTTAAAATCTTTCGATATATTTAGTTACACATTTTTAAAAAATTACTATGCCCATATGTATAAAGATTTGACAAAAAATATCAACATTGCAGTTTTTATTCATAGCAATGAATGTAGAAAATCTGACATGTTAGTAAATTGCATTTCTAAAATATTTCAAGTATTATTCATTCTGTTGCAGGATCTAAAATGGAAGATGAGCCAGCCACTTTCATGGTTCGGGAGTAATAGATCAATTCCTCGATAGCTTTTACTCTGCAAATAATTTTTCACAAGCAACATCATTATCTTAAAGGCCTCCCTTACTGTGATTGACAGAATATGTAGGAAGTTGGCTAATACACCACCACAGCATGGGAAGCAGTGTTCCAGTATTACCATTTTTGAAGTGGAGGCAGGTGTGAATCAAAGTAGCATACGAAGGAGAGAAATCTCTTTGCTAGGCACTCCCACTTCCTTTCAAAGTGGCTATATTAAGAACTCATTTGGTATCTTGAAGTTTTGACTCATTCATTTGAAATAGAATTACAAGTACCAGGCAAGAGAATATCTTTTGAATGATGTTGTTGAACATATTTGATATGAATAGGGAGTAGTATTAATTGTTATTTTAGCCTCCATCACGTATTATCTGAGGATCCTGAAAATACTTTCACAGAAAAACACAAATTGAAACAAAAGGTTATGGAAGATTTGCTCTTATTTACCAAGTTCTTTTCATTTCACATTATAACAATTACCTGGTGAACCATTGTCATATGACTGAAATAGAATTGTAAGAATGATACTGGCATTTGCTTTTGTTTGCACGCTTTTGTTTTATTCAATAAGCCCTTCTATGGAGAGAGCTAATATTTGATGAGACTCAGGCCATGCTACAGATTTACATAAATTTATGTCCATTCCTACAGCAAAAACTTTTGTTAGATAAATACATTTTGTTAAGTAAAGTTAATTTTTACAAAAGAAGTTAACTTTATTTCCATTGTCATCATCATCCATCCATTAGCATGCTCATGTCACTATTTAAGTGTGTTGCAGATTGTGAACCAAGGTCTTCTTATTCCAAAGTCATAAAACGTGCTGTCTTTTTGGAATTGATGCAGACATTAAAATAAATATTTTGATATCGTAAAAAATGTCGTTGTGAGTGTTTTCACTTGGAATCCCTTATCCCAGCTACTCGGATATTATTGCTTATTTTCTTTATTTTACTTAACAATATCTAAAATTTTTATGATATATTACTGATCTCTATTTTTGTGTCTCCTCATTTTGAGGGCAGGAGCCTTGTGGTTTGTCTTCTTCATCCTGTATTCCCATTGTCTGGAATATTTCCTGACACCATGCAGGTGCTCAATAAATATCTGCTGAATTTTAAAGAGATGAGAACTTCAATTTTTTTTATTCTTAGAACTTTATAAATATTATATCACTTTAATTTTTCATGATTACAATGAAGTCTATAGTTGCAAACACTCAGAAATAATAATATACAATATCCTGAGAATTTTAAAAAAAGTATTCTAAAGTTGTGGACACTTAAAAAGTATTAAAAATAATCCCACATTTTAATTTCTAAATATATTACCATTTGAAATATATTACCACTTATAAGACTTTTTGAAAATATTATATCAAATACAGAGCTCAGCATTTAAAATTTATCAAAATTCTAAATATTTACAGCCTAAAGTATTATTTACCTTAAACAATTTAGTTAGGGCAAAAGTATACTGGCCAAATTTCACCCCACAAAAAATAAAATGGATATTAAATATTTCTTCATAACTTTATTCTTAGGTGACAGCTCATTTTCTAAGCTCTATCATTCATATGTGTATATGTTCTCCATATTCTCCATCCACAGTCTGAGAGAATTTTCATGTCTGCTTTCCACAAGGCTGGTTAAACCTTCACCACTGTTAGACACTTTTCAAATTGCCTTTGTTAACCAATATTTTATTGCAGATCCATTTACTTTTTTTCTATTTTGGTTTCCTTGAATTTCGCATTTTCTCTTCCAATTTTCTCTATACAGCAATACTCTGTAGCCTCTTACATCGTTTTGGAGATAAAAACTTGTTACTTACAAAAAGTGGTTCTCTTCCTTGCGGAAACTCATGGGGAGGGATAGGCACTTCTGAGCTCCATGGCAACATTCACTTCCCTTTGAGATTTTAAGGGCACACACTGCTTTGTTGTTTATTTATTTTATTCACCTTCAATTAGGAAGAGAGCTATTCATGCCAGTATTTGTTATAAAACAGGATTTAATAGGATTCTTGATGGTCACTGAACAAAACCCAATTCAAACTAGCTCAAGTGAAAAAGAGAATTTATTGGCACACATACTTAAAATTTTCAGTAGTGGATCATGCATGGATGGATCCAAGGACTCAAAGGACGTTATCAGAAGTCACTCTATTGCTCGCCCCTGTTTTATTTATTTTGGCCTCATTCAGGAAGATTCTTCAGATGTTTTGGGAAGATGGTCTTTACATAGTTTACTCTAACAAATCTTTGCTCAAAGATCTTCGTTTTTCCCATACTGTGGTTTCACAAAAGTTTTTAGGATTGATTTGTATGTTCTCCTGTTCAGATTATTCAGGAAGCAATCACTTTGGCCAAGATATGTAAGCATATTGGCCCAGACAATGGGTTTCATGCCCATCGTTAGTAACAAACAGCAACAATAAAAAGGATTATTCTTGCCTAGCATGAAAGCAGAGTTGGAGGGGAGTTTTCAAATAAAAGAAGATGAATATATATATGCTGGACAGAAAAACAATTGGCCACTACACACAAGTTTTTCTTAACCTTTCTCATTTATCTCGCAAACCCAAAGTTCTTCTGATTCAGAAGCAATGCTCTGGATTCGGGTCCCTTGTTTCTTATTAAAATAAAGCCTGAAGTGATGATAAGTACGATGGACATTTTAAATAGTTGGTTCTAATTCTAACTTTGCAACTATCTATTTATTTGAACTTGAGCAGGTCATTTGACATTTCAGGGCCTCCATTTCCTCAGGGATAAATTTAAGTGAATATATTACATTTTCTCTAAAATCCTAATCTTATGATTAAATAATTAGTTTATGAGTTGCTGTTGTGTATGTCACCACCCCTCTCTGTGTATCTCAGTTTCTCAAACATAAAATAAGGTGCATGGTCCTGCTCCTTTCTGACCTTTTGGTGTGCAATGAAAGTAAAACAAAGTGAGTGGAAGAAAAGCACTATGAAATATTATGTAAAAAAGTTTTCATTTTCACACTGCAAGAGCTAAATTATGAATCATTCTGTTCCATTGATTCTTAGACCACCTTTTTAAAAAGCATAACCTGAAACAATGCAAATTTTTGTTGATATGATTTATATTAGTTCTATAAATCTTATTTGTACATAATTAATAAAGTCCAGTAATTATTTCCTATCTATTCTCAATACTTCAACCACTGATGATGCTTTGTTTACCCAACTTACCTAATAGACATAATAACAATAAAAAATCTAATATTTAAGTGCTTACTTTATTTATTTTTTGGTTTGAGACAGGGTCTTCCTTTGTCGGGCTACAGTGCCGTGGTATCATAATAGCTCACTAAACAACCTCAAACTCCTGGGCTGAAGCAATTCTCCTGCCTTAGTCTCCCGAGTAGCTGGGACTACAGGTCCACATACCACGCCCGGCAATTTTTCTATTTTTTGTACAGATAGGGGTCTTGCTCTTGCTTAGGCTGGTTTCAAACTCCTGGCCTCAAGTAATCCTTCCACCTTGGCCTCTCAAAGTGCTAGGATTATAGGTGCGAGCCACTGGGCCCAGCCAAAATGCTTACTTTAAATTAATTAATTAAACTATAATGAATACTGTTTAATCCATGGCATGAAAATTAAACTATCTTGGTTTGTTTCTTTAAATAATATATGCAAACACCTAGTAATATCTGCCTTACTTTACAATATAATAGGAATGTATTAATATGACTGTTGACTATATGGAGCATAGAAAAATTATGTGGTATCTGCTTATTAATTAGTGATTGTCACATTGCTTCTGATGTATATAGTTTTAGAATACACTGCTGCTGCTTTTATAAAACGAATTAAATAATTCAGCTTTTTCATTCCAAACAGTTCCACTGAATACATAGATTGTATTATATTTTAACCTAATTATTTTTTTACTCATGAAACAATAATTGAGGCATTTTTACTATGAAAAATTTATCTAACCTCTCCATTGCTACTGATTTTTCTCTAGTGGCATTTAACCTATCAGATGTACAATCACTGTAAATTTCACTCTGTAGTATTTAACATTTTTCTCATCAAACACATATTTTTTTTAACGAAAATCAAACAGTCTTTGCATGAACAAAAGCCCTGTCATTCACTGGTTGGTTTCTCCCACATTTCTCATTGCATATTGTGTTAAATAATTTTTAAAGTGAGCTATTGTTCATAGAGCCCCTGTGATAGTGTAGACTCATTCTTTGTTTTATAATGCAGTAATTACTTACATTGCTACACTCATAACTTTAACATGAATAGTGCAATTGTCAGTAGGTAAAATGTGCTCCTGCGGCATGGTAGGTACGTAGCTATGATTTGGGGGTTTGTCGAATGTGAAAACATTAAATGCTAACAAATAACAAAGGTGTTTTTATGAGTAGAGAAAACTAGAAAGCAGTACAAATAAGTTCTCTTGATATATCTGTCATTTTCAAAGTGGTTTCTGAAAAAATATTGAATTTGTGTGTGGTTTATTCTTTGATTATCTATTTAGTGACCTCATTTTTAGTGTTGCATAAAAACACCAGTGGACTCTCTATTGCTATACAAATGAACACTTTCCACTACATAAAGACTGCATAATCCACCATATATATCCAATATAGGATCAATGATAGTGTGTGGAAATTTCAAGTGAAACAATGTATTGCAAAATTTTGTTCATGAAAATTAAAATATCTTAAAATGTAGAAAAAGTATTACTTAAAAGTTATAGATAAGTGTTTAAAATTGATAAAACATATTGTATTTTGGGATAACGCAAGGAAAAACAATGTATTCAATGCATCCAACCAATAGATTAAATAAAAATGATATTTTTTACTTGGAATATCTAAATTTTTATTTTTAGTTTTTGGCACTGCATTGATCATACCTCTCTCCTTAACTCATTCATTAACTGTCATGTCAAATTAATCAATGTAATTGTAGAAATAATGGAATTTTTCCATAGCCCTGTTTCACTGATACCTGACACTGTTTAAGGTAATTGAGGAAACAGGTTGAATTTATCTTATAGCCTCGGGAAGAAATAAATATATATAAGCCAAGCAACATGAATTTTTAGCAGGCTGAAATATTTATAATGGTCAAACTTTGGTTCCTTGTGTGTTGATATGATGGAAGCCTATGTTTTTAGTATTGTTTTCAAATCGTGCTTTTGGAAAAAGCATTATTTACCCTTCAGATGGTATTAAATTTATTAAATTAACATGCTTCTTCCTCAAAAAAAAAAACAAAAAACAAAAAAACAAGCCACCTAAATATGTTCTATTTCATTGACCTGTCTTCTGTAGCCTAAAATATACATTCAAACAACAATTGGAAATGTCATCGGCATTTGACACTGATTAATTGATGAAAAGAATTTGTCTTGTTGACTTAACTCCCACAATTAGACCTCACCATGGCTACTGCATAGAGTGCTTTTAGCTACAGTGACTTGTGCTGCTATAAGAAATGAATTTTGGAAATGGTCTTTATCCTCCCAAATAAAGTTAGTGCATCCAGATTTGGAAACTGACAGCAGTAATATTCCCCAACTAAAGCTAGAGCTTAGCCCTGTTATACTTATTAAAAAGCCTATTCATACAAATTAAATCCATTCCATATCCTGGCCTCTGATGACAGCTCCATTTTTTTTCTTGTCTGGTATGAATTACCTCAAGTCTGTACCCAGAAAGAATTTATCCCTTTCAAGAGACTTCTCCAAGCCTATAATAAATTCACGTGGGTCGTCCCATCAATGTAGTGAATTTGCATTATTATTTCATTATGAGTAGGAAAGAAAGCGGATTAGATCTCTTCCAGCATTGGCAGGGCCTAATTCAACCTGAACACATGATTAAAGCTGGCATTTATGACTATAACTGTCAAAGAAAACTAATTGTAAACTGAGAGCTGTGGATAATTATGGCTTTTGCTATTAAACCATTTCTCTCCTATTTATCACAGAACCAACTACAGACTTTACTACTGTTTGCATTTAGTACTCTGATTACTATGAACCTACTTATGCAAATGAAAGTGATCTATATTCTCAAATTGAAGGCTTTGTGTAGAATTAAGTTCAATCATGCTTTAGTATGTGTGTTTTACTTTTTTATTTTTCCTTTTAAAAAAATTTTTGCAAAGGGTAAAGTGACACTAACACCATTGTATCCAAGACACGGAATTTTGCATTGTTTTAATTATAAACCCTGAAGCAGCTGCCTGGTAAGCAGTTTGACGCATATGCTATTTGAACTATCTTTCATAAGAAAAAAAATTTTAAAATGCTCCTTTTATGTGCATATATTTATACTAAGGCCTTTACAACTATGCACATACATGCTTATATGTTTTATGTTTACATAATTACACAAGTATGAATAACTGTACTTATGGAATACACACATATAACTATGCATATAGAAAGGTATGACTACCACATACATACTACATATATATAAATATATGGACATAAATATGTATTAGATTGGTGCAAAAGTAATTGTGGTTTTAGCATTGTTGACATTTGCTGTTTGATATTGGAATGCATTCTTAAATAAATGTGGTTATGTTATATATCATTTTAATGCCATTTCTTGCTTTATGTTTTTTTGCTAATGACTTTATTACTTGCTGTTTATCTTATATTTATTTTAGACTACGGAAATGATGTTACACAAAAAGCAAATTTGAGTGATTTTCTTATTCAAGTTCAAAATGGGTTCAAAACGGGTTGTAAAGCATCGACGACAACTCGCAGCATCAGCAACGAATTTGCGCCGGGTGCAGTGGTTCATGCCTGTAATCCTAGCACTCTGGGAGGCCCAGGCGGGTGGATTGCTAGAGGTCAGGAGTTCGAGACCAGCCTGAGCAAGAGTGAGACCTCCCGTTTCTACTAAGAAATAGAAAGAAGTTATCTGGACAACTAAAAAGATATACAGAAAAAATTAGCCGGGAATGATGGCGCATTCCTGTAGTCCCAGCTACTCGGGAGGCTGAGGCAGGAGGATTGCTTGAGCCCAGGAGTCTGAGGTTGCTGTGAGCTAGGCTGACGCCACAGTAATCTAGCCAAGGCAAAAGAGCGAGACTCTGTCTCAAAAAAAAAAAAAAACAAAACAAAACAAAACACAAAACGAATTTGGCCCAGAAACTGCTAATGAACGTACAGTGCAGTGGTGGTTGAAGAAATTTAACAAAGGAGAAGAGAGCCTTGAAGATGAGGAGAGTAGTGGCAGACCATTGGAAGTTGACAATGACCAATTGAGAGCAATCATCGAAGCTGATCCTCTTCCAACTACATGAGAAGAGAAGTTGCCAAAGAACTCGATGTCGACCATTCTATAGTCATTTGGCATTTGAATGAAATTGGAAAGGTGAAAAAGCTCATAAGAGGGTGCCTCGTGAGCTGACCGAAAATAAAAAAAAACAATCATCGTTTTGAAGTGTCATTTTTCTCTTCTACTACGCAACAGCAATGAACCATTTCTTGATTGAATTGTGACATGTAACCAGCGACAACCAGCTCAGTGGTTGGACCGAGAAGAAGCTCCAAAGCACTTCCCAAAGCCAAACTCGCACCAGTAAAAGGTCCTGGTCACTGTTTGGTGGTCTGCTGCTGGTCTGATCCCCTACAGCTTTCTCAGTCCCAGCGAAACCATTACGTTTGAGAAGTCTGCTCAGCAAATCCATGAGATGCACCAAAAACTGCAAGGCCTGCAACCAGCATTGGTCAACAGAAAAGGCGCAATTTTTCTCCACAACAATGCGACCACATGTCGTACAACCAAGGAACACTTCAAAAGCTGAGTGAATTGGGTTACAAAGTTTTGCCTCATCCGCCATATTCACCTGCCCTCTCGCCAACCGACTACCACTTCTTCAGCATCTTGACAACTTTTTCTAGGGAAACTGCTTCCACAACCAGCAGGATAATGAAAATGATTTCCAAGAGTTCATGGAATCCTGAAACACTGATTTTTATGCTACAGGAATAAATAAACTTATTTCTCATTGGTAAAAGTGTGTTGATTGTAATGGTTTCTATTTTCATTAATAAAGATGTGTTTGAGCCTGGTTGTAATGATTTAAAATTTATGGTCCAAAACAGCAATTACTTTTGCACTAACTTAATATGTATAAGTATTTATATATAAATATATACACACGGATAAGTATATAAATGTGTGTATACATATATATAGCTACACATACAAACATGGATAATATTACCACTAAACATTATAAGCCCTTCATGATGTACCAGATATCTCTATAATTTTACAGGAACCTGTATGGGGTAGTGGCTAATCATGTAAGCTCCAGAGTATGTCTACTTAAGATTCACTTCCACTTTTACCATTTACCAGCTATGTACACTTGTATGACTTCCTTATTTAAAAATGTATAAATATTATAGTGGGATAATTAAATAACATAATTAACATAAACTAAGTTTCACACAGCAAGTGCTCAATAAATGTTAGCTTTTAGCTAGTTTCATCAAGTGCTATTATTGTCACTGTGAATCACTGTGTATGAATTTGTGTGATAATGTATTTTAAGGTGAAAGTGTAATAATAGCAATAGGTATAATTCAACTACAGGCTTCTAATGTATGACACAGTTTTAATTCATGAAATCATATTCAGCAAAGGTAATTATTTAAAAGCTTAAGTAGCAGAATTTAATTTTTATAACTGTAGAAATTATTTATGAATAATATATTACACATCAACAGGGAGAAAATAACTTCTTTTGTCTAGTGTCTTGATTTCCAATTCAGGGAATAGTTTGACTGCATCCTATGAAATAGTACTGATAATGAATAAAATGAATTATACACTGGTAAGAGTAGGCTATTTTAAAATATCAAACAATGAGAAGTTAGAATAAGAACAAGAACACCTATATTTTACTCCACTGACACCTGCATTTTAGGAAACACATTTCATTCAGAAAATGCAACAAGATTTTGAAAATGGAAACAGTCATTTAGAATGCTCAGCTCAAGTACCAAAATTGTATTTTATCACCTCTGAGGGCCAATGAAGTTAGCATTTTACTCACAATCACTAAGCAATATTGAAACTGGAACCTATGGTTTATGGGATTCTGCAATTGTATCATGTTTTGATATCAAATCTATTCAATATATGTTAAATATCATCTTTAAATGAGATTAAAATCATTAATTTGTACTGGAAAAGTAACAATATTAGTTTGCAATCAACTTCAGATATGCAAAAATAATAAATATACACAAAAAATTTAACATAGATATTTTTGATTTAAGAACTGTTCTAAATAGTCATTTATTTATGAAATAAAAGACCTTTAAAGCTATCCCTGGTCTCTTAACTCAAGAATAAGTCAGTGTTTGTGTATTAACTTTTCAATCTCTGTGCATGAGCAGAAATATTTTGGCAGTTACATTAATAGTGCACAAGCATTGGGTGCACCACTTCTTCACTTAATATTAGTTCATAAACATTGATTTGTGTTTTCATATATCTTTATATTATCATTTATGTCACCTCTTAAAATTATATTGAGGTGATATGTCATACTTTACTTAAACTATACTCTACTCTTGTGAGACTTTTAGGCTGTTTTTAAAAATGATTGTATATAATGACCACTAGAAAAATTTTAGTGTATATTTTTTTGCTTTAATTATTTATTTTGAATAAATTATTTGGAATCATATTATCTATTTAAAGGTATGAAACTATGATTTTTGAAAGTTTTTTGCCAATTATTCTCTAAAATGATGATGTAAACACTAAGGTTTTGCCTAATGTCATTAAAATAATGTTTGGGTTTTATTTTTATTATTTTGCCAGCTTTTCAGAGATATGTAAATATTGTGGCACATTAACAATTATTTTTATTTTCTCTTGTTTGAATTATTTATGTTTGCTGGATATTTTTCTTATACATTATTTCCTTTGGGAAAAAACTGAATAAATTACAGCACTTATTTAAAAATGCATTCCTTAATGTTAGTTGTAAGACTTAGGTAACAAATCAACAATTATGAAATCAGGTTCATTCTCTGTGTATACATTGAATGACATCTAATGGTTTGGTTGCACTTTCTGAGAGCTTGTACTTTTCTCACAGATCCTGAGGGATCTCTGATAAATAAAGTATGCTTGCATTTCAGAAGTCTTAATCTCACACTAAAATGACTACTTGAGTCAACACTTCTGACAGAAATTTTTTCAAGACATAAAGTGTCACTAAATAAAACATTCCACCAAAGTGTTTGTAGTGTCAGATAAAAGTTGTTGAAAGTGTTATTTAACATTTCCATATATTTACTCATTTTATTAGATATTTTGTTAGAAATATAGCCTGTCATTTTTATTCACTGATTATTATTAATAATATCTCTATAGGTTAGTATACTGAGATGCAAAGAAGCTATCATGTAAACCAAGACACAGAATTAAAAATGAAAATATATTTTACAGATTTGTTTGTTTTCTCAAGAAATTCTTGACATCCAAATAAACAATATGTGAACATAATTTCTCAGAGAAACACAATAGATATAACTAGGTTGTTACTGGATTGATGAAGAGCAATTTAATATCATTGATGGAGTATAATCCAAAGCCTGCTTTTACATTATTAAGGATAAGAAAGCATATAACCTGAATGAGAGAAAAACTGAAGCCCCAAAATATTGGATGGGATCCTGGGAATTTAGTAATCTTACATGACAGTAACTAAAAAACCCACTATGCTACAGAAAAATGTGTATGTTTCATGCTCATTGTTTGGAGGTCAGTGCCATGAACACTAAGAGAGATTTATAGTTGATAGGAAAACTCTTCATGCTTTGGCTTGAATTAGGTATTGGTGGATACACACCAAAATGTTAATCATTTTTTTCTTTCACACTATTATGCAAATCAAAGTAAAATATTTTCTAAGGAAAATCTTAGTAATACAGGGGAGGGTTAACAGGATAGGAAAAAAATGAATGTACTTTTACTATTTTCTTAATTTCATTTATTAACAAAAATATGTATTAAAATAATATATATACATTTTTTTTTTTTTTTGAGACAGAGTCTCACTCTGTTGCCCAGGCTAGAGTGAGTGCCATGGCATCAGCCTTGCTCACAGCAACCTCAAACTCCTGAGCTCAAAGGATCCTCCTATCTCAGGCTCCCGAGTAGCTGGGACTACAGGCATGCGCCACCATGCCCGGCTAATTTTTTCTATATATATTTTTAGCTGTCCATATAATTTCTTTCTATTTTTAGTAGAGATGGGGTCTCGATCTTGCTCAGGCTGGTCTCGAACTCCTGAGCTCAAACGATCCGCCCACCTCGGCCTCCCAGAGTGCTAGGATTACAGGCGTGAGCCACCGCGCCCGGCCCTAAAATAATATATTTTTATGCCTTAATTTATTTACTCATTCTCTTGTTGAATATCTGGATTGTTTTTTATTATTTAATTTCTTTAATAATGCTAAAAGAACATCTTTGTGCATATTCTCCTAAGCACTTAAATATATTCTTAGGTAGGATGTATTTCTGGAGGAACAACTGCTAGGTCAGAGAGTATGCATACTCAAAAAATACAATTGATATGGCCAAATTGCCCCCCAAGAGTTAGGACTAATTTATACCCCAGTATATATTAAGAGAAAACTCCAGTGAGAATGGCCTTTATCAAAAAGTCCCAAAACAATACATGTTGGCGTGGATGTGGAGAGACAGGAACACTCATACGCTGCTGGTGGGACTGCAAAGTAGTGAAACCCCCGTGGAAAGCATTATGGAGATACCTTAAACAGATTCAAGTAGACCTGCCATTCGATCCAGCAGTCCCATTATTGGGAATCTACCCAAACGAACAAAAGTCATTCTATGACAAAGACACCTGTACCCGAATGTTTATAGCAGCACAATTCACAATTGCAAAGATGTGGAAACAACCCAAATGCCCATCAATTCATGAGTGGATTAGTAAATTGTGGTATATGTATACCATGGAGTATTACTCAGCTATAAGAAATAACGGTGATATAGAATCCCTTTTGTTCTCCTGGAGAGAGTTGGAACCCATTGTATTAAGTGAAGTATCCCAAGAAGGGAAAAACAAGCACCACATGTACTCACCAGCAAATTGGTTTCCCCGATCATCACCTAAGTGCACATTTGGGAATAACACCAATTGGGTATCGAACTGAGGTGGGGGGTGGGGAGAAGGGATGGGTGTATACCTGTACATGATGTGTTGCGCACCGTCTGGGGAATAGTCACACTTGAATGTGCTGACTCGGGGGGATGGGGGTGGGGGGAGGGGACGGGGTATAACTACATGACCAGTGCGATGCGCACTGTCTGGGGAATGGACACGCTTGAAGTTCTGACTCAAGGGGATGGGCGAGACATGGGCAATATATATAATCTGAACTTTTGTACCCCCATAATAAGCTGAAAAAAAAAAGAGAATATTCTTTTCCTCACATGTCATCAATAGTACTTTATTTTTTAGTCTTTTTAATAGGTTGAAAAATTATACTATTTTCCCCTTCTTTTTTATTTCAAACTGCTTCTTAGGTTTCCTGATTTATTTCTCTGCTTTGTGACTTTTAGAACTTACAGAGAATGCAGGCTGTAGTCAAAGATTCTGCTGAAGAAATGAGAAAGAGTACTAACGGTAAAGTGTATTAGTGCTTTGGAACACTTCTCTTTTTTATTTAAATATGTACATTTTCTGTTCAAATGTGCATTAAGCTTGTTATGCTCATGTTTAAGCATCCAAAAGGCATAAATTTTGCTAACAGTAAGACTTTATAATTTATGTTGCATTTGGGGTTTTAGAATATTAATGATTTAATGATGAAAAAGGAGATAATATATAGCACATTTTCAAAACTCATAAATTGATAAAATTTAATAGATTATTTTTCTTTTTTAATAAATTTCTAGTCTTACTTGAGGTTTTTTCTTTTTTTGTTTGTTTATTTGTTTTTCTTTTTTTTAACCTAGGGAGATAGTAAACTCTCCAGAGCAGGGTCTGCATTTTCTACTTTGATTTTGGTTCCACAGAATCTTCAATAGTTCTTAGTAAGAATTTGATTTAGGTTGACTTATAGTCAAATATTGGATATTGTACATTGAATGTAGATTTATCCTATAAATACATGAATGAAATGTACTTATTTTAAAAGTTTAAAAATTTAAAATTTGAAGAAGTCATGTCTTAATTAATATTTTTTTCCAAACTTGGTTAACACTTCCTTCTTCCTGGGAAGATAAATTATTAATTTTATGAAATATTTTTATGGTCAGTTTTGAGTCTTGGTCAGCTACAACTCTTTGCTGCTTCCCATCTTTGAAATATTTTTCTTTGATATTATTTTCTGATGCCTACTGTATTGTGCTCAGGGAATTCCAACTAATCTTATGAATATCCTATGAAAAATGCACTAGAAATATGAATCTGCTGCAGAAGCCACCATAACATAACATAAGTTCTAATACAGATGCAAACTTTATATTTAAAATTATAAACACATACATTTTATATGCTTTCTAGCTTAAGTTCTAGCTTTTTAATATACAGTTTTCACTAAGTATTCTATCCCATACTAGTTACATTGCCTTGATTTTGCATTGATTTTTATTTTATGTATATTCTCTTTTAAAAAAATTTATTTTTAATTATTATTGTACATAATAGTACACATTTATAGGGTACATGTGATTTTTTGATACGGACATACAATGTGGATTAATCACATCCAGGTAATTCAGGTTATCAGTCATCTCAGGCATTTATCATTGGAATGTTAGGAACATTCCAATTCTACTCTTTTAGTTATTTTAAAGTATGCCCTAACATATTGTAGGGCATATGTAGTCACTTTGTGGTACTGTAAAATACTGTTTGCTCTAATTATCTAACTATATTTTTGCACCCATCAATCATCCCCACATTTTGCCCCCCTCCCCACTACCCTTCCCAGCCTCTGGTAACCATGATTCTACTCTCTGTCTCCATAAGAAAATTATTGTTAATATTTAGCTGCCACATATGAGTGAGACTATTCAATATTTGTCTTTCTGTACTTGGCTTATTTCACCTAATATAATGTTGTCCAGTTCCATCCATGTTATTGAAAATGGCAGGATTTCATTTTTTGTGGCCATATAATATTCCATTGTATATGTGTACCACAATTTCTTTATCCATTTATTTATTAACAGATGTTTAGTTTGATTCCAAATCTTGACTATTATGAATAGTATTGCAATAAACATGGGAGTGCAAATATCTTTTTGATAGAGTACTGAATTTCCTTCTTTTGTATGTATACCTAGCAGTGGAACTGCTGTGTCATATGCGAGTTCTACTTTTAGTTTTTTTAGGAACCCCCATACTGTTCTCCATGGTGGTTGCACTAATTTACATTGCCATAAACAGTATAGAAGGGTTCCCCTTTCTCCACATCCTCACCATCATTTGCTATTGCCTGACTTTTTGATAAAAGACATTTTAACTGGGATGAGATGATATCTCATCATAGTTTTGATTTGCTTTACTCTGATGATTAATGATTTTGAGAATTTTTTATATACTTGTTGGCCATTTGTAGGTATTCTTTTGAGAAATGGCTATTCATATCCTTTGCTCATTTTTAATTGGGTTATTTGATTTATTCCTATTGAGTTGTTGGAGTGCCTTATATATTCTAGTTATTAATCCCTTGTCAGATAGGTAGTTTTCAAATATTTTCTCCCATTCTGTGAGTTGTCTCTTCTTCACTTTGTTGATTGGTTCCTTTGCTGTGCAAAAGCTTTTTAGATTGATATCGTGCTATGTGTCCAGTTTTTATTTGGTTGCCTGTGCTTTGGCATTATTACTTAAGAAGTCCTTGCCCAGACCATTGTCCTAAAGTGTTTCTTCAGTGTTTTCTTTTAATAATTTCATTATTTTAGGTCTTATATTTAATTCTTTAATCCATTTTTATTTGACTTTTGTATATGGTGAGAGATGAAGGTCTAGTTTCATTCTCCGAATGTGGATATACAGTTTTCCCAGTACCATTTATTGAAAAGACTGTCCTTTCCCCACTGTATGTTCTTGGCAACTTTGTCAAAGATAAGTTCACTATAGATGCATGGATTTGCTTCTGGGTTCTGTATTCTGTTCCATTGGTCTGTGTCTGTTTTTATGCCATACCATGCTGTTTTGGTTACTCCAGCTCTGTAGTATAATTTTGAAGTCAGGTAATGTGATTCCTCTAGTTTTTTTCTTTTCTTTTTTTGCTCAGGATAGCTTTGACTGTTCTTGATCTTTTGTGATTCCACATAAATGTAAGGATTATTTTTTCTATTTCTGTGAAGAATGTCCTTGGTATTGTGATGGGGATTGCATTGACTCTGCAGGTTGCTTTGTGTAGTGTGAACATTTTAAAACTATTGATTCTTCCAATTCCTGAGCAAGGAATATCTTTCCATTATTTTGATGTCCTCTTCAATTTCTTTTATCAGTGTTTTATAGTTTTCATTGTAGAGATTTTTCACTTCTTTGGTTAAGTTTTTTCCTCAGTTTTTTATTTTATTTGTAGCTATTATAAATGGGATTAATTTCTTGTTATTTTCAGATTATTTACTGTTGGCATATAGAAATGCTACTAATTTTTGTATGTTGATTTTGTATCCTGCAATTTTACTGAATTCCTTTATCGGTTCTAATAGCTTTTTGTGGAGTATTTAGGTTTCTCCATGTATAGGATTGTATCATCTGCAAACAAAGATAATTTGACTTCTTCTTTTCCAGTTTGGATGTTCTTTTTGGATGTTCTTTATTTATTTCTCTTGTCTGATTGCTCTAGCTAGAATTTCCAGTACTATGCTGAATAACAGTGGTAAGAGTAGGTATCCATGTCCTGTTCCAGATCTTAGAGGAAAGGCTTTCCGTTTTCCCCATTCAGTATGATACTAGCAGTGGGTCCTTTATATCTGACTTTTATTGTGTTGAGGTAAGTTCCTCCTGTATCAGTTTTTGTGAGAGTTTTTTTTTTTTTATCATGAAGGGATATTGAATTTTATTGAATGTTTTCTCAGCATAACTTGAAATGATCATATGATTTTTGTTGTTTGTTCTGTTGATGTGATATAGCACATTGACTGTTTTAAGTATGTGGAACCATCTCTGCATCCCTGAGAAAAAAAGAGACATTACAGATGATGCTATAGAAATACAAAGGATCATTAGAGACTACTATAAATAACCAGATGTCAATAAATTGGAAAACCTAGAAGAAATAGGTACATTCATAGACACATATAATCTACCAAAATTGAACCAGGAAGAAATCCAAAACTGAATAAACCAATTACAAGCAATGAGATAGAAACAGTAATAAAAAAAGTCCCCATCAAAAAAAAGTCCAGGACCTGACAGCTTCACTGCTGAGTTCTACCAAGCATTCAAAAACAACTAATACCAATCACACTTAAAGTATTTCAAACAATCAATTAGGAGGAAATATTCTCAAACTCATTCTACAAGGCCATAATCACCCTGATACCCAAACCAGACACGGACACAACAAAAAAAGAAATCTGTAGGTCAATATCTCTGATGAGCATAGATGCAAAAATCCTCAATAAAAAATACTGGCAAACCTAATTCAATAAAACATTAAAATGGGGATGCAAAAACAACACAAGAATTTTAAAACCTCTACTTTTAAGTGCCAATTGCCACTAAAAGGACTGTGCCCTCAAGATGCATATTTTAAAAACATAAAACGCAGATGTATTTTCTGAAGAGAGTAAAAGGTGGTTTCTACCATAGGGAAACAATGTATATCTGAATAATTGGGTACTCTGCAGAAAACAGGAGGATTAAATAAGCTAACACATTGTGAAATTAGGGAAAATACTAGAAGATTCTTCTTTGAGAAATTTAGAAAACTAAAAGAAAATAGCAAAGACAACATTGGAGGTTAACAGCTAGGTATTTTAAAGCAAAACAAACACACAGTTGATAAGCCCTACATACATGCTTAGAGTTTCCAGTTGACTTTATAGCATCCTACTCTTAAAGATAAAACAGTAAGCAAGGATCACACTTTTGCTAAGCAAAGTAGAGACCAAAAAATTAAAGAAATAAATAGCTTCAAGTAAGCTTTCATTCAAAGGTGTGCTGGAGCCTTAGGGGATCTGGGGCAAGAGCCAGTTGTTATTATGTCTTCCCAACTTTATATTCTTTAACTACATGTTAAAATTCATCATGGTGAGGGCATTTAAGCCACTGAAATTACTTAATTCTAAATCTAGTGCTATCATTAATATTTTAGGGACATACAGGAAGTGTTGTATTTGCAAACAATAATAGGATGCTATATTTTTAATCAAGAAAAATCAGAAACTAAAACAAAATTCTTAGAAATTAGAAATATGAAACCTGAAATGAAAACCTCTTGGATGACAAAATTTTTGCTCCTCAAAGCTAGCTCAAAATAAATAAAATAAAATATAAAAAAAGGAAAAAATTAAACTACCAGTCCGGATGCCCAACATTCCAGTAATAGACAGCCCCCTGCCACCGCCAAAAAAAGAAAATGCAACAGAGAAAATGGAGTGAAGGAAATAATTCATAAAATTATTCAATAGTATCTCCAAGCTCTAAAAATTATGAATTTCCTGATTGAAAGGGCTCACTAAATATCCAGAATGATGGATGAAAATAGATGCACACCATGATTTATCATCACTGAATCTCAAATCATGAACATAACAAGAAAATCCTACAGCTCCCCAAGAGAAAAACTCATCTCATACAGAGACTCAGGAAAAAACAATACTTTTTACCTTTTCAATCTAGGCTGCTTGAAGACAAAAGAGTAATGCTTCAAACTGCTGAAAAGGAATGATTTCCAATGCATAATTCTACACCCAGTTAAACTATCATGCAGGGGTAAGGGTGGAGTAAAGACAAAGTCATACAGGAAACTAAGACTACTGGAGATCTTCAACCAAAATGAGAAATTTAATAATAACAAACAGAGGAATATGTTTGATGGGATCCAGGAAACAGGGTATCCAAATATGGCAGAAAGGCTAGGGGAATTTCCAGGATTATGATAAAGTGAAAAAAATACATAATTGTTGCAATCTACAGGTAGACTGAAGCAAGATGAGAAACAGCCAACAGAGATTCTTTGAGAAAATATAATTGATTGTATACCTGCTAAGCCTGAGGATATTTCAAATAGATTTTTATTTCTGGCTGGATATTTGAATATATAAGTAGAAACTATTAAAACAAATAGCAAAGCAAAACAAGATGAAACTCACTCTGAAGAAAATAACTTGTTAAGAAAAGGGGAGAATTATATTATGCTCCATGGCTCAGTGGTGAGTAGCATTTATACAGTCATTTTAAACGTTTTAAGACACTGAGAAATCTAACCCAAGTTGATATAACTGCATTAGCAGGATGGGAGGGTAGTGTGCTTGTTTGTTGTAGGAGTGAGGGAAGGAAAGGGAAGAAAATAACATGGCTAAAATCACAACTTTCTTAGTGAGAAATTAATAGCTAATGCTTAAAATTGAAGATTTGGGATATGACTATACAATAATATTTTATATAGATCTGGTGATACAAGTATGAAAATACAAATACAAATAACATTATATTAGCAAAAAATTGAAAGTAGATGACTCTGGGGATAAAAAATGGCAGGATTGGTAATAAAGGTTTTTCATAATAATCTTTATGGAATTATTTTACCTTCAAAATATCTGTATGTTCACCTTTAATTAATAAACATTTGATTAGAAAAAAGTCACACATGTACATATTATAGGACAATGTTTAAGAGCACTGTCTCTGGAGTCAGGTAGGTCTAATTTTGGAATAACAGGTAACTAATCCCATGATCTTAGGCAAAGTATTTAAATTTTCTGTGAGCTAATCTCTTGCTTTGAAAAAAAAAGGAGATGGTAATAGGGTCTATGTTGTATAAATTTAATAAAATGAATGGTGTAAAGTGAACAGAACTTCTTGGTACATACCGATCATTGTCATTGTTGGTGGTGTTGCAATTACTACTACTAATTCATTATAACATGAACTTCTCATTTCAGACCTCCAGTTCTTCAGTTCCCTACCACAAAAAAACTTAGTAATTTTGGATGTTATCTAGATATGTGTGTGTATATATGTACACATGTGTAAGTATATTTATATACATATATTTTATTTTTTAAACAAAAAATCCTAATATATATAACATTTTTACCTAACATGTCATTTAAAGGATAATATATATAGCCATCCAGTGAACCAATAGAGATATATTTTGTCGTGCTGCAAAGTCTTCAGTGATATAAACATACCATACTTTATTTATCTGCTTACCTACAAGTGGATATAAAGTAGTCTCTAGTCTTATTTTCTGACAAAGTAAATTAGTGCTGTAATTTCCCAAATAAGGGTACACATCTGCAGTATAATTTCCTATAATGTACATCACTAGGTCAAATGAAAGGAAGTTTTAAAAATTTTGACAGATTCTACTGAATTGTCAGAGTCTATGAAAATCTAAAAGTTAGCATGTTGCCCACTCTGCCAGCCTGCACAATCTGAAGGCTTAGCTGATGAAGGAATAATTGAGAGAGTTTATGCAGAAGTCCAATATAGGTGTCCTTTTTCATAAAATCAGGATAGCACATTTCACCAGGCTGATGAGGATTCTAGCATGAGGCTGGAATGAATGAATAAACATTGATATAACAACATGCATTCATAAATCTATGATATTAACAAATATTGGTTGAGTACCTACTGTGTACTGGTAGATGATGGTTGCAATAAAAATATTAACAATATTATTAATTAGTTTATCAAATTTTCAATGTTACAAAGTAGAAGGCAGAAAAGGCTGAGGTTCATTGTGAGTCAGGAGAGGTTGGTGCTTTACTATAAGCTGAAAGTTTATTAAAAGACATGCTTGCACAGCAAAACCAAACCAAAACAAAACAAAGCCAACAACAACAAAACCAAAAAACAAACAAACAAAAAACAAAACTGAGAGTTTTAATTTAGTTCACTTGTATTGTCTGACATTTCTTTTTTTTTTTTTAGCCTAAATGTATCTTAAACACACATATCTTCAGACTTGTAGAAATGTTTGTTTAAAGTAACACAATCTGATTCTACTTCATTCTTCTCCTTCTTCCATTTTCTGATGTTTCCTTTGGATATTTGTTGTACTTATCTAGAGCACTACAGCCCTGAGATGCCCATGAGGACACCGTGAATGGATGTCCCTGTCTCCCAGTAAAATCATTAATCCATCCTTTATGTTGATGTAATAGAAGGAGCATCAGGCATAGAATATCTGAGAAGAAAAAGTAAAAATTCTCCATTTATCAAGGTCTAAAGTGAACTAAAACATGGAATGGAAAATAATATATAAAACTTAATGAAAATGTATGTAAATGAGAAATGGCTGGGAGGTTTTCCTGACAGAAGTTGATGTGCTTTCCATTAATTAAAAAGAAAATTAAGCCCACACTTTCCAGTGAGAGTTTTAGGAATAAATGTCAAAAATGAAATATGCTATTCAGGTGCTCGCTTTCAGAAACAGAGAAATCAAGACGATGTCAAATGTAACAATAATACTGCAAGTGTAAGACTTCATATGCTGAAAGTCTGCTGCTCAGACACAGCTCAGAAAATATTTGTTTGACTGGAACATGGTTTTTAAAATATGCTGTCAATTAAAATGCAGGGATTTCTCATACAAATCCAAAATTTTTGAGTTTTCTTGAACAATCTGAATAGCTGGCACATTGGACCCAAGCCAAGGAATGGTGCACACTTTCTACCTTGCCAGCCTCTTTGTCAACTTGTAATTACCCCTAGCCCTGATGTCGAGTCTTAGTTGCTACATATCATAGTATTTCCTCTCTTGCTTTTCTTCTGCTTGTACAATCAAAAGTGAAAAATGAAAGAGAGGGTTTCATGTTTAAGGAAAATGAGAGAAGTGTTTTTTAGTGGAAATGGATATTCTTACTTTTTAATATATGCAATATGTGTGCTCAGAGAGTCAAGATAACATTTTTGTAAATCCAGCCAAATTTCTTCATTTATTTTTTTGCTGACAGGATTCTGTTAGCTTTTTGATTTTGAGATACCTCATATTAAGGGATTTGAACAGGACTTTTGGTTATGGTTAGGAGCATAAATGGCAATGCTAAGTTCTAAATGTTAAGTCCCACTCAGATAACCAGGAGAGGATAACAATAAAAAGCCATTGACTACATTTTCAGTGCAATGAGAAGTCGGAGAAAGTGCACAAGTCCGATTACCATGGAATAATACCGAAAGCATCTGAGACCAAAGGAACCGTTTAGGAAGCCCGTGCGAGTCATAATGGTTCTGTGGGGAAGAGGAGAATGTGGAGGGGCCCGTGGTGGTGGACCACAGAAATCTCCAGCAGATATTCATTCTCAGATGGGAGGCCCACCCTGAGAAGAAACAGCTCTGAGCAAGATCAACGTGGTAAAATGAACGCAGGACCTAAAAAGACAAGCGCTATAATCCCCAGAGAAGTCTGTTGAGAAACGAGAGAGACAGGATTGTTAAGAAAAGTCATCACAGGCAAGATCAGGTTTCATGAGGCCTACCTACACAGATATATCATATTTTATGACAGTTTATTACTATAGGCAGAAACAATAGAACCCTTAAGCAAGAAATCTAGAAAACTACCTTCCTCTTACCATATCATTATGCCCCAGTGATCTGCTACTAGTCCAGGGAAAGACATATCTCATTCAAATATGGCTAATAAAAAATGAAGTTTCCATTAAAGCTATTACTAGAAAAGTATGTGAAAAATAGCACAACTTCTGCACAGATGATGACAATGACAAGAAAAACATTGCTATAAAGCAGATTAAAATTGTACCACCAACTTGAAGAAAAACAACAAAAACAGAACAAATCATCAGTGAAATATCTATGTCTATAAAGTAACATTCCAAACCAAAAGTGCAAGAACAAATGAAAAACACAATCAGATAACAGGAGGTGACGACTGAGTTTAAGAGGATGTAGAACAGAATGGCAGAATACAGGAGAAAAAGGAAAAAGAAGTAGAAAGTTGCTTCAAGAGATTCTGTTATAGAAATGCAGAGTAAATTCTAAGGAATAGAAAGGAGGAGAATAGATACCATGGAAAGCAAGCAGAATAAGTGAGATAAATGATTAGAGAAAAAAATTCTGTAGAAAATAGGTAAAGATGATTCAAAATATACATAACTAGAATCCTCAAAGAGTCCAGGCAAAACAATGGAATAAATAGATACTTAAAACCATAACTCAAGAAATTTCTTCTCAGATCAGAGAAGAATTGAATGCCTATTTTGAAAGTAAACCTGTTTTATGCAGAAGAATTGATCTAGATTCATGCAGAATAACAAAAACACATCAGCTGTGGCTCCCAGATTGAAGGGTGAAGCACCTGTAATACACTCAAGGAAAGTAAGTATACATCAAGGCAGTGAGTGTTCTATAGCCAATGAAGATGTCTTTTAGGTATAGTAGCTATAATCAAGCAGTTTTGAATATATAAAAACACAGGGAATATTTTTTCCTAAGAAACTACTAGATAATACAGTCCAAGTAGTGGTTATAAGGGTGAAAACATTTTGTTTATTTTTTGTTCTATGATTACAAAAATTTTTATTTTGTGTATGGATTACGTTTAGAATTAGACAAAGTGAATAATATGTCTTATTAAATAAATATAGGAAACTTTTTGCAGTGTTCTCAAACAATTTTCTAAGAATGGAAAGTTTCTTCCTTTTTCTAACTTCAATTAAATATTAAGTTACAACACCTTTTTCTTTCTAAATTTCACTGTTTTAAAAATAGTCTTTTTTTAATTACCTTTTTTCTCATTCTTAGTGTTATGGCTATGAATTTTTATCTATGTGACATTTTGGTTGTATTTTATGAATCTTCATATATAATGTTCTAACTATTTTTGGTGTTTGATTATATTTAATTACAATTTTAATTTTTTATTTCTTCTAAATCATTTGTGAAAGTATTTCTTTAAGCACCAAAATTTGTTTATACTGCAGACATTCCTTTTTTTTTAATCAGGTCAGTCATACAGCCTGTATAAATGATTTTTATACTTTGAAATATACTGATGCTTTTCTTGTGAAACTATGTTTAATATGAAAGAGGCTTTGGTCTTGTCCTAGAAACTTTCATTGTAAAGCAACAAGATGTTAACATGAAAAAAAATAACTCTTCAAGTGAACTGAAAAGCATTTAAAATGATCTAAGTATCATTATCCATAAATACACTGGTATATATTTTAATAATATTCTCCAGATTTGCAATGTTTACATGGAAAGTAAGAAAGCCTTCAAAATAATGGGATTTATCATTCAAGCAATATTACATAGTATGAAAAACTTTCTTACAGAATACATGGAAAAGATAGTGAAACTTTAGAAAATGTCCTTTTAAATGTGTATCTAAGATTACCGGGAATAAGGGACTAAAATCTCACAGAGAGCTGGGCTCCAAAGTGGTCAGCTGATTGGAAGCAATAACAACATGTGACATTTGGGTCATGTTCCTGTGATTAATAAAAAGAGTTGTATTTTATTTGATATTTGGGAAGACAGTAAAAACATCTTCACCAGAATAAGATGGATATTTGTTATTAAGAAACATCCCATTCAACACAAGCTTCTTGTAGAAGTATACCCTTAATAAAAGTGTAGACCAGAAAAAAAGTCTGCCCCATTGCTTTTGTCTTAGGAAACTCTTATCTGTCTTATCCTAGGTTTTGGATCAAGCACATTTTGTCCTCAATTGTATGTCTGCTTCAAATTTATGTTGCCAATGTGCACCTGGAGAAAGTATGGTCATTTAAAAGCGTGTCCAAGTTGGTAATGTCTTCCTATCTGACACAAATCAATGTAATGATAATAATGATAATAGGAGGAAGAAGAGGAGGGAGTAGAGGAGGAGGAGGAGAAATCATCTCCATGTAGTCAGAACACAAAGTAGAAGTGTAAGAAATCATGGATAAAACAATAATAAAAGGAGATTAAAAAGTCAGTGGGACTCAGAAATTAAGGGTAAAAAATACAACAATCATGATAGTAAAGAAGAAATTGGCGGGAGCACAAGAGAGAACAGAAAGTATAAAGTTTTTTAAACAGGAGATAGAAAAGAGAAACAAGAAAGTAGACAAAATTAAATAGAAATAAAGTATGAAAAAAGACTGGAGAGAATTACAAGAAAGCAGGCAAAGAAGACCTAATATATCTGTGAACCAAATAACATGATCTCAACATTCAGAAAGCGAAAACTATGCAGGAGATTGGAAAAGAAGCATTCTAGTGTTAGGAGGGTTTAACTTACCTCTCTCTGTTTATTTAACATAAAGTTGGCAAAAATATATAAGTAAGGATACTGAATTTCTATTTAAACAAGAAAATTAGCAAAGGAAATCTACTACATAAACAAGCACATATGCATGTGGGGTGTGGATATGTGTGCATATGTGTGAGTGTGTGTGGGGGGAGAGAGAGAGAGACAGTGAGAGAGGAAAAAAAAAGAGAGTGCGCAGAAAAAAAATCAAACAACTCCATTAAAAAGTGGGCAAAAAGACATGAACAGAAACTTTTCAAAAGAAGACAGACTAATGGCCAACAAACATATGAAGAAATGCTCAACATCTCTAATCATCAGGGAAATGCAAATCAAAACTGCAATGAGATATCACTTCAGTGAAAATGACTTTTATTGAAAAGTCCTAAACCAACAAATGTTGGCGTGGATGAGGAGAGATGGGGACATTTTTACACTGCTGGTGGGACTGCAAACTAGTACAACCTCTGTGGAAAGTAATATGGAGATACATCAAAGAATTCAAAGTAGAATTACTATTTGATCCAATAATTCCATTACTGGGTATTTACCCAAAGAAAAAAACACATTCTATACAAAAGACATCTACACTTGAATATTCATAGCAGCACAATTCACAATTGCAAAGATGTGGAAACAACAACCCAAGTGTCCATCAATACATTACTGGATTCAGAAAATGTGGTATGTGTATACCATGGAATACTATTCAGCCACAAGAAACAATGGTGAACTAACACATCTTATACTATCCTGCATGGAACTGGAGCTCATTCTTCTAAGTGAAATATCACAAAAACAAACACCACAAGTACTCACCACCAAATTGGTATTGATTGATCAACACTTATGTGCACATATAGAAGTAATATTCATAAGGCATCAGGCAGGTGGGACAGGGGAAGAGGGGATGGGTAAATTCACACCTAATGGGTACAGTTTGTGATGTCTGGGGGTTGGGCACGCTTGTAGCTCTGACTTGGGCCTTGCAAAGGCAATATACATAACCAAAGCACTAGTACCCCTGTAATATTCTGAAATAAAAAAAAAATCATTATAGCCTATTAACACACACACACACACACACACACACACACACCAAAATGAAAAATAAATCTTTCATCAGCCTATTGACATTTATAAAAAAATGACCATATATTTAGCCACAAATTAAACCCTAACATATTGTAAAAATTACAAATATATAGTACAATGTTCTCTAACTAAAAAGCAATACAACCTGAAATTAATAGAACATAAAGCTTCTATATCTGAAAATTAAAAAAAATAAAAAATATTGGGAAATCCTTTTTACCTTGACAGAGCTCCACTAACATAACAAACAAGGTCTGTCTCTGGTCACCCATTAATTTATTCCTCCCCAGGAGAGAATGAGTGTACATCTGATTGGTACATTTTGAAGAACAGCCTGCATGGGTCCATGCATTTAGATTTAAACTTTAATAAAATAAATGTATTTTTTTTATTTTGAATAGAATTATATAGAGTCATTTTGTTGGATGGCCTCTGGATAGCTTTGGCTAACATAGTCTCTCCCCATTCCTTTCCTGCCTGTAGTTCTCAAAATAACTGTAGGATGCACTGGGAATGCAATATCCTGAGATAGGGAGGAAATGCTCAAAACAGCCCAGGCCTTGTTCCTGTCCCTCCTAGGAAATGTAACACCTTGAGTTAGGAATGGACTGCCAGTGCAGCCTGGGCCTTGCTATTCTTTCCCCTGGAAAAAGGATGTCCTTCAAAGCTTTGCTTTGGGTGATGGGTCATGTGGTCATGTGGTTCTCACTGGTGCATAAGAAAAAAATAGTGGAAAAATGCCTCTAAATGACTGGAATATCTTTTCTTTTCCTTTCCCTTTCCTTTCTTCTCTTTCTTTTTCTGTTTTTCCCCTTCTCTTATATTCCTATGCCTCCATGAAGAGAGGCCTACATGTTTGGCTCAGCGTTTCCTGACACTGTTTGGGTGAGCCTGTTTGATCAGAATATTCAAATACAGTCAACATACTCCAATTTCAGCCATCTTGTATCACACAAATAAGGTCATAGCCCAGCACCATATTCCCAGGCTAGTTTTGTCGGTGTTCATTTGGAAGATCTCACAGAGAGTGAGTCAGTAGCAGGAAATGGGGCAGCTCACACCAAAAGGTAAGGCCGGATGTCAGATCCCGGTAGGGAGACCCTAACCACGGGGCTATAGGATTCTTTAAGCTACATGACTATGGAAACATTGAATCTTCTCCCTGTTATAATCAAGGCCCAAGATCCAATAGAAAACATGGTGTGTCAGAATCTTGATTTCATCTCTATTGTGCCAACCCAGTTGTTTTGGGAAAAACACTTCCAAACTACGCTTTCCTCTAAACTTCACAACAATCAACACAGAAGAGGACTTCTGTGACCAAATGTAGAGTTTTTCACTACACACCAAGCAGCAGATAAAGCTGGGTGTCTTCTAATTCAATCCAACACTACCTACCCAGAGATAGCATCAGAAGATCCCAAAAGGCGAGGGCTCAGTCCCCAAGACAGCCCCTGTACACCCAGGAGACTCTAGTCACAAGTCCAGGCCTCTGGAACTTCTGATCAACTGGCTTCAAGTTGGGATTCCCACAACCCTTTTCCTCTTTGGGTTGGATTAATTTGCTGGAGTGCTCACCAAACTCAGGGAAACACTTACTTAATGTTAACCTATTTATTAAATGTTATAAAGAATATTACAAAGGATACAAATAAAGAGATATGTAAGGTGAGGTATAAGGGAAGGGGCAGGGAGCGTCCATGCCCTCCCTGGGTGCATCACCCTTCAGGAACCTCTTCCTTATGTTCAGCTATCTGAAAGCTCTCTGAACCCAGTCTTCTTGGGTTTTTATGGAGGCTTCGCATGGTGATTGACAACCATGTAGAAATGGACAAAAAACACAGGATCTAAAGCCAGCAAGGCCTGTCTGTTCAGATTCTACCTGACTTCTCTGTGGAGCACTTTTTCCTTCAGGGTATGGGTCAGGACTCCCTCCGAAATGAGGGTCTTTTAATCCATAATCATATTAATGTCCTGCCCTGGGCAGGTGGAAGGAAGACAGGCGAAGAGACCTCAAAGAGAGAGATTCTATTTCCTGAGTTCTGCTCCTGAGGCCTAAAGCATCCCAACATTATAACAAGGACTGTGGGAGTTATGAGTTAGAAACCGAGGACAAAAACCAATATGTTTATCATAACACCATACCAGTGATTGTGATTGGGTTTGGAAAGGAGCGGGGTACTAGCTCTTCTCTTGGCATGATCAGGAACTGAGGTCCAGGCCTGTGGATTCTTGTTGCATGACTCAGCAAGACAATGGCAGAATTTACTGCACCATTCTTTACATCTGGGGGATTACCAACCCTTTCACAGAATGCTGGGGCAGAGGAGAAAAGATTGTGGAGTCCAAGTCAAGTGATTGATCGAGACTGCCTTAATCACTGGACTAAAGGTGAATTCCAAGGGGCCCTGTAGTTGACCAGTTTGTTTTCCTACAAGAAATTAGTGGTGTTTCAGGGCTAACTTGGTTCAATATTAAGATATGTATTTACATAATTAAGATATATTATTACATAATTTTTCATATTATTAGGATATACCAAAATATCATCAGAGCATTTCTGTAGATGCTGAAAACTCATTTGACAAAATTCAATTCCCTGGTTTATTAAAAATATACACTAAAATGGACAAAATGGGAATTGATAAAGTTTTCTTAACATAATAAAATGTGTTAATCTCAACACAAAGGCCAGAATTATTCATAATGGGAACACTGGAAACATTTCCACTAAAGTGAAAAAAAAAAGATAAGGACAGTGGCAAATACCTGTAATCTCAGCTACTTAGGAGTTTGAGCCCAGCTTGGGCAACACAGCAAGACCCTGTCTCTAAATAAAAAATAAATAAACAAACAAACAAAACTAAACACAAAAAAGAGGGTATCCTCTATTGCCTCTATTATTCAAGAACTTTCTGTAGCCATTCTACATCTGACAAAATTAGAAAAAAGAAATGTAAATGGTAAAAACATTGGAGGAGGTTAATTATTAATATTTACAAAAGATTAGATTTTATACCTGGAAAATCAAGTAAAAACAATTTATGATAGTGGAACAAAAATTAGCATATACTAATAGCTAATACAGATGCTCCTTGATTTACAACAGGGTTACATCCCAGTAAACCCTCATAAATTGAAGATACTGTAAGTCTAAAATGAATTTAATACAACTAACATATTGAACATTATAGCTTAGCTTAGCTCACCTTAAACATGCTCAGAACACTTGCATTAGCTTAGAGTTGGGCAAAGTCATCTAACACAAACCTTATTTTATAATAAAGTTTTAAATGTTTTGTGCAGGAAGACAGAAGAAGGTCAAAGAGAGAAATTCTATAAATAAGTTTGTGTAATTTATTAAATGCTATACTGAAAGCAAAAAACAGAGTGACTGTACGGGTACTCAAAGTACAGTTTCTACTGAATGCCTATTGCTTTCACACCATATAGTAAAGTTGAAAAATCGTAAGTTGAATCATCATAACTTCGGGATCTTCTGTAATATGAAACAATAACTTTTATATATTACAGCACAAGAAAAAGAAATAATGATAGAGGAAATGTCCCATTTATATCAGTAACAAATAAGATAATTTGGGTGGAAAGTTAATTTTGTAAGAAATGTTCAAATTCTACATTAAACATATTTTAAAGATTTCTGAATGATACAAAGAAAGGTATGAACAAATGGAAAGGCTAGCTATTTTCATAGAAAGGGAGTCTCAACTGCATCTTATCTATTCCTCTTGTTACATTACATAATTAATTTTATGACATTTGAAAATGCTATCAGGATTTATCTTAAATGACTGGTGCTCACCATTAACTGCTACGTTACCCACTTCAGGCCCATGGAAGACTGCCTTTCTCAGCCCCTTGCAAACAGGACCATCTGACTCATTCTTAGCAATAAAATCAGAGAGGAAGTGTCTTGTGTTACTTCTAGGCTAAGACAGTGGAAAGGCTACAAGTACTTCTATTTGTTTCTCCTACTTTGTGACAATCTTGGAGAACACCATGTGTTGAGATGGTAGGGCTAACGATTAGAGCAGTCTAGATTGTTGAATTACTCTGTGGAATGGGGCCATTTAGGGGATTTGTTTGGACATTGCAGAGTGTATGGGAGTAAACAAAAGAAAACAAAACAAACTTTTTTCTTTAAGCCATGATTATTTGTAGTTGTTTGAGCCTAATATTTTCAAAACCTAAACTATCTAAAAATTATCTTTGTCATTCATAATTATTACAGTTTTCATAAAAAACACAAGTTAATCCTATTAATAGGAGTGACCCACATATTTTCTAAATATAATAAAACTAAGTTTTAAAAAATAAATTATACTTTTTATAAAGAATCAAGAGCTCTTTATATTTAAGGCATACCTTAGGAATTTGTGGGTTCAGTTTCAGTACAACTGCAATAAAGTAAATACCTCAACAAAATGAGTCACATGAATTTTTTGGTTTCCAGGTGCATATAAAAGTTACGTTTACACTACACTGTAGCCTATTGAGTGTTCAATAGCATTATGACTAAAAAACAATGTAGATACCTTGATTAAAATGATTTATTGCTATATAAAACCAATAATGATCTGAGCTTTCATTGAGTCCTTGTCTTTTTGCTAGTGGAAGATCTTGCCTTGTTGATGGCTGGTCACTAATCAGGGTGGTGGTTGCTGAAGGATGGGTGGCTGTGGCAATTTCTTAAAATAAGACAATGATGAAGTTTGCTGCATCAATCGACTCTTCCTTTCATGAAATATTTCTCTGTGGCATTCAATGCTGTTTGATGGCATTTTACCCACAGTAGAATTCTTTAAAATTGGAGTCAGTCTTTTCAAACAGTGCCACTGCTTTGTCAGTTCAGTTCCTGTAATATTCTAAATCCTTTGTTGTCATTTCAACATTGTTCATAGCATCTTCACCAGGAGTAGATTCCACCTCATCTGAAGAAACCACTTTCTTTTCTCAGTCATAAGAAGCAACTCCTCATCCCTTCAAATTTTATCCTGAGATTGTAGCAATTCAGTTATACCTTCAGGCTTTACTCGTAATTCTAATTCTCTTGCTATTTTCACTACATTTGCAGTGACTTGCTCCATGGAAGTCTTAAACTCCTCAAAGTCATCCATGAGGGCTGGAGTAAAACATTTTCTAAATGCCTGTTAATGCAGATATTTTGAGCTCTTCTTATGAATCAAAAGTACTCTTAATGACATCTGAAATAGTGAATCCTTTCCGGAAGATTTTAGATTTACTTTGACCACATCCATCAGAGAAATCACTCCATATGGCACTTTACTGCCTTACAAAATGTGTTTCTTAGGTAATAAGATTTGAAACTCTGAATTACTTGTGATCCATGGGCTGCAGAATGAACATTGTGTTAGCAGTCATGAAAACAACATTAATCTTTTTGTATAGCTTCATTGGAGCTCTTAGATGACCAGATGCATTACCATGTACAGTAATATTTGAAAGAAATGTTTTTTTTTTTTTTTTTTCTGAATAATAGATCTCAAGACTGGGCTTAAAATATTCAGTAAATCATGCTGTTAACGGAAATGTTGTCATCCAGGTTTTATCTTTCATTTCTAGAGACAGGTAGAGTATATTTAGCATAATTCTTAAGGGCCCTAGGATTTTTCAAAACGGTAAATGACCACTGGCTTTAATTGAAAGTCACCAGGTGCATTGGTCCCTAACAAGAGAGTCTGCCTGTCTTTTGAAGCTTGGAAACCAGGCATTGACTTCTCTCTAGTTATGGAAGTCATAGATGGTATCTTCTTCCAATATAAGGCTGTTTTGTCTACATGGAAAATCTGTCATTTAGTGTAGCCACCTTCATCAATGATCTCCATTAGATCTTCTAGAAAACTTCCTGTAGCTTTTATATTATCACTTGTTGCTTCACCTTGCACTTTTATGTCATGGAGACAGCTTCTTTCTTTAAACCTCATGAACCTATCTCTGCTAGCTTCCCACTTTTCTTCTGCAGCTTCCTCACCTCTTTCAGCTTTCATAGAATTAAAGTCTTTCTCTGGTTAAACTTTAACTTTAGGGAATGTATGGCTGGCTTGATCATCTATCCAGATCATTCGAACTTTCTTCATATTGTCAATAAGGCTATTTTGTTTACTAATCATTCTTTTGTTCACTGAAGTAGTATTTCCTTTAAGAACTTTTCCTTTGTGTTCACAGCTTGGCTTACTCTTTGACACAAGAAGCCCAGCTTTTGGCTTATCTCAGCTCTCGATATGCCCTCCTCACTAAGCTTAATCATTTTTAGCTTTTGACTAAAAGTGCAGAACATGCTACTCTTCCTTTCATTTGAGCACTTAGAAGCCACTGTAGGGTTATTAATTGGCCTTATTTTAAGATTATTGTGTCTCAGAGAATAGGGGGGCCCAGTGAGAGGGAAAAAGATGGGGAACAGTCTGTCAGTTGAGCAGTCAGAACACACATTTATCAATTAAATTCATTGTTTTACATGGACATGTTTCATGGTGCCCCAAACAATTATAATATTAACATCAGAGATCACTAATCACAGATAATCATAACAAATATAATAATAATGCAAATGTTTGAAATATTGTGAGAATTACCAACGTGTGACATAGAGACACAAAGTGAGCACATGCTGTTGGAAAAAATGGCACCGATAGGCTTGCCTGACTCAGGGTTGCCACAAATCTTCAGTTTGTAAAAAACAATATCTGTGAAGGGCAATAAAGCAAAGCTCAATAAAATGAGGTTTGCTTCTATATAAAATGCCATTTATAATAGCAACAATCATTATAAAGTGTCTCAATAACTTCAACAATAGCTATGCAACACTGTTTATGGAGAACATTAAAAACTTTATTGAAGGACATTAAAAATAAATACTATATTGAAATATATAGCATATTCATGGGAGGAAAAAATAAGTGTCCTAAATGTGACAATTATCTTCATGTTAATTCATAAATTCCTCACAATCTCAATAATTTATTTTTAATGTGGCAAGTAAATTCTCACTATTATAAGAAAAAGCAAATGGCCAAGAGCAGCCAAGAAAATTTTGTAGAACAACTTAGTGAGGCATATGTCCTAGCAAATATTAAGTTGTAATATAAAACTCTAGTAACTAAGTATCCTACACAAAAACAGTTTTGCAACAATCAGTTACCCGTAATAAAAGCAGTAAAACTCCAACCTCATATCATAAATAACAAACTTTAATGAGTTAATAAAATTATATAGAAGAACATATGACTTTGGTAGTGGAAGAATTTTATAAATTGATACAAAAATAAATAACTTCAAAAATTGGTAATGCTAATCACGGAACTGGTATGAAGTAGAGAGCAACTTGGGATTTTTAGCAAATTTGAAGATACACTCACCATATGGCACCGTAATGCTAGCTTAAGTTATAGGCTGCAGAAAATCTTTCATTTTTCCATACCAGGAGACATAGATAGGTAAGACTGTTTCTAGAAGCAGTGTTTTTAAATAGTGAAAAAAACAATGGAAACAACTGAAATTTCTATCAGCAAGAGAATGAATACATAAAGTGCAGTTATTCAAATAATGGATTTACATACATAAATGAAAATAATGTATTTTATGATAATACAAGTGAATCTCAAAAATGTAATATTTAACAAAAAGAAAGTTGTATTAATGTTACATATGAAGATATATTTTATAAATAGTATTTATATAAAATAATACAAGTTTTGTATATTTAAACTTTTGAGGAAAAAAGGTGTTAATATTACGGAAGGAGGAGGGGATGAGATCTCTGAGGCTGACATTGGTGGTTTCAGCATTATGTGTAAACTGGATTGAGGATACATAGGTCTCTTACAGTACTTTTTAGTCTTTATTGATGTATAATATATTTCAAAATAATGTTACGAAATACTCAAAATATTAACAAAAGGAGATTTAATGTTTAGCAGTAATTAAATATGAAAGACCCAACTAATTTAGTATAATTTTAAAAAGAAGATGTTAAGAATATATGTGTAAGATAAACTTTATGTTTCAGAAAAAAGTTTTTTAAATCACAACATAAATATTGAAATATTATCAAATAATAATTCTGGATAATCTATATGTATTTTTAAATGAATATTTAATGCATTTAGGAGAAAGTTTAGGACCAATAAATTGAACCTACTTCTAGTAAGTGGATGAGAGGATGAATGGAATATCATGTGAATCTAATTTTGCAGATATCATGTATCTTTTGCCTTACATTTCTAAACTGAGAGAGCAAAACTTAATAAGTTACATTCATCAGAAAATTTCTATTTTGTTAAATAATGGCAAGCTAGGCAATTTAAAGAATGTAATCTTGATTCAAGAACATGAAATCAGTAGATGCCTGATTCAGGTTTTAGTAACTGCCGGTTACCTATCCTTGAACTTAATTTAGCCAAGTCCTTCTGACTTACATTCTTGTCCTTTGCCATTTTAGTAAGTACCAGAGCTACAATAACTTGAAATATGAGCATAAGTGAACTAGCCTTGTTAAGGTAACTTCTAAGCATAATGAATGTGCTTTGGCAAACCTTAGTAAGCACAAGTCATTTTGTCATGCAATTCTGTTACAAGATCACGATGATGTCTTTGGATTTGAACCACCATGCTTAAGCAGTTGCTGCCTAAAAAAATTTTACCTCTATTAAACTGACTTCAGAAAATTCTGCCTCTTCACAAGATGTTTGAAATGAAATGTTACATTTAGAATGATTGATAGTAGAGCTAACTGCTTTAACATGTCACTTGGCTAAAAAGTGTCTATGCAATTTTTAACAACTTCTACCAATAATAATTTTGAAGATCAGAAAAAATATAAAAATTCATGACACCACAAATGATTACTGGTAAATAACCTATATTCCAAATGTGAGAATTATTCTAAAACTACACAACCTACAATATGGTATACACATGCTTACTATAAAACAGACTACCTAAAAGTAATAGGAAATACTTTGTACCTTTATTGTTCTTATTTCCTAAATTAGAATCTTAGATTCAATGGTGTTGAAGATGCATTCTACAGTTGCCCTTATGATTCCCACCTCCTGGTGTTGACCCTCGCTTCTAAGCAATACAATACGACAAACATCATGAGATGTCACTCCCATGATCAAGTTACCTCATAAAGGCATACCAAGACTTATTGTTTTTTGTGTCATTGTGCTTAACAGATACTGTATTTTTTCCAAATTACAGGTTTGTGAAAACCCTGCCTCAAGCAAGTCTATTGGCAACATTTTTTCAACAGCATGTTCTCACTTTGTGTCTCTGTGCCACATTTTGGTAATTCTTACAATATTTCAAACTTTTATTATTTATTATATCTATTATGGTGATCTGTTATTAGTGCTCTTTGATGGTACTATTGCAGCTGTTTTGGGTTGCCATGAACCATATCCATGTAAAACAGCAAACTGAATTGACAAATATTGTTTGTGTTCTGCCTACTCCCCCCACTGGGCTGTTCCCCTATCACTGTCCCTCTTTTCAATCCTTCCTAATACCTGAGACAGGATAATAATTAAATTAGGTCATTAATAACCTAAAGTGGCCTCTAAGTGTTCAAGTGAAAGGAATAGTTGCATGTTTCTCACTTTAAATCAAAAGCTATAAATGATTCAGTTTAGTGAGGGAGGCTTGCTGAAAGTCAAGATAGGCCTCGTGCGTCAAAGTGTTAGTCAAGTTGTAAATGCAAAGGAAAAGTTCTTCAAGAAAATTAAATGTGATGCTACAGTTAACACACAAATGATAGGAGGAAAAACAGCCTTATTGTTGATATGGAAAAAGTTTGAGTGGTATGGATAGGAGTTCAAACCAGCCACAAAATTACCTTAAACCAAAGCCTAATCCAGAGCAAGATACTATTTATTTTCAATTCTATGAAGGCTGAGAGAGGTAACGAGCTTCAAAAAAGTTGGAAAGTGGTAAAGGTTGGTTCATGAGGTTTAAGGAAAGTAACAATCTCCATAACATAAAAGTGCAAGGTGAAGTAGCAAGTGGTAATGTTATAGCAAGATGCTACAGGAAGTCATCCAGAATATCTAGCTAACATCAATTGATGAAGGTGGTTACACTAAGCAACAGATTTTTAATGTAGAAGTAACAGGCTTATATTGGAAAAAGATGCCATCTGTCACTTCCATGGGTAGAGAGGAGAAGTCAATGAATGGCTTCAAACCTTCAAAATACAGGCTGACTCTCTTGTTAGGGGCTAAAGCAGCTGGCGACTTCAAGTTGAAGCCAATGCTCATTTACTATTCTGAAAATCCTAGGGCTGTTAAGAATTATGCTAAGTGTACTCTGCCTGTGCTCTAGAAATGGAAAACCCAAACCTGGATGACAATACATCTGTTTACAGCATGATTTACTAAAATTTTTAAGTCCACTGTTGAGACTTACTGTTAAGAAAAAAGGTTTCTTTCAAATATTACTGCACATTGATAATGTATCTGGTCATCCAAGAGCTCTGATGAGAGGTACAAAGATATTAATGTTGTTTTTATGCCTGCTAATACAACATTCATTGTGTAGCCTGTGGATCAAGAATAATTTAGAGTTTCAAATCTTATTACTTAAGATTTACTTATTACGTTGTATAAGGCCATAAGTGCCATAGATAATGGCTTCTCTGATGGATGTGATAAACATAAATTAAAAACTTTCTAGAAATGATTCCCCATTCCATATGCCATTAAGAGCATTTTGATTCATAAGAACTGAAAATATTTGCATTAGCAAGTATTTAGATGTTCTATTCCAACCCTCATGGATGACTTTGAGGGGCTCAAGACTTCTGTAGCACAAGTGATTGCAGATGTGGTAGAAATAGCGAGAGAACTAGAATTAGAAGTAGAGCCTGAAGGTGTGACTGAATTGCTACAATCTCAGGATAAAACTTGGAGAGATGAAAAATTGCTTCTTATGAATGAGCAAAGTGGTTTCTTCAGATGAGATGGAATCTACTCCTGGTGAAGATGCTGTGAACAACGTTGAAATGACAACAATGGACTAAGAATATTACAGGAACTGAGTTCACAAAGCAGTGGCAAGGTTTGAGAAGACCGACTCCAATTTTGAAGAATTCTACTGTGAGTAAAATGTTGTGAAACATGCTATTGATAAATCTCCTGTGAAAGGAACATCTATGGATATGGCAGTCTTCACCATTGCTTGATTTTAAGGAATTGTCACAATCATCCAGGTCTCTAGCAGCTACCACCAGGATTGGTCATTTGCCAGTAATACTGATGTAAGACTTTCCACCAGCAAAAGATTATGACTTGCTAAAGGCTCAATAGCTGTTACCATTTTTTTCAATAAAGCATTTTTTACTTATGGTATGTACATTGCTTTTTTAGACATAATGAATGGTAATTCACATTGAACAGACTACAGTATAATATAAACATATAATTCATATGTACTGAGAAACCAGTGAATTTTTGTGACTCTGTTTATTGTGACATTTGTTTTATTGTGGTGGTGTGGAACTAAACCTGCAATAGCTTCATGTTATCCAGTGTACATCTCCCTCTTGCTAGAAAACTCATTCTAGAGATTCTTATTGCTGGCGCAAAAAAGGGAATCCCTCATTTATGTAATGTCCCCATAGCAAGAAACTTCAGGCCTATAGGAGCTGAGAGTGGCTTCTAGCCAGAAAGAGGCAGGTGCCTTCACTCCTACAACTGCAAGGTAATGGATGCTTCCAGCAACCCAACGGAGCTTATAAACGGGTTCTTCCCCAGTCAAGCCTCCAGATGAAACTCTGCTTAACCAATATCTTCATTGCAGTCTAGTGAGGGCCTAAGCAGTTTCACAAGGACACAGCTAAGCCCTGCCCAGATTCTTGACCCTTGGAAATTGTGAGATAATAAATTTGTGTTATTTTAAGGTGCTAAATTTGTGATAATTTGTTATGCTGCAATAGGTAATCAATAGAGATGGCAACCATAGAATTACACAGTCTTATGCTTCTGCATGTTAGCTAAATAGTTTCCACAAGTAGAATATCATACGTACAATAGTTAAGAGGGTGGAAAAAGATTTCTGATGGCATGTATGCCAGAGTATGAAGTTTTCCCAAGCACGTATTCATTCAAATATCAGAACAAGGTACTAGAAGTAGAAGAGCTTCCTGGATTAATATAGAAATGCTGCACTAGGTGATTATTGGCTGGTAGAGGCTGGCTACTATATTGAAATCTGTGCACATCACCTTGTTCTCTAGGTATAATACCAGAAGACAGCCAACTAGAACCTCATAGATTAGAGTTAGAGCAGCACACTATGCTTCTCAGGCAAAGTTTGGTCCCCTACATGTTTTTGAAAATATAGTTTTCTTGGGAATTAGACATACTTGTTTGTTTCCATATTGTCTTGGCTACAATGACAGAGTCAAGTAGGAACTGTGGCAGAGACTATGGCCTGAAATTTACCTTTGAGCCCCTTGCAGAAGTTTGCTGACCCCTGGGTTAGAATATGGGATAAAGTGAAACCTTCTCATATACACGTTCACATACATATACAGTTATTGTTAAATATTAAATCTATTTAGCTCTCATTTTATTTTTGTTAATAAGAAAAAAGAGTTTTGAATACATTGTAATATAAGTTATAAGAGTAGCTTTCTAAGGGTTCATGAGAATATTACATGTATGAAAATGATGTAAAGAAACATTAAGGATATAATGAAATCGGAACAAGTTTTTTTCAAAAAGCAATTAATCAAAGACATAACAAAACTATTTTTTAGAGATGAATCAATCAGCTTGTTTATTCAGATTAAAAAATTTTAGACAACATTCCAGGAGATTTAATACATACTGGCACATGCTGAATTTTTAATTCCACACTCATTCACACATACACAAGGGAAAAGTACTAAAAAAAATGTAACCAGGTGGAAAAGACATGTTGAATATAAAAAGAATAATCAGTATGGCACCAGCCTTTTCCTCTGCAATAGTAAATTAAGATTAAAAGTGGAGAGCTTTGAGACATAAAAGCTGTGTCTAATATTTTTGTCAATTAAGTTACTTTGTGAAAATCAACAAAATACATACTCAGATATGCAGATATTCAGAAAACATAATCTATGGATTAATTTTGAAATAATTATGTATTTAATAAATGAAGTAAATTAAGTGATTATGAATAGAAAATTTATAATAGAAAAGAGTTCACAGTGAACATTAAAAGAAATTGTGCATAGTTAAAATTAAGTAAATGTGTCAAATCAGGTTTAAACTGAGTGAAAATGTTAAAAATGAAAGACATAAAATTTAAAAACAATAATTAAACGATGCTATTACAAGTTTTCTGCTATCTAGAAATTACTAGTAAGGACAGAGTATGAAATCAGGCTGTAAATAGAAAGCATAGTACAAAAAATAATTGCATAAGAGAGGTTTAGGAGCTGGTTTTAAGTAGGAAAAATAGAATTCATTAAATGTAAAATAAGTCCCTTATTATAATGTTTTATTGTTAGATATGTAATTATCTCTATATAATGACTGGAAAGATAGAATAAAGTTATTGTCGTAGTTATTTCTATGCTGAGAGTTTTGGAAAATTTATGTTAGTATTTAACTTCTGTATATTTTCTAAGTTTATAATGGCTAACGTGTAATATTTCACAAGAAAAAAATATTATAAACATATTTGAAATGAATATATCAAAATGCTTGCTTTGTGTATCAGTGGTATTAGAGATGAGCTGTATTTTTAATATTTACCTTAATGTAGTTTTTAATTATAGTCAGGATTGTTTTTACATTAAAAATTAAGGTGGTGTAACTAATTCAGAGTCTCATTTTTGTTTTATAATGTAACTGCCTACATTAGAACATGGAAGAAATTCTATTTGGCAATGTGGAATGTCAATGCCTAATAGCAACACTGCTTTAGTCAAGTTTATTTTTTTTATTCCAAAAAGTTAGGATATGGATACACAATGTTTGAGAAACTGGTGTTTATATAGTATTAGCTGTCTTCTGCTAAGCTGTAAAGCTTTGCTTCTAAATCTACCACCATTATGAATAATATGCTATTTCAATAAATGATATTTGGTAACCCATGTGTTTTAATGCCAGATTAAAATATTTAAAATTCATTTCTACGAAAGTAGATCAAGAATATTTATATGGCAGGATGTCTTATGTCTGGTACTTAGTGAAATCATGAAATGCAACAACAGAAAAAAATACATATTTTTGTAAAGCAGTGAGATGGGTTCTTCCATTTGGAACTCTCATAATTGGGAAAGTAAGGTGGCAGTAGCCTTTCCTCCAGGGAAAAGAGCTGGGGAGGGAGGGTGGAAACCAAGAGAGACAAAAAACACATTTGTACACACCCCTGAGCCTGGACAGGAAGGGGGCAGGGAAGGGCACACGTCTTCCTAAGGCAAAAGAGGCTTTATGTGTATTGGTTAGAAATGAGAATAGTGAGGAGCTGGAACAACCAGGTGGGCTGAAAAAGATGACTATGATTTACAAGGAGAGGCTCTGAGACAAATGAAAGAAGTTTGGCAACAGATTCGTGGTCATTAAAGCAGCTGAGCTCCGTAAGTCTGGAGTCTGCCAGGATCGTTATTGAGAGTTCCCCACCTGTAAATCAGTTTGTGGGCAAGGAACTGGCATATGTAATTATTTGTTAATAGTAATGACACACACATGAAGGAATAAAACACCATCAATGGAAAATGTGTTTTCCATTTTAAATAATTTGTTCATAAGAAAGAATGGTAAATGCTATGATTTTGAATTTCCCTATGTGGGAAAGAAATAAAGAAATTCAAAATCATAGCATCTAGAGGATCCTTATAACCGGAAATAAATTAAAAAACCACAAGATAATAGCATTTCTCATTCAAAATAAGATGTAAAATATCTCACAGTTAATGTTTACAGTTCAAGCAGAATGACAAACTTAATTACTTTTAATCTAAGTGAATATGCAGAAAATTCCTTTGTGAGGCAGCTCAAGACTATAAAGTTTGTTAATAAAAATATTAAATATTACATATACTTAGAAAACTAGCTAAGTGATGGAAGTGAAAAACATGCAAGGAAATCCTGACAGCATATCAATAATACTATTAATTCAATGCAAAGTGGGAAACTTGAAAGCAATGGCAAAGGTAACTTTTAAGAAAGGGGAACGTGGACAAAGTTGAAAGAAAGTAATACACAGTCCAGCTGCTAACACATAGGAGGAAATAGACTTAGAAACATTTCATACTTCTTGGCATCCTTCTACTCTAAGGTTTTCACTATTTCAGTTGTTGATGTTCCTAATCCATTAGGGTTTTACTTTTTGGCAAGGTAAGAACAGAAAAGACTCCATTGTGCCACTATAAACAAAGTTTAAGTAATTGTGTCTCAAAAGCTTTCCAAAAAGGATTTCTCTTCTCTGGACTCTGAAACTGGGTGCTGGAGAAAGCTTCCTGGTGTGGTATTTCTCAGTTTTCATTTTCACTTTGGCTAAGAGGCCTATTTTTGCACTGCCTTTTTTTTTTTTTTTTTTTATTTTGAGAAATCCAAGTTGGTTTCATTTCTTGAGCAGCAGATTACTCTGAAATTATTGCAGGTGGCTGAGACGATTTGGTTTTGTCTCAAGTTAGGCAGACTTAAATATGTGTGTAGGTCCATTTGCGTAGCAGATTTCCATTGGTTTACATTTGCTTGCCCATTCTTTACGCCCTACCGGCTAGTTTATTACTTAAGTGTTACACTTCACAGATCTAATAAACTTGAAATCAATGAGAGGTTTGTCTAGATTAGAGTTTGGCTTCCAACATTGTAAGGAAATAAAAGTCTAGAAATTAAACTGAACAAAAATTTGTGTTTTTTTTTTTCCCATAATTAGGGAGTTGTCTTTTGCATCTTAGCTCTATGTATTGTTCAATAAACTCACTCTTAATTATAAATCTTTTATCAAGTCATAACTTTAAAATATATTTATTTTTTTTTGTTTGTTTTCTCAAAGTTCACTTCCTCATTCAAACCTTTTTCAATTAATCTGATCCAAATTTGGTATTCCAAATTTAGTCATTCCAGGTTTCCTTATTGTCTATCTAAAGAGGTCATATACTTTTTTGGGGGGTGAGAAGGATTTTACTATGAACATTTATCTTGAGTATAAAGAGAACTGATAAAGACAAATTTCTAAGGCAGTCTTTAGTAAAGGAAATAGGTAAAACCATGTAATATTTAGCAAGTTTTTGTTGTTAAAATTTGTTTCAGTACTGCAATTTTAGAAACTGGATGTAGATTCCTATGTCCAATGTGTCAGCTCAAGATGTGATTATGACGATTAAAAAATATGACCCTGATTCTGATGTAGCACCTTTGTAGGAGAGGTACTTGTAAAAAGCATCACTCCTCTAATGTAGAAGAAAAAGTAAAAGTGGTCTATGAAGAGAATGTCACTGGTCACAGTTGATGCTTTGGTAACCAGCTGTAATCTTTAGCATACATGCTTGAAGAATATGTCATATTTATTGAGTGACTAATACGGGCCAAGCACTTTCTGAACACTTTGCCTCTATCAACTAAGTTAATCTTCCTGGCAACCCCACCAGACAGCAACATTAATATAAAAAGATGAGGAAACTGAATCATAAGGACAATAAACAAAGAACGTATAGATGGTGAGTGTGTGACCAGGATTTAGATCCAACAATCTGACTCTGGAGCTTAGTTCCTCAAGTACCTATTATACAGCATCTGAAATTGGGTTCTGATTACGATCAACCATGGTCCAAGAAAAGCTACTGCTATTTACCTCTTTTTTCTTAGAGGAGATGCTTGGTCTTTGATCCTGCCTAGTCAGTGACAGCTGGCAGAGGGTGCTAACTTTTGTGCTACTATTTCCTTTTATGATAAATAGACTTGCTTCTAAGATATGGGTTCTGTGAACCATAATTTAATTTTTCCTTGTGTATGGTTGGATAGAACTGAGATAGCAACTTTTTTGTATCCTAGTTTTAAAAAATAAATTCAGAGACCATACATGCTATAACACTGTACTGTCATTTATTAGTTAATTTTGTTTGTGGGCCTTAATTAATTTATTTTATTTATATAAGTAATAAATACATTCATATTCTAATTAAATGGTTAGCTCTTTGTTTTCTATTAAATCTGGATAATACCACAAAATTAATGAATTCCAATATTTAATATCTACACACAAGGAAAAACTTAGGTCCAGAAGGCCTATGTATCTTGCTCGTGGCCACATTGTCCTCCAGCAACTGAATCAGGACAAGAATTCAACACGGCAGACTCCAGGCTAGTTCTCTTTTTACTACAATATTTAGAGGCAGGATTTAAAAAGCTATGCTTCACATATTAGGTGATGTAATTTTGAAATTAAACCCAAAGACATAGAATTGATAAGAAAAAAAAATCACATTGAAAACAATTTGATTAAAAGGAAGTATGTGGCATTAAAATATATCTAGATTTAATATTGTCAGAGAAAATTTACTAATGACAAAATTCAAGAGGCTTCAGTCAACAAGAAAAAAGTTTTTGATTTGCGATGAGTCTGATCACATGCTTAGAGTGCTTAAAGTGTGGCTAAAGCACTCAGACATGTTTATTCTACAGATACCATTTGCTTGAACTATCTGCTCTGATTACTTACAGGTTGGCTTAGAAAACTATTCACACATAACAGCTAGAAAGTACTTTAGTTCTTGACAATTCTATGTATGATTTGTGTGACCTTGGCCAAATTACTTTAAACAATAAGGACTTAGATACTGTATTTGTGAAGTGGAGGTAATGGTGTACATGATTGGTGTACTCAATTAAATAAAGTACTTAACAGTTTTGACACATAGTACAAAATTTAATAAAAAATACTACTTCATTATCTGTATAGTTGTTATTATTAAGTGCCCAATGAACAAATCTATTGGAAATTTTTCTCAGGATCCTTCTAGAGGATTTAAATGAGTAGACAGAGTACTTTTTCCTTCCAATTGGATAGACAATCTTTTAGGGGAGAAGACTGTGAAGAAATTAGAGTTGTGTAAGGAATTTTAAGTGAAAACAGTTAAAGCTAGATGCTTCCATTATTTTCTGGGAAATACAGGACTGGAAAATGTTTAATTTCTCATTTAAGGTGGTATGAAATGAGTGCATGTGGGAAAATATAAAATATTACAGGAAAAATTACTAACCAATAAATAAGATTCCTATAATTCCCAAAGCAAGTGCTAAGAGAAGCTATAATCAGATCTGAATGTGGATCCCACAGAATATCTTTATGAAGCAGAGAACTTTGAGCAGGATGCAAGCAAAGAGGGGATGCCTGGAGAAGAATGTAATGGATTCTCCAATTGTGAGGAAGGGTTTTGGAGAAAATTTACAACTCCGAGCTAACAAATTCTACAGGGCTGATTATACATGTTTCTTTTGTTGAGTTGGAAATCTTGCCAAGGCATTAAAGAATATAGGAGCATTAACAACGGTTCAAAAAAACCTGCTATGCATTCCTTAATGACAGGAAATATTGGATGAACACACAAAGGATATACAACGTCTTTTAAATTTTTGGCATAGAGCCCACTAATCAGAGTAGTAATACAATCCAAAAATTGTATCATTTAAAAATAATTTTATTTTGGAAATATGTTATAGCCATGAATTGGATTTACCATTTAGTTGTTAACCTTTGTTCTCGCAATTGAGATGATTTTGGTGGTTGACGTTGGCTTCATCTATGCCTATGTTGCTTACTTTTTATGACAATTCATAGTCTGGTTTTTGTCTTCTCTCACAGGTATGTAACTTTTTAACTCATATATTTTTTAAACAGTACAATTCATAGGAAGCAAAAGTAGATTCTTGTTCCAACATCTCTAATTGTAATCAATTCCACTACTGAAATAATTTTATAATATTGACAAGTGTTCATACAAAATAAAAATATCTAAAGTCCATAATCCATTGATTTATTGATGAATATTTCTCAATTTAGCCCAAGAACAGGCTAACCTGCAAAGAAGAGATGGAGTATCTAGGGTGATTTTCAAATTAATCCAAATATATAAGATTGTGAGTTGTCTAGTTAAGAATTTCTGTAATTCCCCTGTGAGGAATGTCTGTAATTGTTAGCCTAGGCTACACTAGGCTGCACTTTTAAATACTATCATGTTCATATGTTTGTCATTGCCACTGTATGACACAGTTGTGCACAGCTCAGGCAGATTTGCATCCAATCTCTTACTCCACCATCTAAATATGCACCGAACATATTTCAAAGACAATCATCTTGTAGGAACCTTAATTAGCACCGCAGGCAGAAGTTGTCTGTGATCAAGTTGCATTGTATACACCAAGCTACCAGGACATTTTTTCTTCAAACAAAAGGGATGAAAATAAATTTTTCCAATGAAAATTTCTTTTAAAACTGTTTTTATTGAGTTAAATTGATGTGTGCCTATCATTATGAATGTATATATTTATGTATTCTATAGAATGGTACAAATTATATATGGAGACAATGTAATACAGTGAATGGACTTTGCAAACAGCCAAGTGTTCAAATTTTCCCTTTAAATGACATTTTCAAAATATGAATGTAGATGTGAATCTAGAATTATTTAAACTACTAAAACCATTTTTTCCCCATCTGTAAAACAGAGACTTAATGGGATGCTATTTTACTGAAACTCCTCCACATAGTAGTTATTGTCTTTCTATCATTATTATTATTATTGTAGCATATGTTAGTTATTTCTTCCTCCATTATTCCAAAGCACCTTCTACATAGCTATAGTTTAATTCTTATCATATTGCTATGTCTCTTTCTTCTCTCTGTAATAAAGCAGAACACAATACAGGTATAGAAGGATATTTGCTAAATAAATGAATAATATACTGTGATATTTCATAACTCTATTCATAAATCAAATAGTGAATAATGCTATCTTACATTTGCTATAGAGATACAAATGGAAACAAAATAGTTTCTGCATCAGAATATATTTTAATTTAAATGAAATTTAAAACAAGCATGTTAACAGAAACAGAATTTAGGTTTAATATCAACATATTATTATATTATTAAATATGTTCAGCATCCCATGTAAAATAATTCATTCTGCTATTTGCTAACCTTAGGCATTTTAAAACATGATAGAAAATTGCTTTAAAGAAACCGTAGTTGGTCCCAGTGCATATATGTAGACAGCTTGATAAAGTAGAGAGAAAATGATCATTGAAGTAAGAATGACTTGGGTTCAAATCAAATTTTTTAACCTTGACATATAAGGGAATGAAGATGGAGTACCGAAGAAAGGCTCAATAAGAAACAATGAAGGAAGGTTGATGCGACAACATGAATCAGGAAAAGGAAACAAAAATGGGAGGAAAAACTAAACAAGGGAGATCAGATATAGGCAGGATTAAGCTAAAGATATAGAGAGAGCGAAATAGGATAAATGGAGAAAATAAGAAAAAATATATTTTCTCATTTACATAGAAATGCTGTAGCCAACTAGCCTTTGTAAAGAGGGTAGCATAATTCAAATCAAAGGGGAAATCAATTTATGTCACTTTTGTCTATTCCTGGAAATTGATAGCAAGATATAAGAGAAAGAGAGTTGGTTTTGTTGTACTATAATAAATAGGGAATTTTGGAGCAGTCGGTCCTTTTGTGTTGGCGGAGATATTAAAAAGTCTTTTAATATGGCAAAGGATGTTTAAAAATTACATGAGAGTAAAAAAGAAAAACTGAAAGGGGATGAAGGAAGTTTGAGATGGGGAAGGAGTAGAGCCATATGGCCATGTAAAACCCCCATGTCACACCAGAGTATAGGTTATCTATGTCTACACTAGTGTCAAGTGATGTTTGAGGGGAAGTCAGGAGCTAGGAGCTGAGTTCCACACCTGGGATAATGCAATGGAATATTGGATCAGCAATGTAAAGATTGCTGATCTTTACAGTTATATGTGATGTACAGCTATACAGTTATATGTGATGTACAGCTATACAGTTATATGTGATGATGAGCACATATAACTAGCAGTGACTATGAAAATCACTCATGGCACCCTTCTTCCTTTCCTGACTCTCTGCAGAACTCTTGGAGAGATTATCTGGATCCTGAGATTCCACCACAGCTGATATGGAATTTTGGTCAATTTTATTTAAGAAATCTAAAAAGACAGGGTGCCTTGATTGACATTCAGCTTAATGGGAGTAGAGATAGGTACACAGTGTCAGATACTCAAATGATGTGAATCAGTTGTTTCTAAAGATGAATCAGTTATTCACACAAAGGGACAAATAAATAAATAAATGAAAGCTGATTTCCTTAAACAGAGTTAGTGCTAATTTTGTTTTTAGCCATTTGGTTAACCATTATTCTTAATATATTTACTCCTCAATTTTTTTTAACCAGTTTATCTTTCCTAATCAATTTTTTGGCCAAGGTCCCAGCTTTAGATACTGCAGGAAGAGAGAATGACCCAAGCCTACCATATGTGAAATGTCATGAGAGACTCCCTTGAATCAAGTGAATATCTGTGGGGACTTGAGCTGTTCTTTCCATCTCTCAGGGAGTTGGGCCATTAGGGAATTAGGTTTTTAGAGGCAATTAACCTTCTGGATAGTTTTCTAAAGGACTGTGTTAACAAACAGGCTTCCAGTGCACTTGATTTTGAAATGTCATGTGACCTTACACCTGCAGGGAATATTTGTGGAAGCAATCTGTCCTAGGCATGTTTTCCTTGATTCTCATTCTCAGAATAAATTGAACTTAGTGGTAGGATACTCTGCCATACATGGGAATTTATCCAACTATGCATCAAACCTGAATAATATCATTATTTTCTCTATAATTCTAAACTTTAAACCACTTTTCGCTGTCCAAAAATTCTCAAATGAGCCAAATTAGATGACATGGTAGTAAACATATTTCCATTTTTAATGAACATTTTATTGGGGTATATCATATATACAGAAAATATACAAATTACAATTATCACAAAGTGAACACATTCATTTATCCACTCTATATCTGCATCTATATCTAATCTACATCTATATGTCTACATATCTATCTCCAAAATGTATCAGGTATATAAACATAGATATATCTTGTGTACTAAAAATATATATATCTGCATATCTTGTTTCAAATACACTAGTAATAAAAATGAATTCTCAATAGGATTTGATTTTTATTCATCAGTTGAGAAAGACCAAAGAAATTACATGTGCATTATTGCCAAATGTAAATTAAACAAGAACTTTTGTACACTCCTGCTGAGGTAAACTTTCCACAAGATAATTTGGCAATATATACCAAAACTCTTAAAAAATGTGCATACATTTGACTCAGCAATTCTTTGTAAGAATTTATCCTAAGAATATAAACATGAATATTTCCTTGAAGAATTTATGTTAGTAGTACTTTAACCATAGTAAAAATCTGGGGAAAATAATCATAGGCAGTTTGTCCAAAGTAGGAAATATTTTATATAAAATATGGTGCATTCATAGAAAAGATAAATCTATAGTCAATAAATTATATGAAAGAAAAATATTTATTAGTGTGGGGATGATAATATATATTTAAGGAAATAAAGAATAGGTACTATATAAAAACCTTATTTATAACTGTTATACACACAGATTTATGCAACAGAATAATAATACCAAGGACTGATGACACAATAGCTGTTGCATACAAGCAAGATGATGGACGAAAATGAAAATTAATGTTTGAGAATAATTTTATGACCTGAAAACCTTTCCCATGGTGACTCCTGATCCACGTGGAGGGTAGAAACAGATTCAGAGCATAAGAAGCACGGTTTGTGCAGAGGGGTTTATTTTGTTTAGATTTCTTTTTTGAAGAGTGCAGTTCCCGTGCCATGCCTCCCAGCCTCCCCCTGACCTTACCTCAAATCCATTTACAGGAACTCGAAAGAAACCCATCAGTTTGCTTGAGATGCATCCCCTGTATTATCTAAGGGGGCACATTGAGCTACTCTCTGGAGCACAGCAGGGGGATCACAAGGAAAGAGGACATGACTATTGCCCTTAGGCAGGTGTGCAAAAACAGGGTAGTGATATTTGGGAATTAAATCTTCCCAACCTAGGCATAACAATGTTTGGGGGCCACAGGAAAGAGAGCCTAGAGGTATTGTAAAGACTGCTCAACAAGATTACCTGGAAGGTTTTTAGTGGCATGAATTACCGGAAAAACTAGGCCTGCAGGAAGAACAGTCACTTGGAAGAAAAAGTACATCACAGATATTGGGGAGTTGTGGCAGGAGCAGGCAGGTGAGGGGGCCTCTGAAGTGCCCAGGAGGGTAGCATGAGGGACATACACCCACTGCTGTGGAAGACTGTCTCATTCCACTTGTGTCCCCCGAAACTTGGATCTGATGATGTGAGAATCTCAGTTACTGAGCAGTAGGGAAAAGAACATACTCTGGGCAGAGAAGGAGAGAGGAAGGAACACCCTCATGTGGCTCTGGCTATGGTGAAAAGAGAGAATTCAAATGTTAATGGAAGCTCACAGTTTTCATTACTGAGATTGAATTATTTGATGTAAGACATTTTTAATTGATTTTAGAAAATTGTTCATTTCTTTGCCCATTTTCTATTGGTGCATTTTATCTTTTTTAAATTTGTAGGTTTTTAAAATTTTTTTATTTATTTTTTTAATTATCATGAGCAGATAATAGTTGTGTCTTTATAGGGTATATGTGATGTGTCGATACAGGCATACAATGTGAATTAATCAAATCAGGGTAATTGGAGTATCCATCACCTCAGACATTTATCATTTCTTTGTGTTAGGAACATTCCAATTCTACTCTTTTAGTTATTTTAAAATACACAGTAACTTAATTATAATCACTTTGTTGTGCTATCAAATATTGTTCATTCTATATAACTACCTAACTATATTTTTGTACCCATTAACCAGCTCACTTTTATGCCCCTCCCTGCTACCCTTCCCAGCCACTGGTAACCATCATTTTACTTTCCATCTTCATGAGATCAATTGTTTTTAATATTTAGCTCCCACATATGAGTGAGAACATACGAAATTTGTCTTTCTGTGCTTGGCTTATTTCACTTAACATAATGTTCTCCAGTTCCATCCATGTTGTTGCAAATGGTAGGATTTTATTCTTTTTTTCTGGCTATATAATATTCCATTGTGTGTATATACTACAATTTCTTTACCCATTTATCTGTTGATGAACATAGGTTGATTCCATATTTTAGCTACCTTGAATAGAGCTGCAATAAACATGGGAGTGCAGATATCTTTTGTATATACTGAATTCCCTTCCTTTGGATATATACCCAGCAGTGGGATTGCTGGATCATATTGTAGTTCTATTTTTAGTTTTTTGAGGATCCTCCATTCTTTTCTCCATAGTGGTTGCACTAATTACATTCCCTCCAACAGTGTATGAAGGTTCCCCTTTCTCCAAATCATTACCATCATTTGTTATTCCTTATCTTTTGATAAAAAACATTTTAAATGGGGTGAGATGATATCTCATTGTAGTTTTGATTTCTATTTCTCTGATGAATAATGATGTCGAGAATTTTTTGAATACTTGGCCACTTTTATGTCTTCTTCGAGAAATGGCTGTTCAGATCCTTTGTCCATTTTATAATCAGATTTTTTTTTTTTATTTTTACCTGTAGTGTTGTTGCAGCTTCTTATACATTCTAGTTATTAATCTCTTGTCAGATGGGTAGTTTGTGGGTATTTTTTCCTATTCTGTGGATTGTCTATGTACTTTGTTGATTGTTGCTTTTGCTGTGCAGAAGCCTTTTAGCTTGATATGATCCCATGTGTCCAATTTTTATTTGGTTGCCTGTGCTTTGGGGATATTACTCAAGAAGTCCTTGCCCAGACCATTGTCCTGAAGCATTTCCATATTGTTTTCTTTTAGTAGTTTCATCATTTTAGGTCTTAGATTTAAACCTTCAATCCATTTTGGTTTGATTTTTGCATATGGTGAGAGATAAGGGTTTAGTTTCATTCTTCTGAATGTGGATATCCAGTTTTCCCAGTACCATTTATTGAAGAGACTATCCTTTCCCCACTTTATGTTCTTGGCACCTTTGTCAAAAATGAGTTAACTATAGATTTGTGGATTTATTTCTGGGTTCTCCATTCTGTCCCTTTTTTCTGTTGTTCTGTGTGTCTGTTTTTATGCTAGTACCATGTTGCTTTAGTTACTACAGCTCTGTAGTATAGTTTGAAGTCAGGTGATGCAATTCCTCCAGTTATGTTCTTTTTGCTCAGGATGGCTTTGTCTACTCTGAGTCTTTGTGCTTCCCTATAAATTTTAGGATTATTTTTTCTATTTTTGTGAAGAATGTCATTCATATTTTGATGGGGATTGCATTGAATCTGTAGGTTGCTTTGGGTAGTATAGACATTTTAAAAATGTTGATTCTTCCAATCCATGAGTATGGGATACCTCTTCATGTTTTTTTGTGTGTCTTCAATTTCTTTCATCAATGTTTTATAGTTTTCATTGTAGATACTTTTCCCTTCTTTGGTTAAATTTATTCCTAGGAATTAATATTTCCTTTTAATTGCAGCTATTGTAAATGGGATTATTTTCTTGGTTTCTTTTTAAGATTGTTTATTGTTTGTATATAGAAATGATACTGATTTTTGTATGTTGATTTTGTATCCTGCAACTTTACTGAATTTCCTTATCAGTCCTAATAGTTTTCTGTGGAGTCTTTAGGTTTTTCTATACATATGATCATATTGTCTGCACACAAGGAAAATTTGACTTCTTCCTTCCTAATTTGGATGCCTTTTATTTCTTTCTCTCATCTGATTGCTCTAGCTAGAATTTCCAGTACTATGTTGAATAACAGTGCTGAGAGTGGGCATCCTTGTCCTGTTCCAGATCTTAGTGGAAAGGCTTTCAGTTTTTCCCACTTAGTATGATACTAGTGGTGGGTCCTTCATATGTAACTTTTATTGTGTTGAGGTAAGTTCCTTCTGTACCCAGTATTTTGAGAGCTTTTATTATGAAGGGATGTTGAAATTTATCAAATGCTTTTTTAGCATCAACTGAAATGATCCTATGATTTTTATCCTTCATTTTGTTGATAGGATGTATCACTAATTCATTTGCATATGTTGAACCCTGGGAAGAATCTTGATTGATCATGATGATTAATATTTTTAATGTGTTATTGAATTCAGTTGGCTAGTATTTTGTTGAAGATTTTTGCAGCTATATTTATCAGAGATATTGGTGTATAGTTTTCTTTTATGTGCATGTTTGTCTGGTTTTGTTATCAGAGTGATACAGTCCTCATAGAATGAGTTTGGGAGTCTTCCCTCCCCCTTAATTTTTTGAAAAAGTTTAAGAGAGTTTAAGTTGGTGTTAGTTCGTCTTTGAATGCCTAATAGAATTCAGCATTGAAGCCATTGGGTCCTGAGCTTTCTTTGATGAAAGACTTTTTATTATTGTTCCTGTCTTGTTACTTGTTATTGGTTTATTTAGCTTTTGGATTTCTTCCTGGTTCAATATGGGTAGGTTGTATGTGTGTAGGAATTTATGCATTTCTTCTAGGATTTCCGATTTATTGGAATATAGTTGCTTATGGTAGTATCTAATGATCCTTTGGATTTCTGCAGTCTTAGGTATAATGTTTCCTTTTTCATCTCTGATTTTATTTATTTGGGTCTTCTCTCTTTTTTATTCATCTGGCTAAAGGTGTGTCAATTCTGTTTATCTTTTCAAAAAACTAAGATTTTGTTTTGTTGATCTTTGTATTTTTTTGTTTCATTTTCTTTGTTTATGCTATAATCTTTATTATTTTCTTCTACTAATTTTGGGTTTGGTTTTCTCTGTTTTCTAGCTGTTTGAGATGCATTTTTAGGTTGTTCATTTGAAGCTTTTCAACTCTTTTGATTGTAGGCACTTTTGTTATAAACTTTTCTCATATGATTATTTTTGCTGTATCCCATAGTTTTTGATAGGTTGTATTTTCATTTTCATTTGTATCAAGAAATGTTTTGATTTTCTTCTTTATTTTTTAATTTACATAGTATAATTGTACATATTTTGGGGGTCTAATTTGGTATTTTGATAAATGTCTGTTGTATAATGATTCAATCAAAGTAGTTTGTATATTTAGGAAAGTTTAATTCTTATTAGGAGGTTGGAAAATATTTAAAGAATGGATATAAATTCTTAAATAGTAATAAAGAGGAAAAGACCATTCTAGAAAGTGAGAATAATTTGAATGCAAAGATATAGGAGCCCAAAAGTGTAGGAAATCAGAGGAAGGCATAAAAAGTAAGGCTCTCTGTAGGTAGGTTGAGACTACATTGCAGGAGGCTCCAGGTTCCACCAAGAATAATGGCAGAAAATGAGCTGGTACAGAAAACAGTGGGACTGGTTCTAAAGTCTTTTAGAAAAAGTAGATTCCTAGAAGTCAGGAGATCATTGGGGAGAGACTGGCAAAGTCAGATGTGATAGGGTTCAAAGAAATAAAGTTGGACCTTCAACACGTTTTGAAGTTACATGGAGAAGAATGTTGACTCATTCCTCCTGGTGATTCCATGAGTCACAGTGATTAAAAAAAGATCTTTCTTTCCCTTTCAGAGGGTTTAGGTTAAGTAATACTATCATGTATACATTAAGGTAAATACAATTGAGCCCTGAACAATGTGGGAGTTAGGGACACCAACCCCCTACACAGTTGAAAATCCACTTAAAACTTTTGACTCCCCCAGAGAAGTTGACCAACACATATTTTGTATGTTATATGTATTATATACTGTGTTCTTACAATAAAGTAAGCTAGAAAAAAGAAAATATTAAGGAAATTATAAGAAAGATAAAATATATTTACTATTTATTAAGTGGAAGTGGATCATTGTAAAGGTCTTCATCCTCATCATCTACACATTGAGTACTGGCTGCAGAGGAAGAAGAGAGGTTGGTTTTGCTGTTTCAAGGGTGGCAGAGGAGGAAGGGGACACAGGAAAGGCAGGCATACCCGGTGTACATTTTTTTTTGAATTTTTTTTTTTGAGACTGAATCTCATTCTGTTGCCTGGGGTAGAGTGCACTGGCATCATTGTAGCTCAGTGCAACCCCAAACTCCAGGCTCAAGCAATCCTTCTGCCCCAGTTTGGACACTCTGTGTGGGGAGCCTAGAGTACAGCCCCACTTGCCATGCAAACAGGCATGGTTCATTCAAGTGCTGGGGTTGACCTTGAGTTGCAGCCCCTTCCCCACCCATTCAAGCTGGGAGAGTTTATGGTAAGAAGTAGGCAAGCGGATCTCTCTCTCCATTGGGTGTGTACTCCGCATTGAGGCATTCACAGAGAGTGGGGCCCATGCTTCTTCTGCTGTGGACTTGTAGCAGACCAGGGGTGCCCAATTTGGGAGTTTTCTGCCTGCCAGCATTTTGCAGACATACATGTTAGAGGGAGGGATACGCAGGCTGGGGGTGTAATGGGAGAGCAGGGCAGTCAGATTGTGAATCTCAGATAACCAGTAACCACAAGCAGACTTTCTGGTTGGGTGGGGCCACTTCAGACTCTCCAGGGTGGTTTTCCCCAGAAGCTGAGAGCAGACCTTCAAATCCTGCTGAAACAGCCACCTTACCAGCTTTTGTGAAGCCTGTGGGCAAGTGCACCCAATATAGCCACCCAGACTCACTGCTGAGGCAGAGAATAAAGACACACCTGGAAGTTTCAGGGCCCCACTCATTACCTGGGGCATTTGAGTGCTCCTCCTTAGGGAACAGAGTCAGGCACAAAAACAATAGGGCAGCCCATTCCTTCTGATAGATGTCTTCTACTGAGAGTGAGGTCAATTTGCACAGCACTTGTCAACATATACTGGTTCAATCACGCAGGATGCAGTCATTTCTCACCCACAAGAGCCACCTGCTGTCTGAGTGATTAAACTGGTCATGCCATTACAATTCACACTGCTAAGAAGACAACAGGGCTAGGGATAGAGTAAGGATTTCAAAGGCCTTCATCCTCTCTTATCAAAGAGAGACATGGAATCTACCCCCACACATAGCTCATTACTGCTTCAGTATACAAACAACTAGCAACTGAGAAAAGCATCATACTAAGAATATCCATTACCAAAGCATCTATCAAGAACCTAGGTTACCATCGAAGTGCCCACAAACCAAGCCAAAGGTTCTTACCCAACATATTCTACAAACACCCCTGTGAGTGGGTGGGTGGGGGTGAGTGAGTGGGGATGGTGGGGAAGCCCAATCTAAACAAAAGAAAATCCAAGGTTAAGAAGTAACACCTGCTCCAGATGAGAAGGAATCAGTGTAAGGACTCTGGAAGTATTAAAAATCAGAATGAAAGGTCTCCTCCAAAAGGGAGCACCAACCCTGTAGCAATGGATACTAACCAAAATGAAAACATAGAAATGACAGATAAAGAATTCCAAATATGGATTATGAGGAAGCTCAGTGAAATCCAAGAGAACATAAAGAACCAACTCAAAGAAATTGGAAATATAATTTAGGAAATGAATGAAAACTTCACTAAAGAGATCAAGATAGTAAAGAATTACCAGATTGAATTTCTGGAAATGAAAAATTCATTTAAGGAAATACAAAACACAGTCAAAAGTTTTAAGAATAGACTAGACTAGGCAGAAGAAAGAATCTCAGAGCTTGAAGACAATTCTTTCAAATTAAATCAGTCAGTCAAAAATAATGAACAGGGCATTAAGAAGAATGAAGAAAGCCCATGAGAAATATGGTATTATGTAAAACACCCAAATATAAGAGTCATAGGCATCTCAGAGGGTGAAGAAGAAAACCCACAGGGCTTGAAAAACTATTTGAGGGAATAATTGAGGAAAATTTTCTTGATTTTGTTAAAGATTTAAACATCCAGGTACAAGAAGCTCAATTAACTCCTGGGAGATTCATCATAAAGAGGCAATGATGAAGAAGTATAGTCATCAAACTGGCCAAAGTCAACATGAACAAGGAACTCCTATGAGCTGTGAGGCAAAAAAGTCAAGTAACTTAGAAAGGAAAACCCATGAGGTTAACTGTAGACTTCTCAACTGAGACCTTATAAGCCAGAAGGCACTGGGGCCCCATCTTCAGTCTTCTTAAACAGAACAACTGCCAGCCTAGAATTTTGTATCCTGCAAATCTGAGTTTCATAAACAAAGGAGAAATAGTTTTCCAGAAAATCAAACACTGAGAGAATTCATCAAGCCTAAACCTGCCCTGTAGGAAATACTTAGAACTGTGTTATATGTGGAGCAACACAATGGTCATCCTCCAGTGTAAAACCACCCAGACACTAAAGCTCAGAGATGAAATAAAGCAACAATAGAAGAAGTAAAACTAACCAATAAGGTACTAACCAACAGGATACACAGAACAGCATCCCACATATCAATTCTATCACTCAAAGTAAGTGTTTTGAATTCCCCACTCAAGAAATGTAGGTTGGCTGAATGGATAAAAAATATAAGCCAACTATCTGCTGTCTGTAGGAAACACATCTAACCCACAAGGACTATTACAGAGTCAAGGTCAAGGGATGGAAAAAATATTCAATGCAACTGGAAAATTGACTTTAAATTAACATTAGTAAAGAAAGACAAAGACAGTCATAAAATGATACAGAGAGCAATTCAACAAGAAGACATAATAATTGTAAATATCTATGCACCTAACACAGGAGTGCCCAGGTTCATAAAACAAACCCTACTAGACCTCTGTACTTTACCAAGGTGGTGGAAGATATCTACAGAGAGAACTACAAAACACTGAGGAAAGAAATTGCAGAAGATAAAAACAAGTGTAAAAACATATTATGTTCATGGATCAGTAGAATCAACATTGTTAAAATGTTGATTACTCAAAGTGATTTACAGATTCAATGCAATTACCATCATAATGCCAACATTGTATTTCATAGATCTAGAAAAAATAATTATATGCTTCATGTGCAACCAGAGAAGAGCCCGAATGGACAAAGCAATTTTAAGCAAAAAAAAAAAAAAAAAAAAAGCTGGAGGCATCACATTACTGGACCTCAAACTAAACTACAAGGCTATAGTAACTAAATCAGCATGGTATTGGCACAAAAATAGAGACATAGACCAATAGAACAGAGCAGAAAACCCAGATATCAAACCATCCACACACAGCCAACTGATCTTTGACAAAACAGACAACAAGATACTGGGGTAAAGAATCCCTATTCAATGAAACCATAAGGATTCTAGAAGAAAATGTGGGAAAATCTCTTCTAGATATCAGCCTGGCAAAGAATTTATAAAAAGATCCCAAAGGCAATCACAGTAACAATACAATAAATAAATGGGACTTGGCTAAATTAAAGCTTCTGCACAGCCAAGGATATAATTAACAGAGCAAATAGACATCCTACAGAATGGGAGAAAATACTCACAAGGTATACATCCAGTAAAGCACTAATAGCCAGAGTCTACAAAGAACTCAAATAACTCAGCAAGAAAAACATCAAAAAAACTCCGTTAAAAAGTGGGCAAAAGACATGAACAGAAGCTTTTCAAAAGAAGATAGACACATGGCCAATAAACATGAAAAAATGCTCACTGTCACTGATCAGAAGGGAAATGCAAATTAAAACCACACAGCGATATCACCTTACTTCAGTCAGAATGGCCTTTATTAAGAAGTCCAAAAACAATAGATGCTGGCTTGGATGCAGAGAGAAAAGAATGCTTATACATTCTTGGTGGGACTACAAATTAGTATAACCTCTATGGAAAACAGTATGGAGATTCCGCAAAGAACTAAAAGTACACATACTGTTTGATCCAGCAATCCCACTACTAAGTATTTACCCAAAGGAAAAGAAGTCATTTTATCAAAAAGACACCTGCAGTCTAATGTTTATTGCAGCACAATTCACAATTGAAATGATTGGAATCAACCCAAGTGCCCATCAATTCATAAGTGAGTTTATTTCATTCTTAATCTCTTCATTTATCCACGGGCCATTTAGGAGCATATTGTTTCATTTCAATGTGTTTGTATATTTTCCAATGTTCCTCTTGTTATCAATTTGAAATTTTATTCCATTGTGGTCAAAGGAAATACTTGATATGATTTGAAATTTAATTTTTTAAGAGTTGTTTTGTGGTCTACCATATGCTCTATCCTTGAGAATGAACCATGAACTGAGGAAAATAATATGCATTCTGCAGCTGGTGGATGAAACATTCGGTAAATGTCTATTAAGTCCATTTGGTCTATAATCCAGATTAAGTCCAATGTTTCTCTGTTTATATTCTGTTTGGATGATCTGTCCAATGCTGAAAGTGGAGTGTTGTGGTCTCCAATGATTATTATATTGGGGCTGTCTCTCTCCTTAGTTCTGATAATATTTTCTTTATATATCCAGGTGCTCCAGTGTTGGGTGCATATATGTTTAGAATTGTTATGTCCTCTTGCTAAATTGACCCCTTTATCATTATATAATGACCTTATTTGTCTCTTTTTACCATTTTTGTCTTGGAATCTATTTTATCTGATAGAAGTATAGCTCCTATTTCTTTTACTTTATTTTATTTTATTTTTTTGGTTTCCATTTGCATGGAATGTTTTTTCCATCCCTTTATTTTCTGTCTATGTGTGGCTTTATGGGTGAAGTATTTTTCTTGCAGAAAACATATGGTTGGCTCTTGTTTCTTTATCCAACAGCCATTCCATGACTTGTGATTGGAGAGTTTCATCCATTCGCATTCAATATTATTATTAATAGGTAATGACTTACTATTGCCATGTTGTTATTTGTTTTCTTGTTCTTTTGTGGTCCTCTATTTTCACTTCCTTCCTGTCTTCCTTTGTTAAGAGTGATTTTTCTGTGGTAGTGTGTTTAATTTCTTGATTTTTATTTTTTTGTATCTGTTGTAGATTTTATGATTCAAGGTTACCACAAGGTTTGCAAAAAAATGTTTATAACCAATTATTTTAAACATATGACAGCCATGCTTAGAAACAAACAAAAAAGCAATGAGAAATCTAATAGAAATTCTACCCTTTAACTCAATCTCCCCTCCACTTTTTATCTTTTTGTTGTTTCCATTTATATCTTTTTATACTATCTCTCAAAAAATGTTATTGTTATTTTTGATACGTTTGTCTTTTAGTCTTCCTAATGAAGATATAAGTGCTTTATACACTGCAATCACAGCAATAGAGTATTCCATATTTGTTGACTGTTACCCATGAGTTTTATACCTTCAGATAATTAAGCAGAGTATGTCAGGTGAGGACCAATGTGGGGCCAAAACAAAAGTGATAAATAATTTGCGCAATGCATGTAAACTATCATATTTTTCCAGATTGCCATTCATTTATATTTTTATTTTACGATGTCTTATGAACATACAGAAGTTTTGAATTTTATTTATTAAAATGTTTATCCTTTTCTTCTGTTTTCTACCATTAATATTTCAGTTGAAATGCATTGTCTTTGTGTATAACTACATATGTAAATATAATATATATGATATATAAAAATCTTCCTTAATACAATATATAAATATATTTACATACTTATATTTAAATGTTAATCCTTCTGAGTATTAAAACCATCTAAACACTTACTGGTTTTAATTTATCTCTTCTAGTTCTTTCTTTTACCATGCTCTAGTCAAGCTGTGGCTGCTTTTTCAAGTCCATGATAATGGCCTTGTATATTTTACTCAATCCAAATTTCATTTCTCACATCTTGTCTTACCTGCTGTAAGGTAATCGGAGCCAATTGACTACACTTGGCCGAGCTGACTATACTTTCTTCCTTTCCCTTTCCTCATCAGCTGCCCTTTCTCAGGCTTCTTTTCTTCTTATTAGTTAATTCTTAATGTTTGAGTTTCCTAGAGTTGAGTCTTTAGACCTCTTCCCTTTCATTTCTACATTTACTCCCTTGGGAATTTTAACCAGTCTCTTTGGTTTAAATACATCTATATGGAGATATATATCTCCATTCCCGAACTTTCTTCCATATTTCATATTGAAATATCCATACACTTACTTGACATGACCATTTACATATTAAAGAGCAACTCAAACTTAACGGAATTGAAACCAAATGCCTATGGTCCCAAATCTGATTCTCCCATAATCCTTATCTCAATAAATAGCAATTTTGCCCTTCACGTTGCTCAGGACTAGTGCCTTGAGTTCATGTTGGCTCTTGTACTTCTCTGATACCCTACATCCAATCAATGATCACATGCTGACAGCTTTCCCCTCAAAATGTATTAAAAGTTCACTACTTTCACTGCTACCATTCAAGTCAAAGCCACTGTCATCTCTTATTTGGATGTTGTTAATGACCCTTAATTGGTCTCCCTGATTTCACTGTTTCCCCCCACATTCAATTCTCAACTCAAAGCCAAATTATTCCTTTTAACAAGCAAGTCAGATCACGTGCTACCTTTGTTCATAACCATCTAAAATATCTCATCTCATTCACAGGAAAATATACATAGCCCTTATTATGTTCTTCAAGACTATCAACCACATCACCCCCTTGGTCTGACAGCCTGAAACTCGGGCTCTCTCTTCCTTGTTTCCGTCACACTGGTCCAATTCCTTGTCTTCAAATCTGCATAGCACATAGACATTTCAGGGATTTTTGCTTTCCTTCTGTCTGAAATAATCTTTCCCCACATATCTCTTTTGCTCACTCCATCACTTTCCTCAGTTTTTCTCAAATCTCACCTGTTCAGGCAGGTATTTTTGGCCATGCCATTTAAAATTGTCACCCCAGAGCTGGCACTCCGTATACTCATTGTTAGTTTATTTTCATTCATAGCATTTACCAACATATAAAACTTACCATATTTTACTTGTTTATTTTCTATCTCTATGTTTAAAATGTGAGCTTAATGAGGGCATTTTTGGGGTGTATTTTGTTCACTGCAAAATGTTCACACATTTTGTTCATTGTCCAAAATGGTGCCCAGAACCTAGAAGATTCTTAATAAATATTTGTTTAGTTAATAATTTATAAGCTAAGTGTGTAATCCTTAGCTGTATTTCTAGACTTGTTGTATGCAGTGATTTTCTTATCCAACTTTGTACCAGTACTATGACTTATAAAGTCCACTAGCTCTGTGGTGGACTTTAATATTTGGAATTTCAAATACCCTTTTTTAAATAAACATTTTAAAAACTTTAGAATAGTTTCAGGTTTACAGAACAATTGTGAAGACAAAGCAGAAGGTTCCTAAACACCCTACTCCCAGTTTTCCTATTAATAGCTTACACTAGTATGATGGAGTTGTCATAGTTAATTGATACATTATTATTAACTAAAGTCATCCATACTTGATTAAGTTATCCTTAGTCTTTATCTAATATCTTTTTTCTATTGTTCCAGGAATCCCTCCAGGACAGTATATTACAATTAGTCATTGTATATCCTTAGTCTCCTCTTGGCTGTAAAAGTTTCTCAGAATTCCTGATTTTGATTACCTTAATGGTTCTGAAGAGTACTGGTCAGATATTTTGTAGACTGCTCCTGTATCGAAACTTTCTGATGTTTTTTCTTATGATTAAACTTGGGGTACAGGTTTTTATAAGCAACACCACAAAGAAAAGGTGTCCTGCTCATCCCACCATGTGGAGGGTACATACTATCAACATGATTTATCACTGTTGATGTTAATCTTGATCACCTGACTAAGGTACTGTTGGTCAGGTTTCTCCACTGTAAAGTTACACTTTTTTCACCTTTATGTCCTATATTCTTTAGAAGAAAGTCACTATATGAATTCCACTGTTAAGAAATAAGTTACACTCCACTTACTTGAGGGTGATGTATCTAACTGTATTCTTTGGAATTCTTCTGCATGGGAGATTTCTCTATTGTCTCCCATTTATTTATTATTTATTTATTTAATCATTTATTTGTATGAGTTTAGATTCATGCAATTTGTTTTATACTTATATACTTTATTGCTCAAACTGTTGTAGCTTTGGCCATTGGAGCACTTTCTGTTGGCTTCTTCATCCCTTTGACATAGCCACTTGACTATGGGTTTTTTGAACACGTTCTTATTTTCCAGCACTAAAAGATGCTCCAGAATGATCTTGTATATCTTCTACCTTAATCTTAGATTCAACCATTTGTCAAAGGAGACCTGGTTCCTTTTATTGGATGAAGGTTTTAAAAATCAAGATTTGGACATGAAGGGTCAAATGTCCTTTACTGATTGATTGATTGCTCAAACATTTTTTGTGCACTTTTGACTATTTATCCCAGATGAGTGTTAAAATTATTATTTTACATTTTAAAAGGTCCTATTAAAGTTTTTATTATAAATGCATATAATATGTATATATTTATTTGACTTGAATTAATATACTTACAATATTACGTCATCCTTTTAAATTAAGGTTTACCTCTTTTAATTTGTTTTCTTTACTGTCCTTCAGCAAAGTTTATGCTTTTTCTCATATTCACTCTGCATTTTCCTTGTTAAATTTGCTCTCATTAAAAAATATTCCTATTGTCGATGGGTTCTCTTGTTTCATTTACATAATTGGTCATGCTATTATCTTTATTTCATACATTAAACTTTACTAAACTCATATATTCTAATAGCTTTTCAGTTTCTTCTGTGAATAAATAATCAAAACATTGTAAGCTAATTTTAGCTTTAATCTCCTGCTTTACCATATTTATACTTATTTCTTGATGATGAAGAAACTTCTAGGAAACATTAAATACAGTGGTGAGGTCCTTTTCTTTTTGTGTTTCAATTTTACTAAAAAAAGATATTGAAATGGAAACATATTTTGATTCAGTAATAGAATCTTGTCAGCCTATGGTAAAAATTAGGACGTATGAAATGATGGGCACTTCAGATGTAATCCTGATAATATGTTGGCAATTTTAAGAAATCACCTAGAAGAGGAAATGTCAAAATGCTGTAGGATCTACTCTAGGTAAATTGATACCACAAAAACTTTATTGCAGTCATTACAATTCTAAACCACACATCAGTTTTTATCAGGCTGTTTCTGATATTACTTTATATTTCTCATATTTAAACATAAATCTGTGTAATCATTGGGTTTATAGCTTTCTTTTTAACAGGAAAAGATGTCTATTCTTTAAAATATGAATTTGGTAAAACATAGTGATAAAGCTAATACACTGCATCGGACAGAGGTTTACCACAGTTTTCAAAATGGACTTCACATCATTTCTGATTTTTTTTCTTACAGAGGTACTCAAATACACAGCTGTTTAAACTAAATAAAAATACCTTTTCCTTTGATGGCTATCAATAGATATATTTCTTCAAAAAGAGATTATTAAATGAGTTTTGTTTTTATTTAAAAAATGGGTTTATATTTTTTGTTTGTTTGTTTGTTTCTCCAAATAAGGGTAATTAAAGGCAGGGTGATCCTTGAAATCATTATGGAATATTACATCTATTTTTTTTTTCCAGAGAAGTTTTAGTTTCTGACAGTTAACGTGGAAAAATAGATAATATCAAGAAAAGATGCTGTAACAAAAAGTTGCTAGTTATTGCTGACCTGGCCATCATGGTAACACCTGGTTTGAGATACCACCTGATGAAAAGAAGATTAACCAAGATCAGGTTATGGTTGATAGAGATGTGGAATCTTAGAGAAGAAGGATTTGACGTAGAAGTGGAAAATAGGCAGAGACTTTTTTAGATTTGTTTTTTCTTTTGCATGGTACAGACTTATCAGAATTAAGTACTATTTTATTCTACGTTTGTTGCTGATCCTTGAATAAACTTTAAAAGTTCATCTAAAAAACTAAAAACAAAAAGCTCATCTAATGAAACAAAGAGCTTTGTATACATTGTGATAATGTCTATGGGAAGGTTTGTAACTAAGTACTCATACCTGCTGTGGTCTGAATATTTGTTTCCCCTGTAAAATTCATATGTTGAAAATCCACCCCCCAAGGTGATGGTATTAGGACTTGGACCTTTGGGAGGTGATTAGGCCAGGAGGGCGGAACCTTCATGAATGGGATTAGTGCCCTAATAAAAGAAGCCCCAGAGAGCTAGCTACCCTTCCACCATGTGAGAACACAGAGATAAGGCAGCATTTATGAACCAGAAAACAGGCCATCATCAAATACCAAATCTGCCAGCTTCTTGATCTTATACTTCCTCGCCTCCAGACCTGTGAGAAATAAATTTGTTTATTTGTTGTTGACAAGCTGCCATAGTATTTTGTTATAACAGCCCTACTCGACTCAGACAACACCAAATAAGGTATGTAGTCAGAATATTCTTGAAATTACATCATTTTCTACATTTCTTCAAAATTTTAAAACTCATTCCAGTGTTAAAAATTCCCCATCAGCATAAGTATTATAAAAAGCCAAGAAATATTCAGGAAGAAGTTTATTTCTTCATGGACACAGATGTTCTATCTGTCACTCCGGCATCCAAAACTTATCTGAAGGCATTTCTGTCTGAAGCTAGTATACCATTAGGGGATTCGTGCAGATCATCTTAATTTCTCCAGGCAATAGGGTGAAGATGTGAGTAATGACAGCATTATAGCTATAAACCAGGGGTTGGCAAACTTTTCTGTGAAGAACCAGAGTGTAAATAGTTTAGGCCTTACCATCTCTGTCACAACTGCTCAAGTTAGCTGTTAGCATGAAAAAAGCCATAGATAATGCATAAATGAACAAGTGTAGCTATGCTCCAATAAAACTCTACTTTACACATTAGAATCTGAATTTTATGTAATTCTCACATATCATGAAATATTATACTGCTATTTATTTTTGAAAACCTTTTAAAATGTGAAAATCACTTTTAGCTTGCAGACTGTACATAAATGTGGGGCAGGTTGGATTTGCTTGGCCAATTGTTTCCATGAGTCACTGTTTGCTGACCTCTGATATAAACGCTTGAACCTTGCCTCTCAGGACAGAATTTACTCAATAAGTGAGCAACTGGTACTAAGAGAACATCATGTCTTTTAAGGAATATCATAAATCTGGTTCTGGGCAAGCGTCATCACATTGATCTTCCAAAATGTTTTTGCCTTTCCTTGGAAATGTTATTTTTAGAAACTATGTGGATTAGACCAAAGCAAAAGAAGAATCACTTCTAGAAGACCCAGAACAAAATGTATACCTTACATTTGTTTTGGAAATGTAAGAAATTCTCGTATGTGGCAAGGATTCTCTTGGCTTTTTCTAATTCTATGAATTTATTTTATACCTTGGAAGGTAAAAAGAGCATTTTCATGAGCAGATGAATTAAATAAATATACATTTTAGTAAAAAAAAGGTATGATGGCAGTTCAAGGTGAGTCCAACCCTTTTCGTCCTCTCTCTCCCTACCTCCCAAGTAGGATGGGGCATCTGGAAGACGGGTAGTCGTGGGAAGCCAGGGACCTGCATGGAAGCATAAGGCAATATTAACTTGGAGGTAGATATGAACATGCTACAGAGATGAAGAATAAGCCTGGTAGACACATTTTATTTAATTTAAGCTTTTCTATCATCAATTACTTAAAACTATTTTAGATAAACACAATCTTCTATGTATAGTTAAATTAGAACATTTAGGACAGAAGTCAACTTTTTGGTCAGTCTTTCCTTTTGGTCTTTAATTTGAAGAATGCATTATTTGAAAGCCAAAGCCCATAAAAGAATAAATGAGGTACTGATTTCAGCTATAAAAAATGATGAGTGGAAACACAAAATTTATTCTGAATAACTTGGAAAGTTTTCCCACTACGTGATGTATTGATCTCAAACTCTGATAAGACTCAATAATTGAGAAAAAGCTATCTTGTTGAAAGTAACAAATCATCTGTAAAGTTTAAAATGCAAATTTTTTGTTTGGCATTGGCAATTAGAAAAGAGAAAACATCTCTATTTTGTCAAGATATTATGCTGTTATGTTTATTTTAGCTCAGATTTACATGAAATTTATATCCTTCATATTTACACATTTTGCATGCAGTATAGTAAAAAAATAAAAAGAAAAAAAAACATAACTGTTTCACATTGGTGAAGATTTTTTTCCAGATTTTGTATAGTTTTGACTCGTCTAACATATGTTTAGGGATTATGTTGAGTAGTTTGAATGTATTTAAATAATATGTATTTTATTGTGTATACATAGATACATAGAGTACAATCAATAACATGTCTAAAATGTATAGTGTCATGCAAATTTCATGACTTACTATGAAAATTGACTTAACAGTAATAATTCCACATTTATGTTCCAAGCTGTAAATGTCTATTGAAATGTTTTAATCAGTGTTCATTCTCCACCCAAAGTTGAGATTGGATGAAGTCCAGAATGTCTTTCTTTGTCTTCATCATATGTATCAAATCCTAAAGTAGAAGAAAGGGGAAAAAACAAAATCTACTTGGCATAAATGGAAAAGCTTAAAACTAACTATTTTTGCCATTCTGAGGTTTTCTAAGACTTAACATTTTACTACAAGGTGGTTTCCATCTTTTCAAGACACAATACAGTATGTTGTTCATTGGGCCAGTTGGCCTGCCAAAATTCCTTGGCAAAGGGAAGTCTCTGGCCAGCAAACTGTGATATAATAAATGATCTGACCAGATTGTCAATGAATTGATATCTGGAGTTAGAGCTGCTCCAGGGGATGGGGAAATTAGTTATTGCTCTTCAACTTCTGCCCGGAAAAATATGAAAGCTCTGAAAAATGTACCACAAATCCCTGGAGAATTAATATTTTAGCAAGTTGTGGTGTATTTCTCACTTGTGCAATGTTATGAATTGTTTATTTATTTATAAGGGCATTTTCATTGTTAAACATTATTCTGTCGGATTTTAAATATAACACATGTTCATTTGGATTATATGGCAAAGTTTAAAGAAAAAAATAATGGCCATTCATAATTTCACTACATATATATATCAATTGCTAAAATTTTGATACATTAATAACTGCTTTTTTCCTTTGTATTTGTAGATTATATTATATATTTTGCATTACTGTGTATTCTACTTTTTATAGCTTCATATTATAGCTGAAGCAATTTGCCAAGTCATAAAAAATCTCATAAATTTTTTAATATTACATTTTAAAATATTTAATCATATAACAGTATAATAATTTATTGGTAATTAAATATATCTATATACCAATATTTTAAAAAATGTAACATTTAGGATTAATATGGCTATCGGTAATATAAAATTTGATATAAAATGGCATAAGTAAAAACTTTTAAATATTTTAATTATTATGAACTTGGAGTGAGGAGCCTGTTGGAAATGGTTCAAGAGCCCATTGGCATCACGGTTAACATTTTAAAAAATTCTTTTGGACTTTTCCCATGGCTGCAAGAGAGCAGCTCCATCCCTAGACTTTGCCTTCATGTTTAATCAGGAAGAAATGGAGAAATGGAAAGAGGTTGTACTAGCTATGCTGTCCATTTGACTCAGAAAAGCAAAAGCTTTCTCTCCATCTCAACTCTATTTTTAATATTAGAAAATTATTTCCCTCCTATTTTTCAAAGCCAACTTTTCTATAGTTGCTCTTGATCCTATTCTCTTCACTCTTTCTCCATCACCATTCTTCTCTTTGTGCCCATTGTTAAGTTCTAAACTTCGATTTCTCTGCTCACTCTTTCCCTTTAGCCAAATAAAAGCACGCAAGTCTCTTACAATAAAAATGCCTCTCCCTTCATCTTTCATCCCTCATATCTACAATCCGTATCTCACTGATTCACACTCCATTCAGTTCTCAGCTCTCTGTGATCTTGTTTTGTTCTCTGTCACCATACTAATAAATTATGCTTTCACAGTCACTGATACCTCTATAATGTCAAGAGCAAGTTTTTGTTTCACCACCCTTTGACTAATTCCACATTGTTAATTAGTGTTTATCTTTCTTGGAAATATCCCCTTACATGATTCCGTATGACTAGTGTCTCTCAAGTCTCTGAATGCCTCTAGGACAATCTATTGATAGCCTTTTTTGAAGGTCCACCTTTGGCATATCAATATTCCCCCAAATTTTAAACTTGTTTTTCTGGTATTTATTCCCTCTGAATATTGGCCAAATGTGATCTCAACTACTCTCATGGTTTTCACAAAATATAAAAGATATTAATTGAACATTGATATTTCTATTCTGATATCCTCCCTGATGGCTTATATGACACCTATCTGCATAACACATTATTTAGATTTACCACCACCAAATGTATCATTATAAATATTATTTTTCTCTACATTCACCTATCAACTCCCCTCTTCTCTCACAAAACTTTGAAGCATATTAGTTATTTCACTACAATACCTCCAACAATGCTATTATCAGATATTAATTCTCAAAATTTCTTAAATATATTCTCACTGACACCTACTATATCCACCTTAAATTAAGGCTTCTTTTGCTTTTCCCTGTACTATTTTAATAGCTTCTTAATGAGGTCATGGTGCTTAAATCCATTCTTTACATTGAAGAAAAACTACCACATTTGCTGTTAAAAATCCTTTGTTATTCTTTATCATTCATAGGATAATCCTTCAGTTTTTCCCATTATTCACAGAATAATTCCCAAGAGGCATTTCACGGCAGCTAATAGTATCTCTGATCTGGTCCTTTTCTGAAACCTGGTCTTTACATGACTCTACTTTATCTCACTTTACTCCTTTCTCACACTTTATGTGTTGGTAAAACCACAGTGTGTGGAGCTCCCGGAGGACCCTGCAATAATGTACAACTCCTGCCTTTCTTTATACCACACTCTCTTCCAAGACTATGCTTCCTAGCTTTCTGCTTTGACCCATTTAATTATTGCTGATTCTTGTAAGTTTAGTTTGGCCCCACTTCTTGGTACTTCATGCCTGCCCTTGATTTTTCCTCAAATTTTCAGCTCCCTCCAGTCTTTGCATAACTCCTCTTCCAAGTAATTTCAGTTCTTTAAAATGTCATGATCCTTTCCATCTCTGGAATTTTGCATGAACTCTTCAATTTGATCTTTCCTCTTTTTTTCCTTCACACCACCCTCTAAACTTCCACCAGCTTTTCTCTAGGACATTTTTATTTTCACCATAGATAATACTGTCTCACAGAGGTCTTCCTGAGTATGATTTGATCCCTTTAATGTGGTCTCATAGTATGATTACAGTGTCAAACATCTTAAGTATCTAACACGTGCCAGATACTATTCTGAGTTCTTTACCTATATTAAAATATTTAATACTCATAATAATGCTATAAGATAAACATGATTATTATTCCCACTTAACATATGAGGAAACTGAGGTATTGGGGAGTTAGTTTACCTCACATTGAAACAGCAAGTAGATGAGACAGACTTCGTGCTGAGGCAGGTTCTTGCTCTTACTGTACTAAACTTCTGCAGATACTTTTTCCATTATACACATCACTTTGTTTACTTACTGTTATCATTCACTAGAATATACACTCCATGAAGATGTGTTCATTATTGAATCCTGGCCACCAGTCCAAGCACCCTGAACATATTTGCTCAACAAAATTTTGATAAATGACAGAGACTTTGCTAAGTGTTTTTCTTTTCTCTTCTCATAGCACCCTGGGAATATCCATTGTTTTGCTGAATTCTTGCCACTATTTACTCAAAGCCTTCTTGGTCTTATTGAATTGTAAGCTCCTCTATGACAGAAAAACTTTACTTGTCCATCAGTGTGTCTCAGGTGAAGCACAGATGCTCAATAAATGTTTGTTGAACAAATCTGTAAATAATACCAGTGGAAGAAATGTGTGTAAGATATTTTTGAGTAGATCTCAACAATCCCCACCTGTCTTCACTTCTATATGCCTCTAGAGAAATATTTATTATATAATTCTTATGTTAGTCACCTATTTTGAGACATCTTTATATTTCATTGTAAATGAGGATGACTCTGGAATAAAGCTTTTTCCCCTATAGTCCTAAAACTGTTGTGTAAATCTTAATTTTACTCTCATATACTACTACTATACACAAATATAGCAAAATGTATCTTAATAGCCTACTAAGTGCTCATACTAAAGTCACCATAGGAGTTTAAAATGAAGCAGAAGATATATTTCCTTCCCACAAGGACCATGTAATGTGGAAGTTAGCTCCAGCACAAGTAAATGTCTGCAAACATAAATGATACAGACATGTATATCCTATCATTGACATGTCAAGGTATAATACAAACAAGTGCAAGGATATCTGAAGTAAACAGACACAAGTGGACTCACAGAAGTTTTCTAAGAGTTGAATCAAGTAGAAACTTCAAGGAGGGTTGTGTGGTGTTATAGATTTAAGAAAGGTGTATAACCTAGACAGGGCAGTGAAAACATACCACTACATGTAACCCTGAATAAAGAATAATTTGATTTGTTTTTGTTTTTACCACTTTAGTACTTATAACAACTCACAAAGTAGTATATAGCAGCTTGATCTTCTACTTTGAGATGTTCTCATAAAAGTCCCTTTTCTTGGTCAAATAGGCTTAACATTGGCTTAATTTTTATTTTTTTATTGCCTGTGTTTGTATTTCTACATAGCAGAGTCCCACATCTCTTTCTACCTCTGCTGCCTTGAGATGTTCCCCTTTTTTCTTCTTTTCTCTTCTTTCTTGTTTTATTAGTATTCTTTGGCTTTTTGTTACATGAAGAGAAGCTTCAGGAACTCTTAACAATCACTACTATACTTCCAGTCCTTTATTAGTTTGTCTCATTTTAAGAACCTCTTTTTGAAACAAGGAAGTAAGGCTTGTAAGTATTTTGGCATCAAATATGAAATTTGATAAATATGGATATTTTATAAATGTGCAGCATACATGCATTCACTATTTTCACATAATTGAACTAATTTTAAATGCTTATCATATAGCATGATAATGTCTTAGATGGCAGAAAAGAATCATCTGAATGAAAAAAGATGATTAGTTTCAAGATATGGTAGCTATTTTTGAAAGAATTTTAGATTTGAGTCTTTTCCTGGGGGCTGTTATAAACGTGACTTGAATAAACCAAAATCTTTCCCTAAGGAAACCCCAATTTTGTACTTTGTTGAGAAGTTTCATTTACATAATCTTCTTGTAAAGCATTACCTTCAACTTGAGGGAAATGGTGGAGTGGCATCACCTAACACCAACAATATAAATTTATCTGAGTTGAAACATTCAGACTTCCTCTCTATTTCATGTATTTACATAACAGCAGTCTATAAGAACCAGAATAAATAAAGTCTATAGACACAGCCTGCAGCGATAAAGGAAGAAAGAAAATTCACCCTGTTGTGCTTTTACCTGGCCTTTCTTTGCATACACTCACTATTATAGAGCATATAATCTGGATTTTATTCCTTTCTTTTGTCACAAGAGGATAGAATCTGGGATTCATTCTCTGGCACAGTGCTTATCAGAAAAAGACAGAATTATATAAAATAGGCTAAGCACTGCTCTCTCCTTTCTGAGCTCTCTTTGGTCTGAAATTCCAGTTGCCATCCACAACTCCCAAAGAAAGAAGAAACAAATGTTGACCCTACATATAAATAATAAATAAAGAAAAAGTTAACATTTATTTAATGCTTACTATGTACCAGATACTATTTTAACAAGAGGCTTTCCTTGTGTTATCTCTTTATATGCAACAGATGCTCTATGAAGTAGCGACCATTCTCATCTCAGCTTCATAGGTAAGGAAACTGAGGCTTTGGAAGTTTGTCAGCTTCCCAGTGACCCTTAGCTATTGAGCAGGAGGATTCTATTTGAGTCCATCTGACTCTAGAACTTGCACTCCTAAATGGCACACTACATTGTTATATATCCTAAAATTTCAAATACAAAAAGAACTTTACTGTTGTTTAAATTATGTATTCTATTAAGTTCTCTATAATTTCAATTGAAATGAATAACTTCTGAAACATAATTCAGTAAGATAATACAACAAATGGGCAAAGCTATATGTTAGGATGTCTCAAGGGTTCAGGTGGACTTTTTAGCTTGCAAAAATATTTTACATACTTTTTATTGCTATTTCATGTAGTATATTTGCACCACTCTATTTAGTGGTCTCCTCAACAAAACTGCTCACTATTCCACTTTGGGCCCCTACTCATCTTATACTTAATTACCTATTCTCTCTGCTCTTTTAATTCACTACCTTTTTCCATCCTTTCTCCATCATATAGGAATTTATTTAAATGTTTTGCTTCCTTTGGACTTCTTCCAATTGAAGTGTTCATTTTCTTTCTATTTCTTTTTTTTTCCAGAATATTACGGGGGTACAAATGCTTTGGTTACATAAATTGCCTTTGCACCTCCCATCAGCGTATCCATCCTATCCATCCCTCAGATAGTGTGCATCGCATCCGTTAGGTGTGGATTTACCAATCCGCTCCTCCCCTCCTCTCATCTGCCTGACAGCCTACGAATGTTACTTCCCATATGTTCACATTAGTGTTGATCAGTTAGTACCAGTTTAATGGTGAGTACATGTGGTGTTTGTTTTTCCATTCTTGTGATACTTTATTTAGAAGAATGGGCTCCAGCTCCATCCAGGATAATGCAATAGGTAGTTCATCATATTCTTTATGGCTGAGTAGTACTCCATGGTATACATATACCACATTTTATTAATCCACTCATGTATTGATGGGCACTTGGGTTGTTTCCACGTCTTTGCCATTGTGAATTGTGCTGCTATAAACATTCAAGTGCAGATATCTTTTTTATAGAATGTCTTTTTTTCCTTTGGGTAGATACCCAGTAATGGGATTTCTGGATCAAATGGTAGTTCTACTTTTAGGTCTTTGAGATATCTTTATACTTCTTTCCATAAAGGTTGTACTAGTTTACAGTCACATCAGCAGTGTATGAGTGTGCTTATTTCTCCACATCGACACCAACATTTGTTGCTTTGGGACTTTTTCATAAAAGCCATCCTCACTGGAGTTAAGTGATATCTCACTGTGGTTTTGATTTGCATTTTCCTGATGACTAGAGCTCCTAAGTATTTTTTCATATGCTTGTTGGCCATTAGTCTGTCTTCTTTTGAAAAGTTTCTGTTCATGTCCTTTGCCCACTTTTTAATGGGGTGATTTGATTTTTTCTTGCTGATTGTCCTGAGTTCTATATAGCCGCAAGTTATTAGACCTTTATCAGATGTATAACATGTAAATATTTTCTCCCATTCTGTAGGTTGTCTATTCACTCTAGTGATAGTTTCTTTGGCTGTGCAGAAGCTTTTCAATTTGATTAGATCCCATTTATTTATTTTTGTTGATGTTGTAATTGCTTTTGGGGTCTTCTTCATAAATTCTTTGTCTAGGCTGGTGTCCATAAGAGTTTTCCCAACATTTTCTTCTAGAACTTTTATGGTTTCATGCCTTAGGTTTAAGTCTGTTATCCATTGTGAGTTGATTTTTGTGAGAGCTGGAAGGTGTGGATCCAGTTTCAGACTTCTACATGTGGCTATCCAATTTTCCACACACCACTTATTGAATAGCGGTTCTTTTCTCCAGTGTATGTTTTTGTCTGCTTTGTGAAAGAAGTGATGGCCCTATGAGGATGGTTTTATATCTGGATTCTCACTCCTATTTCATTGGTCTATGTCTTTGTTCTTGTGCCAGTACTGTGCTGTTTTGGTTACTATAGTCTTGTAGTATATTTTGAAGTCTGGTAAGTTGATGCCTCCCAATTTGTACTTTTTGCTTAAGGTTGCTTTAGCTATGCAGGGTCTTCTCTGGTTCCATATGAAGCATAAAAGTATTTCTTATTTTAAATAGATTTTATTTTATAGAGTAGTTTTATTTTTCCAATGAATTGAGCAGAAAGTGCAGAGAGTTCCCATTTATCACATATCATCTGCCCTTCCCCACACACTGGCTCCCCCACTCTCAACATACCCCACTAGACTAGGACATTTGTTACAATGAACCCACATTCACACATCCTTATTACCCAAAGTCTGTAGTCTACATTAGGGTTCACTCCTGGTGTCATACATTCTATGAGTTTTGACAAATGCATGGTGACATGTATCCACTACTATGGTGTCATACAGAATAGTTTTACTGCCCTAAAAATTCTCTGTATACTCCCTATTCATCCTTCTCTTCCTGCTAACCCTTGATAATCACTTTCTACTGTCTCTGTAGATGTGCCTTTCCGTAGAGAACTGTCACGCTATTGGAATCATATGGTATGTAGATCCTTCAGATTGACTTCTTTCATGACTTGATAGGTCATTTCTCTGTGGTGCTGAATATTATTCCATAGTCTGTATATACCACACTTTATCCATTCACTTACTGAAGGACATCTTGGCTGCTTTCAAGTTTTGGCAATCATGAATCAAGCTGCACATCCATGTGCAAGTTTTTGTGTGGACGTAAGTTTTCAACTCCTTTGGGTAAATACTGAGGAGTGTGACTGCTGGATTGTATGATAAGAGTATGTTCATTTTTGTAAGAAACTTCCAAATTGTATTTCAAAGAGGTTGCATCCTTTTGCATTCTCATCACCAATAAATGAAAGTTTCTATTGCTCTAATTATTGCCAGCATTGGTGTTTCCAGTGTTTTGGATTCATGGTATTTTGAATGGTGATATCTCATTGTTTTGATTTGCAGTTCTCTAATGGCATATGATGTTGAGCATCTTTTCATGAGTTTATTTTGCATCTGTGTATTTTCTTTGGTGAAGTGTCTGTTCAGGCCATTTGCCCATTTTAAAAATTTGGTTGTTTGTGTTCTCCTTGTTGAGTTTTAAGACTTAGTCTTGCATTTTGGATAACAATCTTTTGTCAGATATATCTTTTGCAAATATTTTCTCCCAGTCCATGTCTTGTATTTTCATTCTCTTGACAATGTATTTTGCAGAACAGAAGTTTCAGTTTTAATTATGTGCAGCTTATCAATTAGCTCTTTCATAGATCGGGCCTTTGTTGTTGTATCTAAGAAGTTATTTTCATACAGAATAGACATGTAGGTTTCCTCTTATGTTATCTTCTAGGAGTTTTATAGCTTTGCATTTTATAATACATTTAGGTCTATGTCTATTTTAAGTGAATTTTTGTGAAGGGAGTAAAGTCTATGTCTATATTTATTTATTTATTTATTTTTGCATTTGGATGCCCAGTTCTTCCAGTACCATTCTTCCCCCAGCTGCATTAAGGCATAATTGACAAATAAAATTTGTATATTTTTCAGTGTACAATGTGATATTTTGATATAGGTATACATTGTGAAATGATTAAATCAAGCCAATTAACATATCTACCATCTCACATACTTATCATTTTTTGTGGTGGGGACATTTATGATCTAATTTGCCAGCAATTTTCAAGTATATAATGCATTATTATTAACCACAGTCACCGTTTGTTGTAAAGACTGTCTTTTCCCAGTGTGTTGCCTTGGTCCTTGTATCAAAGATCAGTTGACTATATTTCTGTGTGTCTATTTCTAAGCTCTCTATTCTGTTCCATCCATCTGTCTATTGTTTCACCAATACTACACTGTCTTGATTACTATAGCTTTATAGCAGGTATTGAAATCAGGTAGTGTCAATTCTCCAACTTTGTCCTTCTTTTTCAATATTGTGTTGACTATTCTGGTTCTTTTTTCTTTGTATATAAACTTTAGTGTCAGTTTGTCAATATTCACAAAATAACTTGCTATAATTTTGAATGGGATTTTGTTAGATCTATAGATCAAGTTGAGAAGAACTGACACTTTAACGATACTGAGTTTTCCTATCCGTGAACATGGGAAATCTCTTCATTTATTACTTCTTTTATTTCGTTTGTCAGAATTTTGTCGTTTTTCTCATATAGATCTTGCACATATTTTGTTAGATTTATATTTAAATATTTTATTTTTTAGGCGGTAGGTAAATGGTATTATGCTTTTAATGTCAAATTCCACTTGTTCATTGTTGTTTTATATAAAAGCGACAGACTTTTGCACATTACCCTGGTGTCCTGCAACCTTGCTATAACTTCTCATTAGTTCAAGGAATTTCACTGACATCTATTTATTTTTATAATTTTAATGTATCTTAGGAGAAAGGAAAAATTACATATTTGTTCATCTGGATATTTGAAGTAAAAGTTTTATTTATCTAACTTTTTAATTGACAATGATTGAATTGTTACAGATATATATTAATAGTATGTTTAATATCAGAATGCAATGAGTCTATTAGCTAGCTCAACTCCACTGTTTTTATATTTTTTTTTGTATTTTCATATTTTGTCACTCAAAAATGAAGATTAAACCTCATTAAATTAACTAAACCAGTTTTCCTCTATACCTCAAGTCTCTTTCTAGGATGTATGGCTGCATGAAGTAGAAAACATATTCAATAAGCATGGAAACACACATATGAATAAAAATATTGAAAGAATTATTGAAAATAGCATTTTATAACTATAGAAATTTGTAACTTATATGGAGATGAATGGAGCAGTCCAATTGATAATTTAATAAATTCAGTGCTGGAGATAATTCTATGACTCATTTAAATATAATAGGAGTAATTGTCATTATAATTTCAAATAATTGATGGTCAAGTAAATTATTACCATTGTTTTTCAATTATTTACATCACGTGCCCCTGCTTAGGCATTGCTATTTCATGCTTTCTTCTCAGATTTAAAATATTCTTGTGTCTTAAGATTACTATATAAATGCAGCACATGTCTCTGTCCTCTGAACGAGAATACTATTTCTATGATGAGTTTCTATATGAATGAAGCCATGATTCAGGTCCACTGACCCCTCCCTCAACCTCTGTTCCTAACATCATTACCCTTAGAAGCACTGCTTTTCTTTTTACTGCCCTGGAATAAGGGTACAGACAATTTTCCCTTAATTTCCTTTAAAATAGATGAGGCTATAATTTTTTTTTAATTTATTTTTTTATTTTTATTTTTTTCAGCTCATTATGGGGGTACAAAAGTTCAGGTTATATATATTGCCCATGCCTCCCCATCCCCCCCGAGTCTGAGCTTCAAGTGTGTCCATTCCCTAGACAGTGCACATCGCACTCATCATGTAGGTGTGCACCCATCCCCTCCCCCCACCCCATCCCCCCCAGTCAGAACTTCAAGCGTGTCCATTCCCCAGGCAGTGCGCATCGCACTCATCAAGTAGGTATACACCCATCCCTTCCACCCAGCCCCGACCTCTGTCCGATACCCAGTTGGTGTTATTCCCAAATGTGCCCTCAGGAAAACCAGTTTGCTGGTGAGTACATGTGGTGCTTATTTTTCCATTCTTGGGATACTTCACTTAATAGAATGGGTTCCAACTCTCTCCAGGAGAACCAAAGAGATGCCATATCGCCATTATTTCTAATAGCTGAGTAATATTCCATGGTATACATATACCACATTTTGCTAATCCATTCATGAATTGATGGGCATTTGGGTTGTTTCCACATCTTTGCAATTGTGAATTGTGCTGCTATAAACATTTGGGTGCAGGTGTCTTTTTTATAGAATGACTTTTGTTCTTCTGGGTAGATGTCCAATAATGGGATTGCTGGATCGAATGATAGGTCTGCTTGAATCTGTTTAAGGTACCTCCACATTGCTTTCCACAGGGGTTGCACTAGTTTACAGTCCCACCAGCAGTGTATGAGTGTACCTGTCTCTCCGCATCCACGCCAACATGTATTGTTTTGGAGGCTATAATTTTTAATAAGAGTTTCTGGGAGGATTCTGGGCATGTGACAGAAAGCAAGCAAACAGAGGTAGAAGAACATATGACTGGCTACTGTGTGCAGTCTGAGATGTTTGCAGAGTTTTCAGACCTTTACCGATTCTTCTAGGTAATTCACCATCTTAATGTAGAACTAAGCATTAAAAAAATGAGACAAGCTCCCTCCTTAAAGCCTGGCTGCCTCTTCCTGCTGGGACAGGGAGAAGGGTGGAAAGGGGTAGGTAGGACATGTGTCACTCACACGGGCTACTATTTTATTTCTTTCCAAGTTGTAGCTACGTATGTGACTCATATTGATTTTTTTTTTATTTTGTTTATTTGGGATGCTTGGATTCTCATGGGGTGCCCCTATGAAAACTATGCAGGTTTTGTCTTCTTCATAATCTCCTCATCTGAGACATGTTGATTTGAATCAATCTCACCCACCTTCCCTTGGCTTTTCTCCCCACCTCTACCAGGGCACCTTTTGCTGAGATTTTTATCACTATGGTTCCTTTGCCCCAGTAAGCACTCCTCTTACATGGAGTATGGGCAGGATTGTTCAAGCACAGCTACCTTTCCCAGTGCCCACTCTCTCCATGCTGAATCCATATATATCTTGCCCTGCTCTTGAAACTGCCTTTTCTATCTGTTCTAATATGAAAAGGGCTCAGATTAAAAGGTCCACAGCCCAAAGAATACAGACTAATCACCAACAAACATGAAAAAATGCTCAACATCTCTCATCATCAGGGAAATGCAAATCAAAACCACAAGATATCACTTAACTCCAGTGAGAATGGCTTTTATCAAAAAGTCTCCAAACAATAAATATTGGCATAGATGTACAGAGATAGGAACACTAATACACTGCCGGTGGGATGCAAACTAGTACAACCTCTGTGGAAAGTAATATGAAGATACCTCAAAGAGCTATAAGTAGAACTACCATTTGATCCAGCAATCCCATTACTGGGCATCTACCCAAAAGAACAAAAGACATTCTATAAAAAAGACATCTGCACTAGAATGTTTATGGAAGTTGCAATTCACAATTGCAAAGATGTGGGAGCAACTCAAGTTTCCATACATGAGTAGATTAATAAAATGTGGTATATGTATACCATGGAGTACTACTCAGCCATAAAAACCAATGGTGATCTAGCACGTCTTGTATTATCCTGGATAGAGCTTGAGCCCATTCTACTAAGTGAAGTATCACAAGAATGGAAAAACAAGCACCACATGTACTCACCATCAAATTGGTATGAAGTGATCAACACTTACGTGCACATATAGTAGTAACAATCATCGGGTGTTGGGAAGGTGGGAGAAGGAAGGAGGAGATGGGTATATTCACACCTAATGGGTGTGGTGTGTACTGTCTGGGGGATATACACACTTGAAGCTCCGACTCAGGCTGGGCAAAAGCAATATATGTAACCTAAACACTTGCACCCCCATAATATGCTGAGATTAAATAAGTAAATAAATAAATAATAAAGAAATAAAGACCCATCCCCTTTCTTGGTTCTCTTGGAGAGTGGTGGTGGGTGAATGGCTGCAGGACCAATTTTACAAATTCTAAGGCTTGGGCAAAGATGGCTAGACCCAAATGCATGAAGGTTACTTTAGAATGTGAGGTTTCTAAGCACCTGTTATTTTCTGGTTTGGGCACAAATCTAAACTAAACTACAATTGTTTGAACCCTCTCTGATCAAACTCTATATTTAACTGGGTCTTTGATATTCTCCTCATATTACATTTACTATCATGTCTCCATCCAGTTTGGTTTCAAGTTTTAATAGATCAATTTTCTATAGCATAAGATCAGTGAGTTTATATATGTCATTTCTACTCAGGAATAATGTTTTAAGATTTTACTGTGATCAAATGATTGTGTTGCCTTTTCATAGGCACGATATTACTGCCTTTCCTTAGACATTTAATGTTTAAGGAAAAGAACATTAAGTAAAATATCTTTCTTTTTGTGTAGCCCCATATTCCTCCAAATAGAGCAATTATGCATTGATTTCAAAATAACACTTTCATTGTTATTTTTTCTAAAAATATTGATGACTTAGTTTCTAAAATTTCCTGTGTAAATTCTATTGTAACATGATTTCTGCAGAAGGAGAATTTCCCAAGCAATCATTTCCAAAGCATCGTAATCTCAAACTACCTTTGAAAATAGGTGTACTCAAAATAAGAAAGAAAATTTTCACAGAAGGGGGTGGACACTGTGAAAACATTTGAAATTTTGTTTTACTCTTTTACGAAGCATTATCTTCTCAGTAAAAAAAATTAAATGAAATGGTTAGAGTAATGTAGTAAAAAAAGAACACTTTGTGTGAGAGACTAAACTTTGTCAAATGGAAAAGAATATTATATAATACACTTCACATACAATTTAGTTATGAGGAGTTTTATCAGAATTGCAGAAGCAACAGAATTCTAACTTTGCTTTACTTGGGGTTTGGCCTTGTAGGAATTTGAGTCATTCAGCCAGGGTATCAATGTGTGTTCTCTCTCTCTCTCTCTGAACAGTGGCTAAGATTTTGTTTTTGCTCACTAATCACTATGCTTCCCACTTGCTAGAAGTTGAATCAATAAAATTTCTTCTCTACATGGATTTAAAAAGTGAATCTTGATTCCAATAAATGCTTTGTACAATCATGGATTTCTAGGGCATGTCTATGTTAAATACAGGGCATCTTCAAAATTGATCCTGACTCTTGTAAAGATTAGAAATTATTTAGAATGCCTGGAAGATAGACAACCCATAATTAAAAGATGCTATTCTTAATGAAAATAACCATTATGGCAACTTTAAAAAATAACTTAGCTCAACTGAAATTAATTCAGTCATTATAAGAGTATGGGTACTAGTGGTATAAACAGGGAAATTATTTATAACCATATTTAATTTTAGCAATGTTATTCTTTCTTGGACTTGTTCTATATAGTTAAATATGATAAAAGTGTGGGAATTAGGAGACTATGAAAAATATTGTTGACTTAGAAGCACTTGGCATCTGTCATATTGTTTCTGTTATCTTTAGCTAAGGAAGAAATTATTATATGTGGATTATTGAAAAACTATGATTTATTACACCTTTTAAAGTTAATGATAATAACTCTAAGTTACACATGAATAATCCTGTGAAAATATATCATCCATCATTTGACTTTATCTTTGTTATTAATATTAATGGTAATAATATATATCATTATAAAGTATTTACTAGGTTCCAGATAATTTGCAGAGAAAATTTTACAGTTTCAGAAAAAGCCATAATTAGGTATCTATTGTATATTGTTCTTATTTTTCTAAAAAATGGTGGAATGGAAGTCTATCCTACATTTTACTGATTCTTCCCAATACACTATCTTTCCTTTCAATGTTTCTAAGAAGGCAGAGTAATTGTTATTCAATTGAATTAACCATTCAATAGATCAACCCCATGGTTAGGAAGATCTCATGGGCTTTAGATAAATGATGTAATTCAGTTTCTAACACATCATAATATTACCTTTCTTCAATTATGCAGATATTGGGTATGAGGGAAGGTACAACTCAGATTGAAAACCCCAAATATTTTATGGCACTAAGGAATATGGATAACAGCATCAGAAGACAAATATATCTACTTTCAAATGTGTAGAATTTGATAGAAAAGTAAAGTCACAGGGGAAGCCTTTACTCTTCTACCTTATAATTTGTTAACAGATTAATTTTGGTAAACAGTGACATCTTGATTAATTATATATTTTTTTAATTTAATTTTTCTTTTCCCATATTTTTTAAGGATATCACCTTAGAACCACAAAATTATTTCCTTAACTTTTCATTTTCTTTTCAAATTTCCTTTAGGTATAAACATCAACTATTTACGCAGCTGCCTTGAAAGAATTTTGGACAAGCAAACAAAACACACTTACTTCACACTTGCTCTTAATGGCTTATAATATACAATGATATCATGTCCATTTTCTTTATTTTCCATTACATTATACAATGACACCATTGTTTTTACACAATAAGAAACATAATACTCTGCTTTTTCCTTCTAGAAGCCTGGTAGAATATAAATGTTATTTAACAATGAAAAGAATTGTCTTAAGAAATTTTTTACAGCTTCTGTGACAATGATGATTAAAAAAAAAATCAATGTAGTTACAACCATTAAAGAGAATTTTCCCTTTTACTTCAGATTCTTGTCAGAAGGAATAAAGTCACAGCCCTTAGCCCACTTTGGTATGTATTCTGATACTCTGTATTTAAATAGGTATATCTTGCTTTCTCCACTTATCTTTTGTGTTAGTCATAGGAAGATACATTGTAGTATATTTACTAGTTGTCAGCAGCATAAAACCAAGAAAGGAGAGGCTTGTGATTGCTAAAATATAAAACATATAATCTCAGTAATTTTGTTGTTGATGTTAGTTTTGGGGTTTTTTGTTGTTGTTGTTTTTGTTTTATTTTTACTTTGGACACATTTTTTCAGGAATTTTCCAACATTTCTTCCTTTGCTCATTGAAGTTCAGAGGGGGCAGTGTGGAGTGGAAAAAGCAATGGGCCACAAGCTCAAAATTTTGGGTCAAGTTTAGGCCTATTAATTACATTCTTTCACAACTTTGTAAGGGGAATAATGGTGCATAGACCTTGCTTTATTTCTAATTCCCCACACAGTACTTGGTCTGCAATAGGACTAAATAAATATTTGTTGAATGAATAAACACATGAGTTCAGACAAACTGTTAAAAGTGCCCTGAGTCACAGATTCCTCAGTTGAAAAATGGAAAAAATAATATCTGTAATGTTAGAACAATAAAAAATAATATATGTGTATATGGTTTCTGTGTACATGTACATGAAAGGTTTTGTAGTTTCAGTTTATAAAGTGCCTATGGAAATATAAATAATTACTATTATTTTTGCTAATACTGGAATCCTTGTTGAAGAAACTGAGTGAGGAAAATGAGCACCTAATGTTATTCACTTGCTAGGGTAAGTATCAAAAAGCAGTACATCCAAAGCAAAGGTCATAAGCCTGGTCTGGTGGCACATACCTGTAGTCCCAGGTACTAGGGAGGCTGAGGTTGGAGGATCACTTGAGTCTGGGAGTTTGAGGTTGCAGTGAGCTGTGATGATGTCACCACACTCTAGCCTGAGTAACAGAGTGAGACCCTGTCTCAAAAACAAACAAACCAAAAAGAAAAGTTATAAATACAAAAAGTGAGAAAATTACTCTTCTTCTAGCTTGTGATAAACATCCCTGACCTAAACACTACACATCTGTTCCCTGAGAGGTAAGTTGCATACCATTTAATACTTTTGAGTAGGATATGAAAGAAGAAAAATTTATTTTTATATTCCAGAGATAATCCTCTCACAGTACATGGCCATTAAATATTGATATCAATCATGAATTCGTTAAAAAAGTAATGAGTTTAACATGTGGATTATTCCTAGTTAGGAAACTCATGGTTGTGAGGCAAGTCAAGGATGGAGCAGGGGGAGAAGGCTATCTATGCACAGGTAATCATGGGTTTAAGGTCTGCAGAGAATTTAAAAACAATAATAAAACTTGACTAATGTTAGTCTGGTATTCATTAACACCATGCCTCAAATCAGTGATAAAAATCTTCCTTCCAGAAAAATATGTGTTATTCTAAGTTCTAAACAACTGTTATGGTTACTATTGAATTTTAATAACATATATGAAAGCTTCAAATTAGCACATTTTATTACTTATCCTTTAGTAAACATTATATTCTATGTGGAATTTAATTTAACTCTTGGTTATACAGCTGGGCCCTGACACATGTATTTGTTACTACAAGTTCATAAATATTTGGAATCATTTGCACTTTCTCCGATCACAGTTCATGGCTCCATTTAAACAGGAGAGTAGAAATAAACAATAATTGCTCAGTGATTATAAAATGAAGGAATAAAATTTTAACTGCTTCAATTCTGTCATTATTTGTGATCACCTGGAGTTTTTATATGTGTTTAAAATATTTGAAGCTGTTAGAATTAATCCCAAAGAAACAAAGATGTGGGGCAATACTGTAGTTTCTGGAATTTGTCATGAAATAGGATTTTTATCACTCTATGCCAAACTGATTCTGTACATTTTAGACTTTATAAAACCATATATATAAATTGCATCATGTGAGAGAATTATTTTTAATAAAATAGAATTAATTAAAAGTGTTTACCAATTAACTATGTATAGCGATAGAGTTACAGATCTGGTTATATTGTCTATATTTTAAGAAAATTAATTTTGACAAGGTCTTTGACAAATTTACCTATTAGAACTTGAAAAGAGAAAACTAAAGATACAATTCATTACAGCTGCAAAGAGACATATGCCTAAGATTTTCCCTTTCCTTAAAAGATACAGTAATATAATTCAACAGTACCAATTTATTATGTTGTTCCTTTTTTGTACTGTAATAATAATTCTAAATTTGTATTCCATAACTTTTTTTACTTACAAAATCATGTGTATGAAGTTCAGCAAAATATAGCCTTTATTTTTTTGCTCTCTTTCTGGTCATTATGTCTTTTATTTCATGCTTGCTAATGATCTATTCAGGGTGTCACTCATGCTAAGTATGCTACTGATGATATCTGACCAATAAATTGTCACACGAAGAAAAGAATTTTGAAGCTGGGTATGTCTATTTTCAATTCATGTCATTAGAGTTAGTTATTTTAAACAGCATAGAGATTCAGTTCTCAGTTGAGCTTCATATGGTATAGATAAAAATTTAAAAATTGTTTTGTAAATAAAGATGTGTAAATTTGAAATGACACTGAGAGAATTGGAAAGGTAAAGGCTCCCTTGCTCTTGGTGTTGGAATTTCTGTTCATTAAAAGATGCTGTTAAGAGCATGAGGAAGCAAGTCACAGAGTGGAGAAATATATTTGCAATACATGTAAACAATAAAAGTCATGTCCAGAATACAATAGAAATCCAGAATTTATACAAATCAATAGAAAAGACAGAAAACACAATAGAAAAAATGAGAAAAAAACTTGAACAGGATGTCCAAATGGCATTGAACATCATTAAACCACAAAGTGATATCAGTATAAACTCACAAGAATAGCTAAAATTAAAAGATAAAACAACCTGACAAAACCTATACTGATAAAAATGCAGAAAAGTTTGAATTCCCAAATAATTCTGAAATAATTAAATGTATAAGTGTAAATTTGTACAACACTTTGGAAAATAGAATTATCTACTGAAGTTGATTATATGTATGACTTGTGAGCAAGAAATTCTTTATAAGAATGACATAGCAGCTTTATTCTTGATATCCTGAAACTGTAGACAACCCAATCCCTCATCAACATTAGAATAAGTGAATTATCTGGGGTATATAAATAGAATTGAATATTATATATTAATTTAAATATATAAACTACTGCCACCTGCAACAAGATGTATTTATCTCACAAACCACACATTCATAGAATGTATTAAGAATATATAAAAAAGAATTTCTACATAATTTATATTAAGTTCAAAACTAGGAAAAACTAATATATATAGTCTTAGAAATCAGGATAGTGCTAAATTTGTGGAAAAGTATTGTCAATTGGAAAAGATCTCAAGGAGACCTTTTAGTATGCTGGTGATATTAAATTCTTTAATGTTTTCTACATGCATGTTATATTTCAATAAAACATTTTTAAGTAAAATAAATTATAATATATTGCATTTATTATAATTTCAATCATAGAGCAAATCTAAACAGGGACTCTACTTGCATAGCAGAGCCAAACAAATCGCATCTCTAGTCTATCATCACACTAAACATAAATTGACCTTATAATAACCTTTGGCATAATGTACTCATATAGACTTTTATATTTTATCAAACAATCTTTTGAATATAAAGGTCATTAATAAGCAATTTAGATAAAATTGGATTTTGAGATTGAGGGGAAAAAATCTAGCTACTACATTTGTTTCTTGTATGGCAATTTAATATCTCATTCAGAACTAAATCATTATCTGACACAGAATTACTAGATTGCCTAGTGGAATTACTAGTTAAAGAGATGTAAAGAATATATATGTTACATTATTCTTAACAATGGCTTGAAATGTACATCAGGGATGATTGCTTTGCCAGACACATAATAATGCTTTTAAATCAAGAATCTATTGAAGGTTTATCATACCTGCACTATTATAAAACCTCTTGGCTTTTTCTAATTAGATATGCCATTATTTATTATATACCAAGTTTAGTTTTTTCCAAATAACACAAGTAAATAGGCAAATTCCTTGGCCAAAAAAATCCCTGAATCTTCTCCAAAGACAGAGAATAAATAAATAGTAGTAATGTAACATAGTAGCAAGTATATTGCTATTTTCTTTTTGATTTGCTAAGGTTTTGCAGTGTTTAATATTCACAGAACTCAATTTTTTAATTACATCAAATGATATATGAAATTACATCAAATGTGAAATCACTGTAAATTATTGGTTATTTGAGAATAAAGCCCCACACAACTGTTTGAATAAATTTCTCTACATTTAATCAAAATTTTAAAACATGAAAACTAAAGTTAATTAATCAAAAGAATGAAATTCTGAAAGGTTTGAAAGACAACTTAATCAAAAAGGTTAATATACTGTGTCCTTTTATCAAGCAATGGATTTTTCAAGACAATGTCTATATGACACTATTCTTAAATCTTTTTAAAATTATATTTCTATATAAAAATAAACTCAGTTTATTTTTTCTTGTACATCAGATGCCAATCATAAATTATTTATAAGTAAATTATGGAGTTTTTTGTATATTTACATCCCTCAAAATCTGAAAAAAATATTTTATTTGTAAATATTGAAATAAAGCAGTGAACATTAAATTTAGTTAACAGTTTAAGTTTTTGCAAATTCTAGGGCATTAACTGTGTATGTTTTCTAGTATGAAATTAATGTCATTTGTCTATTTGTTAATAAATCAAGGATACAGAAGGAATCACCGAGGGCTTATTGTCCAGGTGAAGAATTGTTGTCCAAACATCCTCAGGGCTAAGTGAGCATGCCTAGATCACTGGTAACCTGATATCTGGACCCAGGATCCCAGGTTGCGTCACTTGGTCACTCAGACTCCATTTGCAACTTGATGGTATCTCATTTTGGAAACACCCAAGGCCTATCCTGTTCAACTCTCAAAGCTGATTTGCACCAAAATCATTGATATTTTTAGCCTCTAGAAAGTAATCTCAATAGTTTGTGGTCAGCAGTCACTGGTTTCAACAAAATGCCTTATGAGAGAAATTTTTTTAAAGATTTAACATCATGTTCTTCAGGAACATGAGCCCTATTTTAAAAGCTTGTACATTTGTGCCTATTTCTTAGGATATCCCCTTTAGAAATAGCTATGCAGAGCAATAGTTTACTATATAGTCAATGTTGACTTCTAACATCTCTTTCAGTTCTAATATTCAGGTATTTTTCCTATGTTCCTGTGTTTTATGTTTCTGTTTTTTAATCAATGACTTTTGTTTCTTATCTTTTTTTGAGACAGAGTCTTGCTTTGTTCCCCAGGCTACAGTGAGTGTGGTGGCATCAGCCTAGGTCACAGCAACCTCAAACTCCTGGACTCAAGTGATCCTCCTGCCTCAGCCTCCTGAGTTGCTGGGACTACAGGCACGAGCCACCACACCCAGCTAATTTTTTGTTTCTATATCTAGTTGACTGGCTAATTTTTTTTTTTTTTCCTATTTTTAGTAGAGACAGGAGTTTCACTCTTGCTCAGGCTGGTCTCGAACTCCTGACCTCAAGTGATTCTCCTGCCTCAGCCTTCCAGAGTGTTAGGATTACAGGAGTGAGTCACAGCACCCGGCTATCTTGAATATAGTTAAGCTAATTTTCTATTGTCCTCTTACAGATGAGTGTTAAATTATATTTTCTACTCCAGTAAGAATCTATATAATTGAAAACTCATGAAATTCAGAATTCCATTTCCTGCTCTACTACTGTTTGTGTGTTCAGTCGCATCACGTGTGGCTTGATAGGGTTTGAGGGGCTCCATGGTGTCCAAAGTTGCTTCTGGTGCAAGGACCGTGCTTCTCAAGTCACAAGATTCAGAAGACCCCTTTATTCAATAGCTCAGAAATTCTTTCCTTAGCTGTTACAGCCACATTTTATTGAATACCAGCTAACAACGGAGCCAGCAACTTGGGTTTCTGACTTAACTGATGCTTAAACCGTTTAATCTGATGCAGCATATTTCACTTTTTGCTTTGCCTTCCATAATGTCTTTGGCTGTGTAACAGAATTTTCTGTAAGGCTTTAATAATTATTCTCTTTTTTTGGAACTGAAGAAATGTCATGTAAAAGTGATTCAACTACCTTCAGAACACCACTCCTATCATGGTATTTGTTCTTATAAATGTAGTAAGAAGTCCTTCAAAGTGAGTTTATTTGAAAGTTATATTTTGTGTCTTAATACTAATATGGAAAAGCCAAGTAAAAAATATTCTTGATTTTAGAAAAACAGGATTTTCATGGGAAAAATTTTGCGAAAAAATAAAGAGAAAAAAAGGTAACAATTTAAAACATTTCCTTCGATATTAAATTAGAGTATTACAATGCTTGATCCTCTTATTCTATCACATCTGGCATCACGAAAGACAAAATTTAAAAATATATATATTTTCCAGCTATTACATAGAGAAGTATGATAAGGTAAAAAGTTCATTTTTCCAAATTATGTAATTTTGTTATTAAAGAAAATTTACTACTATTTCCATCAACCATGCTCTTAGAAACATTTATATAAACATCTTATTCAATTGTAGCTTGCTATTAAGGAAGAATATCCTACAAAGCAATTAAAAAAGCTTTGAATCTGCTGCAGTTTCAACATTGTATCTCCATGAATTAGATTTCAATCTCCTAAAAAATAATATATATCAACTATCAATTATATGGTTTAATGAAATATTTGGAATTGATCTTATTATAGAATTTTTGTTAATTTCAGAATAAAAGATCAATATTTTTAACAGCTTGCTTTTAAAAACAGTTTTCAAATTTAAAAAATATTGGAATTCCAATCAATTCAATAATATCTCATAACATTCTAAAACTTCAAAATATGCTTGGGACATAAGAAATTTGCATTCATTGGATTGACTAAATTAATCAAACTTATTATTCCTGGTAAAATGTTTCATCATTAGCAAAAGATTCATACACACACACACACACACACACACGCGCGCACACCCCTTCACAAAACTTACCACAATATATTAGCAAGCTTGAAAACTAATATTTCATTGATATCCCTAAATATTTATTTTTTAAAAAAAAGATGTAGTTGAGAACCAAATGAGATCATTGTTTTTTAAATATCTTTGAATTATTTTAATAATTAATAATTAATTAATTATATATTTCCATGTTATCTGTTTTTGTTTTGTAATTTATTTGTTGAAGAAAAAAATTGAACTGTTTGCTTGGTAGAGTTTCCCAAAATGTGAATTTCCTGATTGCAGCCTACCATTTTATTGAATATTTTATATTTCCTGAAAATTGGCAGTTAAATCTTGAGACTTGATCAGATTTTGAGTGAGAAGTTTAATACATGGCGTGGTATAATTTAATAAAACATAAGCTGGAGTTTGGGAAATAGTTAACAATTGTGATGATATTATCCTTATTCACGAGAGCTGATTGTTCCTCTCAGTGCTAATAAATTTTTTTTTGGTGAGCATCGCTGTAATTTATTTTGTTTCAGAAAATTCACAAAAACACAATGTTTTCCTCTCTTCGGGGCTGCCAGATGAGATACCAAGACATTGCCACTGGGGAGACTGAAGCAGAGTTTGACGCTGAGATCTGTTGAACAGGGAGCCCTAACTAGCAGTGCTGAGTTATTCCTCGTATTGTGTCCTTGATTTTTGAATAACGGTTGTTTCATCCTGTCCCACAATAAGCTTTCAGGAATTAATGATAAACTTTTGTCAACTCTGGTACAAGGCAGTACTGAGCATTCCTTTTTTCATTCCCCAAATACTGAGTACCTATGATGAACCAGGCACTGTGTTAGAAACTGGTGGCATCAGAATTAGTGAAAATGGACATTGGTCTCTGTTTTCATGACACTGTGATCAAATGAATAAGAGATATTAATCAAACAATCCTACTAATTCATGTTTAACTACTAAGAGAGTGCTCTGAAAGGAAAATAATATTTAATGAAGTCATAAAGCAAAGGAACCAAATCTCAATATATAATAAGAGATAATGAGGACAGTCCAGGGCTGGACACATTTTGGAGAACATGGAAATATTAAATCTTTGTAGAACATACAAATGTTTCTCAACCGATTCCAGACAATAGTTGAAAGATGAACCCTATACCTGAAAAGACATCTGTAAGATGTAGGCCTCACATTCTTTATATTAGATGTTGAGTGAAAGGATGCCCCCTGAAAATAAGAGAGGTAGGAGCTATTTAGTTTCTATCTCAACATGATAAAGCAGAGGCCTTCTCATCCTTATTGCTTGCCCTGATGGTCCAAATAGGAAATAATGAGTAAGCAAACTATCTTTAGTTACAAAAAGTTTTAACTTCAGGAAATATAACTTTAACTGCTGTTTGCAATACAAAGCAAATGATTTACTTACTATATTAATTGCGTCAGTATCTGGCCAAGTAACTTGCTTTGTCTAGAAATCAGAGACATAGGCCACATGTAAAGTAACCATAAATAACCATGTGCAAAACTATGAACACAAGCTGAACAGATTCAGAAACACAATTTTCTCTACACCATAAAGTATTTCTCTACACCAGAAATTCTTTATGTGTGTGAGAGAGAGCCACCAAAGACACTTTACTAAAAAGAAACCACAAGTTTTGCTGGTAACACATGAGAAATAGAAGAATTAGGAAGACGATACAGGAAATAATTCATGGAGAAAAAGAGAAAACAAAAGAACAAGTTTTTATCTAGAAAATTTTGCAGTCAGATACCTGCCTTGCTAACATGGACCATTAGTCAGAGCAGATAAGTGATGACAGATGTGGCTTCGTTATGGGAAGAACTTAATGTCAAGCAGCTGAGCAACTACACTTCTTAAAGAAAATTAATCCTGACCTCTCCTAATTGGACTCCTCTCCTCTTTCCTCCTTAATTTTCCATCTGGAGCTTGCAGTAAATGATAGCAGTCTTGATGGGATCTAATGGCCTGAGTGATTTTACATTCCCAACTCTTCTTGTTGGTAGTGTTCATAAACACCTTTTGCAAGCACCTGTGTCCAGGGCAGGATGATTCATGTGAAAATATGGCCACTTATTTCATTAGAAGGTGCTTAAGGATGATACATTATCATTTACATATAAATGCTCTTTTCTATTACTATATCTTTTCTCTCCTGTCATAGTTTTCTCTGGGAGTAATGGATGATATTGACATTATTCGAAGGTCTAATTTATCATAAATGAAAAATATCTTTGTGATGTATTATATAACCATGGAAGTAGACATTCCTATGGTATGAAGGCATAATTTGGGGGATTGGGTTGTGGGACAGTATTGCATTTCTGTTGCTTAGAGCCCTTATACAAAAACCTCAAAACATCCATACTAAACATCCAGTAAAACAATATCACAGTGCTGAATTGCAAATAATCTGGACAAGAGATATTATTTAATTGAAGGGGAAAAATGAGCTAACAATATGTATTGGGCAATAGGCAAAGTACAGATATTTATTTTATGATTCCATGAATAGTCTTCAAATGCCATTGGAGATGTCACTAAGTGGTGAAGATAATGAAGAGGAGGAGGAAGATGATGATTTTCATTTTGGAGACCACTGGAAGGCCAGCCAGGCACTGCAGGAAAAATTGTGATTCCAATGATGCTTCCTTGCTTTGAAATGACCCATCCTCCACGTTCCACTGACATGATTCCTCATCTCTGTAAGGTCTTGACAGATTTCTTACATGCAACCTTTCACTGGGCAGCTTCCTATTTTTCTGTCCATCTTCTCAAAAGGTGGTCAAAGCCCCTCATAGCCTTCTATGTAAACATTGTCCAAGAGGAATATTCATGCCACCCTTGTAATTTTAAATTTTCTAGTAGCCACACTAACAAAAGTAAAAACAGACAAAATTAATTTAAATATATATTTGATTTAAACTAATATCCAAAATATTATTTAGCACATAATCAATATGAATGTCATACACAAATATTTAATATTTTTTTCATACTAAAGCTCAGAAATCTGGTATGTATTCCACACTTGCAGCATATCTCAGTTTGAACTAGTCACATTTCAGGTGTTCAGAAGGAATAGCCACATTTCAGGTGTTCAGCAGGAATAGCCACCTGTACCCAGGGGATACGATATCAGAGAGCACATCTCTAGATGACAGCAGCGTACCTGGTCATCACTCTCCTTTCTGTGGCCACAGGCCTGGATCTAACAATTAGCGACCTTATCAAGGATTTCCTCCATTTGTACCCACCAAGAATCCCAGAAATAAGATCATGTCCCCGAAGGCAAATATCACCCTTCTTTTAAAGTCCGCACCAAATTTTAAAGGACAAATTTGTACCACTATCAATGACTCAATTCATAAATAGGGCATCTGAAACTTTATTCTAAGTTTCATCCCACATCTGTATATTTGCAAGTGCATTCCTTCCTCTCGGAACTGTTGCTTCAATATCTAATTGTTGACAAAGCTCTTGAATTCCTCCTATAAAGCACTAGGTAGAAATAAATCAGCAGGAAACGAAAAAGAATTCCAAACTCAGTGAGTTTATGAATTAAATAAACTGTATACAATGTCCATAAGCAATTAGTATGACCATCATAAAAGCCAAAAGCATGGTTCTTTTCTTTCAGACAGAGGTAGTTTCTAATCCTGCCTTTATCATCTGTATCTGTGCCTAATTTCTCCATGATAGGAACCCCTTTCATTCTCAGACAAAAAAATTAATATACTCGTATATTAATATTTAAATATTAATATACATGTATATAAATAATTATACCTGCTACCATACATTGAATAACTGCTTTGAGTCATATTCTTTACTGAGGATTGCACATCCAATAATTATTTATTAAATGTGGTAAATAAATATCATTAAATGTGGTAACATAATACATGTAATATTGCTATTATATATTGGCTTATCGCTATGGTCACTGTAATAAAATTGTAATGTTAATAATAATAATCATTACTGTTTTATTATTTTCTGGTCTCTGCTCAATTTTTCAATTTGAAAATATCTCAATTTTCCTCATGGAAAGAAAACTTCAAATGGCAAAATAATGTGTTATTTATTATATAAATCCCCAGGGTATAGTTTGTTTATTGCTTTTGAACCGTTGGTGCCCCAGTGCTTAATAGACAATGAATGAAAAAATGAATGATCCAAAAAAAAGAGGTCATATCTGAATTTAAAAGTCTTGATTTCACAAACCAGAGCTATGTCAATTATGATCTCTATTCCGCTCAGACAGCTCCATTTACTAAATAGCTCTTAGAATTTGTCAAAGCAGACCAAAAGAGATAAATGTTATATAGTCAGTAGAACAGCATCAGTAATTATTGAAATGGAGGAAACAGATTCATTGACAATGCAACTGAATTTATTACTCCTATTCCTGTTCTCTGCCCCCTTCCTCTGAAGACTAGGCCCATAGGTTTGCCACCTGATTTCTTCATGGCTGGAACAGCCTGACATATACGTGGCAAATGTGTGGATGCAGCTCCATATAAACGCTGCTCTGCTCTTTGCCTGTTTTCAGAGCTGGAGATGCACTGAATTGGGTTATTTTTCAATTTTTTTTTTCAAAATTTCACCAGACATTAAACTTATGTGTATGTTATATATATATATATATATATATATATAGGTTAAAAACAAACTGCACCAAACCAATTCTGAGAGCATGGTTAATGTCCTTTTGTGTACAAACTTCTGTATAAATTCTAATTTAAAAGTACTCATTAAAATTTATTGACAAAAACAATCAGCAGTTTGTATTAAATGCTATTTTGAATGACAACCTTCGCCTTTAATATTCCCTTTCCTTAAACGTTACTTCAATGAAAGTATTTTTTTATGTAAGCTGCATTTCCTATTTATATTAACAGCAATATAATTGCTAATTTGGGTGGAAAGTCTATATCAGAGTTGCATATCATTACTTTACATCTGGACTGTTTATTTAAAGAACTTTCAACTTAAAAGAACAAAAACCACAAAAGGATAACATTTTTATTGTAATGGCTCAAGAATGAATTCCTGGTCTAAAATTATCAGGATACTTCCAAACCCAGGATTAGAGCTTCTGATGACAGGTTAATGCCAAATAAAAGAATATAATTCTTTTCACATGATGATCTGGGAGAAATTTTAGATGGAGTTTTTACTTAAAGAAACAAATAAGCTTTAAGGTTTTCTATTGAAGGGAAATGTTTGTAACAATATGCTTCCACCCTATTTCTTTCCTTCTTTATTTTGTCTTTATTTCTTTGCTCTTTTTCTCTCTTTCCTTTTCTTTCTTTCTCTCTCTCTCTCCCTTTCTGTCTTTTCTTTCCTTTCTTTTTCTTTTTCCCCATCTCTCTCTCTTTCTTTCCTTTTCTACCAGAGAAATAAAACTTCAAAGATTGATGTAATGTGAGCACAAGAAATGAAATCCTTACTTTGGAGCCCTAAAAGATGAAAGATCATAGCCTGAGGGGCAAGTAAGCTTGTCTCTGAAGGTGCTGTTAACTACTTCCTCAGAATAAAAGGTTTCTGCAGTCCTGCTAAAGAGCTTCCTGGGAAGCCTGACCTCTGTCTGATCACCAGGCTGTTGGCAAGATATCTCCCACGTAGGGATAAGGGTACACAGTTCAAAGACACACTGTTCTGCCCTTCTCTACTGCGTGAGGATTCAGCAGTCGTGATTGGGGTTATGCACAAAACTTAGTGGAAATAGCCCATGACCGACCTTTCAGGAAACTGATAGAAAACCGAGTTTGAACATGTACTGAAAGATAAAAACACTATAAGAAAATGAGGGAAACCATCAAACTCATGAGCGTTATTATCAAGGCATCCTAATTTCAGGAACTATATGTTCAAAGTTGAGTTAGAAGACTCTACCCAGGCAGGTTTATAGATTTCTAATTCTGTCTTGAAGTTATTTAGGTATTTATATCAACTATTTGCTAAAAGACATTTACAGAGCATTTTTAAAAAAATCCAACCAAAAACCTCTGCTATACTAAGCACCATATGTTCTCAAAGAATTTCCTATAAAGTGCAAGAACCTGGTGGAATAAATGAAGGTTAAGTAATCAAGAGCAAGATCATTATTTTCTCATTTCAAAAGATCTATAAAAGGGCATAGTGCAGCCATTGCTGTGTTAATTCACAAGCATAAATATTTGAAAGTGGAAGCTTGAAATGTGCATCTGGTTCAAAGTTACAAGAGTAAATGACAGCTAACTTCTCCTCCTTTGACTCTGTCTTTTCCTAGAGTGTTAGGCAGATCAAATTATGATTTGTACTGAAATGAACTACATATTTAATATTTGTGACACCTATCTTATCCAGCTAAATAGATAGAAATTATGTTACTAACAGTTACTCTCCTTGGTTTTACTCCATGTCCATTATGAAATGAGTTTTACATATGTATATAATTGTGTAGAGCCCTTACAGTAATTAGCTTTGCACTACAGGTATCTGTTGTAAATACATTAGATTGAGCCTGAAGGTAAGAGATTTGTGTGTAACTTTTGATGAGAAATTTTAACTTTCTAGATCTTAGTTTCCTCATTTGTAAAGTAATTCATTTGAAAAAAACAAGTAGAACTTGATGTCTAAGGAAAAATAAATTGTTTTAGGCATAAAGAGAAAAATGGTTAAGCATGTATCTATATTATTTTACTCTTTCCAATATAAAAATCCAGTTAATTGATTTATTTTCTTGGTACTTAAAGAGATGAATTATTAAGCAAATGGGTTTTTTTTTCCCTCCTCTTTTTGCTCTGAGGAGATAGTTTCTTTTTTATAAGAAGGCATTAGGTATTTCTGTGAAGCTGCTTTAGAAATGAAAATAAATCAAAATTATAAACCAATTTCATACAAAGTTTCCATAATAAATGTATGCCTTTGGCTTTTTCTTTTACCTTTTGAACTATATACAATATTAGAACTGACTGATCTAGTTACCTTGAAATCCAGTTTGTCCCTATTAGATTTTAGGCAATTATCTGTTTAGATGAAGTAAAGAAATAAATCATCTCCATTTTATATGAGGTGTTGACATTTATTGATTTAATGTTCTCTTAAAATCTTTCAGGAAATGGTTTTTAAATTGCAATAATAAGTGGACAGAAATTAATGGACCTACCCAAACTGGAGCAGTGTTAGCATGTAATTCGTTGTCAAAATTTTGTGATTAAGCTTTGGTTAAGAAAGCTAGTGAATTTAATTTTCACATCGACCTTCTTTTAGTAAAGCAAATTATGGCTATGAGGCTATCTGTAGCTATCCTTTTGTAATCTGCACCGCTCCTGCTCTGTGAGCTAATGTTTGAAGATAGTGCTCTATTGAGTAATATAAATATTTCCTTTCAGATATTGACCATGTACTATGTTTTCTAACTTCACTAGACTAAACGTCCTTCAAAAGAAAATCTTTTGAAAAAGTTTTTACTCTAAATAATTTAGGAAGAAGAAATAAACTATTGTGAATATAAATGATTAAAATTCAGACATTTCTGTATTAATATTTAATAAGAAAATGTGTTGTAATGGACCATACAATATAAGCTTTACTATAATAGATAAGTGTGAATCATTCAGATCACCTTTGTTATAAGTCTGCACAGTAGTTGTAAGTACACACAAGTGGAGCCTCTTTACAAATACATGATTAGACCTTTTCCTTTCACCTCGTAATTCCTTTCTTGTTCTTTACCTTGCTGCTTTCCCAATCGTTTATTAATTATCTATCCTCTTGGTATTTTTGTTTGTTTGTGTTTGTTTGTTTTTATCTTTAAAACCACAGGAGTGTCATTCCTCTTAATCAATATGCAAATAAATTCCATTGAGAAATTGTTATATTTTGCTCAGGTATGTTTGCATATGAATATGCAAACTATGTATAAAGCCTGTAGTTTTACGAAGGAATACATGACTTTTTCCATAAAAATCAGTTTCATATTTAAGCATTTTTAAATAAAAAACAGAATTTTTCTAAAATCAATAACAATAAAAATGTTGTTGTTAACTAAGATTGGGTTATAGGGACAATGAATGTATCATAGCAAGTTCACTCAAAAAAAAAAAAAAAAGGTACATTGAGTATTGCCTTAGTAGAAAATACAGAAATCATATAAAAGGTCCAAATGTCAAATTTTACCCTCAGTTATTTTTATTTTTATTTTTTAATGAGGAAGATGGTTGAATTGTCTGAATTCTGCCTTACTTGGAATTACAGCGAAGCATTGTATCTTTTTAGTAAGTTGTGTCTAACTCTACTATTTTTTGATATGAAATTATTTTTCTTTGTTACAAGTATCTGTGAGATATTAAATATGAAAAATCTGAGGTCAAAGAATATAGCATCACCTCCTGTTGGATATACCGTAAGAGGGGTTCTTGCATACTTTTGTCCCCAGGGTGTTTGAAGTGCTCTGATAAGTTCCTAAAGCTTAGCTCTCTTCAAAAGAAAAATATGTAAGGCAAACATGAGTATAGAACATGGCTTAAAACAACTTGTAGGCCTTCAATAGTTCAAGAAGGAAACATTTTGGCTAGAAAATTTATTTCAGGTTGATTAGACAAATGCTTGAAAAAGCCGATTCCACTTCAAAATCATTGGCTTTTGGGCAATGTTCTCAGTTTGACTTTTGAAAACCTTTTTTCCCTGCCAATTGTGTTACCTTAAATGGTTTTTGGCATTATTTATATGTTGGGTTATCGTATTTTATGGTATAATCTTAGTGTACCTGAAACGAAAGCAGTTGAGAAAAACTGATTTTCTATTAAAGGCATACACTAGTTCTTACGTGGAGGGAGAAAAAAACCTTAATGGAAGTGCAGAAATCATTCCAAAGAATGTACAAACTTGACTTAACTTGGCAGATTTGGACTTACTGAGCTAAACATACTATTCAGCTGGAGAGTGAAGTTCAGAAAACACAAACATTGTTGGAATTATGTTGGTGTCACTTTGGAATTGGCTGTCGATGTTGTTTTGGTAAAACTCCCACAGAACATCTATGCAAAAATCTGTCCTTACCTTTCTGGAGTGTAGGTCATGACACCTGGTTGTTTCCTACTGAATGTTCATCAAACTTTTTCCCTTTTTTTTTTTTTGCTTCCTGGAAGAATTTACAGTCTCAAAATCCAACAGCACACTCATTCAAAACTCCAACCGTTCTCATGATGCTTATTTTCATTTCCAATCAATCCCTGAAGCACAGTGAAGAATTAGACTAACAAACTGCATAATGAAATGGAAAAACCCATAGAGGGACAAAAGCCCAGTGATTATACTAAGGAAAATACTCCTTTGTTCTCATTGTTTCCAAGCCTTATAAAGGTGAAATTGACAAATAAAAATTTCATATATTTAGAGTGTACAATGTAATATTTTGATATATGTATAAAATGTGAAATGATTGAATCAAGTTCACATATCATCACCTCATATACTTATTTTTTTTCAGAATATTATGGGAGTATAAACCTTTTGGTTACATAAATTGCCTTTTGCCATTTGAGTCAAAGTTATCAGTATGCCCATCTCCCAGATAGTGTGCATTATGCCTGTTAGGTGTTAATTTACCCATCCCCTTCTCCCCCCTCCCACTTGCTTGATTTCCCACGAATGTTATTCCATTCGTGCACATAAATGTTGATTGATTAGTTCAAATTTAATGGTGAGTACATGGGGTGTTTGTTTTTCCATTCTTGTGATACTTCACTTAGAATAATGGTCTTCAGTTCCATCCCGGTTAAAGTTAATACAAGAGGTATTAGATCACCATTGTTTTTTATGGCTGAGTAGAACTTCATGGTATACATACACCACATTTTATTAATCCACTCCTGTCTTGATAGGCACTTGGGTTGTTTCCACATCTTTGCAATTGTGAATTATGCTGCTATAAACATCCGAGTGTAGGTGTCTTTCTTATAAAATGTCTTCTTTTCCTTTATGTAAATACCCAGTAGTGGGATGACTGGATCAAATGGTAGTTCTACTTTTAGTTCTTTGTTTTATCTCCATACCACTTTCCATACAGGTTGTACTACATTGCAGTCCCACCAAAAGTGTGTGAGTGTTCCTATTTCTTTGCATCTATGCCAGCATCTGTTGTTTTGGGATTTTTTTGATAAAAGCTATTCTCACTTTTAAGTGATATCTAATTGTGGTTTTGATTTGCATTTCCCTGATGATGAGATATGTTGAGCATTTTTTCATATGTTTGTTGGCCATTAGTCTATCTTCTTTTGAAAAGTTCCTGTTCGTGTCATTTGCCCAGTTTTTAATGCGGTGGTTTGATTTTTCTTACTGATTTGCTTGAGTTCTCTGTACGTTCTAGTTATCAGCCCTTTATCAGATGTATAGAACACAAATGTTTTCTCCCATTCTGTAGGCTGTCTATTCACTCTAATGATTGTTTCCTTGACTGTTCTGAAGTATACACTTGTTTTTGTGGTGAGAACATTTGAGATCTACTCTTTTAGCAATTTTCAAGTGTATTACAAATTATTATTATTTATAGTCATCACAGTTTACAATATATCTCCAGAACTTATTCATCCTAACTCTGAAACTCTGTACCTTTTGACCAACATCTCCCCATACTCCCCTCACTCTAAGCCACTGGCAAGCATGATTCTACTCCTTTTTTCTATGAATATAAATTTTAAAAATTCTATATGTAAGTGAAATTGTGCAGTATTTTTTTTCTGTGTCCGGTTTATTTCACTTTAGCATAATGTCATCCAGGTTCATCCACATTATTGCAAATGACAGGATTTCTTTCTCTTTAAAAGATTAATAGTATTCCATTGTATATATCTCTCACATTTTCTTTATTCATCAATGGACTTGGGCTGATTTCATATCTTGTCTACTATGAATAATGATGCAATGAACATGGAAGTGCAGATATCCCTTCAACATACTGCTTTCACCTCTTCTGGATATACATCCAGAAGCTGGATTGCTAAATCATATGGTACTTATATTTTTAACTTTTTGAAGAGCCTCCATACTCATACACATATCTCCATACATAATGGCTACACTAATTTATGTTGCCACTAACTGTATAATTGTTCCCTTTTCTTCACATCCCTGCCAACAGTTGTCGGGTTTTTTTTTTTTTGTCTTTTTGATAATAGCCACTCTAATATGTGAGGTGTTAACTCACGGTGGTTTTCCTTCTCATTTTTTCTAGTTCATGCTTTGATAATAGCTAAAAATCAAGTGATATTTTTCCTTTATTTGATTTAGTAAAGAGTCTATATTGCCTTCAGATTATAAGCCCCCAAATACCATATAGCTGACATATTCCATCAATCACTGAACAATACGAATGTTAGTGATTCTATACAAGATGTGTTTAGGGAGAGTATTTTTTTCTGTATTCAAATGAAATTGGCCTTTGAAATTTGTTTTTATTATTTCATCTTAAATTTGTACCTATAAGCCATACAATTTTAACATGATTATTGTTCATATATGTATTGAGGTATGTTTGATGGTTTTTAGTAGAAAATTTGTAGTGACTCAGTTTTCTGTTTAATGATCAGCAATGCTAGAGAGGCAATGATTTGATGTTGAAGACAAACATAAACTGTCATTAAAACATTCACATCAATGTGCTCTGCATTTAAAATCTACATAAATATGGAGTATACCATAAGATGACAAAAAATCATTAAATCATTAGACAAATATTCTAAGCTCCTGAGTTAGGTACTATGGATCATACAAAGTTGGAAGAGACTGGAGCCTCTTTTCAAAGTCCTAAGATATAAAACGTCGTGACACTGTATTTTTCATGTCATTTCAAGGGGTTCCCAGAGTACCTGGAGTTCATATTAAATATCACTACCTTATATGAAAAATGTTAAATAAAAGTCTTGAGTTACCATAAAAAAATTTAGGAAAGCCAATAGCAATTGTGAAGGCAGGTGTTTTTGAATAAAAAGAAAGTACAGGAGAAAGATGGTTTTCTTGTTGAAAATCTCTTCCAAACCCCAAGTCATAGCTGCTTTAGTATTCTGAATAATCCTGTCAAATTGATCTTTTGTGAAAGGTGATCAAGTGAAAAAAATTATAGAAAATTCTTCTCCAGGCTTTGAATAAATGCAGTTGAGGTAAATGCAGAGCCATCATGAAATATGAGCATCTCATAAACTCAGAGCTGCAAGTCAAACATACAAAGTCATGATTACTTCAGTTGCGGTTTGAAATAGAATAGGGAATTCTTGATCATATCTAGTAGGTGACAAACAACAAAGAACAGAAAAATGCAAAAATTAAAAATATGACTTTGGTGGATTTTGTCAAAGAGCAGATTAGAAAACTATCTGATCTATGTTCTTGGGGACCTGTGACTTATGTGACTTGCTTCCCTTTCCCATTTGTGATTCATTGTCCTGGCTGGATTCTCAGATTAACATAGTAGATATTCTGTGAATGAATCAATTAAGTAATCAAGCAATAAAATATGCCATATATTATGTAGGTACAGGCTATTTTTTTTGTCTTTTTCTATAAATATGAATTGTAAATTATTTGACTTTCTCAGTATTTTTCCTACCATTCTCCATATTCAGTTTAAGACATATCTAACTTGCTGAATCACTTCATCAGCCTGTAATTAAGTAAAAAAAGTTTTATCTGTCTTTTTTTATTTTCCTCAATTGCTCTTTCAAAAGCCAATTTGTATTTCTGTTCATATTTCCTTCCATAAGATATTAAATAAGTACCTATCAATGGTATCTGTGCTCAAGGATGGGATATGCCATTGATAAAAAAGACAAGTTCTTGCTTTTCATGGAACTTATATTTTAGTGAAAAAAAAGACATGAAACAAAAAAAGTACATAATATCAGGTATTGATGAGTTACATGAATAAAAATAAAGCAGGAAGAGAGATTAGAAGATATAATATCAGGGGCTATTTTAGGCAGAATAATCAAAGGTATCCTTGCAGAATTAGCATCTAGGATAGGAAAATGAAACAGCAAATTAGAAGGATTCTAATGCAAGGAAGAGCTTTGTGAACTGAAGGATTAGAAAGTTGTTCAGTGAGGGTAGGGTTTGGGGTTATGAGGGGGAGACTATAAATAATAGAACTGGAAAAGTAGGCAGAACTGGATGACACATGGCCATAGAGGAGTTTACATTTTAATCTGATTGGGACAGAAGCCACTGGAACTTTTTAAATGGGGAGTGATTTGATTTAATTTAGTTGTTAAAAAGATCACATGGACTGTTCTGTGGAAAACTGACTGGAGAGAAAAGAAAACTGAACACGATAAGTAGTAAGGAGTTTATTACAGTCTATGGGGGCTTAGTTGAGGTCACACCACTGAAAGTGGTGAGAATAGCTTGGATTCAGCATATATTTTAAGGTAGGGACAATATGACTTGCTGCGGATGGGATATAGGGTGTTAAGGAAAGAGAGGAGTTAGTATGACTCTTTATATTTTGTTTTAAAATATTGTATGATGATAGCCCTTTTATGCAGATGAGGAAGAATGAAAAAGAATCAGGTTTGGCATGAGGGATTGAGTTTCCTGTTTTGAGTATATTAATTTTCACATATATATTCCAGTTGGATATTAAATATCCAATTAAAAGTGTCAAGTAGGTGGTGGAATCTATGAGTTTGAAATCATGCAAAAAAGAGGGAATTGGGTGAATAAAGGGAAAATATTTAGCATATAAATAACATTATCTTACAGCCATGTGCCATTGGGTTTTGAGGTCTTATTCCCCACTCTAATGTGCAAGAATATTTGATTTTGTTAAGTACAAATTTGTTGGCGCTGTTCCCATTTACTTCTTGTATGGAAAACTGGGATTATGTTCAGTTCTTAAGTTGACCGTATTTTATGGTGCTTTTGTTTCTGCTCTTTACACCTGCTGTAACTGTTGGTCACAGGTGGCCCCTCAGATTTTTGATCCAGCTGTCCCCAACCTTTTTGGTGCCAGGGACCATTTTCATGGAAGACAATCTTTCCATGGACCAGGAAGGGTTGGGATGGTTTCAGGATGGTTCAAGCATGTTATATTTATTGGGCATTTATTTATTTTATTGTTACATTGTAATATATAGTGAAATAATCATACAACTCACCATAGGTTGGGGGCCCCTGATTTATACCTATTGTGTAAATGATACTTGTGAAGATTTTAAAGGGAAAGAGTTTAGAGAAAGAAGTCTATTTTTTAATTTTTACTTTAGGATATGATTTGCTTCTAAGGCTTTTCAAACTTTGCTATGCATACAAATCAGCTGGAGATAATTTTAAAATGCATAATTTGATTTAGGGGGTCAACTAAGAACCCATGTGTCTAGCCTACAGGCTACTCTGAATAAAAGGCATTACCATAATAGGCATGGGGTTCTTTTGCTATAACCCTTCAGTTTATGCCAACATACCAAGCTGTTGTACCTCATACATTGCTGCTGTTTCAGGATGGCTTTTCAGAAAGGACTTACAGTTTGAGCTACACACTGAACCAGAATCATCCGTTGCCCGCAAATATTTCCATCCTGATTTTGAGTCTAGATCATCAATTCTGACTGCCTCTTACCCTAGGATGAGGTTCTGGATGTGAATGAAAGAGGTAAGTGGGATAGGGGCTTGATAACTTTTTCTAGTAGTAAAGCCCATCAGAATTATCTTAAATCCATTAGAGAGAATCCAGTAATATTGAAAATGTTTGAGATCTCAGTCCTTTTGCTCAAAGGAGGATACTCCCCGGGACAAGGAGTTTTGGGCAGGGGCAGCTTTTGTTGACTCATAAGAACGGGCTAGTCTTACTCTTCCCTAAGTATCATTAATGCCTGTGAGATTCTACATTTGCCTACGGGGCTTAGCTTGATGTGACATGGATTATCCTTGATACCTCAAAGTTTTGAGACAATTGTAGATGAAATCAGAGCTATACAATCAGTGTTGAAACATTCTGTTTTCATTAATCTTTCCATGAATCCTATGCTAAAGATGACACCATTCTTGAATAGTTAGCAATTGATTCTTTAACCCCATCAGACACATTGTGGACAAGCAAGGCTCATAATATGGCAAGGTCAGGATCAACAATAAGAACAAAGTAGCTTTTGTTGATTTTTGTAGAAAGGAACATACTTAGAAGTTAATAACTACATGACACTTGAGACATTGTTCTCAAGATGACAAGCCCAAGATCATAGCAAAGGTATTTTTCTGTGACAGATAGAATGTCTCAGTCTTGATTGCCTCTGGAAGAAAGCTAATGTACCAAAGGTACAAAAAGTACAGCCACAAAATATTTGGGCACCTTTACCTGATCTTCATCTTTAAGGGGTCTCTTGGAAATGGGGGTTAAGAAGTTAACTTTGGGCCGGGCGCGGTGGCTCACGCCTGTAATCCTAGCACTCTGGGAGGCCGAGGTGGGCGGATCGTTTGAGCTCAGGAGTTCGAGACCAGCCTGAGCAAGAGCGAGACCCCATCTCTACTAAAAATAGAAAGAAATTATATGGACAGCTAAAAATATATATAGAAAAAATTAGCCGGGCATGGTGGTGCATGCCTGTAGTCCCAGCTACTTGGGAGGCTGAGACAGGAGGATTGCTTGAGCTCAGGAGTTTGAGGTTGCTGTGAGCTAGGCTAACGCCACGGCACTCACTCTAGCCTGGGCAACAGAGTGAGACTCTGTCTCAAAAAAAAAAAAAAAAAAAAAAAAAAAAAGAAGTTAACTTTGAAGATGCCATTTTTGCATTACTTTTTTACCTGGATGTCAAATGTACTGACTTCTATATGTACCTTAGAATTCTTTAAGAAAGTCAGTTAAGTAATCCTTTTAGAGAATAAATTAACAGTCTATTCTCTCTGCACTATTATTTCATGCCAGAAATCTTAGAAAGAAAATCTGTCAGTAAAAAAGGAAAATAATTTTACTGAGCATTTACCTTAGCAGGTGTGTGCGTGTTTACAGTATTATTAATTTGTCAGGAAAGATCACATTTTACTATAATCTTGTCTTCATCCCCTTTGTCCACTTGCACTTCCATCAATTGATTCTCATGCACCAGCAACTCCAAGAAAGTAAATGACTACAGGCATAGGATATAGACATGTTTAAGTCTCTCATGCACAGTGAGACAATAGTTCAGCTAAAATTCTCATTTATTTTAAAATATTATTATTCAAATAAACGTCTTATCTCAGAGTACAAGGATACCTTATTTGATTAGATGTCCACAAATTCTATTTTCTTGGTTCTTTGTACCAACTATAATAAATGGTTTTTTGCATTCATCTGCCCAGCTTCCATTTCTCTTGGTTTGGTTCAAGTCATCTCAGTTTCCTTTTTTGGAATTCCTTTCATCATTGATGCATGAGGTTATGGTCGGTCTTTTAAACAAGATATCCTGAGTTTTTTTTATTAGTGAAAAGATGAATTTGTAACCATATCTAACCTAATGGATCTTTTTTAGTACTTTTCACTGATAATAGAATTCAAAGAGGAAAATAATTTAGATACTTTTCTTCCAAGGACAGTGTCTTAATGAAAATCTTGAGTATTCCTTAACTTCCAGAGATGCATCTTGCCTTTTTGAGCCCAATTATTCAGCTATTACTTGTATTTTTTATGTTCATTCATTCCCTTCAATTAAATGCCTTTTTTACTAGTTATTCAGATTTGGTTTATAAATTCCGTAGACAATACATTTTGAAAATGTGAAACTTTCTTTTATTCAAAGAATTTTAATATGTCCTACTATTTCTGATGAACAGCAGAAGCCTGTGGTGATGAGATAATACGATATCTTCATTAAAAATATTCTAAAAATAGCAACTTTTTAAAAAGTCACCTTTCAAAAAGAGTGCCAACTAAGATAATCTCAATAGTGGGTTTATGAGAAAATGTTGCTGATGATATGTTAACTTATTGACACACCATAATAAGGTCAACTTCAGTTTACTTTTACTATTATTTATGAGAAAAGTTGTAAGTAAATAATAAATTAAGAAAAATTTGCCTAGAACTTTAAAAATATAAAATCTACTTAAGGCCGGGCACGGTGGCTCACGCCTGTAATCCTAGCCTCTGGGAGGCCGAGCTGGGTGGATTGCTTGAAGTCAGGAGTTCGAGACCAGCCTGAGCAAGAGAGAGACCCTGTCTCTACTAAAAATAGAAAGAAATTATCTGGCCAACTAAAAATATATATAGAAAAAATCAGCTGGGCATGGTGGTGCATGCCTGTAGTCCCAGCTACCTGGGAGGCTGAGGCAGTAGGATTGCTTAAGCCCAGGAGTTTGAGGTCGCTGTGAGCTGGGCTGACACCACGGCACTCACTCTAGCCCAGGCAACAGAGCAAGATTCTGTCTCAAAAAATAAAATAAAATAAAATAAACTCTACTTAAGATTTTATGCAATAATAACAAATAACTCAGTGATATATGATGTCCTTCACCATTACAACTCTTTCACTCCCTCATTTTTGAATGGGTAAAATTTTGGATAGCATACTTTCCTCACTGCAGTGTTTTATGTTAATGAATACTGTTTTGTATCAGTAAATTTCCAAAGAAAGCTCTGACAAATTCTACAGCCTGTTCAGAACTAGCCATGGGGTTTAGGCACTGGATCAGCAGGTATTCTGGAGCACATTTTTTTCACAGTTCTTTAGTGCTGTTGACATAAACTCTATCGGGATATTATATATATTTATTAATATTAGAAATAGATTTCAGAAGCCTGAAATGCTGTGATGACATTTTAATGTACTTTTGGGTCTTGTAAATGTGTGTTCTTAGTACTCTCAGAAATTTCAAGGACATAAACGTCTCTGTTATCTATTTTTATGTTATTTGCTTTAAAATCAAATAAGTGTTCTCTGCATCTGAGACTCAGGTAACATCTGATTAGCAATAAACTCTTTAGTAGACAATAAAAGTATTTTTAAACTAAAATGCATGTGCATATTTGAGTGAGAGTTATATTTTAAAACATAAACTATATCACTTTCTAATTTTATTCCTAATTAAAAAAAAATTATTCTCAGCACCAGCAACTGTTGCATGGGGCAACAAATAACAGCACATTTTTTAGGGCAAAATCTAGTCTGGGAAAAACTTCTAAATTATTGCAGCATGATTGTTATAAGAATTCCAAAGGAACAAAACACTTGAGTTGAATCACAATATTTATTTAACAATAGTAACATAAAATCTGAGCTCTGACATAATTCTAATGATAGACAAAGACTATATTTTTAATTTAAACTTTTTATTTTGAGATAATTATATACTCACATGCAGTTATCAGAAATAACACAGAGATATCCCATCCTTTACCTATTTTTGTCAAATGATAATATGCAAAATCATAGTAAAACATCATAAACAGGATGTTGATATTGATAAATTAAGATAGAGAACATTTTGATCTCCATAAAGATTTCCTTTATGTTGTCCTTATATAGCCACACTGTCAGGTTTTAGTCTGAAAATGTGGGTTCTTGGCATGCTCATGGCTGAAGAATGACCAGACGCACCAAAGTTAGGCAAGTATGAAAACGAGGTTTATTGAAGAGAAGAAGATAGGATTACAGGGCAAGAGTGAGATACAGGTTTACAGAGCATGATGCATACACCACAGCTGATGACCAGACCCACTGTTGCAGCAAAGGGAGAGCCACAGAAAGGGTGCAAAAGAGAGGATTTACTATGGTCTGTGTCTTGTTTTGTAGTGCCTGGATAGGGACCTCCCTTGTGGTTCAACGGTCACTATGGAATCACTTTGACTGGAAGTTGGAAGTCACATAACCTGAGCCTAAACTACACATTCAGGTTGTTCTAGTTCAATTTCTGGACTCTATGGTACCCATGCTGCTTGGACCATGGGCTAGAAAGTCCTCTGCATTCTCTTGCAGCTGATATATTGTTATGATTGGCAAATTCATAGGGTATTCCCTCTTCCTGAGGTATGGCAGCCAATCAGGAGATTAGGGTGGGGCAGGACCAAGATGGGAGACACAGCACCCACTTTCGTCCCTGGGAGACCTGGGATCCCTCACTATCTACCCAACAACACCTGTTGCCCTCTCTAGAAACCACTAGTCAGTTCTCCATTTCTATAATTTTATAATGTTAAAGATCTTATTAAATGCAGTCATACAGTATACAAATCTTTAGGATTGGCTTTCTAATTAATAGGTCTCTGGCAATGCACCCTGGTTGTAGCATTTATCGATATTTTTCTTTTTGTTGGTGAGCAGCGTTCCCTTTTAATTATGCGCTCCAGTTTGCTTAAACATTCACAAATTGAAAGACATTTGGGTTGTTTCCAGTTTTTACCTGTACAAGTACTGTTTCTACAGACACTATGTATAAATTTTTGTGTGAGCTTTCATTTCTCTCGGATAAATGCCCAGGAATGCAATTGCTGGGTGATATGGTATTTGCATGTTTATTTTAAAAAAGAAATTACATAACTGTTTTCCATAGTGACTATATCATTTTGCATTACCATCTAAAATGTATGAGTAATTCAAATTTTCAAATCCTTCAGAGAATTTGGTATTGTTTCTATTTTTTTATTTTCATCATTTTGATAGATGTGACATGGTATCACAATTAATTTGCATTTTAATAATGCCTAAGAATGTTGATCTGTTTTCTTGCTCATTTCTCAACTGTATATCTTCTTCAGTGTAATATCTGTTCTTATCTCTTGCCCATTTTCTAATTTGAATGTTTGACTTTTCTCACTGTTGACTTTGTGAGTTCTTTATCTATTCTAGATACTAGTCCTTTGTTAGATATGTGGTTTGCAAATATTTTCTCTTAGACTTGTCTTTCCATCCTTTTAATGAGATCTTTTTCAGAGCAAAAGTCTTTAATTTTGATGAAATACACTATCAAATTTCTCTTCTCTGGATTGTTATTATTGTACTTTAAATATCAAATGTAAGCATTGTCTTCCTGGCTCTAGATCTTGAAGATTTTCTAAAATGTGTTATGATTTGACATTTTACATTTAAGTCTAAGATCCATTTTGAGAGTTAAATTGTATATAAATGTGAGACCATTGACTTAGGAAATGCTCGCTCTTTCTTTCTTTCTTTCTTTCTTATTTCTTTCTTTCCTTTGGCTTTGAGTTTGTTGGAGAATTTGTTAAATAGGAGCTTGTTCATTAGAGAAAGTAATAGAATCTTGTGTATAGTCTTAGTAAATGGTGTTTCTCATCTAGAGTTTTAAGTTTATTGGGACAAAGTGGTTTATAATGCCTTCATAATGTTTGTAAGTATGTAGAATCTGTAGTAATAAACTGTTTTCAATCCTGATACTAATAATCATGATTTTCCACCTTTTTATAAGTTTATCAGCCTTGCCAGTGGCTTATTGATTTGGTTAGTCTCTTCAAAGGGTTAACTTTTTGCTTTTTCTTGCCTCTCTATAGTATACTTGTTATCTATTTAATTAGTTTCCATTCCTTCTTTTCTCATATTCATCATTCCTTTTCAAATATATGAATCCTTGATTTGTGCTCATTATTCATTTATAAAATATGTGTTTATGGATATAAATTCCCTACTAATTGCTAAAAATTGCAATTATTGCAATTGCTAAATATTCCTAAATATTGCATATGAATTTAAAAGATACAATTATTTGCTTCGATATTCTATCAATTTATGTTTTTTAATCTTCTTTACCTTAACTTTTCATTTTGACTAGTTTTGTCAGTTATAGAAATTACTGAAATGGAAGAATGTAAAGTTTTGTATTTTGATTCTGAATGTAGTTATTTCCCTTTTTATTTTGTCAATTTTTGTTTTCTTTTGATTAGTTTGCATAGTTTATCATTTCTATAGTTTTATTTCAGCCTTTCTGACTGCTTGTATTTTGTGTGTCCCTTTTAAAGAGCATATGATTACTAAAGTTTTGTTTTTGCTCCAGTCTGAAAATATTTTTAATTGGAATCTTTAGTCCACTTAAATTTATTATACTTATTGATATATTTGAGTTTTATTTTATTATTACCTTTTTATTTTATTTATTTTATTTTATTTATTTATTTTATTACCTAATTATTTTATTATTTACCTTTTAATAATAAATGTCCCATGTTTCTTTTTTTAATGTGTCTTCTTTGGGCTAATTTAATGCTTTCAAAATTTAATTTACCTTTTAAAAATTTATTAATCTATATTTTTTAATTTTTAATATTACTATAGAGATTAAAATTTTAATGATTGGCTAAGTAATGTGTGACATTAATAGATATTTTTAATATTTATTTAAGTTTATAAAACTTAGAACTATTTAGCTGTACTTGCCTCTTCCATTTTTTTCTTATAATTTTGTGCTTTTAAGTTTTACATACATTTTAAATCTGACAAAACGTCATTATTTTTTGTAATTATCTTACCAAGAGATTAAAATCTATTGAATCTATGGCTTTCTATCATTCATCAGTTGTGGAAATTCTTAGTCATAATCAATTAAAATATTTGTGCTGCTGAGTTTGAATCCCTAAAGCTTATCCAAATCTTTATGTACAAATAGAAAATAGAATTTATTATGATTAGTGAAGCCAAATATAAGGGAGTTCCATCTATTCACTTAAAGAAGGCAATCTTTATTGTGTTTGCTCAAGGTAAGGCCTTACAGCAACAAATTTTGTGAGATTATATAAAGGTCAGCCAGGGTGGAAAAGTTAGCAATCAAGGGTCTAAAATATCCAGTGTAACAAAAACATCCTCTAAGTTGTGCTATGGCAATGTGCTAGTAAAAGTCATAATTAGCATTCAATCTCTGAGGGATATGCTTTCTATTTTTCATAACATCATAACATAAATAAGGATCAGCAAACTTTTTCTCTAAAGGGCCAGACAGTAAATATTTTTGGTTTTGCATGCCACTCAGTTTCTGTCATGAGTATTCAATTCTGCCATTGTAGTGCAAAAAGAGCCATAGAAAATACATAAATGAATGATCATAGCTATGTTCCAAAAGGACTTTATTTGCAAAAGTAGGCAACATACTGAATCTGGCTCATAGACTATACAATAACAAGTCCTTTCTGGAAGAATTCAGATACAATGGACTACAACCTTTTAATAGTCTACTTTTATTATCTGATACTTGGCCAGTTTGTGTAAAGCATAGCTAGACCAATTGAGATCTTAAAAATTTCAATCTCTTCTATGTCTCATACATCTAAATTATCTTTGGCGTGAGGATATTGGGGCCATTTTCAAGGTCTGAGAAATTGCAGGAGATGAATCAGGTTCTTAATCTGTGCAATCAATAAGTTATAGCCCAGGGATTTTTCTCTTTCTGAAACTTGCATCCATACTTTATAGTGGTATCTGGTTTACAAAATAACTCTTGTCCCCCACAGATTCGCAGCAATGGAATCAATAAAGCAGAAAAGTTTAGTGAAAGAGCCCAGGGCCACAGGAGACAGGAAGTGACTAAAGCAAAAGTAGAATCTGAGGGACATTTGAGATTCCAACTAAAATCAAATTTCTTACTGTTAAGGATAGAATGATGGGATGGTGGTGGGGCTGACAATAGGGTGTAAATAAAAAGGGAGTGTTCTGTTTTGGCAATTCAATGGATAATTTTTGCTTACATTAAGAACAATTATGATAGAGAAATCTCATTCTGTCATACATAGTTTGCCATTTGTCTTTTAGAATTCCATCTTTTGTGCTAAAACAGTATAAATTTTTCTTCTAGTGTTTCTTTTATTTAAAATATTGGCAAGTATCTTTGTTTAAAATAGTATAGAAAAGTGTTATTATTCTTTGTTTTTTTCTGATTGTTTAATCTTAGGAGCTATTAATTTGGTTTGCCATTTTTTTTCCCCTAAGAAAACGTTGGTATAAAGTGTTGAGCACGTCCTTGTAATTCCAAGAGGGTGCGGTTTGTTTTCCAATATTTGAATTTCTAACTAAATCTATGACCTCAGGTTTAGGCCCATCAACAAAAAAGGCAGTTAAGGCATTTAGGACAGTTGAAAGTTTTCTCTGTGATTGAGACTATGATATTCTCTAAGGATCATGACATGGTCTAGGAGGTCTAGGATGGATTTTTTTTTTCCTATTTTAGGACTAGAAATTTTAAAGTGTGCTTCATAATTTAGAACAGTTTTATATTCACAGAAAAATTCAGCATTTAGCACAGAAAATTTCTATATACTCTATACCCAATTCTTTTATTATTAACACCTGACATCAATATGGTACATTTGTAACAATTAATGAACAAATATTGATGCATTACTATTAAATTTTATACTTTATTAAGATTTTCTTAATTTTAACCTAATATGTTTTTATGTCCCTGAGTTTCATTCAGGGTATTACATTACATTTGATTGTCATGTCTCCTTTATCTCTTGATGGCTATGACAATTTCTTGGGTTTCTTTGTTTTTGATGAGCTTAATAGTTTTGTGGATCACAGGTCAAAAATTTGGTAGAATCCTCCTCTATTGGAATTTTTCTGATTTTTTTCTGATGATTAGACGGGGGTTAATGGGCTTTGGGTTTTGTCGAGGAACACCATGGTAAAAGTGTGATTTTCATCGCATACTATCAACATGGTTTACCACTCTTCATATTTCCCTTAATCACCTGCTTGTGTGTGTGTGTTTGTGTGTGTGTGTGTGTGTGTGTGTTTTAATCACTTCCTTATTTTCTGAAAATACAAGCTTCCCCAGGCTAATCTTGTATATCTCCTGTGTCAGTCCTAGGATAAGCCATTTCTCTAAGGAACTCTGGTTCCTTTGGAGAATGGTATAGACATCAAGATCTTGGAGCAAGAACTGGATGTTTGACTAAATAGATTTTAATAGGAATGACCTTAGGGGAAGCTCTCAGTTGAATCATTTTACTCTAACTAAAGCTCTGCAGCATAACCACTGAATTTCTTAATTGTCCTTGGTAAAATCCTACCAGAGTTTAAAATCCTTAGCTATGTCTACATCTTAACATTTGTATATGTAAGAAGCTGGACAACAAATCAGTTTCATTGAATTACTGAGAAATCCATAAACAAATGATAATAGGCAAATAATAGGCAAATAATAGACAAGAATCTTGGAACAACATCTCCCTTCATCCTTGAGTGTCCTGTGTAATCAAACAAATTCTAATGAAGACATTATGCCAAAAACAAAATAGAGAGAGTACAAACTTAGTACTTCAGCAAAGCATAGTTAGGAATTACTCAACTGCCTGAGCCCTGGACTCCAAGGAGGGGGACATCAGGAGGTCCTGTTATACTCTATCTAGGAAATGACTTGGGCTGAGCACCAAAACCTGTGGAAGAAAACCAACCTAAGCACCCTTAAGGATAGCCTTTTATTCAAAAGTGCTACAACAGGTTCAGTTTTGTGTTTAGGAAGAAGGGCAGGGTTTTCATAAGGTTTTTTTCTGAAGTCAGATTAAGTTAGTGTTGGGAATTTTTAGTTATAAATGCTTCTTGGGAAAGGCAGAAATTGTCATGAAGTTTAGCAGCTGATTGCTGGGGTATTTTGATTTAGCAAAAATGGTAGAATGGAAGAGCTGGGTGCTAATGTTCCACAAAGAGTGGGAAGAACAGTTTTGGAGGGTAAGAACATGAAAGAGCCATAGTGTTAGGTTGGAAGGAGTAAAAACACGTGGCAGGGAAGTGGCTAAGGGTGGAGAGTGGGAACCAAATTGCAACTAGGAACTGTTCCCTGATGGGAACATACACAGTAAGGAGCTCCTAGTGACCTTTAACTGACCTGGGGCTCATTACCATCTAATTAACATAACTTGGGTGGAGTTTTCATGAAGGAGTCTGGGAAGACATATGTATAATAAGGAAACTTATCTAATTCAACCTGTTATATAATCTGTTATGTAACCCCAATCTGTCAATCATCCCAAAGGTGAAAAATGGCAACCAATCCTGCCAGGAGAAAAATGGAACAAAGTAATGATCATATAAAAGACAGTAAGTGCTCAGACTTTCGGGTCTTCTCCAGTCACAGAGGATGACACATCTCTCTCTCTGAGACGTACTTTGACTTTGCATTAAATGTTGTGTGTATTTGTGATCACTCCATCATCAGTTTGCCTCAATACCAGTAGGCATTTTTGACACTGGAAAGTGGGGGACCGGGGAAGATCCACACAGACCTCACAATAGTGAGAAATTTTCAAACATTTACATGAATAGACATGATTATATTAATCATAAGTGATATTCAACTTAAAATAAATACAAGTATTTTACCCTCCCATACTCATTATTTTTAATTAGATTACGTATTTTAAGTGAGTTAAAGATAGTAAGAAAATTTTATGACAGGCTGTTGTATTTTTTATACTGTACTTTGTTCAGAAAGCCTCCTTGTCTATATTAGGTCCTGAATAAATATTTTGTAAAAAACTAAGGATTTCAATGGAAATATTTATGACTTAGTATTCAAGACCACATATTAACTATGAAAATTTACAGAATATAGAAATAGATAAAATCCTCCATCATCTCTTCATCCCTACCCCTAGTTCCACCCTCAATCATTTCCTAGGAGTGACCATTGTTAGCATATTTTGTGTATATTTTAAACATAGTATACACAAACATATTATAAATGTGATAATAAATCATCTAACATTTATTGAGTAGGCCTAAACAATGAGATATGCATTTTCCATATCTACTCACACTTATTTTTTACAAAACCCCTTTGAGGTAGTGTTACTAGTATTCCCATTACAACATATAAGGAAATAATCTGAGTCTCCAAAGAGAAAGAAACTTGTTGAATGTGTGACATCAAATGACAGAGCTTACTCTCAAATCAGATATTCTGACTTCAGAACCCATATTTTTAACAAAATGCTGTTATCCATCCCAATTTTTAAACTTTCCCACAACTTGCTTTCATTGCTAAACAATACATTTTGCATCTCTTTCTAGGTTGGAATGCAGAGGTCCTCCTAACATTCAACAGCTGCACAGAACTAAGTTTTATAGTGTGACTATATCACACTCATGATATAGTGTGACTTATTAAACCACACTATTGATGCACATAAGTGTAGTTTTTCAGCGAACATCTTTTTAAGTATAATCTTATACTTTTGTACTATCATAAGTTTAGGATAAACTTATAGAAGTTCTGAGTCAAAGAGTTTCAGCATGTGTTTGATTATACCAATTTATACACAGTTATTCTGGAGGTGTGATGAGTTCCTTTTGAAACTGCTCCCAACATTTAATTATCAAACTTTAATCATTGCCAATCTGATAACTGAAAAAATATCTTATTGTGTTTAAATTTGTGTTTATTTAATCATAAGTGGTTTTGATTGTATTTTTGTTTGTTGGCCATTCATATTGTCTATTAACTGCTTCTCTATGGTCATTGCCCATCTTTCTATTATATTCTTAATCTTTTTCTTACTGTTGCTTAAGGTTGTTTGAAGACTAAGTGTATTAGCATTTATCTGTCAGAGCTGTAACTTTTTTTTTTGTCTACTACATTTTTACTTATCTCATTGGCAGTTACATATTTCCATAGACTTGTCTTAACTTTTTATATGTTTAATAAACTTTTTCATTTTTGCTTCTTTAATTTTTTTTATTTGCTTAGACCTTGCCCAATTCATGAGCATAGACAGCATCCACACATTTTTTGTCTGATTTTCTTTCAGTCTGTGTTCCTTTTTATATGTCATTTACTTACAATTTGTTCTGTTGTGATATAATTTTCTCTAGTCACTTGGCCTCAAC